>NC_138777.1:105441155-106041155 GCF_965119305.1 Pelophylax lessonae | reverse complement strand
GATTTGGGGGTGTCATTAGGTTTATATTGACACCCGCAGCTAGTTAACTGCCTGCGAGTCAGATGCAATACGGGAACCTGCACAGTAATCACTGTGGTTTCTGCATCGCACCAGTGTGAACCCAGCCTAAAAAGGATACTCTAGTGTAAGTAAATAAAGTAAATAAAGTAAACAAAACAGACACATTATAGTGACACTAAACCATACAGGTGAACAGATCAGTTACAAATTACACCCAATGATGTGTTCCCACATCAAGAAAAGCAATATGTATTTAAATCAGTGCTGTGCTGCCCTTACTAACACTAATTGCACCATTCAACTAATAATATTTAATATATAATATACAGCTGCAAGAAAAAGTATGTGAACCCTTTGGAATGATATGAATTTCTGCACAAATTGGTCATAAAATGTGATCTGATCATCATCTAAGTCACAACAATAAACAATCACAATCTGCTTAAACTAGTAACACACAAAGAATGAAATGTTGCCATGTTTTTATTGAACACACCATGTAAACATTCACAGTGCAGGTGGAAAATGTATGTGAACCACTAGACTAATGACATCTCCAAGAGCTAATTGGAGTGAGATGTCAGCCAACTGGAGTCCAATAAATGAAATGAGACTGGAGGTGTTGGTTACAGCTGCCCTGCCCTAAAAAAACACACACCAGTTCTGGGTTTGCTTTTCACAAGAAGCATTGCCTGATGTGAATGATGCCTCACACAAAAGAGCTTTTTCAGTCCACAGTAAGACAGATTGTCTATTAATGGAGAAAGTTCAGCACTGCTGCTACTCTCCCTAGGAGTGGCTGCCCTGTAAAGATGACTGCAAGAGCACAGCGCAGACTGCTCAATGAGGTGAAGAAGAATCCTAGAGTGTCAGCTAAAGACTTACAAAAGTCACTGGCAAATGCTAATATCCCTGTTAGCAAATCTACAATATGTAAAACACTAAACAAGAATGGATTTCATGGGAGGATACCACAGAGGAAGCCACTGCTGTCCAAATAAAACATTGCTGTACGTTTACAGTTTGCACAAGAGTACCTGGATGTTCCACAGCAGTACTGGCAAAATATTCTGTGGACAAATGAAACCAAAGTTGAGTTGTTTGGAAGAAACACACAACACTATGTGAAAAAGAGGCACAGCACACCAACATCAAAACCTCATCCAAACTGTGAAGTATGGTGGTGGGGGCATCATGGTTTGCGGCTGCTTTGCTGCGTCAGGGCCTGGACGGATTGCTATCAACGAAGGAAAAATGAATTCCCAAGTTTATCAAGACATTTTTCAGGAGAACTTCTACCAGCTGAAGCTCATCAGAAGATGGGTGTTGCAACAGGACAATGACCCAAAGTATAGAAGTAAATCAACAACAGAATGGCTTAAACAGAAGAAAATACGCCTTTTGAAGTGGCCCAGTCAGAGTCCTGACCTCAACCCGATTGAGATGCTGAGGCATGACCACAAGAAAGCGATTCACACCAGACATCCCAAGAATATTGCTGAACTGAAACAGTTCTGTAAAGAGGAATGGTCAAGAATTACTTCTGACCGTTGTGCACGTCTGATCTGCAACTACAGGAAAAGTTTGGTTGAAGTTATTGCTGCCAAAGGAGGTTCAACCAGTTATTAAATCCAAGGGTTCACATACTTTTTCCACCTGCACTGTGAATGTTTACATGGTGTGTTCAATAAAAACATGGCAACATTTCATTCTTTGTGTGTTATTAGTTTAAGTAGACTGTGATTGTCTATTGTTGTGACTTAGATGATGATGATCAGATCACATTTTATGGCCAATTTGTGCAGAAATCCATATCATTCCAAAGGGTTTCACGTACTTTTTCCTTGCAGCTGTAACCCTAATTTAAACTTGAGCCTACTACACTGATTGTGAAATAATATTTAAAAGTCTGCTAAGATTATATAATATGTAATAATGACTTCTTGTGACCACTTAAGTTTTCCAACACTGGGTGACCCACCATCTGGGGACACTTCTTCACTGCCACCACCATTAAAAATATGCCTTTTACCAAATCCAGAGACCCCTTATTATGGCGGTCGAAAGCACTCTTTCATAATATTAGGCAGATTGTTGCTGGCAAGGTAATCACTCCAACAGCCCCAGATTATTCCTCTTCACTCCTGAAAATACTCATGTTATATGTATCTCATCAAAGAAAATACCATACATAGCATAACCTTGTAAAATGTATCCAAATTTGGGGCGTGGCTGAACCTTCCATGTGAGCAGTCTTGCCTTGAGTCAGCTCCGGAATCCTGATCGAAATAATCCTGTTATATAGACCCGAATCCCCGCTACAATTGATCGCCTGCTCCGCTCCCGTGCCTGCATCACCCCAGCGGTAGTACCGGACGCCCGGCCGCACAGGAACGCCATGTCAAAGAAGAAGGAGGATGGCGCCTCTGCACTGAAGCAGGCCCAAAATGGCGGCGCCCCGCTTCCCCAGCGCGCGGGCCGTGACAAACAGCCTACAGCGATCTCTAAGCTGGAAAAGTTCGCCCGCGACCCCACGAAGCACCGCTCACATACCTCGCCGATGGCCTCCTCAGCGGCTTCCCGGGATCGTCCACCTCCTCACTCGCCAGCGCTGTCTCCGTGCCTCGATACTCCGGCTGAGCCCTCCCTAGAGACCGCAGTGAGTACACCTCCCGTCCCTGCAGCCAGGCCCGGTTCCTTGGAGGACGCAGAGCAGCCTCTCCCTACCATACAGGATGTGTTAACTGCGATCCACACATACGGCGCATCCCTTTCTGAATTGTCCATTGAGGTGAAGAGCATGAAAGAAGGCATATTGCACATCCGTCAGGATATGCAGAAAATGAGGGAACGTACTACGGCCCTAGAGGGACGGGTGAGTGCAGTGGAGGATGATTTACCCCCCATTCTGCAAGATGTGCGCATGAATTCCTCAGCGGTTGCTGAGGCGATGCACAGACTGGAGGATATGGAGAACCGTTTACGCCGCAGTAATCTGCGTTTGGTGGGCATCCCCGAAAAAGCGGAAGGTAAATCGCCTGTGGAGTTTATAGAACAATGGCTGATCACCACTTTTGGGAAAGACAATCTATCACCATTCTTTTCTGTAGAGCAGGCGCATAGGGTGCCTTTCAGGGCCCACCCACCTGGGGGTCCTGACCGTCCATTCCTGCTGAAGCTGCTACACTACAAGGACAGGGACGTTATTCTGAAATTGGCCCGCCAACAACCCCGTATGGAAATACAGGGTGCTAAGATTTCCATTTATCCTGACTTTTCGGCTGCCCTGCAGAGGCAGAGGGCGCGGTTTACTGATGTGAAGAAGCGACTGCGCGCCATCCCTTTGGTCTACTCCATGATGTATCCGGCTAAACTACGAGTGGTCGCGAATGGCACAGTGCACTTTTTCGAAAATCCTACCATGGCAACTAACTGGCTGGATCGTCAAGAAAGGCACCTAAGAGCGGCTGTGGAATAGCACTGTCTTCAAGCAAGCTGATGAGTTTTGCCTTGCTGGGTCTATTAGTCCCCTACTTGGAGCCATGACGCAGAGTTCTGCTTGAATTTCTATGGTTCTACTGTTTGCTCCTTTTTTGAAACCCGCGGCGGGAATGAGCCGGGTTTCTGACTCTGTCCGAGTTCGGGCCCTCTTCTCGTACCCCCCGCCCCATTGGGGCCTACAGAGTGTTCCCTGCGGGGCATGGATGGAAGTGGCTCTGTCGGCTGCTCTCCATCAGTTTTTGTTGTTACCGTTTTTTTTGTTGAGACTTTCCATCTTTTTTCTCTTTTTTTTTTCTTGTCCAACTTACTCTATGGTGGATTCCCCTATGATGCTCTCCCTACTTCTGCTGTACCTTACTGCTGTGCTGCTACTGATTGTATCCCTTGGTCCTTTGGCCTGCTGCTTCAGGAAGCGGCCAGCTGCTGGGAACTACTATGGCGGCCTGTCGGAGACTTCCCCTGCCCTTATCCTATACTGACACCCTCTCATGGCTGACACCAAGGAGTCTATGCTCTCGTGGAATGTGAGAGGTCTGGGGGACTCCCGCAAACGAACGGCTGTGCTGACCCTGTTGTCTCATCATGTTCCTGCCCTGGTATGCCTGCAGGAGACCCACCTTACTCAGGACACGACTGGATATCTCCGTACTCGGAGGTATCCGGTCCAATTTCACTCTTTTCATAGCCAGTACTCCAGGGGGGTCTCTGTTTTAATATCTGCCTCGGTAAAATTTGAACTGGTGGACTCTGTGATTGACTCTCAGGGCAGGTTTATTTTCTTAGTGGGTATTTGGAATGTCTTTAAATGTCTTATTGCAAATGTATATCTTCCTCCCCCGTTCTCATTCGAGGTGCTAGAGTGTCTGTCTCGGTTTATGGGAAAACACCCTCAGGTTCCGGTGCTGGTGATTTTAATAATATCCTCGACCCGACCTTAGATTTGTATAAACGCTTTTGCCCTGGAGGATCCAGGACGCCCACTCCCTTCGCCAAATTTATGGGGGAGTTGGGTCTTGTGGATCTCTGGCGCAGTAAACATCCCTTGGAGGCTGGATTCTCCTGTCATTCGCTGTCTCATTCCACGTTATCCCGTATTGATCTGGCCTTTGGCTCGGATTTACTTCAATCTCTTACGCCCACGGTTGAGTATTTAGCTAGGGGTCTCTCCGATCATTCCCCGGTCCTGGTTAACCTTCGGTTTCCTGGCCCTAGGTTGCCCGTGCATTGGAAGTTGAACCCGTTTTGGCTACAGCTGTTCCCAGACCCTGCCTCCCTCAGTACCCAACTGGAACATTTCTTTACTGACAACAGACACTCTGCAGCTCCTGGTATTGTGTGGGATACTATGAAGGCATACTTACGTGGGTTGTGCATTAGAGAGGTATCTACTATTAAATCAAAGAGCAGGAGTTGGGCACAGGATGCCAGTGAGGCAGTACTTCGCGCTGAACGCGCTTACCTGCACTCTCCCACGCCTGACACCGAAGGCCGTTGGCTGGAAGCGCAACGTTTCTACCGGTCTGTACAGCAACAGCAGGCAGACCACAAGCGTTTCTTCGCCTCTCAGGCTTATTTTGAGGAGGGGGAGAAAACCGGTCACATGCTTGCTGTTATCTCCCGGGCACAGCGCCCTTCATCCATTATTCATAGGCTGGTACTTCCTTCTGCTCGAGTGGTCGATGACACGGCTGACATATTGCAGGGCTTCCGCTGCTTTTTTGAGGATCTGTATTCCTCAAAGGTGGCTTATGACACGGAAGACCTGCGTTCATTTTTGGGGGAACTACAGTTACCACAGGTATTCGCTAGAGACCGAGCCATGCTGGACTCCCCCATTAAGTTGGAGGAACTCCAGGAGGCATTGGCATCTTTTCCTAATTCTAAAGCACCGGGGATGGATGGGCTCCCTATAGAGCTGTATAAAACCTTTGGTGGGGTATTACTACCTGAACTGATTAAAGTTATCCAGGCCTCTTTTGAGGGGGGGGAGCTCCCACGATCTATGTATGATGCTGTGGTGGTAGTCCTTTTAAAGCCCGGGAAGGATCCGCTACACCCTGAATCTTATCGCCCGATCTCTTTACTGCCCACTGACCTGAAACTATTAGCTAAGGTATTGGCCAACCGCTTATCTAAGGTTATCGCTCACTTGGTTCATGGGGACCAGTCTGGGTTCATCCCTGGCAGGTCCACAGCTACCAATATCCGCAGATTGTATCTGAATATGCAGTTGCCCTCTGATAACTGTGGACATAGAGCGATACTGTCACTCGACGCCGCTAAGGCTTTTGATAGCGTTGAGTGGCAGTATCTTTGGGCGGCCCTTGAGGGCTTTGGCTTCGGTCCATCCTTTATTAAATGGCTTAAATTACTGTATAGGGCACCTATGGCCTGTATACGGATCAACAATTCCCTTTCTCATTCGTTTCCGTTGCACAGGGGCACTAGGCAGGGGTGCCCGCTGTCGCCCCTGCTGTTTGCCCTGGCGGTGGAACCCCTGGCGGCGGCTGTTAGGGCCGACCCAGCTATTGTTGGTTTTCGCAGGGGGGCGGGGGAGGACAAGATTGCGTTCTACGCTGATGATGCCCTATTGTTTTTAGGAGACACGTCAGGCTCGCTGGTAGCGCTGATGCACCTGATAGGTAGGTTCGGATCCTTCTCGGGTTTTCAAATAAATTGGGACAAATCCGTCCTGCTGCCTCTGGATCCCCTTGAGGTCGCATTGCCCCCTACTGCTTCGCAGGTCGTGGTGGTAGACCGATTCCGTTATTTGGGGGTGGTGGTCCACCCTGATCTGCGACAGTATGTTAAGCTTAATGTTCTTCCTCTCCTGCATAGATTCCGTGAGAAATTGGCCAGCTGGATCCGGTTGCCCCTGTCGGTAGTGGGCAGATGTAATCTGATTAAGATGATCTGGAATCCCCAATTACTGTATGCCTTGCACAACTCCCCTGTGTGGATCCCCATTCACATTTTCAAGCAATTCAACACAGTCTATCGTGCACTCATCTGGCGGAAGCAATCACCTAGAATCCGCCTAGAGACGCTTCAGGAGGCTAAAGATAGTGGGGGATTGGCTGTTCCAAACCCCTACTATTATTTCCTATCGTCCCAACTGCAGCATCTAACGGGTTGGCTACTGGATAGTGACTCTGATCCTGTCCAGCGGGTCATTAGGGCACAACTTGCGGGTGGGGCACTGGTGGAGTCCCTGGAGGCTGGTGTCTTGCGGGGCTCTCCTGGCTGTCCCACCCTGATGCTTCTTGATAGGATTTGGCAGAGGGCTAAAAAACACTTTGCTTACAATGGCTTCTCAAAATACTCTCGCATTCTTAATAATGTCAACTACCCTGAACTGGATAAACTGAGGGGCTCTCTACGCTGGGACAGTTATGGAGTTAGATTCATCTCCCAGCTGTACAGAGGAGAGGTACTTAAAGACTTCCAGACTATTCGTGATGAGTTTGGCCTCCCTAACTCCCTTTTTTTTCAGTATTTGCAGCTTAGACACGCCCTTGCCTCTCAAGCCAAGATCTCTCCCTGGGGTCTGTGCAATCCTGTCATACTCCTTAATTTGGTGAACACTACCATTAAAAAGGGACAGATCTCCTCATTGTACACAGCCTTTATGGAACAAATCTCTAGGGCTATGACCTATAAGTGTCGGGAGGCCTGGGCTGAGGATCTGGGCCCCATTTCCTCAGAGGAGTGGACGGGCATACTGGATAATGTACCAAAGGTCTCTCTATCTGCTTCGCATAAGCTTACGCAGCTATTTATTTTGCACCGCTCATACAGGACCCCACAACGCCTGCATCGCTGGCAGAGGAGGGATTCCCCCCTCTGCCCTCGGTGTATGGTACACACAGGCGACTTGCTGCATATGCTTTGGAGGTGCCCGAAATTGCATCGCTACTGGCATGCGGTTTTGCGTTCCATCAATGATATTTGGAAACTATCTCTTCCTGTGGAACCAAAGCTGTGTATACTGGGCTGGCTGGATGAGGAACTCTACCCCCCAGAGGTGCACGCTGCGGTCCTCAGGGCTCTTTTTCTTGCCAGGAAGCTGATAGCGCGGAAATGGATTTCCGCCCTTGCGCCTACACATGCTGAATGGATTGAGGAGGTGAAATTGCTACTGAATAGGGAGCACCTCACGTACAAACATAGAGGGAACGCACTTAAATTTGACCGTATTTGGGGACCTTGGCTTGGTGTGCCGGGTCTGGCCCCCCTTCATTTGGTATCCAACAGGCTGATAGGTGGGGTAATCTCCTCAGCGTAGTGTGGCTACTTGCTCTACCTTGCACGTTAGTGGACGGGTGGGGATTGCATCTGCTGATATGTATCTTATGCGGGTGTCTACTTACGGGACTTCGGCATAATCATACTCCATATGGGCAATTAGAGGGAATTCACCGATGTTGTTTTGTTTTGTTTTATTTTGTTGTGTTTCTGGCTCTTCATTGGCGATGGTGTCGATGCACTTATCTTGGCTACTATTTACTTTCATGTACACTATGAATAGCATATGTTAACAAATGATTTCGGGGGGATGGCCTTATGACTCTTAATGTATGTGTAAGCTCATTATTGTGTCCACAATATATGCCATCTCGAGAACGTACAGACTGGGGTGTACCTCTGATATGTGCTCGCCAATTTGCCTTTTTCTCTTTCTTTGTTCTGGAGTTTTGTTTTTGTATTGTGTATAAAAACTCTTTCTTTGTTTCAATAAAAATAATCTGATTAAAAAAAAAAAAAAAAATGTATCCAAATTTATTGTAAACATGTATTTACAAAAAAAAAAAAAAAAAGAGCTCATCACAACCCGCCATATGGTGTACGTGCGCGGTGAGGTCAGATCATGCGCCCCGCTCTATCCACATTTTGTTCTGAAATTAAGTCTTCAGGGGAAACAGAAACACACCTGGATAGCGCTGCACATTAATTTATGTAGATATATATTTGAATTATCTGTTTGTGGATACTTGTGGAAGCAGCTATCTTGTTCGTGGTGTTGGTTATACATTTTAAGTGGGTTTATATAACTTTTTTATATATTTTTCTTGATATTTATTTGATGTTCTTTTGATTGCATTAGTGCAAAGTTAGTAGGATTTAGTAATGAAGAACTTTTGCCCCTTAGATGAGTAACCACTGACATGATCGTTTTAGCTATCTGTAAGGGTGGGATTCTTCTCAATGACCACAGATGTAAGGAGTAGTCTTCACAATGATCTTCACACTAATGTACTGTGATCCGCAGATATGGAATTATTTGCAGGGGTTCCCTAAACCTAGAAAGTTATTTTTAGGGTACCTCTATGCTTAAAAGGTAAAGGAAGACTGATCTAAGGTATTGCTCCCTCTAACTGCTAGTCTTAGCAGATTTGGAATGAGATTTGGTGATGTCACTACTATATTGCTCACTGTTCTTTTTCCTGTAGACATAGCTGCAATGCTTGCAAAGCCCTGCTTCTGCTTTATTCACTTTACAGCTCTGTACTTTCTGAACCACTCCTGTTTCAGCTGCTTGAATATTCCTCCATCATTTATCAAACCCCCAAATCATAAGGGGGCAGTTCTGACACGACGAAGCAAAACCCCTTTTCTATATTGAGTTGCCTGCCTCTACAGTTAGACACAGGCATGGTAGGTCAGTAATAGGCAAAGGATTTGCTGCAAGGAGACCACAGTCAATACTGGTGACTAGTCCTTTGCACTCTGCTTGCCTTTTTGGACACAGCTTCCAAAGTTCAGGTCCTCTTTAAAGAGACAGAAATCTTTCACACTATCGACTCTTTACCCAGTAAAAAATCTCCTGGGCCGGCTGTTTCACAGGAGAATAATTTAAAGCATTCAGAAATGTACTTGTACCATATTTGGTAGAGGTTTACAACCATGCCATTTCCTCATCCTCTTTCTCTTCTGAAATGCTCATAGCAATGATAGTTGCATTACCGAAGCCAGGGAAAGACCCTAACTCACCGCAAAACTTCTGCCCCATATCCTTGCTCAACAATGACTTAAAAATCTATGCCAAATTACTTGCAAACAGGTTGAGCATTTACCGTCCCTTATCCATCCGGACCAATCTGGTTTCACAAAAGGTTGCCAAACAGCAGACGCCATCAGGTGCCTGATCAATATCAACAGAACAAGAACGCCTTCTCTGCTCCTAGCTCTGAATGCAGAGAAGGCGTTTAACAGAATCCACTGGGATTACTTAGCACAAGTCCTGACCAGGTTTGGTTTTACGGCCAGATCTACCAGGCCATTATTGCTTTATATACAACTCCCTCTGCCCAAGTTTATATATCAGGCATGCTTTCGACCCCATTCAATATTACGAATGGGACGTGCCAGGGGTTCCCATTGTCCCCACTTATTTTTAATTTACTAATGGAACCCATGGCCACTTACATCCATTACCATCCCAATATTAAAGGATTCCAGGTCAAAAGTAGAATGCACACCATCAGTCTCTTTGCGGACATTATAATTCTGATGCTCACTAATGTAAAACTCCCCTGGCTTTGGTACACCAAGCGCTACAGTCATTTAATACAATATTTTTCTACAAGGTCAATGAGACCAAGTCGTATATTTTGGGATCGGGAATACCCAGCAAACTTAGGAAGGATATAAGTTGCAGATTCCTATGAATGAAAAGGGTGTCTCGTATTTGGGCATTACCCTTACTAGTACAACATCAGAACTTGTCAAGGAAAACTATATTCCTTTTCTACAATCTTTCCATTCTAAATTGGGCAACCTAAAAAAATGTGAGTTATCTTGCTCAGGTAGGCTGGCTGCCTTCAAAATGAAAATACTTCCACAGCTGTTATACTTGTTTAGAAAACTGCCAATCCCGGTACACAAATCCTTTTTACATATGTGCAATCCAACTTAAATAGTTATCTATGGCTGGGAAAGAGGGCATGCTGTGCTTTTGGCAGACTAGTCTAGCTCAGGAAGGCAGGAGGAATAGGGCATGCCCATTTACGAGACTACTGTACTGCCTCCATACTATCGCAGCTAAAAGTGTGTTTGCCCCAAGCCCCTCTACACTTGGGATTAAACTTGAACAACACCAAGTTATGGGAGGCAGCCTTTATAATTATCCTATCACTAGCCCACTTCTTCCATAAGCACATACCAACACAGCCCCCATGATACAAGCATCTATTGAGGCTTGGCGTAGTCTTCACAAAGCTTCACCATCTGAATGTACTTCAACCCCTTTAAAATTCCCGATTTCAGCTATCTCACTCTTAATACCAGGTATCTTTTTACTAATTGATGTTCCAATAGAGCTCTCATGTTAGAGGATTTCCTTGTAGGTCCCGCACTCAAAACTTTTAGAACCCTTTAGTTGAAATACTCTATTCCCCAGACTGAATATTATAAATATATCCAAATTTCCTATCTGTTAAAGCGCTTCAACAATTTGAGGATCCACCTACCTTGGCAAATAGTTCAATATTACTTATCCAACAATACAAAAACCAAGGATACCTCATTAATATTTAAATACCTACAGAATAAACAGGAATTCAGCAAACTATCCTATTTAAAAGCCTGTAAAAGGGACTTTGGAAGACAATACTCAGAGGAACAGTGGCAAAAAGCTTTGAGTGCTACGTACGCTTCTACCAAGAGTGCCAATTTATGGGAGCTGTTCCAAAAGATTATGTTACTCTGGTACCTCACCCCATATCTAAATTTGCTCCTGGGTTAAAACCTGAATGTTGGCGGAAATGTGGAGGTCTGGGGTCACTAGCACACCTTTTGTGGTCCTGCCCCAATATTACCAAATTCTGGTTCTCCTGTACATGGAGTAATGGTCCAAATCGTTATTGTAGTATTGCTTTCCTCAATGTCTACTTAAAGTTCGATGCTTTTACTATTTTTATGACCATTTTCTGCCAGTGGCAGGTAATGTTTACGAAATGATTATCAGCAATCTAATATGTGCCTTCATCTTTAATGTAACACCAACCAGTAATAGGCTATTATGGAAACAATATGCCAAGCACACCTTATTATTGTATTTCTTCAAAAATAATAAAAACTATTGAAATATAAAGTATCTCAGCTGGGCAGTTTTTAAGACTCTGTTGAGTTTGTAGTGATAATGCTAATTTTAATGAGAAGGCTGGATTGATGTGGAATCGCTTTGCACATAGAGGTTATCCCTGTTCTAAATATAGCATTAAATGTTGCCAAAAGGACTGCAATTAAGTGTTGAAGGATAAAAAGAAAGCCCTTCAATAAAATGGCATTCCTGTTTTCTCTACTCCCTACAGTGCCCCGTTTAATAAGATCAAAATCATAATTAAAAGAAACTTACAGGTTCTATTTAATGACCCGGTTTATACACAGCTCTTAGCCAAAGGTATCAGGGTTGTTTCTTGTAGTACCCACTTTAGGTAGATATTTGTCTCCTAGTAAAAAGGATAACAAAAATAAAATATACTGGCGCAAAGAGGATCTGTGCTAGCCCCTGTAGGTAATGGGACAGGGCGGGTGGCCAAGAGCAAATATACATTAATGCATATGAGACCATTTAAGCATGACAAGTCTAATGCAATGGGTATGTCATACATAAGGGAAAGTGCATAAAAGTCCATCAATGTATGGTAAGGTAAGTCTAATGCAATTGGTGTGTTGATAGGAGATGGGTGCTGGCTCGTGGGACGGCTTCTCTATGTTCAAGCAAGAAGGGGCTTGTTCAGTAACTGGAGAAAAACTTTTAAACACTGTGAATACACAAAAATGTGCCTATTCACAATGCAATAACGATTTTAAACTGTGGAAGCTAGGACCCAGGAGACACCCCCTTGGTCCTATTTAAATTCACCCATAACATGGCTCAGCTAGGCCTGAAGAAGGAGCGCATGCCTGGGTACTAGAAATCCTACAGGAATTAATCATAGATGGGATGTTTCACATTTTTGTGAATGAATGGACCTGTCATGGATTTACATTTATTGTGGTTAATTTGACATTCATTTATTTCCATGGTTTCCTAATGTGTAGGCATCTTTTTTCATTTATTTTTCATTTTTGTTACATGATTTTGTTTGTGTGATTTATTGTTTTTATACAAATAATTGTTCATTGGTCTGTCTTTGTACTAAGGAACACAGTTGGCAGCCACTAATGATTGGCTGTTGTGTGCTAATTGTCTTGCTCAGGTTTTTTCAATTAAAGGAGCGTTTAGCATATTTGTATATTGTATGTGGAACATAACTTCTCAAGCTATGATTAAGCGCTGATTTAGCATGAAATATGTTAGCTGGTTATGCTGTTCCCCCATTTTTGAATTAAGGAGTTGTTTTTATGAAGAATGCTTCAATAAAGGTGATTTTAATTGGATGTGCGGCCAACCAGAATCTTTCCTACACCACTCTTTAAATTGTACTTTACACTGTAATTATCCACATCCACTAACCTATCACTTATCTTTAATGTTTATCCTCACACTACTCCAGATACCTTAGTACTTTATCTCCAACCTAGAAATTAAACTTGACCTCTAACTTTAGAAGGAAAATTAACCCTTGTCACTTATCCTAACACAACCTAAACCTTACAATTAGGTAAACCCCCCTAATATCTAAAAAAAAAATATTAACATTGAACTAGTAATAAGCAAATCTGCTTGGGTTCAATTCACAGGCAAGTTCAGCACACATGTCCAAAAATCCACAAATTGTGAACTTTAATGCATATCCAGTTGAAGTGGGAGGAGAATTTCAAAAACAATTATCACTATTTTTAAAGTGATTTTAAAGTCTTTTTTTTTAAAATAAAAAACATGTTATACTTATCTACTCTGTGCAGTTGGTTTTGCCTAGGGATCCTCCTCTTCTCAGGTCCCTCTTCACTGCTCCTTGCCCCTCCCTCCTATCGAGTGCCCCCACAGCAAGCAGCTCCTTGTGTCCATTCAGACACAGAGCAGTCATTCAGCCCCACCCCCTCTCTCTGCTGATTGGCTAACTGACTTTGATTGACAGCTGCGGGAGCCAATGGCAATCAGGAGGGAGAGTACCCAACAGCCAAGGGACTCGTTGACATTGCTGGACAGAGAAGGACCTCAGGTAAGTATTAGGGGGGCTGAGGGGCACTGCTACACCCATAAGGATTTTTTTTATCTTAATGCAAAGAATGATAAGAAAGAGGATCAAAAACCTTCTGGCTTTACAACCCCTTTAAGGATAGCAAAGTAATTGTAAAACAAAGGGAAAGAAAAAATAAAAATATATATTATTCAGAGCAGAGCAGCTCCTTAAAGTGATATTAAACGATCACCTTGTAAAACAACTCATTCCGTTTAAAATAGAAATGAAATGCAAAAATTTTTACATTGATATAAAAAAACATACCTTTTTTTTTCTTTTTAATAAGGGATCACATTCCCTCTGTTCCCAGCTGCATAAAACACACTGAGCTTCCAAGTGAATGGCTGTGCAGCAGGGGCATGTTAGGACAAGTATGATCATTGGAGGAGAACACACTGAGTTCCCAGAATAGCTAGAGAGCTGACCACGATGTGCTCTCCTGCTTAGTGTGGTCTGTTTTCAATAGGAAGGCAAGGGGACTTGCAGGAACACCAGGGTTTTCACACAAAGAAAGCAATACAAAGAGAACAGGATACTTTCTCATACAAGTACATGGTACAGCAGGCACATATCAGGAATATGAAGTGTTGGGGGTAACAAACGCTTTAACCACTTCCCTCCCGGCCTATTGTAAAATGATGGCTGGGCAGGTATTCCTCAATTTTAGTGAAAAGACAGACAAAATATACTGCGCTCGACAGAGATGTGGCGGCGGTGGGTCTCTAGGGCTCCGGGTAAAAGCACAGTATTGTGTTTGTGTGTATTAAAATGTATCTTTTACTAATGTTTCCATATTGGTGTGTGACTTCCATTTGCCTATTAAGTTCATAGAGTTTTGTTGGGCTCTCCCTGGCTGATACCCAGAGATGGGGGATTTTTTAATACAGATTTGAAGTATTGGCATCTCTCTACACATTTTTTAATATGAGTTTCATAGTTTTACAAGCTTGCTCTTCCATATTTTTGTTATTCTATTAAAAATTGAGTTGTGTAATTCAACCACTAGAGGGAGCTGCAAACACTATTTCTAAACACCATTTGAGATATTAGCCACACAGGCAGTATATTGTTTTCAATGAGTTGATAGATTTTTTATTGAGAGACAAAAAGCAAAACCAACAAGAAGCACTAAACAGCAACATGTTTACAATTTAATGGTAACATGTATTTATGTCAAGCAGATCTTCTTTTCTATGTCTATCTCCTGATTTTTTACTAATTTACTAAAGTATAAAGTCAGGTGAAATGAGGTGTGAAGTAAACTTGTGTTGACTTCAAACTTGTGATTATGCACAGAGGAATTTCAGAAAACAGAGTCCACCTCATGTAAGCCTTTAATACTGTATGTCAGGTCCAATGTCAGAAGAGCAAACCCATTGGGGTGGCTATTAATCAGATATACAGAGGTACTACAGATCTGAATTTCTGTCCTCCATTTGTGCTTTCTTACTCTTTTTGCTGGCCAATCCAAGTTATTAATTTAAGTATTTCTAAACAGTAAACATATTCAACTTTATCTAGGCCATCAAAGCATTCCCTAATTTCCGCACCACTATTATGCCTCTCCTGGCCTTCCTCACAAGCTCTGCCAATCAGATTACAATGTTCAACTTTTCTACTAAACTCTTTTTCTCCCGAAGATTTTGCAATATGATATTCCTGTTACACATGATCCCTGGTATTTTTTTCCAGTTTTTTTTTCTCTTAAGTTAGCATTCTTTTGTTGTTTCTGGGCACCACCTACTTCAACTGGCACTGCACTGGATAATTTATATTGTATTGGACCAGTTGAAGCTCTGTTGAACCTCTGTAACAGAGTTGAACCTCTGTAAAGGGGACACCCCTGTGCCCCCTAATTTCAGGCACCAAATGCATTACAGGTACTACACCCATACTCTGTTAAAACCTGCCTGTTCCAGACTCCATTCTAATCCACATGGCTCCTAAACTAATATCCATTAATGTTAGAGGGCTCAATAATCCTTATGAATGCATAGATCTCCAAAAAGAGATCCTCTCCTTAAAAGAAGATATACTGTATATATTTCTTCAGGAGGCTCTTTTTTTTTAAACATAAAACTCCATGCTTTTAAACATTATATAAATATATATTTACATAATATATAGAAAACTCCAATAAGAAAAAGGCGAGGGTGCTCATTGCTGTGAAAAACTCTCTTACATTTCAACCTATCTCTGCTATGATAGACGATAATAGCAGATTTTTAATTCTTTTTTTCAAGCTGGATAATTTTCTATACACTCTGGTCAATATTTACACCCCAAACGTCAAACAGATCGCCATCCTCAATGGATCAGAATGAGATTATACTTTTTTTCATCATTCCACTGCTTCTATTCTAGAGTAGATATGTTTATTACAGACCGATTTACCTTCTTGTATATTATCTCTTCCACTATATACCATTATTTCATTTCGACCTTGCTCCTATCACATTAATGGTTTCTAGCTTTCATAAAAGTGGTCCTCCCTGTTATGGAGAATGAATACTTAATACCTGTCCAAAAAGTGACCAAAGCACTAAACACATACTTCTTCATGAATGTCACAGATGATAGCAAAAAATGCACTATAGGGAATACCCATAAGGCATTTATAAGGGACAACTTAGGCTGGCCATACACTATACAATTTTCTTATTCCATTTCCTTTAGATTTACCTTAAACTATGTAGTGCAAGGGCCTGCCTGACTGCATACAAATTGAAAGTGCTTAGGTTTGACACTATATTACATGGTTTTGGTAAATCTAAAGGAAAGTTGAACAAGAAAATTGTATAGTGTATGGCCAGCCTTAGTTCCCAAGCAAAAAAAAAAAAAAAGATGACCCCAACAATTTGACCAAATAATCCAAAATATATGAAAAGTTGAAGAGGCCAATAAATGGGATCCCTCTTCTTCTAACACAAAAAGATTCTTTCAGCTCAGATGCACGTTATGTAACCTGCAACTATATCAATATAAGAAGCAGATCAAAATTATTAGGGTAGAACCCCATTACAACCGGCTAAATACTCCCCCTTCCAATCCACACTATGTTGGTGAGAGTGTGGTCACCCGGGCACTCTTCTTCATATTTCTGGGCCTGTAAAAGCCTCACTAGCTATTGGAATACATTATTTAGTATTATCACAGAAATTACTGGGATACTAATTCAGCCAGAACCTGCTTTAGCAACTTTACTAATAGGTATAGAGAACTACCCCCTGTATACAGGATAGTGGTTTCACATATCCTAATACCAGCCAAGCTGGTAATTGCTAGACATTGTAGAAGTAACCATACTCTGAACCCTTCAGAGGTTCTGGCCCAAGTAAATCTCAAATACCAAAAAAACTTCTAGCTATTAGATCACCCTCTTAAGCTTCCTTTGACAGGAATTGGAAACCATGGGTTGAATGGAACCAGTAAGTGGAATCTGTAGACATGATATCAAACCCTTAGGCTGGCCATACACTATACAATTTTCTTGTTCAACTTTCCTTTAGATTTACCAAAACCATATAATATGAGGTCAAACCTAAACACTTTCAATTTGTATGCAATCAGGCAGGCCCTTGCACTACATAGTTTAAGGTAAATCTAAAGGAAATTGAATAAGAAAATTGTATAGTGTATGGCCAGCCTTATGTGGTTCTTGTGGTGAATTAACCTACTAGCTTTTGTATGCACAGGATGCTTTCCTTTGTGTTTCATAATTCTGTTGAATACTGCTCCAACGGTCATGTACAACGCACCTTATTTATGAACATTTTTTTTTTTGTTTTGCTTTTCTCAGAGTGTGTACGAATGGTTTTATACACCTGCTACCTTTTCATGCTTTTGGTTATATATACCTAAAATTCAATAAAAAAATCTAATTGGAAAAAAAAAAAAAAATTAAGGCTACTTCTTATGCTCTTAGTAACAAAGTAGACTCACACATAGCCAGGCATATCAAACAAAAACATCTCGCCAGTAGAATACCTCACCTTCTTAATTCACATGATGGCTCAAAGGCCTCCGACCCCATACAAATAGCAGAGCTATTCGAAGAATACTATTCTACACTCTATGTTTTGCATTATGACAGTAACACACCCTAACCCACTATTGAACAGATCTACAATTTCCTCCATCCACTATCCCTACCCAAGGTGTTGGTGAAATTGTGAAATGACAGGCTCCCTAATACAAATCCTGTGGTATATCGGGTCCCTTGCCAGCTCTCCTTACCCCTCCCTCCTCCCGAGTGCCCCACAGCTAGCAGTTTGCTATGGGGGCACCTGAGCCAAGGCGCTGCTCTGTGTGTCCATTCAGACACGGAGCCGCATATTGGCCCCGCCACCTCTCTCTCCTCATTGGCATACTGACTTTGATTGACAGCAGCAGGAACCAATGGTGTCCACTGCTGTCTCAGCCAATGAGAAGGGAGAGTCCCACACAGCTGAGACTCTTGTGCAACATTGCTGGATCGAGATGGGGTCAGGTAAGTATTAAGACGGCTTGGAAGGGCTGCTATAAACAGAAGGTTTTGTTACCTTAATGAATGGAATGCATTAAGACAAAACAACTTCTGCCTTTAGAACCACTTTAATTTACTCTGATATCTATAACATTCTCTGCAGAACTGGTACTTCTTCATATCAAAATAGACACTGTATCAAAATCGGTCATTATACATATTCTTCTTTCTGCAAAACGTAACCAACATCAGTGATCTATGGACATACCGAATCTGTCTGATATATCTAGAGATCTGAACCACAATTGTTTACTTGAATGCCTATTTGCTTTGCAAAACAATGACTTATCTTAATTTAATTCCACCTGGTAACCTTGGACTTTTCTGCGGCTATATAAGGGTTGATTACTGGGATTGTGCCTTAAAGTATATGTAAACCCTCACCTTGTAAAACAATTTATTCAGTTTAAAATAGCTGCTTAACAGCTGGGTAGAGGAAAAACACCACCACACTGAACTTGCCAGTGAAAGTGTGTGTGTGTGAGTGTGGAGGAGATCAAACTGAGTTCCTAGCATAGCTAGAAAAGGGATCATTCTGTACTCTCCTGCTTAGTGTGGTCAGTTTTTAATAGGAAAGAAGAGGGATTGATAGGAACACTAGGGAGTCAGGACTTCACAATACAAGCAATACAAAGAGAACAGGATACTTTTTCATGCAAGTATATGGTACAGTGGGCACATAATAGGAATTTGAAATGTTGGGTTTACATACTCTTTAAGCTTGTTAGTCTCACCTACAGTATGGCCCTCACTGTTACACATGATACTCTGCAGCCATAACTGCTTTACTAACTTTAACCTAATCTTTTCACTGGTACTTTTGTGTCATCCGCATATAAGGATATTTTCTCCTTTATCACCCCAACCCCCACACCTGAGACACATCTTTTAGTGGCCAAGGGTTCCGCCACTAGTGCAAACAGCCCTGGGGAGAGCGAACACCCCTGTCTCCTACCTCTACCCAGGGTAAAAGGTTTGGATATAGAGTTGTTAGTTCCCACCCGGGGGAGGCATACAGCAAACGAATCCAAGCAATAAACTTGGGCCCAAATCCAATTTTTTGAATGACAGTCTAGAGGCAGGTCCACTCAACTGAATCAAATGCTTTTTCATCATCGAGTGATACAACCACCCCAGGTCCATCACCACTAGCCCTATCCACATGCTTAAGGAGCCTGCGAAAATTGATGTCTGTTCCTCTACCCGGCATTAACCTGGTCTGATCTGGGTGCACCAAAGTGGTGATCACTGAATTCAATCGGCCAGTCAAGACTTTAGCTAGGATTTTGGTGTCCACATTCAGGAGAGATATTGGCCGATATGAAGAGCACAGTTCCGGGTCCTTACCAGGCTTGGAGAGAACCACTCCCACTGCCTCACACATAGAGGGAGGAAGGTACCTCTCCTCCAATGTCTTTACCAGCATTGCACGGTAAATGGGGAGCAGATCTTCTGGAGCTCCCCAACAGTGAAAGGGCCATCTAGTTTATACCTGGCTGAGTCTTTCAAGCAGGAAAAATACAAAGGTTCAAGGTAGGATAGCATATCTGCAATATATAGCAATATAATTATTGATAGTATAAAACAAACTGGGCTTTGTAGTACAGGATCTGTCAGGATTTCACCTGATAGAGATCGGACATGAGAGATAGACACAGGGGAGGAGTGCTCCCTGGACAGTCATGCAAAGACCTTCATAATGAAAGTATGTATAAGAGCAAAACCTGCCTGAAGGAAGGAATACACTGGTGGGTCCTGAGTTTGGGAATATGTTGTATCTAAAGCTGTGGATCTATTCTCCATTTGGCTGAGTTCATCTAATGCCTCCCTTCTTACCCTTCGTATATGACCCTGAAGACTACCCTTCATGGAGGCCTTAAAAGCATCCGATGTGATAGGAAGAGAAACCAAGCTATCCTGAGCGCTCCGAAATTTAAACATATTACTTTTGCATGGCACATCAACTCTGGAATCAGAGAGCCAAAATTGAGATAGGCGCCACAACCCTTTTTCTGGAGGCGTGGACTGGCTACAGTAGCTCACAAAAGTGACTACACCCCTCACATTTTTGTTAATATTTTATTATATCTTTTCATGTGACAACACTGAAGAAATGACACTTTGCTACAATGTAAAGTAGTGAGTGTACAGCGTGTATAGCAGTGTACATTTGCTGTCCCCTCAAAATAACTCAACACACAGCCATTAATGTCTAAACCACTGGCAACAAAAGTGAGTACACTTCTAATTGAAAATGTCCAAATTTGGTCCATTTATCCATTTTCCCTCCCGGGTGTCATGTGACTCGCTAGTGTTACAAGGTATCAGGTGTGAATGGGGAATGGGTGTGTTACATTTGGTATTATTGCTCTCACTCTGTCATAATGGTCACTGGAAGTTCAATATGGCACCTCATGGCAAAGAACTCTCTGAGGATCTGAAAAAAGAATTGTTGCTTTACAAAGATGGCCTAGGCTATAGGAAGATTGCCAAGACCCTGAAACTAAGCTGCAGCACAGTGGCCAAGACCATAGAGTGGTTTAAGAGGACAGGTTCCACTCAGAACAGGCTTCGCCATGGTCAACCAAAAAAGTTGAGTGCACATGCTGAGCATCATATCCAGAGGTTGTCTTTGGGAAATAGAGGTATGAGTGCTGCCAGCATTGCTGCAGAGGTTGAAGGGGTGGGGATCAGCCTATCAGTGCTCAGACCATACGCTGCACACTGCATCAAATTGATCTGCATGGCTGTCCTCCAAGAAGGAAGCCTCTTCTAAAGATGATGCAAAACAAAGCCCGCAAACAGTTTGCTGAAGACAAGCAGACTAAGGACATGGATTACTGGA
This sequence comes from Pelophylax lessonae, assembly GCF_965119305.1. Classification (NCBI taxonomy): domain Eukaryota; kingdom Metazoa; phylum Chordata; class Amphibia; order Anura; family Ranidae; genus Pelophylax; species Pelophylax lessonae. The sequence goes on along the minus strand of NC_138777.1, from coordinate 106,020,133 downwards.
ATCCATGTCCCGTGGTCTGATGAGACATAGATTAACTTATTTGGTTCAGATGTGTCAAGTATGTGTAGCGGCAACCAGGTGAGGAGTACAAAGACAAGTGTATCTTGCCTACAGTCAAGCATGGTGGTGGGATTGTCATGGTCTGGGGCTGCATGAGTGCTGCTGGCACTGGGGAACTACAGTTCATTGAGGGAACCATAAAACAAAAGCCAAAATAAAACTCAGTCCAATCAAGGAAGGTTCAAACAGGACAAACAGAGATAATCCCCACATCAGATGTCGTGACCGCTGAAAGCATGCTTCACCACTGTGTCTAGAGGAAATGAACCCTCAAATTATAGGATGGTCAAATAGATGTGTAGCTCATGGGTTCTCAACTGTGTAAGCTCCCAGCCGCATCAAGATCGGATGGTCAGGCTAATATGTATAGGCCATTTCTCCAATGCCAGGCAAGACAGACCCAGACAAGTGAACAGGCCAACCTGGCTGTTGATTATTATTATTAGGTGAATAATCTGACCAGCCTGCTGCTCTATAAACAGCCAGGTTGGCCTGTTCACTCTTTGGGTCTGTCTGCCTGGCATTGGAGAAGTGGCCTATACATATTAGTATGCCCAGTTTGGACATTTTGACTTAGGGATGTACTCACTTTTGTTGCCAGCGGTTTAGACATTATTGGCTGTGTGTTGAGTTATTTTGAGGGGACAAAAAATTTACACTGTTATACAAGCTGTACAATTACTACTTTACATTGTAGCAAAGTGTCAGTGAGGGGTGTACTCGCTTTTGTGAGATACTGTAACTTGTAATGCTATAAGGGCATGGTCCGAGATACCCCTTGGGAGTATGGATAAATCTCGAACCCAAGACAGCACAGGCCCCCTGACGTAAACCAAGTCTATTAGAGAAAAAGTTTTATAGGAAGCGGAATCACAAGTATACCCTCGGAGGGTGGGATCACACCACCTCCAGACATCCGTAAAGTTAGAAGCTTGCCGGAAGATCAGCGGGGGAGCAGAATGTCGGGAAGAGCCATTCCAGTCCAGGGTCATCAAATATGTCATCAAATATTTAAATATTCTCAAAGGCAAAGGTTAGGATTTTGGCTGCTAGATGGTATAGTAAGGTAACAGATGCAGGAGGAAGGAGATACATTCCCACCAAGACTATTTCTAAACTGCTAATTGCTGCATGTATAATGACATGGCCCACAGAATCCAGCTTAGAGCCAGTAAGCGTAATGGCAGAGATTTATGCACTAATATGCTGACTTCTCTTGGTAATGATGACCTTCCTAGGGCCTCTTAAACCCCAGGAGCTTGCTCCCTATTAAATTGGTCTCCTGTACAAATATGAGGAGAATGATTTAAAAAAAACGAATGATGGTTTAAAAAAAAACAGAAAACCAGTGATCTCTTAATCTTTGAGTTGAGACCCCTGATGTTTCATGATATATTCTTACATATGGCTCTCCAACATTGGGTCTGAAGAACAGGATGAGGCACAGCAGAGCAAAGAAGCCCTATGTCGGTCTAAAATGAGCATACATTGACAAGGAAGACACAAGATACGATAATAATACCACATTAAGACTATACTGCTGAATAACTATTAACAGTTGAATATACACAAACAACAAACTAATGAACCCCCCCCCCCGACCCTATCATCAACCTGAGGTGGTTTGACACCCAAACCAAATAATGGGCATCTTGCCCATGGGGTCCACCACAATGTGCAAGTAGGTGCGGTCTCTTGGCTTATATCGGGGGCAAAAAAAAGCTTAGGTAACCAAAAAATGGAAAAAAAAGAATTAACAGAATATGAACAGGTCCCGTCATTGAGCCAATGGTAAGGTAAGACTGGAGCAATTGCAGCCAGTCGCCTCAGGGGCAGTGCACATCTGAATCAAAGGCACACAACATAGAGATGCAGGATAGAGGCCTCCTCTGAAAACGTGAAAAAGCGGGTCCTTTCCCCATCTTCCACCCGCAGCCTGGCTGGATATAACATGCTGTATTTAAGCCCCTTGGCCTGGAGCTTGGCCCTCACTGTGTCAAATGACTTGCATTGCTTTTGAGTTTCCAGGGAATAGTCAGGGAAAATCATAAGCTTTGCATTCACATATTGGAGCTCAGCCAGAGCCCTGGCCTCTCTCAGCACCAGGTCTCAGTCTTTAACCTTCCTAGCGGTAATTCCCGAGTGTGGCTTGGGGTTAATATTCAGTGCCAAAAGCAGTAACCCTGAGCCACACTCGGGATTACCCCAGAATGATACTCACCTTCCCCTGCGATCCCTCGCCGTCCTCCCCAGCCTTCCTCCAGCCATCCTCCCGCGGTCCTCTCGCTGTGTGTTCGGCCAATGCCGACACCTTCTTCCAGTTCCCTTAACTGCGAGTGGTACGTCACAGGGGGGTGAAACCAGCGGGAGATTAAAAAAAAAAAATTACATGATACAGTGTAATTTGTTAGGATTACAACTTTGTATCATGCCATTTTACCTAGAGGCTTTTCCAGTGCCCTGCCTGTACTTTTTAAGGTGCTTTGTGCTTGGAAAATTGATGATGTCCATGGCGTCCAAAAAGCATTCTTTTAGCTCAAAAACACTTTTGGACCAACTGGAAAACATCGACAGTAAATTGGAAATATTTGAAGAACTGAGCGATAGCGATTCATGGGAAAACATATTTCCATGCAAATGTACAGCTTTTAGCCCAAAAAGTCTGACATAATCAGACCGCCAGGGAGGCTAAAATGTAACAGCTTGAAAATGAAGGTGCGAGGAGGGGATCCCTGTGGGCCTCTATTAGCTGGCATATGGTGCGCTCTTTCCACTGTGAAGAAGAGGAAGAAGTGGGCATTAGGAAGCAGCATGGTCAGAAGCCTTTCAGTGAAGGTAATGGGGTCATTACCTTCTGCTCCCTTCAGGACACCCACAATCTTCAAATTGTTTTGACGCTTGGGATTCTCAGTGTCCTCTGCACAAGACTTCTGTGCTATAACTCTAATTTTAAGGGCATGCAGGTCCATGTTCTCTGGTTGTAGCCTCCACTGCCGATACCCATTGCTCCACCTTCGCTACCCGGCCATGAAAAGAGTCCAAGTCCCACCCGATGAACAAATATTTGTTTGGAGATTATCTAATTTATCAGTTAGTGCTATTTGACAGGAGGTAAGAACCTGCATAGCCACTTCATCTTCTCCCAGCACCATCTTGAAAACGTCCCCCCTCCACCACTTTCAGATAGTGTTAAACTTGCATTCTCTACAATGTTCTTATTGTACAACTACTATAAGGGATCGTTCACAAGTAAGTAGTCCATTGCAGTTTGTTAACAAGTGCGCATTATGTTGTGATTTACATTCATTTGAATGGGCGACCAACACATAAAAACTGACCATAATTGGACAAGCATTATTGATTCCAACACAGCACACTGAAGCTGTAGCCTGTTATACTTTGTGGTGGTCTGCAACCTATACAATATGCTAGTGCATCACAATACATTCTGAAAACTGCAGTGCAACACAACACAATAGACTGATGTCAATTTTACCTAACATCCACTTCACTGGCCAATAGGAATGTGTAAGAGACAGAACAGAAATGCATGCTTCTATACTACTATGAAGTGCTAATGCTTTTCTGGTCAGTACAGCAAGGTATTTGGGCATCGAATTAATATATATTCACAGAATTAATATATTAAAACATATCTTGAGCTATTAAATGCTGGACATGTTTTAACAGAAAAATAAATGTGCACATCCACATGTCCAGCTGGTTAGCGTTTGCAATTTAACTCTTCCCTCTTTTATCAGTCATTTTTCAAACCAAAACTCTTCCAGTTTGCTTATATGTGTTATTATAAAATATGCATATCATAATAATAACTTTAAAAAAGATCATTCCAAACTGGCTATTGTGCTTTGGATGGTCCATAAAGGGGGCATGTGAAGTAAGGTAAAATTCTTACATAGTTACATAGTTAGTGAGTTTGAAAAAAGACATCAGTCCATCCAGTTCAACCTATGATGTGTGTGTGTGTTTGCTGTTAACCGTACATTTTATACCCCTTTATGTTGTGGTCTTTAAGGTGCCCATCTAATAGTTTTTTGAAACTATCAATGCTCCCTGCTGATACGACTGTTTGTTGAAGAGGATTCCACATCCTTACTGCTCTCACAGTGAAGAACCCCCTGCGTATTTTAAGGTTAAACCGCCTTTCCTCTAGTTTTAGTGAGTGGCCACGTGTCTTGTTGTAGTTTCTTTCTCTGAATAGGTTTTTCCATATGCTAGGGTTGCCAGTACAATATTTGTACATTGATATCATATCCCCCCTCAATCGTCTCTTCTCCAGAGAGAATAAGTTCAGTGCTTGTAGTCTTTCCTCATAGCTGCTGTCCTCCATTCCCCTAATTATTTTTGTTGCCCTTCTCTGGACTTTCTCCAGTTCCAGCACATCCTTCCTAAGGACCGGTGCCCAGAACTGGACAGCATACTCCAGATGTGGCCGTACCAGAGTCTTGTAGAGAGGGAGAATAATCTCTTTATTTCTGGAGTGAGTCCCCTTTTTTATACATCCCAGTATTCTGTTGGCTTTGCTTGCAGCGGCTTGGCATTGCATGCCACTTCCAAGCCTGTTGTCTACCAGTACCCCCAGGTCCTTTTCCATCTTAGATTCACCCAGAGGTTCCCCCCCCTAGTGAGTAGCTTGCTTTCTGGTTTCTGGCACCCAGGTGCATTACTTTACATGTTTCAACATTAAACCTCATCTGCCATGTAGTTGCCCACCCCATAATTTTGTTCAGGTCTGCTTGTAAGGTTTCCACATCCTGCCCAGAAGATATTGGCCTGCTTAGTTTAGTATCATCCACAAATACTGAGATTTTACTCGATATCCCCTCCTCTAGATAATTTATGAATAAATTAAACAGGATTGGCCCCAGGACAGAACCCTGGGGGACCCCGCTTTCCACACATCTTGCATAAGAATGTTTATTTATTTATCTTTTAATTCATTGATTGGGTAAAAAACAGGTTTATTTAAAAAGGTTATTCACTCTGGAAAACAAAAATTAAAAGTCACCAGCTGCAAATCTTGTAGCTGCTTATTTTTAATGTCAGGACACTTATCTATCCTGGAAATCATCCTCACCTGGACTAGTTCTTCATTAGCCTTCAGGTTCCCGGCACCAGCAGCCAGCTATGCTGCCTGTGACCCCACTGTGCATGCATGAGCCACTCTGCACTTTGTGAATGGTCCAGCAGGGACCTGTGACGTGTCCCAGAAGTGTCCCCCATAAAAATGACATGCCAACTGTGGCAGAGGAGGGCTCAAAGCAGAACTTCCCCTTTTTGGGTGAAGTTCCGCTTTAAGTGAATTAAAGAGGAGTGTGGCTTGAACGAATTTATTGAGAATGAATGTCTACAGCTAATATTGCTGGAGTTTTAAAATAATGGCATAATGAAACTGGAAGTTTGCAATCTATTTTCTTAGTAATTTTTGGATAACTTTCAGTCAATCTGGAATGTCTTAGAATTCAGCTAAATTACAATTAAAATAAAATTCAGTAAAATTCAGGACACATACGGCCAACATTTTCACAGACCTAACAAAGTTTACAGGCTGTTCTTAAACTTATTAAAAACTGCTTATAGTTAACCAAACACAATGTTAAAATTAGGAGAGGTACTCTAACTGTTATTAAAGGTTTCTAGGCTTGTTTTGAGACTTAAAATGGAAACCACTTGGGTGAGTTTTATATATTTTGGCAGGTCCAGGGCCAAAATATAATTTGCGCTTTTGGGACAGGTACTATTACTGACATAAATACAAAAAAAATTGCAATAGTGGCTATGGATGCTAAAAGTCTTTTGAAAAATACTGACTGGGACATATGGTATCTATTCCTGGCGTTTGCACACTATTTATATATATAGTTGGTGTAGTTGGGAATAGCCAGGGCCATGTTAGACAAATAGAGTTTGTTTTCTATTTATTGATATCTGCCCCTATTTTTGTGATGGCAAATCAGTGCATGTGATTGTTTATGGATCTAATACTCTTCTTTTGAGTATATATGCTTTGATTTTTTTCTACATATAAATATATATATATATATATATATATATATATATATATATATATATATATATATATATATACAGTATATATATAAATATATATATATATATATATATATATATATATATACTGTATATACAGTATATATATATATATATATATTTGTTGTGGGTTTTTTTTATTTTTATAGTTTACTCAGTATTAGGGGACTACCCAGGTTTCTTGGGCTTGGGAGCTCATCCTGGCATGAGTGGCAATAAGCAACATACAATGTATGAAGACCCTGATATATAATACTAAATATTGTTATCTTTCTTTGGGTATGTATTGTTTGAATATGGATCTTGATATATGAAATTTCGTGTTTTTATTAGGAGGTTTCTTTTTGCATATTTATTTATGTACATGCTACTACATTAAAGTGCTACCAAAATCAGTAACAGTAAACAGTAAAATCAGTCTGTATTTGCAGTAAAGCATGCTTGTTATACTCACTGTGGAACCTAAGGGGTTAGTCCTGTGCATTGTGTAAAAAGGCTGTTTGATCTTGTCTTCCCCGATCCCCCCTTCTTCCACTGTCCCCAAACCATTTCCTGACAGAGCCTTGTGGGCAAGCTGCACATGCCCAGATTGATGTGTATTGCTAGAGAGTTTTTTTTTTTTCCTTGGGAGAGTGCATGTGATCAGCACTAGAGATGGCCTTGCGGTTCGCCCAGCAGTCGGTTCTCGGCAAACTTTGCTTGTTCGCTGTTTGCCGATCATGCACATGAGACATACCCCCTACCTTATAAATAGACCTGATCTGGCTGCCATTTTACATTCTGCCTTTTGTCAGTGTAGGGAGAGGTTGCTGTGTGGAGCAGGGACAGACTGTTAGTGACACAAATCGCTAGCTAATAGGTCCACAAAAGTCCTTTTAAGGACTGGTATAGGTGTACTATTGTTTGGTGTGCAGTATATAGGGGTGTAATACACTTATAATATACTTTCTAATATAGAAAGCATATTATAGTGGATTTGTATTGTGCAGCATTGTGACTGGTGAGAGGTTTCAGTGTGGAGCAGGGACAGACTATTAGTGACACAAAAAGTTAGCTAATAGGTCCACAAAAGTCCTTTTAAGGACTGGTATAGGTGTACTATTGTTTGGTGTGCAGTTTGTAGGGGTGTAATACACTTATAATATACTTTCTAATATAGAAAGCATATTATAGTGTATTTGGGTACTGCAGAAATGTTGTCTCTTTTGCTGCGTTACCTCTGCTACACACAGTGCCAAAAGTTACAGGGAATTTTTTTTTATAACTGGTGTGATAGACCAGTGGCCCCCCAAAAGGAAAGATTGAAGCGGGGTGTTATATAACAATATACTTTCATAATAATGTATTTGGGTACTGCAGAAATTTTGCCTCTTTCGCTGTGTTAACTAACTCTGCTACACACAGTGATAAAAGTTACTGGGAAATTTTTATTATAACTGGTGTGATAGACCAGTGGCCCCCAAAAACGACAGATTGAAGCGGGGTGTTATATGCCTTCTTCCACATATACTGCGCTTCTCTAGAGACTTTTTTCCCAGGGTCATTTAAAAAATGACAGGCAGAGGAAGAGGCAGGCCCTTCCGCAGGGGTGGTAGGGGTAGGGCAGGAGCACCAGGCCAGAGCCAAAGTGGGAAGTTGCAGAAGGTGCGTTCAATTACGTCAAAGGACGCACCAGACTTGGTTGAGTGGCTCATTCAGCCTTCCCCTTCTGCACCTCCTCATCATCTTTCTGCACCCTCTTTACTCTCTGCTGTGTGCACACCCAAAGACACCACCACCAACACCACAACCACCATATACCCTCCACTTGAGTTACAGGAATTATTTTCCGATCCATCACAAGACATTTGCGATGTGCAGCCATTCTTGGCATCGGATCAGGAAGAGGATTCCAAGATCTCTAATGTTAGTAGTGTGGAAGGTGACTTTGAGAGGCATAATTTCTGCAGTACCCAGATACACTATTTTGAAAGTATATTGTTATATAACACCCCGCTTCAATCTGTCATTTTGGGGGGGCCACTGGTCTATCACACCAGTTATAATACTTTTTTCTAATTGCGTTTGTCACTCTTTGTAGTTGTAGTATCGCTGCAGAACCGCTCACTAGTCACAATGCTGCACAATACAAATCCACTATAATATGCTTTCTATATTAAAAAGTATATTATAAGTGTATTACACCCCTATATACTGCACACCAAACAATAATACGCCTATACCAGTCCTTAAAAGGACTTTTGTGGACCTATTACCTAGCGATTTGTGTCACTAACAGTCTGTCCCTGCTCCACACAGCAACCTCTCCCTACACTGACAATATTAAAAAGTATATTATAAGTGTATTACACCCCTATATACTGCACACCAAACAATAATACACCTATACCAGTCCTTAAAAGGACTTTTGTGGACCTATTAGCTAGCGATTTGTGTCACTAACAGTCTATCCCTGCTCCACACAGCAATGTCTCACTTGGCATGTCGAATAGGGGATCTTGGGCGGCGCAGCGGAAGAAATGGTGTAGGAGGAGGAGAAGAAGAGGCAGGCCTGCATACAATCCGTGGCGGTAAAACCAAATTTACATGGGTTACATGCTTGACAGCCGTCAGAAGGTTCACCCAGTGGGCAGTAAAAGTTATATACCTTCCCTGCCCATGTTTGCTAGACCACGTGTCTGTGGTCAGATGTAACTTGGCACTGACACTGTGTGCCAGAGATACATTCACTTGCCGCTGAACATGGCCATATAGCTCTGGGATGCCCTTCTGCGAGAAATATTTCCTTCCTGGGACCTTCCATTGTGGTGTTCCAATGGCCACAAATTTTCAAAAGGCCTCCGAATCCACCAGTTTATATGGCAGTAGATGGCAGGCTATCAGTTCTGACAAGCCAGCGGTCAACTGTTGGGCAAGAGGGTTATCCGGAGTCATCATTTTTTTTTACGCTCAAACATTTGGGCCACGGAAGCCTGCCTTTTTCCAGAAAAACTTGAGGAAGGCATGATGGAAGATGGAGTGGAGGACAATTGTGAGGAGAGAGGAGAAGGAGAAGAGGCTGGATGGTGAGAGCCTGGAGTATGGCTTTGTTGGTTCTGACGGCGTTGCTCCCACTGGGCTCGGTGATGGGAGTCCAAGTGCCTTCTTAAGGCGGTCGTTCCTAGGTGAGTGTTGAGCTTACCGCGACTTATGCGTTGACTGCAAAGGCTGCAGTGGACAGGTTAAAAAAAAGCCCACACTGTGGAGCCATGTGCCGGCGTCCTGGGAGCGCCAGATGTACATGTACATGGTTGATGGCTCGCTCCTGATACATTAGAGGTCTGGTTTGTCCCTCCTGTGCAATGTAAGTTTGGCCTGCTTCTCCTCCCTATCTGCTGGTCCATCTCTCTCTCTGAACTCCCCTCTTCTTCCTCTCTTGTTGGCACCCACATGACGTCCATAGACACGCCATCATCAAGGTCACCTTCCCCACCACTAACATTTGAGACTTCGGAGTAGGCAGCAAAAGCGGGGACAAACCTCCTTGGGTTGATCTGGGTACTGTCATCAGACTGCTGAGTGGTGGCTGTTGCTACCTCCTCTTCCTGATCCGATGCCAAGAATGGCTGCGCATCGCAAATGTCTTGTGATGGATCTTAAAATAATTCCTGTGACTCAAGCGGAGGGTATATGGTGGTGGTTGTGTTGGTGGTGGTGTCTTTGCCGGTGCACACAGCAGAGAGTGAAGAGGGTGCAGATAGAAAGGATGGGGAGGGTGCAGAAGAGGAAATCTGAGTGAGCCACTCAATCAAGTCTGGTGCATCCTTTGACGTAATCAAATGCACCTTCTGCAACTTACCACTTTGGCTCCAGCCTGGTGCTCCTGCCCTACCCCTACCACCCCTGTGGAAGGGCCTGCCTCTTCCTCTGCCTGTCATTTTTTAAATGACCCTGTGACAAAATGACCAGTACTGGGCGGCAACGTACTTAGACCCCCGGTACAAATAAAAAATGACGGAAATGTTACCACTATCACAGAGGGCTGTCAGAATGAAGCACTTCCAGGCCTTGCTTTGAGAAATGCTGCATTCTGCTTTTGCGTGCGCTGGCAGAGGAATTTCCACTCACAGAGAAACAGTTGCGGGTACCAACCAACCTGCAAGAAGAGGGCCGTTTGAAGATGTCACTTCTGTCACTTCTGATATGAGATCATTCTTTCAGCCGACCCATCTACAGCTGTCCTCCGGATTCAGCATCAGGGAACGCCTAGACCGACAGGTGTCCGACTACATCGGGTTAACGGCCGATGTGGACGCTCTAAAGAGTGATGAACACCTGGACTACTGGGTGGGCAGGCTTGACCTCTGGCCAGAGCTTGCACAATTTTCAATGGAACTGTTGGATGCCCCTTGTCCACTGTCCTGTCCGAAAGGATGTTCAGCGCTGCAGGGGGGATCGTGATCCCACTCGCCTAGCTCAAGACAGTGTTGACTACCTCACATTTATAAAATTGAATGAGGCATGGATCTCGGAGAAATTCAACACATGTGACCAGTAGACCATGTTTGATTCAAATTACTTCTTGACAGCCCACAAATATCCGCCACCACCCATATCAATTCATAGTCCCTGTCTTAGGTAAATACAGTGGCATAAAAGGCCTTTTAATGTCCGTTGAATGCCTAATTTTGGGGGCCTGTAATGGCGGACACTTATTTATCCTGTGAATGCCTAATGTACCTCCAGCCACAGAATACAAAGTCCTTTGCTGTCAGGTGAACGCCTGTGGGCTAATTTTTGGGGCCTGACCTGGCCGACACTTACTTCTGTATCCTGTCAATGCCTAATGTACCTCCAGCCACAGAATACAAAGTTCTTTGCTGTCAGCTGAATGCCTGTTGGCTAATTTTTGGTGCCTGTAATGGCTGACACTTATTTATCCTGTGAATGCCTAATGTACCTCCATCCACAGAATACAAAGTTATTTGCTGTCAGGTAGACACCTGTGGGCTAATTTTTGGGGCCTGACCTGGCCGACACTTACTTCTGTATCCTGTCAATGCCTAATGTACCTCCAGCCACATAATACAAAGTTCTTTGCTGTCAGGTGAACACCTGTGGGCTAATTTTTGGGGCCTGTACTGGACAACACTTACTTCTGTATCCTGTGAATGCCTAATGTACCTCCAGCCACAGAATACAAAGTTCTTTGCTGTCAGGTGAATGCCTGTTGGCTATTTTTGGGGCTTGTACTGGCTGACACTTACTTCTTTATCCTGTGAATGCCCAATTTTTCAGACTGGAATTGAAAATCAATGGGTCTGTAAACGTTTCCGCTAAATTATGTAAGGATGCGGACCTCTTTTACAGACGTGTGAATGGACCCTATATGTATTTGACATGTATTTACCGGCTGCTGTCAGTTCTGGCTGATTTAGAAAAATAAATTTATGCCAACTTTTCCAATAGCAATACTTCTGGTATGTCAGTGTCCATATTGTGGGACTATGTGTGCACAGCTTGTAAGTATTTTGTGGCTGCAAATATGACCTGGAGGTTTTTCATGTTCGCCTGCCATTAAAATGAATGGGACCCACTGCGAACATTTGAGCGAGTTTGCACGAACCGTTCGCGAACCGCCCCGTCAGATGTTTGTCCATCACTAATCAGTACAGGGCCAAAAAGGACTTACCAGACAGAGGGTCAGGGGTCCTGCAGCCTCTAAAGACAATCAGGGGAGAACGAAAACTTCTCCTACAAGCTTTAATCAGACACTGATAGAAGTCACAAGACTGCTCTAACTGCTGATGAAAAAAGGTATTTAGCAGTTTGTATTTACTAAAACGGTTGCATTTCTATGCTATGTGTACTGTGGGAGATCAGATATAGTGAATGCAGGGTCCTGGGTTTAGTAACACTTCAGGTACTATTGTCATATCCTTATTCCAACTTCTATTTAAGGAGAAATCCAAGGTGAAAAAGAAAAATATCAAGGGTATTCTCCTTTATTCTCGTTTATTTTGTAATTTCACATTGAAAGAACCACTGTGTAATGATCTATGGCTGCACATCTTTCACAGATCACAAGCAGCTTGTTCCTTCACCTGTTCTGCATTGCATAATTTATCTGGAATGCTTAGATTTGCTATATTCATCACTGAAGCTTGGTCACACTATCCATCTGACTTCAGTTAGTGCAGTTTAAATTGTGATCAAAACACTATAGTGCCTATCAGGAGCTTACTGATGTGCCCAGGTGCACTGGTAACCTTTCTGCCGTGAATTGGCGTATGCCAGTAAGCGTGGGCATATGCAGAGGCATCCTCACTTAGCGCTCTCACGTTTGCGAACGCTTGTGCGTATTGGCACCAAATTACCTATTTAGGTGCAGTAACCACACTAGGACTTTGATGTTTGATCTTCAGCTGTTTCTGTGTCTCCTTTGCCCATACCTGTTTGATTCCTGATCATTTGACCCGGCTTACCTTTGACCTTGCTCACCTGCTGCCCGCCCCAATCTCGACTCATCTTGACTACGCATAAGCCTTACCCTGATCTGTTTACCCGCTATTGGACTTGGACTTGCACTTTGCCTGGCTGGGTGACCCTGAGGACCGCAACTTAGGTGCTAGCACACAGCAAAATCCATCTCCACCATTAGGAGTTCTGATGAACACCGGCTAGCGCTTAGACCTGGCACCTCAGGTGAACCTGTGTCTTCTCCTGCCAAGGTGTCCTGTCGGCATCTCCACCCCTGGATCCCACATAGCGCTCTGGGCTCTCTATCAGATGAGACTGCCACGTCGATCCTGACAGTGCCTAAAAAAGGGTGTGTGTATCCTGCACTTCTTTTGCATACATCAGCTCTCCTACTCTATCACTTCCAGTTATAGTTCTTTGCCAACTGCCTGGACCTCCTTCTTGTTGTTCAAATGCACTAGTCTGCTGTCAGCCATGACCTCCACTTTTCCCTAAAATCATCTCTACTGTACAGTTTGATAGCGCTTTGCGCTCCTGTCTGAACTGTCAGCTGTCATTATCCAAATAACTCAATCAACAGCTCTGGAGATGACCAGACATTTTTGGAGCCAGAACCTCAGTGAGGATTTTCTAACACCCGCTGGTGACACAGATGGTCCACCTCGTTCCTTGATACATTCATTATTATATTTGACCAAATCTTCACAGGAGGACTGAATGAAACATTTCAACACACACAACACAGAATAAGTCCAACTGAATGTTACTACTACTCGTTAGAAAATTACCTGGATAACTGAAGAGTTTAATAAAAATCCTTTTAGGTATTGAGATGTTAACATCAAGCTTAATGAGGTGAAGGTTTTTCCAGTTATTCACATTATTGGGAATGAATTGAAAGAATAATACTATTTTTCCCTAAATATTACCAGAAAGTTCACTTTTTTAAACATAGTTTTTAAAATTCACCTAAAACCACTTTTTTAAAATTCACATATTTGTCTCTGATATCTACTACTATAATGGCCATGTCACACTAGCAGCCCTACCATTAGTGGAAAATTTCCAGCAACAGAAATACTAGGCATGCACTTACCTGCACTGATGGCATTACTTTAGGGATGAGCTCGTGATTTGGTCCACACATATGTTCAGACTGAACTTTACCTATTTTGGGCATTCCTCCGAACGCACAACTTTTTGCTTGTTTGGTGGTGGTGGTGTATGGTGGTAGTATTTTTACTGCTGCAATATATGACAGCGTCCTGTCAATTACAGTAATGTCACCTAGTCCTATTCGATTACTGGCTTGGCAATCCCCACATATGTAAACAAAGAGGTAGGAATGGAGGTGACATCACACACCAAATATGGCTGCATGGCTGAAACCATGTACGGTTAGCTAATCCCTAAATTGCTCCAATGCTGGCTTAATGAGCTAGATGATACTGCTCAATGGAGAGTTACCCAGTGAGGGAGAAACACTTAAAGAGCAGGTGAATGGTCTTTTTCCTGATCTTGTAGCCAGCAGGTTGCCACCAGTGATGGGATTGCTAGCAAGCTTATCTTTTATAAAAAAACTGTAATTCAAAATATGTTTACTTTGCACAATGTCATTTTACCCGATCCAGTTTTTATAGTAGGATTTCAGTTACTTTATTAAGAGAAAAGCTTTTTCAGGAAAGAGGTTCTGTCATATCCTTATATAAACATATTGATTTGGTGTTTTAATTTTGCCCTATTTAAAAACAGGGAGCAGTAAAAATATGTACATACAATTTTGAACTTTACCTTGATTGCTTTACATAGTTACATAGTTAGGTTGAATAAAAGACACAAATCCTTCTATTTAAATCAATAGATAAAAAACAAACAAATAGAAAACCTCCATATACAAACCTGTACCCACAGTTGATCCAGAGGAAGGTCAAAGACTTCAATAAAGCATGATGCAATTTGCTTCAACAGGGGAGCAAAAATCCTTTCTAATCCCGAAGGAAGAAAATGGATATTCATTAGATGAACTGCCCCTTGTGTTATTGCCTATATATGTTAGAATCCAGTTATATTTTGTGCATTTAGGAATGCATCCAGCTCTTTTTTAACTGCTTTAAGACCGCCTGCCCCCATTAGGCAGGAGGGATGCCGATGCTCAGGGCAGGTGGCCGCGATTGCTGCTGGGCACCTGCGATCGCTCCCCGCTGAGAGATGAAGAACTGTCAGCTGTTGTAAACACAGCTGACTGTTCTTCTCTCTGAAATGATCACAGAGCGCCTATGATCCTTCTATATAGGATCACAGGTCTTTATGATAATTTCACAAGTCCGTCCCTCATACAGTTTGTAAACACTCCTCTAGGCTCACACTTAACCCTTTGATCACCCCTAGGTAACCCCTTCCCTGCCAATGTCGTTATTACAGTAACAGTGCATATTTTTAGCACTGATTACTGTAGTAATGTCACTGGTCCCCACAAAAGTGTCAAAAATGTCAGTTAGGAGTCCGATTTGTCTGCCGCAATGTTGCAGTCCCGCTAAAAATCGCTGATCACCACCATTACTAGTAAAAATAAATAAATAAATAAAAATGACATAAATCTTTCCGCTAGTTTGTAGACACGATAACTTTTGAGCAAACCGATCAAAATACGCTTATTGTGATTTTTTTTTTTTTTTACCAAAAATATGTAGCAGAATACAAATTGGCCTAAAAGGATGAAATAATTTGTGACTTTTAAATTTTTTTGGGGGGTAATGTTATATAGCAGAATGTGAAAAATATTGTTTTTTATTTTTTTATTTTTTTTTTTAGAAATGTCGTTCTTTTTTTTGTTTATAGTGCAAAAAAACCACCAAAAGAAAGCTCTATTTGTGGGGGAAAAAAGACCTCAATTTTATTTCAGTACAGTGTCACACGACCGCATCATTTTCCGTTAAAATAACGCAGTGCCGAATTGCAAAAAATTACCTGGTCATTAGGGGGCAAATCCTTCCGGTCCAGAACTGGTTAAAACAATCTGCTGAGCTTGCCAGATCTAGCTCATGAGGGAGTCTATTCCCCATTTTCACAAGTATGAAAAACGCTTTCTGCATTTAGAGTTTAAATCTCTTCTCCCCAAACGTAGTGTGCCCTTTGCCCTCTGTAATGAGCTGAAAGTGAATAATTTGAAACCAAGTTCCATATGGACCACTTTTGTATTTATACATGTTGATCTTATCCCTCCAAGTCTCCTCCTCTCAAGAGAGAGTAAATTAAGTTCTTCTAATCTATCCTCATATCTGTGCTCCTCCATGCCTCTTATCAGTTTGATTGCCCTTCTCTGCACTTTTTTCAGCTCTACAATATCCTTTTTGTGGAATGATGTCCAAAACTGAACTTCGTGTTGCAGATGAGGTCTTACTAATGAGTTTTACAGGGGCAAAATAATCTCTCTCTCTCTCTTTTTTGCTAGCTTGGGATTGCACGCTATTATAATAGACTGTGATAACCAGATCCTTGTCCACCATTGACGCTACCAGCTGTTCTCCTTCTAGTATTGCTTGAGCCAGATGGACTTGTGTCTTTTTTGAACCTGACTAACTATGTAGTATGTATGAGCATGCATGTTTTTAGCCCTCAAATGCTTACTTTTACATTTATTATCATTAAACCTCATTTGCTACATAGTTACCTAATTACATGCAGTGCATTGAGGTAAGCTTGTAAGTTGGAGACATCCTGTAAGGATGTGATTCCACTGCATAGATTGGTGTCATCTGCAAACACTGAAATGGTACTTTTAGTCCCAAACACTATATCATTTATAAAATGGTTAAGAAGTAAGGGTCCCAACACTGAACATTTGGGTACATCACTTATAACCTTAGACCATTCAGAATATGAATCAATTATCACTTCTCTCTGAATATGGTCTTTTAGCCAGTTTTCTATTAATTTACAAACTGAATTTTCTAAGCCTGTAATCTTTAACTTACACATTAGCCGTTTGTGGGGAAAATGCTTTTCCAAGTATATATAATACTGTATAGCCACAGACACTCCTTTGTCTAAGTTTTCCTTTCTTCCTCATGAAAATAATTCAGATTTGTTTGACAACTTTGTGTCTTCCTGTTATTTGAACTGTTTATATCGACCCACAAGACTTTCTGGTTGTCTGTTGGCTTCCGCGGCCATCCCTCCTACCTTGCCGCATGAATACCATAAATTTGCAGATGTGTTTTGCAAGAAAAAGGCAGAGGTTTTACATCCACATCTTTCTTTTGACTGTGCAATTAATCTGATCCCTGGAGCACCTCTTCCCAAAGGAAGGACCTATCCCCTGTCACTGCCTGAACAAAAGTCCATGGAGGAATATGTCAAGGATAACTTGGAAAGAGGTTTTATCCGACCCTCTTCTTCTCCGGTAGGGGCAGGTTTCTTCCTTGTCGAAAAGAAGGATGGGGTCTTCGACCATGCATAGACTATCAAGGGATAAATCAGATCACTGTAAAAGACTCCTACCCGTTGCCTCTTATTCTAGAATTATTTGATGTGCTTAAGGGAGCCATTATCTTCACTAAGCTTGACCTCCGAGGGGGTTAATAATCTGGTTTGAATTAGAGAGGGAGACAAGTGGAAGACAGCTTTCAACACCTGCAATGGACACTATGAGTATCTGGTTATGCCATTAGGACTCTGTAACGCCCCTGCTGTCTTCCAACGTTTCATGAATGACATTTTTCATGACTTCAGCAACAGTTTTGTGATAATCTACCTGGATGATATTTTAATTTTTTTCCAAGACTCACCTTGAGCACTGCTCACATTTAAGGGGAGTATTACAGCGACTGAGAGAAAACCACCTTCATGCAAAGATTGAGAAATGCAGTTTTCATCAAAACCAGATATCTTTTCTGGGATACATCATAAATAGTGTCGGTTTCCAAATGGACCCATGGAAACTCTCTGCTGTCTTGCAATGGCCCCAACCGACCACTTTGAAGGGACTCCAAAGCTTTCTAGGGTTTGCGAATTACTACAGGCATTTCATCAAGGTTTTGCCTCCATAGCTGCCCCCCTTACTGCTATGACTAGGAAAGGCACCAATTGCAAACTGTGGCCCTCAGAAGCAGAATCAGCTTCCAAGCTTTTAAAGGGTATGTTCAGCAAGGCTCCAATTCTTCAGCATCCAAACCCTGATCTCCAGTACATAGTTGAGGTTGATGCCTCTGAGGTAGTAGCAGGTGTCGTGCTGTCCCAGAGACAACCTAAGACCAGTAAAGTTCATCCAGAGGCGTATTTTTTTTCTAAAAAGTTTTTTCCAGTGGAGATGAATTACTATGTTGGGAATCGAGAACTACTGGCTATAAAATTAGCATTAACCGAATGGTGACATCTTCTGGAGGGGGCTCTAAAGCCTTTTTCTATCCTGACCGACCATAAAAACCTGCTGTATCTTCAGACTGCTAAACGTTTGAATTCGCGTCAAGCTCAATGGGCTCTGTTTTTCTCCCGTTTTAATTTTGTCCTTTAATGTCCCTGGGCATAAGAACAGGAAGGCCGATGCCCTTTCCAGACAGTTTGTTACTTCTGAAGAAGATCAACCTACTTACTTTCAATAGTTTTTATTGAGTTTTCAGAAATAAAGAAATACAGTAACAAATAGACATCTGTAAAAGTGCAAAAGTATAGTCTGGTAAAACAGGAGCAGATAACATTTAAACTACCTAGGCTGCCATGAAAATCATGAGTGAAAAAGAACAAGATCTGTCCTTGTGAGTACCAACATACACCAAATAGGGAGTAAAGGGGATGGGGAACTCTAGAAGCGGCTGCTGGCCGCAAACAGTGAGGATGTAAGCCATGGTGAGGGGAAGGAGAAGTAGACCCGTCCAGACAGAACCCCCCCCCCAGCCGACCACCCGCAACAGAGGACAAGCCCCTAAAAGGTGGCGACACATTAGCCCCCTGAGCGGGAAGCCAGTGGTGGAGCCCCTGTCCAGAGTACAAGGCTGATACCATAGCAAAATAGAGAGAAGGAGTAGAAAAAGAAGGGAAGGAAGAGGAAAGAAAGAAAGAAAGTAGATAGAGGGTCCTAGCATCAGAGATCAATTTGAACATATTTAGCCCATGGCTCCCAAGTGGATTCAAACTGGGCCACTCGGTTAGAAAGAATGCTAGAAAGTTTCTCTTGGGACATGATCCAGGATATTTTCAGTTTGGCCTCTCTAACCGAAACGCGCGGTTTCTTCCACGCCCTGGCAATGGTAAGTTTAGCCCCCAGAAGGATAAAATGAAAGAGTTTTTGGGATAATTTAGAGATACCAGAAACCCTACCATTGAGTAGGGCTATTAGGGGAGACTGGTCTATTGGATGATCCAGAACCTTCCGGACCATACGAAAAATGGATGACCAGAAGGATCGGAGCCTCGGACACGACCACCAGGTATGAAGGAAATCTCCTGACATATCACATCCTCGAAAACATAAAGCAGAGGCATTTGGGTACATACAAGCTAAGCGTGCAGGAACCAAATACCAGCGGGAGAGCAACTTCACATTGGCTTCAATCAAAGAAACATTAACAATACCTTTAAAGGCGCGGTGAAATCGGGTACTCCAATCGTCCAGCTCCAGCTCCACTCCAAGGTCCCTCTCCCAATCCAGCATATATTTCGGTTTGTCATTAGTGTCGGAGAGGGCACTGTAAATCAGGGAAATACCCCCTTTAGGGTCACCAGCTTCAGAACACCACCGCTCGTAGGAGGTGACCCGGGGAGGGTCAGGCTTCTTAAGCCAAATTGAGTGAAGAAAGTGGGAAATCTGCGTGTGGCGGAACCTCTCTGTCAACGGCATTTTAAGGAAACTGACTCAATGTGGGAAGGATAGAGGGCCCATAGAATAAAAGAAATGACCGATTCGAAAAAGACCCTTGTTGAGCCACCAGCCAAAGGTTCTGATATTGAGACCAGGGGGAAAATTTGGGTTGTGAAAAAGGTGCGTAAGTGGTTTCATGGGAGATATGAGATTGGGGTGTTTGGATAGGGTGTCATGTATGGAGAAGGAATGCGACAGTGTAGGGGAAAGAATCGGGGGCCTAGCTTTAGGGGGTCGCCAGGCCAGAAAATCCAGCGTGTGGTGAGGGGTTGCTTGTCTTTCTATGTGGACCCAGTCCGGTTTGGCTGTGCGTCTATAAATAGCTGAGAATTGGGCTAGTGTGGCCGCTTGGTAGTACCAGAGGAGATTAGGGAGGGCCAGTCCCCCCTTCTCCCTCGAGCGATAAAGTACAGACTTGGCGAACCTATGACCCCTAGAACCCCAAATAAATTTGATGACTGCCCTTTGGAGCTCCGCCAGATGCCCGGAGTTAACTGGGATCGGGAGAGAACGGAAAAGATACAGGATCCTGGGGAGCAGTGTCATCTTTACAGCATGAATTCTCCCCAACCAAGACAGTGAGTGTGTGTACCAGGTAGAAAGGTCGGCTCAAAGTTTTTTGATCAGAGAATTAGCAGAGTAGAGAGAAGTTATGGAGGGGGTCAGTTGAGTTCCCAGGTATGGGATAGAATCCACTTTCCAGGAGAAAGGGAAGGTAGCTTGCGCGATGGCTAGTTGTGATGAATCGAGGGAGACATTCATGGCCCAAGATTTTGACAAGTTGACCTGAAGGCCCGAAGCGGTGCCGAAGATTTTAAGTTGATCAAGTATAACAGGTACGGAGATTACAGGATTTGTGACAAAAAGTAGCATGTCATCCGCAAACAACGCGCATTTATGTTCCCTGTCCCCACAGCGTACCCCAGAGACGTCGCTATTGTGCCGAAGAGCAATCGCTAACGATTCAATCGCTATCGCAAATAACAGTGGCGAGAGAGGGCAACCTTGGTGGGTGCCTCCGGTTATAAGGAAGGAGTCAGAGTAGCAGCCATGAAGACGTACCCTGGCCGAGGGAGTGGAGTACAGGGATCGTAGAATGTTCGTGAAGCGGGGTCCAAAACCCCACCTCTCAAGCACCCCAAAAATGTAGGGCCATGCTACCATGTCAAAGGCCTTTTGGATGTCAAGGGAAAGGAGAAATCCTTTCTGTGGAGGCCCACCATCCCAGGCTGAGCCTAGGACCGTGATCAGATCAACCGCTCGACGGATTTGATCCGTGCCCTGTCTGACAGGAATAAACCCAGCTTGGTCCTTATGAACATATTGTGAAATAAAAGCATTCAGTCTGTTCGTGAGGAGCTTAGTAAGAATCTTAATATCGTTGTTGTTAAGGGAAATAGGCCTATAATTGGAGACATCGCTGGCATCCTTAGAGGGCTTGGGGATTACCGAGATGAGAGCAGCATTAAGTTCTGGGGACAGTGTAGCACCGGAAGTAAGGGAGTTGAATAATTTTGTTAAGTGAGGGGCCAGGGTATCAGAGAACGTTTTGTAATATATCGGCAAAAAAACGTCCCGGGCCTGGGGCAGAGGAGGTTTTCAAATTTTTTTTTTTTTTTAATTAAATTTTATTGAAGTTTTTTTTTTTCCAAGTACATAAACCAAAGAACATCCATGCAAAATTAGTGCAAGAAGAGTAACAGTGAGAAATCAAGATTTGTCATCAGCAGATATTCAAAAACGTGAGTCACATAGTGTCTTGCGGAGATCATTTGTAGGGAAAGAAATAAAGAAAGAAACTGAGAAAGGTCAGGAGTAAAGACCACTGGACATTACTAAAGGAACAGTGAGCAGGACATAGGAAAGTAATTGGGGGGGCGGGTAGTTCTCATGGGGGAGAGGTAGGAGGGAGGGGAGGAAAACAAAAGGTAAGGAAAAAGAAAATATAAGGAGAGGGTGAAGGAAGAACTAGTGTCAATTCAAGGAATGATAAAGAGTATTGGTAGGTGCATTTATGGAGTAAGTCATTGCTGAGTAATCTGGAGCAGAACTAATTTAAAGTGTGGAAGTCTAAATGAAATACAGGCCTTAGGGGACAGATCCGGGGGGCCAATGGGAATGCCCCCAGGGTTGTGTGTAGTTAGTAGTGAGGCTCCCATCTCAGGTTATTCTTTCATTCTGGGGGGTAAGGTAGGTAATCAGTAGAAGTCAAATAGGGATGAAGCATTAGAAGTTAACGTCAAGGGTTGGAGTAGAGGGGTTGTTTGTGGAGGCTCGGGCTAGATTTAGACGGGGTCGAGAGACGGGCAAAGATGAATCGGGAGAAGTCAGTATTGGTGGTGTAACAGGAGAGGTCAGCATCCCTGACAGTAGAGGCGAGGAGGTGTGGTCCATAGATAAATATTTGCCCCATTTGGAAGAGAACCGCTGGGTCGGTCCTGTAAAGAATGTGACATCCAAAAGATCTTAGTTCCGTTTGTACATCTTGAAGAGTAGGGGGAGAGTGCAAGATCCATTTTTTCAGAATAGCTCTCCTGGCCAGCATGTAAAGAGTTGATAGCCAGGCCTTATGAGATGCAAGGATGGGTATTTGTTCTTTGCCCAGGCCCAAGGAGGTGCCATCCAGGCAACCGAAGATCAACAGTAGAGGGTGTCCTGTGGGTCTGAGACCAGTGATCTGATAAGCAAAGGAGTCCACCTTAGACCAGAAATCCGCGACTATGGGGCATGACCACAGCCTGTGTGTCAAGGTGGGTCTGTGGGATAGGCACCAGGCACACTTCTGAGGAGCGTTGGATGAATTAGACAGGGTGAAGGGTACGTATGCCCGATGAATAATTTTTAGTTGTTGCTCCCTCCAAAATTCATTCGTGATATAGTTGCAAGTGGAGTTGTATCCAGACAGAAGGCAACGGTGGAGGTTGTTGAAATGGAAGTCTTTTTCCCATGGAGTTGTGGCAGGTGTCGAGTTTCTCGAAGATCTGTAACGTTGTAGTGGTTTATAAATATCAGATATTTTGAGCTTAGGGTTATCCAAAAGAGGGTCCAGCAAACTAGCCTGAAAGCGCTTGAATTTGTCTTGGCATAGTTGTTTTGCAAAGTTTACCGCCTGGCAGATATGAAGAAAGTGGGAAGGCGGAATTAGATATCGTGAAGAAATGTCTCTCGGTGAGATCGGCCGTCCAGTATGGGGATCGAAAAGTTGGGAGAAAGTCTGCAATCCTTTGGGGGACCACTTGGAAAAAGCTGCATGCTGACGGGCTTGATGAAAAAGAGGATGGCCCTCTATAGGCGTGAATTTGGTGATCAGAGGGGAGAGGTTCAATAGTTTGCACGTCTCTCGCCACGCAACAATGGTGTCTCTTATTAACAGATTTGATTTAACATGGCTAGGTAGGGCGGATAGGGAGCAATGAAGAAGGGCACCCAGTGAGTAGGGGGCAACCATATGTGATTCTATATCAAAATCTGAGTACCGGGATCGATTAGATATCCAGTCCAGGCCAGTCCGCAAAAGGCATGCAATATTGTACCATCTAATATCAGGTATGTTGGCCCCTCCCTCTCGTTTGGTGCAAAATAATTTCTTAAGTGCAATGCGGGGGCGCTTATTTCTCCAGAGAAATTTTTGGAGAGACTTATATAAGGATTGGGAGTCTTTGTGCTTTAGCAAGAGGGGAATTGTTTGTATGGGGTAGAGGAGCTTGGGGAAGCTCATCATTTTAAAGAGTTGACATCTGCCCAGTAGAGATAGAGGGAGTTCGGACCACGCTTCCAGTTGTTTCGTGATTGCTTTGAACACCGGGGGAAAGTTAAGTGTGTAAATCATGGATGGCGATTTCCCTATGTAGATCCCTAGGTATTTGATGTGAGATTTGGCAATTTGAAAGATGGAGTGTTTCATCCATTCAGGGGATCTGGAGTGGAATAGGGGTAATATTTCACTTTTGGTAAAATTTATTCTGAGTCCCGAGCAGAGCCTGAATGTAGTGAATATGTCAAGGATCAGTGGTATGTCCATTTGGGGGTTTGACGTGAAAATAAGGACATCATCACATCAGCAAACATAGTTGTACGGATGTCGTTATCCCCAATTTTTACGCCATGTAGATGAGGATGTGACGACAGGAATCTGGAAAATGGTTCAATTGCAATTAACGCATCTAAGAAGTGAATCTCTTCCTGACTCCACTGAAACTCGAGTCTGATATTATTCTGATTCGAGTTTAAGTGTTCCATGAAGGCCTCTAATCGGTGTTCTGGGCCATCCCATATCAGAATTATGTCGTCAATGAAACGCCGGTAAAACTTTAATTCTGGTCTGTTTTCATTGGACACAAATTTGTCCTCCCACTCTGACATAAAAATATTTGCCAGAGAGGGAGCAAATTTGGCGCCCATTGCGACACCGGTCCTCTGACTATAGAAACTACTCTGATACCAGAAGTAGTTATGACTTAAACAAAAGTCAAGGGCCCTCCGTATAAACACTTTTTGCTCAAGTGGTAGTTCATCCCGCTTACTCAAGGCCCAGTTAAGGGCCAAGAGAGCATCATCATGCTGGATGATGGTGTAAAGGGACGACACGTCGGCCGTGACCAAGAAGGCCGACGAGTCGTCCCCCAAGACAACATCATCCAGTGATCCATTTTATATGTGCTAGTTGATCTCTTTTATTTTTATGTTTGTATTTCTGATTGTACTGTATATGATTGGAATATATATACACCATTATCTCTGTTACTCCGTAGGGGGTTACTTGGATATACAGCATTATTGCGGCTTTCGTATTTAATATATGTGAAAGTTTTTATCCCCTAACATGGATTTGCGGTAGTTCCGCTGTGTGATATCCAATGGCGGGGGTCACTCCGTGCCATTGGCTATTAAGGGGTTGGATGGTGTTGTTACGTAGGTCCGTTCGCATTTGCATTGTTGTCCTTCCGGTCAGTGAGCAGGAACAGTGATTGGTGGAAGCAATGGGCAGCGGACTATAAGAAGGTCGGGAGCATCGTCTGAAGCCACGCCCCCTGTTGAAGTCGGAAGTAATGATAATAAACAAAAAATGATTTTGGAAGGCGGATCGGGATCGTTTGGAAAAGGTATAAGAACTTGGGGGGATGGTCATCTTTAGGAGGGCCGCCCATCTGAACCATGACACCCGAAGGGAGGGAGCCTCACGCACGGAGATCAGAGCCGATGCTAATCAGGAGAGGTTGGTAATTCACACAGAACAAGTCGGACAGTCTATGAGGGATAAGAAGGCCCAAATACGGCATAGCGTCAGATGCCCATTTAAATGGGAAGTTGGACCGACAGCGATCCACTTCTGCCTGGGGGAGGGAAACATTGAGAGCCAGGGATTTAGCGTAGTTGATCTGTAAGTTCCACAGGAGTTTGAACCGCTCCAAGTCACGTAACAGAAGTGGAAGTGAGAGGTGAGGTTGCGGAAGAAAGAGCAGCATGTCATCCGCGAAAGCTGCGACTTTGTGCGTGGTGCCCGCAATGCGGATTCCCTGAATATCCGGGTTAGTGCGGATGATGTTGAGGAAGGGTTCCAGCAAAAGGATAAACAATATCGGGGATAAAGGACACCCGCCTTCTCTGCATCCAACGATAAGAAGAAACCAGGGACACCATGGGAGGTAAGCCAATGCTGTATATTCAGAGCCCTTGTGGTGTTGTCCCTAGCTTCCCTCCCCGGGACGAAGCCCACCTGGTCCAGGGAGACAAGCGAGGGCAGGTGATGGAGTAGACGATTAGCCAGCATCTTGGCATAGATCTTAACGTCAACGTTCAGAAGGGATATGGGACGATAGTTCCCAACCAGAGCGCCGTCTTTCCCTTCCTTGGGCAGCACCGTGATGTGCGCTTCCAATAAAGATGAAGAGCGATGGGGAGCATCGGCCAAGGACCGGAAAGCTTTCAGGAAGTGCGGTCTGATGATTTCTGAGAAAGTGCGATAATATTGCAGGGAGAAGCCTTCCGGGCCGGGGCATTTATCCGATTTAATTTCCTTGACCGCCCTATCATATTTCTCCTCAGAAAGAGGTGATTCCAAGGCGCACACTGCCGAAGCGGACAGTGGCGGAAGCCCGTGCATCTCGAGGAAAGATGTAGATTTCAGATTATAAAGCGAGTGGTAGAAGGATTCAAATTGTTTTGCAATGTCCACATTCGAGCAATGTTTTGAGCCTACATCGTCCCTTATGAAATGTATATTAGCGGACTTCCTCTGGGCCTGGACCGCCCGAGCCAGGAGACATCCACGTTTGTTCCCCTGCTCGTAGAAAATCTTCCGACCAAAAGCCAATCTGCGGTGACTCGGAGCCTCAAGGATCTCTGTGATCTCACGCCGAACTTATGTGAGTCCAGCAAGGATAGCAGCGGCTAAAGAGCGTTTGTGGGCCCTCTCAAATTTGCAGAGCCTATTGTAAAGGCCATCAATCGTCGCCTGTCTGGCTCTCTTGTGCAAGGCAGAGAGGGATAAAAGTTCCCCCCTGAGTACACACTTGTGCGCCTCCCACTGGCCAAGTAGGCTAGAGTCCGGAGTGTCATTTTCTGAAAAGTAGGATGACAGGACATTGCGAAGTTTTGCAGACACCGCCTGGTCCTTCAACAAGGAGGGGTTCAATAGCTTCCAGGAATCATGAAGTCGCAGAGACTGTAACTGAAGAGCAATTTGGCACAGGGCTCAGTAGGGAACAATGGAAGAGCCGGTGGAAGAGTCTAGGTGCCCCTGTCCCCCCTCATCTTCAATCTTGTTGCGGAGCCACTGGCCTCTTACATCCGCATGCATCCAGACATTATGGGAATTCGGATAGGTCCAATAGACCACACTATAAGCCTGTTCGCTGGCGATGTAATTCTAATGTTATCTAATGCCAGTTTCTCCCTGCCCGCAGTATCAACAGCTTTATCCCTATTCCAGGAGGTATCTTATTAAAAAGGTAATGCAACCAAATCATATGTTTTAGATCTTGGCCTGGACTCTGGAACTAGGGCTTCCCTGGCTGCTACATATCCCTTTGGATGGAGGGACGAGGGGATCACTTATTTAGGAATTACCCTTACAAAACATACCAATCTTCTCTTCCGCTCTAATTACCTACCATTCCTAACTGCCCTACCTACTCATCTCTCCAATATTACCAAATATGAGCTATCCTGGCTGGGCAGTCCTGCCAAGATTGCTGTATCTGTTTAGGACTCTTCCCACTTCCATTCTGGTTTCTTATTTTCGCAAACTACAATCCATGGTTAATAGATTCTTATGGCAGAATAAGAGATCTCGATGTGCTTTCAGTAGACTTACTAAACATACAAAGGCGGGAGGGTTAGGTCATGTGGTTCTTCTGGACTACTTCATAGCGTCAGTGCTAGCCCAGCTGAAACATTGGTTTCAACCCACTCAGTCATCACTATGGACCTCCATAGATGCAACCGCAGTACCCGATATTAATCTGCTTACTTTCTTACTGTTACAGTCCTTGCAACCACATTCTTTGTCCCCACTACCTATCACGATGTCAGCCTCTCTGAAGGCCTGGCAGATAGGGATGATCGAACGGTTCGGGTCGACCATCGGTTCGGCCCGAACATTGGGTGTTCGAGGTTCGGCCGAATTTAGAAATTTTTGCCCAAAAAGTTCGGAATTCGGCAACCAGAACCGCCCAAAATGCAATACTTCAGGAAATGGGCTTTAAAAGCCAGTGATTGGACCAGAACCATTAGCAAAAGCCAATTGAGGGGGCTGGAGAATGCTAGGAATGTGATTGGAGTGACTAGGGAGTCCCTAGACCAATCATTAGTGAATACGCCCCCCAGTATATAAGATCGGCCCCGCCATATTCCTAGCATTGTTATACTAGACATGGAAGAGAGTGGAAGAAGTTCTGTTAATTTTACTTTAAAAGTGTCATTTAGCTATTCTTAGTGTGAGGAAAGGGATATCTAGTGTAGTTAGAGTGCTCCTTTACACTTAAGTTAGCTTCAAAAATTCAGTTTCTGTAGGGAAAGTATGAAGTGTCAGGGGACCGTAGTGTAGTGTAGGGTTAACTGACAGTGACTGCTATGGCAGGGTGACAAAACCCTTCCATAGCAGGGTGACCGCTATAGAGAAATGATCATTTCTCTGAATAGCTTCGGGACACCATTATGGCTTCTTACCAGCCAAGCATTTTTTATGCTGCAGGGGCTGCCACTGTCAGTGCTTTTTTGAGGACATGTTTGATGTCAGACATGATATCTGAACATGTGTATAGGGGGTATATATATATACATATATGTCTGTATATACACCCCTAGACATATATAGGTGTGATAGTAGCAGAAATAAATGCTTGCGCTAATTAAATCATTTACACAGATATATTTCTGCTACTATCACACCTATATATGTCTAGGTGTGTATATAAATATATGTATGTGTGTATATATACCACTATACACAAGTTCAGATGTTTTGCCTGCCTCAAAAGAACCCAAAAAAAATGCCAAAAAAAACCCGCTAGCGTCAAAATAAAAATGCCCAGGTGTGTTTTTGCTGGCATTTTTTGGGAGTTTTTGGAGGCAGGCAAAACATCAGAACTTGTGCACAGTACCACTATACACATGTTCAGATATTTTTCCTGACTGCAAAGAACCCCAAAAAATGCCTGCTATTAAACCGGGAGAGAAGCTAACTACCTGTGTTTAAAGTGTTCTAATACAAACAATCCTTTTTTTTCTGGTCCTGGACATGCTACAGAGCTGAAACTTCACAGGTACACCTTTTAGACCCCCCAGACACAAAATCACACAAAAAAAGTTCTTAAAAATTGTCATTTTTGCTTTTTTATCAAAAATGACAATTTTAAGAACTTTTTTTGTGTGATTTTGTGTCTGGGGGGT
The DNA here is from genome assembly GCF_965119305.1 of Pelophylax lessonae. Taxonomy (NCBI): domain Eukaryota; kingdom Metazoa; phylum Chordata; class Amphibia; order Anura; family Ranidae; genus Pelophylax; species Pelophylax lessonae. The sequence goes on along the minus strand of NC_138777.1, from coordinate 105,991,797 downwards.
CTAAAAGGTGTACTTGTGAAGTTTCAGCTCTGTAGCATGTCCAGAACCAGAAAAAAAAGATCGTTTGTATTAGAACACTTTCTTTCAGGACAGGTAGTTAGCTTCTCTCCCGGTTTAATAGCAGGCATTTTTTTGGGTTCTTTGCAGTCAGGAAAAACATCTGAACTTGTGTATAGTGGTACTGTGCACAAGTTCTGATGTTTTGCCTGCCTCCAAAACCCCCCAAAAAATGGCAGCAAAAACACACCTGGGCATTTTTTTTTGGACGCTAGCGTTTTTTTGGCATTTTTTTGGGTTCTTTGCAGTCAGGAAAAACATCTGAACTTGTGTATAGTGGTACTGTGCACAAGTTCTGGTGTTTTGCCTGCCTCCAAAAACTCCCAAAAAATGCCAGCAAAAACACACCTGGGCACTTTTTTTTTGACGCTAGCGTTTTTTTTGGCATGAACCTGAGAGTCTGGCATGCGAGGGGAGTACTATGGTTACAGCAGCTATACTCATCAAAGATATTTAAGCCATTTCAAGCTCTCAAAGCTGAATTTAATATACCTGACACTGAGAGGTTTACATACATCCAAATTTCCTCCCTTCTGAGAACTGCTCCCACCGCTGTATGCACGCTCCTCAGCACAGTCATAGCATATCTCCAAAAACTGGGCATAGTCAGAGGGGGTATCTCACTTATATGTTCTACCCTTGGGGCAAGCTTAACTTTGAGAAATCAAATACCTTGGTAGCATGGGTGATGGAACTTAAATCCACTTACTTGACTGAGCAGTGGCGTTTTGCCATGTCCACTATGTACAAGTATACTATTGAAGCTTCGCTTATCCGTAATAAATAAATATATATCAATCAAATGGTAAACTGCAATCAATAAATAAATAAATCAAACGTGACTCCTGTGCTGTAGGCAAAGTGACAATATAAGGTGCTAGTAGTGCAACTTCATCTCCTAAAGAAGTCACGTGACTGTGACGATACGCGTAGAGATGTTAGGCTAAATGCGGAAGTGCAGCATCACGGACTGCTCGGGACCCATAGCCCCAATATCTGCTATTGGATACTTTTAATGTAAGTTGCTAATTTTTTTTTTTTTTTTTTTTAATTTTTACATTTATTGTTTTTTTCAATACATTACATATTAATTACATAAAATCCACCAAACATACATCAAAACCTACAAACAATACTCTCAAAAGCATATAGCAGTACTCTCCTGGCCTCCCCCTCCCACCCTCACCCCCCCCTAAAAAAGAAAAAAAAAAAAAAAAAAAAACCCCCAAAAAAAAAAAAGTGAGTTAATGAAAAAAATTACTACTTCTATGATCCTCACATCTTGAGGAAGTTACCTTGCATCGTGAAAAGAAGAAAAAGAAAGAAAAAAAAAAAAAAAAAAAAAAAAAAAAAAAAAAAAAAAAAAAAAAAAAAACCCCAAAAAAAAAGGTGAATTAATGAAAAATTTACTACTTCTATGATCCTCGCATCTTGAGGAAATTACCTTGCATCGTGAGAAAAAAAAAAAAAAAAAAAAAAAAAAAAAAAAAAAAAAAGGGAAAGAAAAAAAAAAAAAAAAAAAAAAAAAAAAAAAACCCCAATCGTGTTACAATTCCTTCCATTGTATTCCTCCTGCATATATATATATACTGGAGTTATTAAATTATTGTGCTCTGTGAGAGAAAAAAAAAAAAAAAAAAAAAAAAAAGGAGAAAAGGAAAAAAAAAGGGGGGGTAATCCCCCCCCTGCACCATCTTAAGTGACATAATTATTATGTGCCACATCATGATACTCCCCCCTACCCTCCCCATCCAAATTCAAAAACACACATATAAATTACTTAACATCCCCCCCCCACTTCATGCCAAAAAAAACACAATACACACCCCAAGGAAAAAAAAAAAAAAAAAAAAAAAAAAAAAAAAAAAGAGAGAAGAACGGGGAGGGGGGGGCAGATGAAAGAGAAGAAGAAAAAAAAAGAAAAACCCCCCGCCTCCCCCTCGCCCTAGAGGGTGGGAAGCTCAGCCAATTTACCACTCTACAATCATCATTCTATATCATCCTCATGTATTCCATCTATACTGTCCCTCCTGACGCGCACGTCAGGCTTCTAAGGATCCCTCCACTGACACTCCGTAAGGGGGGCGGGATCAGGGGGAAAAGGACATGAAAAAAAAAAAAAAAAAAAAAAAAGGGGGGGGGAATAGAGGAGACGGGGAAAAGCCCCTTCCTCTACTCTCTAGTCCCCTTCCCTCTCTCCAGTCCACCTTCCTCTGTCCCCGGTCTCCTGGACTTCCTATTTCCGTATTTAGCTTATCAGTCGTAAATATTCCTCTGAGCACGTATATTGTGACCATGCCTGCCATCTAAACCTACAACGTTCTTCCCTGCATGTACGTGCGGCTGTTAACATTTCCATCCTATGAATTTCCCCAATTTTGGCAACCCATAGCCGCACAGTAGGCGGCTGTGTTTGTCTCCACAATGCTGGTATGCAGGCTTTAGCCGCATTCAATAAGTGCGGCAACAAAGAGTTCCTATAATTCTTTACTGAGCTCCCCGTGCCATGTAATAAACACAGCACGGGGTCATCCCGTACCTTGGTCGAGGTTAGGTTCTCTGTTATACGAGCCACCTCATCCCAGAAACTCCTTATTGCTGGGCACGTCCAAAAAATATGCACCATTGTTCCACCCTCCTCTCCGCATCTCCAGCACCTATCCTGATGTTTCCTATCCATTCTGTGTAGTGTTGCTGGAACACGGTACCATCTAGCTAACACCTTATAACTGATTTCTTGATATCTACTAGCTATGGATACCTTATGAGTCAGTCTCAAGATTTTATTTATTTGTCGCTGATTAAAGGAGATACCTAATTCTCCTTCCCATTTTTGCAGGAATTTAAGTGGTTCCGAATCACGCGATGTCCCCAGAAGTGCATATATATGTGATAGTGCATGTGGTATTCTCTCCTCTGCTCTACATAAAGTCTCAAATGGCGTTAGGGGGCGTGGGATATAGCCTGTCTTCTGCATTTGTTTTAAATAATGTCTAACCTGGTAGGCACTGAATGCATCTAAATTTACTTCGGGCCATGCTAGCATTTCTGTCATCGTAGGTGGTTCCCTGTGGGTCCATATGTCACACAATCGTCCTCTACCCCCATTAATTAAACCTATAATTTTAGCATTCGTTCTACCAGGGGGAAAGTTTATGTTATCCCCTAAGGGGGTCATTGGTGATATTATTGGTGCTACCGAGCTATTTTTTTGTGCTTTAATTGCTTCGCTTACCGTCGCCCCTATCGTCGGATGTAAATGTATTTTATCATTTTTTAATATCGGAGTCCATGGGGCTAAGGCCACTGTTGTATTCATGGCCTCCCTTTCCAATTGCACCCACTGTTTAAAGGTCCCACTGCCGTGCCATTCCATCACTCGCGTCAGGTGCGCTGCTCTATAATACCGCAACAGATCCGGTAACCCTACTCCTCCTCTCACCTTCGGGAGGGTTAAGATCTGCATCCCTATTCGCGGGGATTTTCTGGCCCACACAAAATTTCTGAACACTGCCCTTGCCTGTACAAAATATGTCATCGGGATTGCTATCGGAACAGCCTGGATAGCATACAGTAACCTAGGTAATACGTTCATTTTCACTGCGCTGCATCTCCCAAACCATGACAAAAATAGTGTCTGCCATCTTTGTAGATCTGCTTTAATAGATTTTAAGAGTGGAATGAAATTTGCCTCAAACAAGTCCTTCGGATCTGCTGTAATGTGAATCCCCAGATACACCACCGATTTCTTATTCCACTGAAAGGGAAAGGAAGATCTCATATGGTTCCATCTAGTCCCTAATATAGACACATTCAATGCCTCTGACTTCGACACATTTATTTTGAAGTACGATACTTCCCCATACTCTCTGATAGCCTTTAGGATTGATGGTATTGTTCTGTCAGGGTTTGTAACATAAAAAAGCAGGTCATCTGCGTAGGCTGCCACTTTATGTTGACCTCTACCCACTTGTACGCCCTCTATTTCTGCACTTTGACGGATTTTGCACAGTAAAGGTTCTAACGCCAAGACAAAAATCAACGGCGATAGGGGGCAGCCTTGTCTAGTGCCATTTTTTATCTTGAAAAAACTTGAGCACCAACCATTTGCCCTTACTGCCGCCGTAGGACCGGAGTACAATGATAGGATACACGTCATCATCCATTCCCCTAGGCCTAAGTGTGACAGGGTGGCCCGGATAAAATTCCATGCCACCCTGTCAAACGCCTTTTCCGCATCAACTGATAGCAGCATCATCGGGATTCTCCGCAAACGCACATTATATATCAAATCTATTGTTCGAATAGAGTTATCCCTTGCTTCTCTTGTAGGGACAAAGCCGACCTGGTCGAGATGTATTAATTGTGGTATATATGGCAGGAGTCGATTTGCCAATATTTTAGAAAACAACTTGGTGTCTAAATTTAATAATGAGATTGGGCGGTAACTCCCGCACACCGCGGGGTCCTTCCCTTCTTTCTGGATCAATGTGATGTAAGCTCTCAGAGAATCTGTCGGCATGACCCCTCCCTCCCCGATGTAATTTAGATGTTCCAAAAGGGGGGTCTTTAAATTTGAAAAAAATTGCTGATAGTATAACAGTGATAGTCCATCTGGACCTGGGGCCTTGTGTGGTTTTAACTGAGAGATAGCTGTTTTTAGTTCCTCTTCTGTTATCTTTCCTTCTAATGCCAATGCCTGTTCTGCATCCAGCGATGGCATATCTGTCTTTTTGATATAATTGATCGCCTCATCGAAGCCAGCACCCCCCCTATCAACTGATTCCGATGAGGCGATGTCATATAACTTCTGGTAGAATTTGCTAAATTCTTCGGCAATCTCTGATGATCCATATTTCATTTGTCCCCCGCCTGTTTGAAGTTGTGCAATTACCGTCCGTTTCTGGGGCCCCCTTAGGGCTCTGGCTAACATAGTTCCTGGTTTATCCGAATATTCGTAGTAATGTCTTTTTTGTGACACCAGTACTCTCATGGCTTTTTCATAAAGTAACTCGTTGAGTTTTTCCCTGGCCGCAGTCAGGGGCACTAGATGTTCCATCGCCATCGATCTTTTATGAGTGGCGCTTAATTCTTCTATCTGCGCTAGCAGGTAAGTTGCTAATTTACCTTTAGGGCCCTTTCACACGGGCGCTCCGTATGTCCGCAAGTCATCCTATTTTTTTGCGGATGATTTGCGGACATAATGTAAGTTTATGGCATTGCGGATGTCAGCGGAATACCATCCGCTGACATCCGATTTTCTTCCTCTCAGTTCTGTTCCATTTTTTTGAACTGAACAAAACCCTATTTTTGTTCCGTTCAAAAAACGTAAAGGAAGGAAAATCGGATGTCAGCGGTGTCATCCGCTGACATCCGCAAACCCCCATGGACTTACATTATGTCCGCATATCATCCGCAAACGGATGGGATGATATGCGGGCATACGGAGCGGATGACAGAAATGTCATCCGCTCCGTGGAAAAAAAAAAGGACCGCAGCGGAGCTCTCACACGGAGCGGCCGTGTGAAAGAGCCCTTAATAAAAAGTTTACTAAAATACTACACCAGAAGAAGTTCTTTGTTTATCCACCCTCACCTGGGAGTGTATAGGAAACTGTGACGTCCCGTATCCCCTCGGAAGGCATAAGGAATAAAAAGAACCCCAGCTATCAGCTACACCTATCCAGCCCTCCTACACATTAACCCCCCCCCCCCCCCCGGGATGATTATAGGATCATTGGGAAATTCATCTTTTAATGCTGTAACCTTACAGCAGTAAGGTAAGGGTGTAGCACACCCAGAAGTAATATTCATTGGTTATTTTTTCACCATTCACTACCTGGTGTTGTAATCACCCACTTGATCCCATCACCTGATTTCACGCCACTGTCACTTTATGAACATTAATGCTGCTATCTATGATCTACTAGCTGAATTAACTTTTTTGTGGATAGCTCTCTTTGATGACTTTTTTCTATTGTGTATTTATGCATTTGATCTTATCCTGTTGTCACGCAGCCACCTTACACTGAGTCACTATTTACACTTTAATGTGTTTTATGTTATGTCATCTATTTATTTATAATTTGTATTTTTGATGTTACTGGTATTTTCAAGACTGGAACTGTAGTCCCGGTTATATTGCTTTTGCACTTTAGTTGCACTTCTAGCACCTTTATTAATATTCCGTTCACAGCACAGGAGCCACATGTATTTACGGATTTTTCAATATTATTGTTGTATGTGTAGCCACATCACTGCACTTATGTTGCACTACTAGCACCTTATATTGTCACTTTGCCTACAGCACAGGAGGCACGTTTGATTTACTTATTTATTGATTGCAGTTTACCATTTGATTGATATATATTTATTTTTTTACCGATAAGCGCAACTTCAATACTGTACTACTTGTTATATATTCAGTTATCTGTGAAAGGTTGAAATAGGAGCGGCAGCTATTCCTTATCTCTAACATCACCTATTTCTGATTCTATCTTCTACTTACTGGTGATAGCGCAGGGGCATTTTCTTACTAATTAATGTGTACAAGTATACTAGAAAAACTAACAACTGGGAACTAATGCACAAAATCACTCACTGCTGGTACCTAACCCCGTTTAGGTTGTCAAAATTTTATCCCCACCTTCATAAAGTTTGCTGGAGGGGCAGCAACCAGGTAGGCACACTCTTCCATCTCCTTTGATCATGCAAATATCTAGCTAAGTTCTGGCCAGGTGTTTTCCATCTCTTGTCCAAGGTAACGTCTATCTCTTTGCAATTATCGCCTGGCCTGGCTATACTAAACCTAGATATAGACAATATTCTGTATCCCTTAAGGAATGTGGTGACAAATATACTACTGGTGGCCAGACTGTTCCTAATGAGATGCTGGAGATCGCCATTGATTCCTCGCTTGGATGAGGTTGTACACCTGACACAACAGTACTGTTCCTATGAAAGAATGTTCGCATCCACCTTCAGGACCCTAGATAATACTATCACGAGGTGGGGACCGTGGGAGGATTGGCATAGAAATTATGATGGCAGTGTAATATGATTCTACTGCTCTTTTCTGAAATAATATCTGTCACTTTGGATTGCTCTGACTCACTCTGTATCTTTTTTTATTTTTCTTATTTGTTCCTTATCTTTTTTTTGTTTTCTTTCCTATTAGTTAATCACTGTTTGTACCACTTGCTTTGTGTATGAACAACATATTTGTCCTTCCTGGATCCTCCAGATACGGGCTATGCCTCTTTGTGTGGACATCTGGAATCCTATCATTGCAACTGTTTTAGAAATTGTTTGTACATGTTTTGTTTGAAACGTAATAAAAATTATTGAAATTAAAAAAAAAAAAATAGAAGAAGAACTGAAGCATTTCCTCCCCCCAAAAAAGGATGCATTGTGTATGTGATTGAATCCCAGCTACAGTGTCAGTGTGTGTGTGTAACTTATCTCCTTTAGCTATATACAGCAGGTTTCTGTGTCTGTGATGTCACTCCTCCTCCTGGCTGAATTTCAAAGTTCTCTGACTTCCTGTTTCCTTCCTTTCCCATTCCTAATACTACATGTCCCATGATCCTTTGAGCCTTTGTAGCCTCAGACTATGGGAGTCACTTGTACTAGTTCTGAGAGTTGATGTTGGTGGTTCCTAGGGTTACTGTGGATGTTTCTATGCCTTAATGTGGGTGCTGAAAGGTGTAAATGTGTCATACCACCTCCTGTGTCATTCCTGTCTTGCAGCATGCCAATGAATAATGACTTACTACAAGACTACAGAGGAAGGGCTATGGGAGGTTATTATGAAGGTTTCCTTCATATGGAAATGAAACACTTCACAGAGAGCAGGGCTCTGGGAGGGCGGGATCTGAGGGGTGGGACTCTCCCTGTTTATACTGGTCGGCATATTCAACTGGGCAGGTAGGATTAAAATAGTGCTGTGATCTGTGACGTGGGACTTGGGAGGTTTTGGGTCTTTCTATAGGTGGGACTGGGAGGATCGAATGCTACTTATGATCAACATGTGTAAATACTGCATATAAGTGGTCCATATAGTGAACTTGGTGTAGAATTATTCACTTTCAGGTCATTGCAGAGTACAAGGGGCATTATTTACGTCTGGAGAAAAAGAGATTTACCTTTCACATACAAAAAGGCTTCTTAACATTAAGAGCTGTAAAAATGGGAAATAGACTCCCTCAAGAAATTGTTTTGGCCAGCTCAGCAAATTGTTTGAAAAAAGAGCTGAATGCATTTATAAATGCACAAAATATAACTGGATACAAATTTTTAGAGGTATTAATGTCAGGGGTCGTTGATCCAGAAAATATACAATTACCCCATGGGGGGGGGATCAGGGAGGAATTTTTTTCCTTTAAGGTTTTTTTTTCTTTCTTCCGGATCAACTGTGGCTTTAGGATAGTGTATATGGAGGTTTTCTATTTGTGTTTTTTTTTTTATTATCAATGATTTTTATTGAAGGTTTTCATGAGAAATTGACAAACCGAAATTTCAAAGGTACAGAAAAGAGTACCGTCAACATAAGCATAACAGTTTCAAGTATCCTACTGCAATTACAATGCATGAACGTTGAAAAAGAAAGTTCTTGTAGTATAGGCAGTCTTTGCGTAACATATTTCAAACATCGTGAAAAATTGATATAATGATATGTAGTGCAACCGGGTACCTGACGATACCCAAGCAGGACCGGCAATGGGATCACGAGCCTCCCAGTGCAGCAGGTAAAAAAAAACATAAAAAACAATACAGGTCATTCAGCTCACTGCCATAACCTGACCCCAGTGCTGCCCATATAACTGCCCATAGGGTATAAACATTGGAAGATGTAAGTGAGCTAACGGTACATGCCCATAAGGCTAAAGAGATAAGAATAAGAAGGAATAGCAAGAGAGAAGAAAGAAAGAAGGTAATAGGAAGAGAATTTAGCAGGACCCCGCCCAGCACCCCCCCCCCCTCCCCGAACTCCCGATGCCCCAGACTCCATTAGCCACTTCCGGTAAAATAACGGAGCCATGGCTCCCACACCTTATCAAACTCTTTCATTTTATCATTTAACATGGCCGACATACGTTCATTGAGCATTATCCATGTAAGTTTATGGCGGAGCTGGTCGAACGGCAGGACTGGAGATCTCCAGGATCGTGCTAGCGTTACCTTGGCAGCCATGAAAATAAACGAAATAAGCCTTCTCTCTGCCCCCGCGGCAGCATCCACCTTCAACCCCAGCAAAGCTTGCTGTGGGGATTTAGGCAGGTTTACTTGTGTGAGGGTGTATATAAAGTTATACACCCTAATCCAATAACGGCGCGCCTTAGGGCATTGCCACCAGATATGGAACATGGTTCCTTCCTGACCGCAGCCACGGAAGCACAAAGAAGATGCGCCAGGTACAAATTTCGAGATTCTCGCCGGTACCATATACCAGTGCAACAATACTTTGTAGTTCGCTTCAATAATGGAGGTATTGATCAATGATTTGGAGGCGGCTTGAGCCATATTTCGCTAGTCGACCAGCTCAATGCCCTCCTACAGATCGGCCTCCCACTGAACCATGTATTGCAGCTTCACGGAAGAGTCAGACAATATATTGTAGAGTATGGAGATATAGCGTCGAAGCTTGTCATAATTCCGGCAAAGAAATTCCATGGGAGTCATAGTAGTTAAGTCAGAAACCTGAGACAAAGTACGTAGAAAGTGCACAATTTGGTTAAAACGATAAAATTCAGATGTTGGTAAAGCGTATTTCTCAATCAATGCCTGTCTCGTTAGTATACCCCTGTGGTCGCAGAGATCCGCTATCCGTAGAAGCCCCTTATTTGTCCACCATTGGAAGGAGCTGGGAGAGAGACCCGGGGGGAACCCGCTGTTGTTGAGGACAGGTGCTAGAGGAGTGTGGAGTGATTTAAACGTATGTGCTTTGGACAATCTATCCCAAACGGCCAGCGAGTGGGAAAGTGCCAGGCACAAAACAGGGGGGCGCTCTCTGGGCGGCAGCCACAATAAATGAGAGATCAATTTACCCAGGACAGAGTGTGCCTCCAGCTGCATCCAGATAGGATGGGGGCCCCCAGAGTGAAATTTAGCCAATTGGGCCAGTTGCGCTGCAGAGTAATACTTCATCAGATCTGGCACTCCCAAGCCACCCCTGTTTCTAGGGGTCAAAAGCGTTCTCCTGTTCACCCTGGGTCTCTTATTCCCCCAGATGAAGGACAAAAGTTTACCCTGTAATCTTTGGATATCACGTCTACATAAGGCAACAGGCAATGTGCGAAACAAGTATAAGATTTTGGGCAAGACATTCATTTTGATTGAGTGTAGTCTGCCAAACCACGACGGAGGGTGAAGTAGCCATCTATCCATGTCAGCCAACAGTCGAGTAATAAGGGTCGGATAGTTAGCACTGTACAAGGTGTGTAAGGACAGTGTCAATCGTATGCCTAGGTAAGGTAACGTTTTAGTCTGCCATGTAAATTTAAAGGATTGTTGTAATCCGGCGACCGTTGAGTCCTCCAAAGAAATGTTCATCGCCTGCGATTTAGCCTGATTGGCGTTTAAGCCCGATAGACGCGCAAATTGGCGGAGTAGCGCAAAAAGGTTCGGAAGCGTTGTGATCGGCGAAGAGATCAAAGCCAGGATGTCGTCTGCAAACAACATACATTTGTGCTCCGATCCTCCACAGAGAACTCCCCTAATATCCGCCGAGGCCCGAATTTTGAAGGCTAGAGGCTCTAAGTCGAGCACATAAAGTAGGGGAGATAAGGGGCAGCCCTGTCGAGTCCCCCTTCTAATGTTAATCGAACCCGACGCGTAACCCGTTAACGTTAGTTTCGCTGTGGGAGAACTATAAAAAGTCCTCAGCATGGTGAGGAAAGGAGCACCAAAACCATATCTCCCCAGGACATCAAACAAAAAATCCCACGAAAGGGAATCAAAGGCCTTGTGAATGTCTAACGAGAGGATCATGCACTTGCGTGGGCCACCCCCACCCCAGTCCGAGTGAACAGCCGATAAGATGTCCAGTATTCGCCTAGTTTGATCGGAAGTCTGGCGTCCCGGGACAAACCCTGCTTGGTCAGGATGAATATAACTAGATAGGAAAGAGCCGAGCCTAGTCGCCATAATTTTAGTTAGAATCTTTAAGTCCGAATTTATTAACGATATCGGGCGATAATTCTCACACATACTGTGATCTTTCCCCGGTTTCGGGAGGACATGAATGAACGCCGTGTTCTCCTGAGGAGGAAGGTCACCCCCAAGGCGTATCGCATTAAAGAATGCACAGAGATGAGGGGACAAAACGTCCTGAAATTTGCGATAGTATAGTCCAGGAAAACCATTGGGACCAGGTGCTTTAGAGGGGTGTAAGCCTTTAATCGCCTGTTTAACCTCCGCCTCAGTGATTTCGCCATCCATCGTGTCCTTATGGGATTTTGTCAGCGTGGGCAGCGACATATCAGCGAAAAAAACATCCACCAAGTCCTTGTCGTAAGGGGTAGGCGTGCGGTATAGTTTGGTGTAGAAATCGGTAAATTCCGCCGTGAGCAGTTCAGGATTGCGAGAATGCGCCCCGGATTTAAGGTGTAATTTGGGTAGCGCTGAGGTATACGGGCGAGGCGTTAATTTCCTAGCCAATAGTGTGGTGGGCTTATCACCCATAGTGTAATATTTGTGCCGCGACCAACGAATACATTTTTCTGCTTGTGTAGTAAGGCTTAGATTAAGAGACAATCTCGCCGCGTCGATTTTATGTCGTATATCTACCTGGGGTTGGGACCGTGGTTCGGCCAAAAGGGCCGAGAGTTCCTTCTCCTGCTGTTTAATCGTGCTTTCCCGATTCTGTTTCAATCTAGCCGCTACCTGTATCAGTTTGCCATGAATTGTGGCCTTATGTGCCGCCCAAGTGATAGCAGGAGTCGTGTCCGTCGGACAGTTCTCTATAAAAAAAAGTCCTGATCTCCATTTCTAGTTCTTTGAGAATATGCGGGTCATTTAAAAGTGTGACATTGAGCCGCCATGGGGATGGACCTGGTTTAGATTACAGCCCTGAGAGCGTTATGAGCACCGGAGCATGATCTGACCAGGGAGTGACTAAAATCTTTGCCGGCGACACGTAGGGGGAGAGCGCCGAGCTCGCGAACACATGATCTATGCAGGAATATGTACCGTGGACGTGTGAGAAGTGGGTATAATCCCTCTGAGAGGGGTTAAGTTCCCTCCAGAGGTCTAGCAGGTCACAATCATGAAGAAGACGAGCCAGTTTATGCCCATTCCTCGGCACATGTTTCAATTGCGGCTTCCCCTGGACGGTCCTGTCCCAGGCCTGATCCAGGGGAAGGTTGCTATCCCCCCCAGGATCACCTTGCCCTGAGCTTTGGGGAGCAGTGTACACAGCATGCTATGGAAAAAGGCAAGTTGTCCCGTGTTAGGAGTGTAATAAGAGATAAGCGAAGTTAGTTGATCGTTGACAAGACTCACTATCATAATGTAATGGCCCTTCTTGTCCCGCACAACTGTCACTGGAGTAAAAGGGACCCTGCGAGAAAAGCATATGGCCACACCCCGCTTTTTCTCTGGACCTGACGAAAGGCAGAATTGCGGGTAACGGGCTGAGAGGTATCTAGGGGCGGAGGATTTGGAAAAATGTGTTTCTTGTAACAGCAGAATATCCGCTTTCTGTTTGTGGTAATAGGTGAAAGCTTTGGTACGCTTAGCCGGGGAATTAAATCCCTGTACATTATGCGATATAAGGGAATACAAAGAAGAACTATTGGCTGACATTGTGGTCTGACAGAGCACGCTCACCTGATCGAATCGTCATCCGGAGCAGGTACCCAACAGCATGAGTCCAGGCACATCCGGGATCCAGGGACATCAAAACGGGGTCAGAGCGCAGGGTCAGGGTCCAAAGGAAACGAAGGAAAAAGAAAAGATGGTGAAAAAAGAGATAAGCACAAGCAAGAGGATAAGTTACTCCCGCCAAAAGAGCACAATAACACAAAATAATGCAACATAGAAGGGAATTTACTTTCCCCAGTCCCTCCTTCTGGGGTACACTTTGTGAGGTTGCCCCCATCGTAAGACAAGGGCAAGGTCACAAGAGTGGCATGTGGTTGCACCCCAGCCGACTCATCAAAAAAAAACGCATATCAGCGGGGAAAATATAAGGGGCAACTGCCCCACAACATGGGCCCAATCCCGCCTAATGATAATACTACTCCCCCAAGGGCCTCCCCCATCCGGAACCCCGGCCCACGATCCACCGACCACGGACCCGGACCCAGGCCCCGAACACGGTCCACCCAAACACAGGAACGTGAAAAAAAAAAAAAAGAGAAAAAAAAAAGAAAAAAAAAAAAAAGGTACAACTTCCAGGCTGGTCCCGGGGTCCCAGAAGGGGAGACAATTTTTTTTTTTTTTTTTTATTGGTTGAACTAGATGCACTAGTGTCTTTTTTTCAACCTGACTAACTATGTAAATATGTAAAAATAAACTTTATATTAGGTCCTGCTTGGGTACACCTACCCATGATTATCCTTGAGAGTTCTGCCCAGAAATGGTCACAGGTGGACTTTGTTCGATCAAACCCTTGTCACTTAATTGATTTTAGCAGTCTAGTTTCATACAGTATACTCTTTATGTGTAATATTATCTTGTATGTTACTTGTGTACCTAGGCCAATGGAAATGAGCAATATCACCATCATATTCAGGCCTTATCTTGGGCCAAAAGATTCAGAAAAACTGTAGCATTATGCACTCTGCCCCCTTACACACACATACTGACAGTTCTAATGATACTGCAAAAGTAAGCTCAGTGACTCTACTTTAAATACTTTATACTCTATTAGATTTATTCATTGTTTCTATATTAAACATTCATGCAGCACCTACTGTAAGTACTAAGTACTAAACAAATCCTGCCCTTTCGGGGTAATTACAGAAGACAGGAGGGTCCAGAGAGAGGAGATTTAACCTCCATTTCAGAAAGGCTTCTTCTTCACAGTAAGATCTGTGGAAATTAGGAATATACCCCTTCCAGAACTAGTTCTGGCAAGCTTAGCTAATTGTTTTAAAAATGAGATGGATACAATCCTAAATGCCCAAAATATAACTGAATATTAACATTTGTAAGAAATAACATGAGAGGATTTTTTTCCTCTGTTGGAGCAAATTGGACCACGTTCCACAGGGTTTTTTTTGCCTTCCTTTGGATCAACTGCAGGTATAGGATTCTGTATATGGAGGTTTTTTTTTCCAGTATTTGTTTTTTTTATTGGTTGTACAAGATGGACTTGTGCCTTTTTTCATTCTGACTAACCTTGGAACCCTGAGGTGACATAAATGTATATGGCACACACACGCAAGTTTATAATTTGATACACTTTACCTACGAATATAACTGTAGCCTGCAACCTTAAGTATTTAGTCAATTCCACTGTTATTTAAGGTCAGTAATTTCATTTGATTCTTCTCAGAAATGTAATGTAATGTTGTTCTTACACATATATATGCAAAACAGCAAATAGGAAGATACTTTCCAAAAGAACACAGCGTCTTAAACATTAATAAGTTTTCCATTTGTGAAGTCAAAGCATGTTTTTTCTCCTTTTATTATAATAGGCTTTCATTCTTTTTATGATTTTGCCTTTCAAAGTTCCTTTTGTATCTGACAGTCGATATTGTTCTTCCATTCTGTAGAAGACAGCAATAGAGGGGGGAAAAAAGCCATTGTGTAGCGTCTTGTCTGTGGAACATGATTTTTATAATTAATATATGCAACTGCGCAAAGAAAGGTACGTTGTAATGAAGTGCAATTAAGAGGTATTTGTTCCCATCCCAATGACTATAATTTCCTTTGCTGTTTAGAAGTCAGACATCATCATTACATATCTGCTCCACTTTTGCTGTCTGATTTTATTTATTTCCAATTCAAAAACAAACATGAATTCAGCTAAGCTGATCCTCAGGTAACATTATTTTTAATTATGGCTCTTGAGGATCATTGGAAATGAACAATCGTTGTAGCTGCTCAATCAAAAGCACAACGCTTAATTTATTAATTTATTTCACAATGGACTTCACGGAAAATGAAATCTAGTTTTAGACATGAACAAAAGAGTGTGGAGTTAATTTCTTTTATCCTATGTAAAAACTTTGATTATTACCTAAAACGGTCAACTCTCCCCGGGGCCAATGTGTACAAATACCCATGATAGCTTTCTTAAGGATGCTTTCCTAGCAGCTTTATACTCAGTCAGCTAGAGTTTTAGGAACATTTTGCTTTGTTTCCAAAAATAAATGTAGAACCTATTTTAAATAATTAATTATAAGAAAAGACCAACCCTAAATTCACAATGTGAGAAATAAACATGTTTAAAAAGAAAAGTTAAGAGTATTACTCAGTTTTTTATTTGCATACATTTTTACTTGAACTTAAGTGGAAACAAAAAAACCCTTTGTGAAATCCAAAGCCCATAACTGTAGTGCAGGGCCAAATATAGCCTTGAGCAGTGCCATGTAGCAAATGAGGTTAAGGTTCACCATTACCATGGGTTTGGGGCAAATCAAGCAGGCTCATTTTTAGGCTTAAACAGGCCAATAAGAGATGAATTTGAGGTCAGTAGTTACTTTTAGCTGCTGTCTCACTCTTAGAAAACTTTTTTTATGCAAGAGTTTAAATTTCTTAATCTTAATTTTTTATTGTTGAATGGGTCTTTTTTAAGTTTGTGGTGCTCAAAGTTGAGCCTTCACTTATTAGACCACATGTTCTTGAAGCTTCCTTTTGTTACAACTTCATCATTTAAAAAAAGAAAGCAAGAATGGTGTGCACCTAAACCATTTCTTAATAAATCAATTGTTCACATTCACCACATCCCCATAGATAAAATAAAAGTTAGGCATATACCAATTAGACCTACTATCCCTACTTAAAACTGTCCTGCTACTGGCCAATTGTACACAATTTAGCTCTATACTCTGCAGTATCTTAATTCTTGTAGTGAAGCCTCAGCCTGTGCTCATTGTCTCTAGCTCATTTGTGCCTAGCCTTGTTCATTAAAATTGTATTGCTGCTGATTAATTTTAAACTGCTGTATTATCTGTAGTCTCTTAATTCTTGTAGTAAAACCCTTGCCTATGTGCTTTTTCTCTAGTGAATTTGGGTCTAGCCTCACTCACAATTGTTATGCCACCAGACAATTTTACACTACTGTCTTATCTGCAGTCTCCTAATTCCTGTAGTAAAACACTTAGCTGTACTCTTGTCTTCAGTACATTTGGCCTATTATTCTTAAAAAAAATGTCATGCTGTTAGTCAATTTTAAACTGCTGTATTATCTGCATTCTCTGAATTCTTAATGAGAGCTTGATAAAAATTGATTAGTAAAAGACAGTTTTGCACCAGCGAGAACAGGGAAAGCCTGAGCAAACTGCTGGTCACTTTCTATTTGCCAGTCAATGTGGATCCATTACTGTTTCAGGGAAAAACATGTCGCTGCTAAAGCTACCTGAAAAAAAAATGAATTGGTGTGCAGTTGCTTAATGTAAGCCAAGCTCATCGTAAAAGAAAAAAATGAATCCTGCAGCCAAATTTGTGTTGCCACTGTATACTAGCACTGAGGCTGTCCCTGAAAATTGCACAGCTCCGTTACACCCTTTACAACTTTAACCACTTTACGACCGGAGGATTTTGCTGTCTTACGTCCAGGCCACTTTTTGCGATTCAGCACTGTGCGACTTTAACTGACAATTACGCGGTCATGCAATGCCGTACTCAAACTAAATTTACGTCCTTTTTTCCCACAAACAGAACTTTCTTTTGGTGGTATTTGATCACCTGTGTGATTTTTACTTCTTGCGCTATAAATGAAAAAAGAGCGACAATTTTGAAAAAATAACAATATTTTTCAATTTTTTTTATATGAAATCCCTCCCCAAAAAAATGTAAAAATCAACATGTTTTATCATTTTAGGCCTATTTGTTTTCTGCTACATACAAACCCGATTCCAAAAAAGTTGGGACACTGTACAAATTGTGAATAAAAACAGAATGCAATGATGTGGAAGTTTCAAATTTCAATATTTTATTCAGAATACAACATAGATGACATATCAAATGTTTAAACTGAGAAAATGTATAATTTTAAGGGAAAAATAAGTTGATTTTAAATTTCATGGCATCAACACATCTCAAAAAAGTTGGGACAAGGCCATGTTTACCACCGTGTGGCCTCTCCCCTTCTTTTTAAAGCATTCTGCAAATGTCTGGGGATGGAGGAGACAAGTTGCTCAAGTTTAGGAATAGGAATGTTGTCCCATTCTTGTCTAATACAGGCTTCTAGTTGCTCAACTGTCTTAGGTCTTCTTTGTTGCATCTTCCTCTTTATGATGCCCCAAATGTTTTCTATAAGTGAAAGATGTGGACTGCAGGCTGGCCATTTCAGTACCCGGATCCTTGTTCTACGCAGCCATGATGTTGTAATTGATGCAGTATGTGGTCTGGCATTGTCATGTTGGAAAATGCAAGGTCTTCCCTGAAAGAGACGACGTCTGGATGGGAGCATATGTTGTTCTAGAACTTGGATATACCTTTCAGCATTGATGGTGCCTTTCCAGATGTGTAAGCTGCCCATGCCACACGCACTTATGCAATCCCATGCCATCAGAGATGCAGCATTCTGAACTGAGCGCTGATAACAACTCGGGTTGTCCTTGTCCTCTTTAGTCCGGATGACATGGCGTCCCAGTTTTTTAAAAAGAACTTCAAATTTTGATTCGTCTGACCACAGAACAGTTTTCCACTTTGCCACAGTCCATTTTAAATGAGCCTTGGCCCAGAGAAAATTCCTGCGCTTCTGGATCATGTTTAGATATGGCTTCTTTTTTGGCTTATGGAGTTTTAGTCGGCAACGGCGAATGGCACGGTGGATTGTGTTCACCGACAATGTTTTCTGGAAGTATTCCTGAGCCCATGTTATGATTTCCATTACAGTAGAATTCTTGTATGGGATGCAGTGCTGTCTAATGGCCCGAAGATCACGGGCATCCAGTATGGTTTTCCCGCCTTGACCCTTACGCACAGAGATTGTTCCAGATTCTCTGAATCTTTGGATGATATCGTGCACTGTAGATGCATAGATTTCTGTCATTTTTGGTGTTTTTTTTTTAATGAGTAATGGCGGCGATCTGGGATTTTTTTTGAGGGACTGCGACATTGCGGAGGACAGATCGGACCCTTGACTGACATTTTTGACACTTTTGGGGGTACCAGTGACATTACTACAGTAATCATTGCTATACATATGCACTGTTACTGTAAAAATGACACTGGCAGGGAAGGGGTTAATTTTTATTGGTGATCAAGGGCTTAATGTATGCCTGAGGCTTACTGACGTGCGTGGGGGGAGGTGACTGAGTGACACAGGGACAGATCGCAGGTTCAGCTATGCTGAACCCTGCAATCTGACCCTGTCTGTCACTTAGGAGATCCGCCCGCTTGTGTTTACACAAGCAGGCGGATCTCCACACTCGATTCCCCGACGATCGGGGAAGAGCGGCGGTGATCACTGTAACTGAATACAGCGGGAGCGAGCCTCCGGCGGCGCGCGTGCGCCGCCGAGAGAGGGGAATATCTGGTGTCGTAGGTCTATGTCGCCAGACGATAGCGAACCACTTTGCCGCAGTACAGTCAACGTGACTGGTCGGCAAGTGGTTAAGACATCCTTCAAGCATGTTATTTATAGATTTGTTCAATTTCAATGTTGCTCTCAAAACTAAATGAAAACACTCTTTTCCCTCTGTAAGGTATTTTTTTTTTTTTTTTTGCATTGGTATATGCAAAACAACAGCAAGATGGAAAAAGATTCACCTCCCTATAGACTTTAAAGGGATTCACCTCTAAGTTTGTGTTCACTAGACATTGAAAAGATTTTCAGAACTCTTGGCGAATCAAGCCCAGATAGATTCATCTATCACTATTCACTACTCCAAGCTTTTGCAGACAGGCAGGCATAAATGAAGCATCCTATGACATTTTTAATTTTAGCATCACCACTATGACTGTTAGGACACAGATTGGAGTTCTGTTTCTATAAAGCCACACCATAATTGCCTAATACCTTCCCCTTTACTTATAATAGATCTTGCTGGTGCAGATGGTTTAATTGTCATTTGAAATATGAAGAGAAATTGACTAATCTGCCATTTTTCCTAGAAGCAAATGACATAAATGCATTTAAACAATGATGACATTCATGATGATGACAATCCCAGTAGAACTAAGATCTAAGTGCACTGTATAATGATCACCTGAAACCAGTCAGAAATCATCTTTCAGTGATCTGACTTGACCAAACTAACATCTTATTAGTTGCTATAGGCTATTGTATATTTGACTTCAGTGTTGCGACTTTACTTTAAAATGCCATTAGAGTTTAGCTGAAAGTTGCATGTGTCAGCCCTGTAACCTTAGTCAAGGGTTCTGACATGTAGGATATACCGCTGTACTTCTTTTTTACTGAGATTTACATGTACATGCTGCTCTCCTGTAATTTTTATCAATGCAATTAAAATCAGCAAGAAATCTATTGTGCTACATTCTAACTGAAAGTTATATGGAAGCCTGCTACAACTGAATTCCAAAGACTTGTTCTTTCCCAGCTGGAGCTCACTTTTGCTAGCTTGAAACTTTAAACTCACCTGCTTGTAGGCTATTTTAAGATCTGATCTTAGGATTCGTAAAGTTGCAACATTTTTGTTCGGATTTGAGTACGTCTGGTCAAATTCCCCTTTGTCAAGAAAGTAGGAGTATAATTGCAGACTCCAGATATACTTCTTTCTAAATCAGTTTGGGAAGAGATTCCTGCTGTGCTTAAAAGTAAGAGGCTTGCCCTATCTACTTGTTCTACAAAGTCATTTATCTGGTAGACGTTTCCTGATAGTACTGGGAGGTACAGGCTGTACAGTTATACATCCAGACTGACATATTGTTTAAGGGATAAAGTTCTTCTCTTCCTAATGTGACAATGAGACTCAACATCTAATAGAGGGAGAGAATCCTGCTGGGATAATCTAGTAACCCCTATCATTTCTAGCCTACAGATATTGTAGTTCTTAAGTTCTTCATTTACTGTTTCATGACAAGTTGAAGCTGTCTCTGTAAGTAAGGGAGGAGAAATATGTTAACATTCAATTTGTTCAATGTTTTATTCTGAATGCCTGAAACAAAGTCATGGTACTCACATCAGTATTTCTTGGCCAGTGGGTAGAAGTGTATGAAACCGAGTTCTTGCTTAGAAGTTTCCAATTTACACCTGCCCATTACACACCATTGTTGGTTAGAGACACAATAAATTTGTATTTATTTATACTTTTTTTGTTTTTTTCAAACACCTCCAATTTTATTCAGAAGCATGTGTAACAGAACAATAAAATAATGGTAATGATATATTTTCCTTATTTAAGGAAAGTCATATAAATCATTATTAGGGGCTTTAACTTACCAAAAGCCCTTGAAAAAGATTGCAGGACATTTAAAAAAGGTTATATCATAAGAGCTTTTTCTTTTTTTAATACTGCATAAAAGTAGTGCTGTCTGTAGGCAGGGTGCAGACAGTTGCCTACAAGGGTAATTTTTCATGTAGTAAGACAGCTAGCTAGTATGCCCAGGATAGGGAAGGGTTAATGCAGTTCTAGGTTTCCTGTCTTTTTGCAGGATTTTGCTGTCCTCCTTGTGTTCTGTAAATATGGAGAAGGCTCTGCCCTCCTCCCTGTGTCATACAAAGAGGGAGAAAGCTCTGCCCAGGTAAGCTTCATCCACATGGGAAGAAGTAGGAGGCTCACAGAGGAAGATGAAACCCTTTGCAACCAGCAACCACCTGCACAAGGGAGAGCCTCTCTCTTCACATGTGAAGCCTGTACAGGGACTGCTGTAACAAGTAGTCCCACAAGAGACTGGGGTTCTAGAGTACACTATCTGTAATAGACTGGCGCCTCTGCAGGTATGCCTGGGAAGCCACACAACTATTTTTAGAATTAGGGGAAAGACGTTGTTCATATTAAACTGTTATGCCACACTCGTTCAGTAAAGCTACATTACCTGTTATGAGCCTGGTCTGAAGTTATTTAAAGGGGTGAGTGTTGGTTTTAAAATATCTAAAGAACCAACACACTATGGGGCACGAAGAAGCACCCTAACAAAGGGCAAGGAAAAAAAAAAAGAATGTAGTTTCTAAGGGTAATCAAGCACAAGGCCATGACACAAGCAACCAGTCATTAGGTGTAATACCTGGTAAGGTGACAGGTCCTCTGGTGGGTCCTCTGGTAGCTAGGGGGTAACTATCTGGCTCCATCCTTAGCAGTCAGTTTCCAATAGCAACTGGAGCTGAACCCGCATTAAAGAGATCAGTGGCCTGGTCATGAGGTACGGGAAGGAAGCAGTTAATATAGGCATGCATTAGGTCTACGCTATGGGCTCGGTGGGATCCATTCTGTTACTGCCATTCTGTTACTGGGAGTTAGGTATGTTGGACTGGTGGAGGGGATGCAGGCTCAGCACGTCCCTCCTAATGCAACATACATCAGTTACAGTGTGTAATGACATGAAATAAGACTCTTTTCAAAAGATATTTTACATTTGTTGCTGTACTTAGTGACATGGCTCAGGGAACTGCCATAATGTTTGACTCTCACATGAGTGTGGTCCCCACCTGGCCCTGACATTGATGAGCACATTCATGGCAAATGTAGGGTAAATGGCCCCACCCACATGTCTTTCATTTTTGTTGTTTCTAATAGCATTAAAAGCCTCTCTGGGACAGCAGATACTGTATACCTCATAAATTATATCAGCACATAAGCAATGGCATATAGGAACTTTGATACATCAGATGACCCTCATATATTCTTATTTCATATTGAAATCAGATGGCTTTATATATAAGGATTAACCACTTAAGAACCGTCCCACGTACATTTACTGCGGCAGGGCGGCCCTTCAGTGTGAAGTCACGTGCCTGTATGTGATTCTCTGCATTGGCTCTGGGGCCTCTATTAATACAAGAAAGGACTTTGCTTGTTTGGAAACTGCAGCTTGGCATTGCATGCTATTATTAAGCTTATAATCTACCAGAACACCCAGATCCTTCTCCACTATGGATTCCCCCAGTTGTACTCCACCTAGTATGTATGATGCATGCATATTCTTAGCACCCAAATGCATAATTTTATATTTATCAACATTAAACCTCATCTGCCCCATAGTTGCTCAATGAAACAGTGCATTGAGGTCGGCTTGTAAGTAGGAGACATCCTGTAAGGAAGTTATTCTACTGCAAAGCTTGGTGTCATCTGCAAAGACTAAAATGGTACTAAAAAAAATGCTGCTTTTAATCCCAGACCCTATATAATTTATAAAAATATTAAAAAGTAAGGGTTCCAACATTGAACCTTGGGGTATACCATTGGTAACCTTCAGAGTGAGAATCATTACCCACTACTCTCTGAACTCTATCTTTTATCCGGTTTTTTTATCCATTTACAAACTGATCTTTTCAAGCCTGTAGACTTTACCTTATACATTAGCTGTGTGTGGGGAACTGTGTCAAACTCTTTTTTGTCTATAGTTACTTGGCAAAGATTTTGATCCTTTTTTAAAATATAGGCACCACGTTGGCCCTATGCCAATCCAAAAGTACTATTCCAGTCCTTAACAAGTCCCTAAAAATTAGAAACAAAGGCTTTGAAATGACAGAGCTCAATTCTTTTAGGATGCGTGAGTGGATGCCATCTGGTCCAGGTGCTTTATCCACCTTTATTTTGTCTATATATTTCTGGATCATATCACTTCTGAGCCATTGTGGATCATTTGGGGCTGTGTCAACCATCCCCATTATGGTCATGAGCTCCCCCATGATCCTATGTATACACAGAACTGAAGAAAGTATTAAATAAATCTGCCTTCTCTTTGTCCCCAGATTATTTTGTAAAGGGCCTACATACTCAGACCTGACCTTTTACTAATAATATACAGTATTTTAAGAATTTATGGGGGTTTGTCCTACTATCTTTTGCAATCTGTATTTCATTTTGAATTCTTGCATCCTTGATATCCTTTTTACATATTCTAAAACAACAAAGAGTCCTGCAAGCTACTATGAATAATTAAATAAACGATATAAAGCAACAGGCACTAATCACCATCTCATATGAAAGTGCTGTGCAAATACCAAACTACAATTGTGCTGCGCGTCAACCAAAACTGGAACATAAACTATTAAAATTCAAGTGTAATTTAAGTTAGACCTTGACATTAAGGTTAACTGCGATCCCAATTATTATAAATCATAAGAACATCATGCTAAACTGGTGCTAAATAAACACATGCAGTGATATAAATGAAAAAAATTAAAAATGGAAATAGGAAATGTATCAATAGTCCACCACAGTGTAGTTAATAATATCTGTGAAAATTATCCCAGTCACCAGTCTTCTTCTTTAGTCAAAATGCTCAAACCTTCAGCAATGCGACCTTGCAATTAGGCTTGATCAGACTATACCTTTTAGCCTCTCCTGGGCTAAAAGTTGCCAATAAGCTGTCAATGGTTGCTCTTTTTATGTCACCCCACTCTGCTTGTTAATATCCAGGTACCATAAGTGAAAAGATCTCAATAGTGCTTATACATTTTTAAATCTCTTTATTTAAAAAACAAATGCTAGGTACTCACAATTCCCTGGGGCTTCCAAGCTCCTGACTTCACAAAGCTGCCAGGTGTTGTCACTGTCTTTGCCCCTCCCCTATGGGTGTCGACACAGGGTCACGTGTCTTCCTCAGGGGATTTTCTATTAGCTAGCTTGCTTTATGTATACCTAAGGGGGTGCCATTTTCTTGTAGCTACAGGGTACATTTTCTGATAGTTTGTGCTCTGCTGCACTCCCCTACCCTCCATAAACTAAAGTGTACAATGTGTCTAATTAGACAATCAGCATTAATACCCCCTGTGTTGCAATCTATAGAGACAGCAACAGCTAATCGGCTTAAGCTTACTATGAGACCATCTTACAGCACAGTGTTAAACAATTTACCCTTTCTATCAATAATTCAGTAATACGATGTATGGGCTAATATTGTTACTATACAACAGAGGTATTGAATTAAAATTCAAGAAGGTCCGGTCGATAAAATATTTTTTTGGCCGAGTTCTGAATCTCAAGTCTGTGCTATGATGGGCAGTTGGGCACATTTTATGTTAAGGGGAACGCTGATGGGCAAACCAAAACGTGTCCATCAGTGTTGTTCTTAACATAAAATATGCCCATTAGAGTGCCCCTTAACATAAAATGTGCCCATCAGCGTGACCCTTAACATAAAATATGCCCATCAGCTTTCCCCTTAACATAAAATTTGCCCATCAGCGTGGCCCTTAACATAAAATAAGGGGCATGCTGATAGGCACATTTTATGTCAGGGGGCACTCTGATGGGCACATTTTATGTTAAGGGGCACGCTGTTGGGCAAAACAAAACCTGTCTATCATCGTTGCTCTTTTTTTAAAATCAAGAACAATTTTATTGAGATGCCAACAACAATACATTTATAACAGATGCATACATTTCTAATGTTACAAAAAAAAAATTACATTATACAAAGTTACAAATATATAGCTCCTATCGCCTCTGCAGTTCCTCCCAGATAACATTATAAATGCCATTATTGGTGCAGCAATCTATCCAGTACCAAGTCCGGAGGGGCCAGGCCCGGAGTAGCCAACCATCTACCCCACACCTTCTCAAATTTGTAAGGGGAGCCCCTATGTTGATATATAAGGTTTTCAATGCGTAATGTATTACCCAACTGTTCAAGCCACATCTCATGCGTGGGATGTTCAGATGCAGTCCAGTTTACTAACAAAAGTCTATGTGCCTGAAACAAGGCTCTCTCTGCCACCTCCCCAAGACATCTGTCCTGGGTGACCTTATCAAGCTTGCCCAGCAAGCATTGTCTAGGATCCAAAGAGACCACTACAACTAGATCAGTGTTTACTGTGGTCACAACCTTGGACCAATATCGGTGCAATTTGGGGCATCTCCACAACAAATGGATAAGGGTACCCGTCTCCCCCTTTCGGAGTATAGTGAACTCTGAGGAGGATATATAGTTGGGAGACTCTCTGAGAAGCATTCAATGAGCAAGTCATGAGTCATGACAGTCTCCAATGCCCCCCCCCCCATTGTTCCCCGGATATTTCTCCCACATCTCTCGCCCATTTTTCACAGGCATTAGTAGGAAATTTCTCAAGGTACATCCCCAAAAGAAGCGCATAGCAGCCCGAAATAAATCCTTTAGTTATAGCCGTGTGTTGCATAAGGGAAAATACAGGAGTTGGGGAGAGTTCAATACCCTCCAGTGCTGTCTGGGCTCTTATAGCATGCTGTAATTGAAGATAAGGAAATTTCATATTTAGTGAAATATTAAATTTAGCCTGCAATTGAGCAAATGACAAAAAGTTGCTGCCTTCAAAAATATGATAGAGGTGTGTCACCCCCACAGCCCTCCACTGGGCCGCACATTGTAATTTTAAAAGTTCAGGGTAGCAATAATTATTCCATATAGGGCTATATTTCGTGAACCCAGACACACCTTGTAACTGCTTAGTTTTATCCCATGTTTTTTGGACCAGTCTATACGTGGGAAATTATGTATTAGACTTGGCAAATAATTGTGCCTCCAGGCCCTCCGCCAAAGACTTTGCACCACTATATTGAAGCATAACGCGTAATAATGGGTATATCCGCCAGTCCCCCCACCAGATGCTGTAACTGTGAGGCTATATAATACAGCCAGGGGTTCGGAAGGGCGAGCCCTCCCTCCTCCTTCTGAAGTTGTTCCAGCCTTATCCTGGCAGTGCTTCCCTTCCAAATTAGATCCCTAAAAATGGAATTTATAATCTGAAAAGTCCACAGTGGAATCACCACCGGGGAATTATTCAGACAATAAAGTAATTGAGGCATGAGAATCATTTTAACCAGACTAGCACGTCCAGCAACAGATAGCCATAACTTTCTCCAGATCTTAGCCAGATCTTTTAGTTTTACCAGTAACGGCAGTACATTGAGTCTACAAAAATCCAACAGGGCTGGCAAAATCACCAGCCCCAGGAACTTAAATGAGGCCACTACCGGAACCAGACAAAAACTACTCACCAACGGATCCACCACCCCATCTAAGGGCATAAGAGCAGATCTCGTCCAATTGATAGTAAGCCCAGAGTACCTCCCAAATTCAGTAATAGTCGCCATTGTTTCCCTGAGTGAGGAATCAGAGTCTCCCAGAAGCAGAAGCATATCATCCGCATATAGTAGGATCTTTTCCTGTAAAGAACCGTACTTATAAACCCACAATATGCTCATGATTTTGAATACACACCGCCAATGGCTCGATTGCCAGGGCAAATAACAATGGGGAGAGGGGACACCCCTGTATGGTACCCCTCTCCTATTGGAACCAAGCAAATTGCCTTCCCCCTTCCCTAATAGATGCACGAGGGGCATTATACAGTAACCTTATCCAGGAAATAAACCCGGAGCCAAACCCAAATTCCCGCAGGACGGCCCACAGATATTCCCACTCCACACTGTCAAATGCCTTATTGGCATCTAATGACAGTAATACCCTCCGTCTCCCATTGTCAGTAGGAGTCTGCATATCAACATATAACCTCCTCAAGTTCACTGATGTAGATTTATTGGTCATAAATCCTGCCTGGTCCTCATGTATTATGAAGCTCACCACTTTATTCAATTGTCTGGCGATAACTTTTGCCAGACGTTTGACGTCGGTCTGAAAAAGTGAGATAGGGCGGGACGAATTTGGTTCAGTCGCCGGTTTATCCGGCTTAAGTATCAATACTATGCTGGCTTTAGTCATGGATTTGGGGCGTTTCTCTTAACATAAAATATGCCCATTAGAGTGTCCCTTAACATAAAATGTGCCCATCAGCATGCTCCTTACCATATAATTTGCCGATCAGCGTGACCCTTAACATAAAATAAGGGGCACGCTGATGGGCACATTTTACTCTAATGGGCAGATTTTATTTTATGGGGCACTCTAATGGGCACAACAAAATATAGCCATCAGTGTGCCCCTTAACAAAATATGCCCATCAGTCTGCACTTTCCATCAGCAATCCCCTTTAAAATGTGCCCCACATAACTTTGGGGAGGGGTCAGCAAGCTGGGGGGGGGGACACGGCGGAAAATGCGAGCTATACCCACAATGCTATCTTGGGGAGTGAGAGCTTGATGTACCAGCACAGGAGCTGCCCCAAAAATTCTGAGAAGTATGGTCTCCTTGGTTATTCTCTACTTTAGCAGATTCTTCTTCTGGTCTTTTTCCCCATTACTCTCCACTTGATTGAAAGCTGCAGAATAGTTTCAATCTGTAAAGCTGTTAGGTTAGAGATTATTTTAAATGTGTGTTTTTTATCTCTTTGTTTTTTTTTTACCCATTGGGGGATGTATTATGATATTGTTTGGATTTGAAGGATATGCTCCTAGGAGTAGCATTTTTATGATTTTGTCGTGAAATTTTGTGTTATTAGGATGTAATGTATTGCATAATCATTTTATTACAAGACATAATAAGTGTGTTGTTGCTGCTTTAATTGTTTAATTGGTTTGTGTTGATGTTTATCCTTTGATTTGAATCCTATTTTGATTTGCGTTTCTTTAAAGTCTTGTATGCTTTGTTAAAACTTTAATTAAATGAAATTTTTAATGAAAAATGACTTTAGTAAAAAAAAAAAAATAATAATAAATATATATACAGGAGTTCCAGGAGGTTCTTGCTAATGCAAATTATTTAAAAATAGGGCTGGTTGTGTTTTTAAATGTACAAAATAGCATTGCAAAATGTTTCTAATATTTATGAGAAATAACATTGCAGAATCTTGATCCAAGGAGTTATCTGATTTATTCTCCTTGTTGGAGCAAATCAGATTATGCTTTGCAAAGACATTTTTCCTTCTGCTAGATCAAATCCAGGTTTAAAGTGTTTCTAAACACAATTTTGTAAAATTAAAATTCTATACCTCTTATACTTTACCTGTTCTGTTCAATGCTATTGCACAGAGCAGCCCCCCCAAACCACCTCTTCTGGGGTCCCCGGCCAGTGCTGTCCATTCCTCCTCTTCTGTGTCTGCCCCCATAGCAAACTACTTGCTATGGGGGCAGACGTGTTGGCTCAATTAATTGACAACCAATTGTTTCTGCTGCTGCTTTAATCCCTGTGAGTAAGTGGAGAGGGGAGAGAGATGAATCAGTGCACAGTGCTGGATCAATTACATAGTTACATAGTAACATAGTAACATAGTAACATAGTAACATAGTAGGTGAGGTTGAATAAAGACAATAGTCCATCCAGTTCAACCTGTGTAGGTGTGTGTGGCCGTAATCATCTCGCATACCCCTGAATGTTCTGATTCTTGAGATGTAAGGGTCTTTTGAAAGCCACCATACTTACCGCAGAAACCACCTCTTGTGGTAGAGAATTCCACAATCTTGTAGCCCTAACAGTAAAGAACCTCCCTCGTTGCCTTAGGTTAAAACGCTTCTCCTCTGATCGCATTGTATGCCCACTAGTCCTCATGCAATCCTTCCGACTGAATAGCTTTTTTTCTATGCTGAGATCGCCATTGAGATATTTATAAATTGCTATCATGTCCCCTCTCAGGCGTCTCTTCTCCAGGGAGAATAAATCAAGGGATTGCAGACGCTCTCCATAATTTAGGTCCTCCAATCCCCTAATTAGCTTAGTTACCCTTCTCTGGACTTTCTCCAGCTCCAACATATCCCTCCTGAGGACCAGTGACCAGAACTGGACAGAATACTCCAGATGTGGTCGGACCAGAGTTTTATAAAGTGGTAGGATTATAGTTTTATCTCTGGAATACATCCCTTTCTTTATGCATGCTAATATTCTGCCGGCTTTGCCAGCTGCCGCTTGACATTGCATGCTGTTGCTTAGTCTATCCTCTACCAGGACTCCCAGATCTTTCTCCATTTTTGATTCCCCCAAAGGTTCCCCCCCTAAAGTGTATTGTGCTTTTATGCTTTTAGTCCCCAAGTGCAAAACCTTACACTTCTCCACATTAAACCTCATTTGCCATGTCGTTGCCCACTCCGTTATTTTGTCTAGGTCCTTCTGTAGGATATCTGCTTCATGCTGTGCAGTTATTGCCCTGCCCAATTTTGTGTCGTCTGCAAAAACTGATATAGAGCTACTGATCCCATCCTCAATGCTGTTTATGAATAAATTGAACAGGGTTGGCCCCAGGACTGAGCCTTGGGGGACCCCACTTACCACCTCAGACTGGTCTGAGTATGCGCTATTTATTACCACCCTTTGGACACGCCCTTTTAGTCAGTTCCGTATCCAAGAACAGACCTCGCGGTCGATGCCTGCAGACCTTATTTTATAAATTAAGCGCTTGTGGGGAACTGTATCAAACGCCTTAGCGAAATCCAGGTACACCACATCCACTGATCTCCCCCTATCTAGCTCACAGCTCACCTCCTCGTAGAATGTTAAGAGATTGGTTTGACAAGAATGCCCATTTGTAAACCCGTGCTGGTTACTGCTGATGATGTTTATGTCTTTAGCAAACTCTACGATATAGTCCCTTATCATCCCCTCCAGAAGTTTACATACTATCGATGTCAGACTGACAGGCCTATAATTCCCTGGGACATGCCTCTGCCCTTTTTTGAATATCGGTATCATGTTAGCTTTCCTCCAATCCCCTGGTAATTTTCCTGTCAGCAAAGATCAGGAACAGTGGTCTAGATATAGTCTTACTAAGTTCTCTGAGTACTCTTGGATGTACGCCATCCGGGCCTGGTGATTTATTTGTGTTAATTTTATCCAGCCTTTCCCTAATTTCACCCTCTGTTAGCCATAGCGGCAAGTCCTGTGTATTACTACTAACTATACAGTCATGGTCAGTGTACCCCTCCTTTTCCTGAGTAAAGACTGACGAGAAAAAGGCGTTCAGCACGGTTGCCTTTTCAGTGTCCTCTGTAACCATCCTCCCATCATCGTTAATTATGTGTGCAATATGCTCTGCCCTAGTTTTTTTACTGTTGATATATTTAAAGAATTTCTTTGGGTTCTTTTTACTATCCTCCGCTATTTGTCTCTCAAAGCTGATTTTAGCCATTTTGATTTTGTATTTACATTTCTTATTTGCCTCCTTGTATTGCTTGAAAGCCGATACTGTGCCCTCTGATTTATATTTCTTGAAGGCCAATTTTTTTTCCCTTAATACGTTTTTTAACATTACGGTTTAGCCAGCCAGGTTTGGCTTTGTCTCTTCTAAATTTATTTCCCATAGGAATGCACTGCGAGATGCATTTGTTTAATATGTTCCTAAAGCAATCCCATTTTTCCTCCGTGGTCAGTGTTCCTTGGGTTTGGTCCCAGTTTACCCTTTCCATCATGGAGCACAATTTGGGAAAGTTTTCCCTTCTGAAGTTTAGGGTTCTTAAGTTCCCCACTTGCCTTGTTATATTGTTATTTACGCTAAATGTGATCATCCTGTGATCGCTAGAGCCCAGGTTGTCCTGGACTCCTACCTCCGAAATTAGGTCTGAGTCATTAGTGATCAATAGATCCAGGACTGCATTTTCTCTAGTAGGAGAATCCACCAACTGAGACATGTAGTTATCCTGTAAGGTTTCCATCAATAGACGGGCCTTCTGTGAGTGTGTATCCCCTCTTCCCAGTCAATGTCAGGATAATTGAAGTCCCCCAATACGATGACTGGGCCCAGTTTTGCCACTTTTCCCAAAAGTGATATAACTTCCAGCTCTACCTTCTCCCTCTGGTTGGGTGGCAAACCCCCACAATTACTTTTCTCTTTTCTTCTTCCCTGTGGAGTTCTACCCATACAGATTCTAACTCCATACTCATCCCTTCCGTAATATTACTCCTCTCTATCACCCTTACATTGTTCTTGACATAGAGACATACCCCTCCCCCTATTTTTCCTACCCTGTCCTTCTGGTACACCGAATACACTTGGATATTGGCCAGCCAGTCATGTGAGGGGTCGAACCAAGTTTCCGTTATTCCTACAAGGTCTATGTCCTCCTCATGTACTAAAATTTCCAACTCATCCATTTTATTAGCTAGGCTCCTGGCATTTGCATATACCCCTCTCAGTTTTGTGTAAGTTCATAGTGAATGGTGATTATTTTTATTCCTGTTCGGTCTGAGGTTTTCCCGCACAGACCCCCCATTGACGTTATGGAACTACTGTCGCTGCTGACTCTAATACTGCCTTCTGTCCTTTGCTCCCTCCTGACTGACTCTACTTCTGAGCCCTCCCCCCGTCTCCTAGTTTAAAAGCCTCTCCAACTTCTTGGCCATCTTTCTCCCCAAAAGAGCTGTACCATCCCCATTAAGGTGCAGCCCATCCTTACTAAAGAGCCGGTAGCTGACTGAGAAGTCAGCCCAGTTCTCCATGAACCCAAATCCCTCCTTACTACACCAATTCCTCAGCCACTTGTTAAGTTCCCTAATCTCCTTCTGCCTCTCCTGTGTGGCTCGAGGTACCGGCAGTATTTCAGAGAGAACCACCTTGGAGGTCCTATTCCTCAATCTATTCCCTAAGTCCCTGAAATCGTTCTTTAGGATCCTCCACCTTCCTCTTACTTTGTCATTAGTGACCACATGCACAACCTCTGATGCCTGCGTCTCCTCTACTCCTCCCTCCTCTATGCTGGCCCCTGCCAGCACCTGATGGGTAATGTCCAAGCTCCTTTCCAGGTTGTTAATGCTACGCAGTGTTGCCACTATGTTTTCTAGATCCAGGATCTGGGCTTCCAGAGAAACAAGTCGCACACATCTTGCACAGCAGTATTCGCCCTTGATTGGTTCATCAAGGAAAGCATACATGCAGCAAGAAGTGCACTGAGTGGCATCCCCAATCCTGTCGGACATTATTACCCTCTACTCTATGGGGATAATTAGTAACAACCTACTATTCCTTACGTACTCTACCCCTATCTGGTACTAAACCTGGGGTACTGACCAGTCGCTAAGATACTCACCAGTCGCTAAGATACTTACCAGTCCTCCCGGTACTCAGTCGCTGAGCACGGTCAGTCAGTCGCAGAGCTCGGTCGGTCGCTGGGCATGTCGGTCACAGTCAGTCGCAGAGCAGTCAGTCAGTCACAGAGCACTATCAGTCCCAGAGTACAGTCAGTCAAGGGGCACAGTCAGTCAAGGGGCACAGTCAGTCAGTCACTAAGCACAGTCAGTCAGTCACTGAACACAGTCAGTCAGTCACTGAGCACAGTCAGTCAGTCACAGAGCAGTCAGTCAGTCGCAGAGCAGTCAGTCCATCGCAGAGCAGTCAGTCCATTGCAGAGCACAGTCAGTCGCAGTCAGTCGCAGAGCAGGTCAGTCAGTCGCAGAGCAGTCAGTCAGTCGCAGAGGAGTCAGTCAGTCGCAAAGAGCAGTCAGTCAGTTGCAGAGCAGTTTTAGGGTGAGCAGAGCAGATAGATCAGCTCAGTGCAGATCTATCCACAGCTACCCCTCTTAGTCTATAGTAGCCCCTTAGTAACCTGTATTGCTTGTAGTTTTGGACTTGTAGTCCCCCACCAGCCCTCCCCCCCTACCAGCTGATCAGCTGTTTCCTACTTACTTCCCCTGTCTCTGGGTCCTGTCAAGTCAGGTCAGGTCCTTTTCTCCGCCGCCACTGCTCTGTCCCCGCTCTGTCCCCGCTCTGTCTCCTCTGTCACCCTCCGAGGCTCCTGTACACCACCCCCGGCTTCCTAGTGTGGCTTCCCCGCACGTGCAGCTCGCGGCTCCTCCTCCACTCCTCCTCCACACACACAGCTCCCCTCGCTGTGCTCGGATCACACACAGCTTCTGGCTCCTCACACGCAATTGAGGACTTAGGTAAGTATTTAGGGAGGGGGGGTCACACAGCAAGTTGTAAAACATTTTTTTTTTTAATTAATGCAAGGGAACGAATTAAGGTACAAAAAAAACCTTTTAACTTTTGAAACACTTTGGGGCATCTACATTTGGCCAAGCTACACACTTAGCTTGGGATTAAAAGGGGACTATTAAAAGTGTGCCCATTTCAAAACAGGCAAGGTTTAGGATACTGCAAATGATGAGTATTGGGAGGTGGGGGCAGTGGGGATTGTGAAGGAGTGACATTGAGGGTTGTGCAGTGACTAGTGCAGGCTAGAAGGGGGAAAAGGTGGCACAGCTGTGTCCTACAATAAATTGTTGAGTGCAGGAATGTTTTATGGCATTAAATTGTCAATAAACCCAAATCTTAGAATTTGTATTTACGAACATGACCTTTATCTTTATTGTTCCAAGTCTTTGATCATTGAAGCATCTTCACTGATCAAAGATTTTAATATGTATGTTTTATCGATTTGTATAATAAACATTTGTAATTTATTAATTTTTTGTATACTTCTGTTTTGCTGCAACAAAGTCCCTTGGGAGATATTTTTTTTTGCTATTTATCTATAGTGTGTACCTTTTCTTTCTTCATCTTACAACATATATATTTAGTTAAATACCTGGTTGATCCTGCCATTTCTAATCTTCTCCTTAGTCTTGACAAAATATCTGCTGATAGTGTACATGCTCCTTTTCAATGCCTTCCTCGATGACTTCCTCTGTTCGAGTCTCTCCACATGATATTTTACATCAGCCACATGGGTAACTCCAAAGTTAGGACTGCAGAACGGCACTAATAGTAATCATGATTAAAAGGGAATATCTCTCTCTGGTTACCAGTCTCACATTTCACAAAACATAGGCTTTAAAAGATGGTTCACAGATGCTTCTTCCAGCAGACCACAGAGAGTGCACTGCAATGATGTAGCAGGTTGCATCTGAGGCTCTACAGGTAGCTCCAACCACCGATCGCACATTGCGATGTGGAACTGGTGGAACAAAGTCACAGGACCTCTGTTTATAAGGCATTAAAAAGGCAGACATCCAGGTATAATGCTACATAGATAGGATATAAAGCACAAAAGGTGATAGTTGATTTATTACCACTTTAGGCTTTTCTCCTCCATCTTGGTGTTAAGAAAGGGATGTCTGTCAACAGAGATGTGAAATGGCCAAAATGGGATGTCTGCCAGTAGGGCATATAATGGCCAGTTTTGGATATCTGTCAGGAAGGGAGGGCAAGGGTGAAGCATTTGGGGAAGGATATGTGTCTATAAGGTGAGGTGACTGAAGTAGGGATGAGTGTAGGTGGGGTAAAGTGGTTAGGGAGGGATGTATGGCTACAGTGGGGTGGTGAGCTGGCCAAAAATCAAAGTATATGGTAAACAAGGACAAGGTTTATGGACTAGTGGTGAGGTTGCCTGGGGTTTAGATATGCACAGGAACGGGTGAAGTGGCTGAGAAGAGAAGACACAAATGTAGTGCATAGAGGTTGCTGTTAGCTCGCAGGATCTCCTGCAGTAGTTGTATGCCAGCTTCTTTTCTAAACAGAATGGGCAGTGGGAGGGTGGGAGATACATAGGAATGGGAGTATAAATTAGGTATGTTCGTACCAGGCTTTGGTGAAAGGAATGGAATGGAAAGAAATAAAGAAAGATTGCTGTTCCCTGAAACAATGCATTTTTTTGTCCTAAAATAATTATTCTCTAAAGGATCCTGATCTTTATATAATGTAAATTATATATATATATATATATATATATATATATATATATATACAGTATCTTACAAAAGTGAGTACACCCCTCAAATTTTTGTAAACATTTTATTATATCTTTTCATGTGACAACATTGAAGAAATGACACTTTGCTACAATGTAAAGTAGTGAGTGTACAGCTTGTATAACAGTGTAAATTTGCTGTCCCCTCAAAATAACTCAACACACAGCCAATAGGTCTAAACCGCTGGCAACAAAAGTGAGCAGACCCCTAAGTTAAAATGTCCAAATTGGGCCCATAGTGGCAATATTGTGTGTGGCCACCATTATTTTCCAGCACTGCCCCTAACCCTCTTGGGCATGGAGTTCACCAGAGCTTCACAGGTTGCCACTGGAGTCCTCTTCCACTCCTCCATAATGATATCACAGAGCTGGTGGATGTTAGAGACCTTGCGCTCCTCCACCTCCCATTTGAGGATCCCCCACAGATACTCAATAGGGTTTAGGTCTGGAGATATGCTTGACCAGTCCATCACCTTTACCCTCAGCTTCTTTAGCAAGACAGTGGTCATCTTGGAGGTATGTTTGAAATCATTATATTAGAATACTGCCCTGCAGCCTAGTCTTCGAAGGGAGGGGATTATGCTCTGTTTCAGTATGTCACAGTACATATTGGCATTCATGGTTCCCTCAATGCACTATAGCTCCCCAGTGCCGGCAGCACTCATGCAGCCCCAGACCATGACATTCCCACCAACGTGCTTTACTGTAGGCAAGACACACTTGTCTTTGTACTCCTTACCTGGTTGCCGCCACACACGCTTGACATCATCTGAACCAAAAAAGTTTATCTTGGTCTCATCAGACCACAGGAAATGGTTGCAGTAATCCATGTCCTTAGTCTGCTTGTCTTCAGCAAACTGTTTGCCAGCTTTTTTGTGCACATCTTTAGAAGAGGCTTCCTTCTGGGACGACAGCCATGCAGACCAATTGATGCAGTGTGCGGCGTATGGTCTGAGCACTGACAGGCTGATCCCCACCCCTTCAACCTCTGCAGCAACACTGGCAGCACTCATACATCTATTTACCAAAGACATCCTCTGAATATGATGCTGAGCACATGCATTTAACTTCTTTGGTCGACCATGGTGAGGCCTGTTCTGAGTGAAACCTGTCCTGTTAAACCACTGTATGGTCTTTGCCACCATGCTGCAGCTCAGTTTCAGGGTCTTGGCAGTCTTCTTATAGCCTAGGCCATCTTTAGGTAGAGCATCAATTAATTTTCTCTAATCCTCAGGGAGTTCTTTACCATGAGGTGCCATGTTGAACATTCAAGGGACCAGTATGAGAGAGTGAGAGCGATAACACCAAATTTAACCCATCTGCTTCCCATTTACACTTGAGACCTTGTAACCCAAATGAGTCACATGACACTGGGAGGGAAAATGGCTAATTGGGCCCAATTTGGACATTTTCACTTAGGGGTGTACTCACTTTTGTTGCCAGCGGTTTAGACATTAATGGCTGTGTGTTGATATATATATATATATATATATATATTATATATATTTGTGTGCTGTGTGTGTTTTTATTTTGAACAAGCATTAAACCTGTATGGTTTAGTTTTAAACTCACATTTAGTTTTGTACGTTGAATCTCGATTAATGTAATGTTTTAATTTATACCAAATACTTAAAAAATATATATTTTTTTGCTTTCTGAATGTTACATTGGTACAAATTTAAACATGCTAAAATGCAATATACCTGCAATCCACGTTGTTTTAATTGAAAAAAATGGATCATGAAGTTTCCTTATAAAATGTCCCATGTCAGAAGATGAGACAAAATGAGATGGAGGAAAAATTTTAACTTCATCAAATTTGATTGCCATTGTGACAGTTCTTAAGATGATTGCCATTTTCTCTGACAGTTGAATATAAAGGGATACGACATTTTTTTAAAAAAGGCTCACCAACTAAACAATGTAATTTAATTGAAAAGAAGGACAGGGATATGAAAAATACAACTTCAACGTACAGTACGACACATCCAGTACTTGTCAGCTGGCACATCCTGAAGTTTTAGTTTTGATGGTTTCTTTCATCTCAATTAAAAAAAATAAAAAATCGTTTGTAGCTATTTGCAATGTAACATTTTTGCCACTCAAAGGATCACTGTGTGCTCAGTTAGGAAATGAGACTGAACATTAAAATCATATTTTATAATGTTCTCAGCCAATGTGAGGGTTTGACAGTATGAATATAATGTTTATTTTCATTTTTCTATAAGTGGATTATAGTCTCCCAGCACCATCAACAATATAGTCAGCCATGTCCACAAGTTGCAGACCTTTGGGTAGGGAGAGCTTCTAGTTAAAAATTATTCTTCATGAACTAACTGTGGGCAGTCCACTTTTCCAAAGCTTGAGGGCTCAGCTAAGCTATTTCATAAGAAAATGTGGTGCCAGAACATGGTAAACACTCTGCAAGCTACTCAATGTAAGTATAGCAATACAGGCATACATAAAGTATATAGGTACCTTACAGGACCAGTGTGACCAGAGGATGCGGCAGTGAAGGAAGGCAGTTGGGACAATGCCAATACCATGCTTGATCTCATGGTGAAATCTGTGGGGCTGTATTGTCAGTGGGCAAATTTGGGAGACAGGGATAGAGCATTGTAACCCATAGCAGTAAGAGCCTTCATGGCAGGATAACTAGGTATTATTTTAACCTCCCTGGCGGTATGATTCTTTCTGATTTTAGGTGCTGAAAGCGGTACCATTATTTTGCTAGTAATTCTTAAGAACGAGCAGCCCAAACCAACTATTAACATATGATTTTTTTTTTTACTGTGCGTTCTTCTTTATAACATCTCAGGTATGATAAAGTTTGAAACACAAAATCATAAATTATAATATAATAAATAACTATAAATAAGTTAAAGTATGTATGTATATATATATATATATATATATATATACAGTATATATATATATATATATATATACAGTATATATATATATATATGCAAAGTATATGTATGCATATATATGTGTGTATGTATATATATATATATATATATATATATATATATATATACATACATACATAAAAAGTACAGTAAAACTGCAGGGAAGGGCACTGGGGGGCAAACTAATGTGAATTTATTTTATTGTGTAATGTATCAGTGTGTTTGGTGTGTTTTACTGTTTGAATTTGCCGCCGGTTCCACCCCCCTGTGAACGTCACGTCGCAGGAGATGGAGAAGCCGGGGCTAAGAGCATTGGGAGAAAGATCCGGCCGCCGCACACCGCCGGGATACATCGCTGGATCCCGGGGACAAGGTGAGTACCCTCTTTTACAGGATCCATCGATCTCCCTGGCGGTACCCCGAGTGTGGCTCAGGGTTACCACTTTTGGCACTGAAATGTAACCTCGAGCCACACGTGGGAATACCGCTAGGGAGGTTAATAAAAACTTCAGATTCAAAAATTTAAAAAATGGCTTTTGAATGACATTAACCTATTGATTTTAGAGATTGATATTATCCAAAAATTCTTGTGAATGGGATTCCAATTATCTTAACCACTTGCCCACCACCAGCAGTACACATACTGCTGCAAGTCATCTCTGTCCCCCGAAATGACGTAACTGTACGTTGTTTTGCCACCGGGCAACAGCGAATGCTCCCTGTGGAGACAGAAATACGGACCGCTGTTCTGTCAGTAGTGAACACAGGAAACCTGTGTTCCTCCTATTTAGAAACACAGGTCTCTGTGTTCATTTATCAAGTCCATCCCTCACACAGTTAAAAAGCACCCCCCCCCCCAGGGACACATTTAACCCTTTAATCACCCCTGGTGTTAACCCCTTCCCTGCCAGTGTCATTAGTACAGTAACAGAGCATATTTTTAGCATTGATTACTGTATTAATGTCAATGGTCCCCCAAACGTGTCAAAAATGTCAGTTAGGTGTCCGATCTGTCCGCTGCAATGTTGCAGTGCACATCAGTGCTAGCTAATCAGTGCAGCCTCAGTGTAGTGCATTAGTGCACATCAGTGCAACCTCATCAGAACCTGCAGTGCAGCCTCTTCAGCACCCAGCAGTGCAACCGCATTAGACCAACCTCATCAGCACCCACATCTGTCCCAGTGTCCCTATCACAACAGTTTGTCACCACAGCCCACAGTCACCAGTATGGCGAAAACATTTTTTTTCAGTGAGGAGGCATACCAACATCTTAGCTTGACTAAGCAGCAGGGAGCTCTCTGTGTCTGATTCTGATTCTGTTTTAAGCAGTGGATCTGCCACAGAATCGGAGGTAAAGGAAAGTGTACCCATGAAATGAAGGCATTCTGGAGAGCATCAGGAGGCTACCACAAGTAGAGCAGTGGCATAAACCAGCAGCTCAGTGCCATCCACCATTAGCGCAGTGGCATCCATTAGTAGAGCAGTGGCATCCACAAGAAATGGAGTACCACTGCAAGTAAGGCCAAGCGCTAAAGGGGTGTCACCTCTGCCCCAAAGGGCTAGGACCCATGCCAGCATTCCCTATGCCCTTCAAAACCCACTATAACTTCCTCCTAATTCAGGAGCAGTGAACATCTCCCTTTCATTGCTCAGCCAGGTGTCAGGGTGAACAAAGAGAATTTTTCCCCTATTGA
Organism: Pelophylax lessonae; assembly: GCF_965119305.1. Classification (NCBI taxonomy): domain Eukaryota; kingdom Metazoa; phylum Chordata; class Amphibia; order Anura; family Ranidae; genus Pelophylax; species Pelophylax lessonae. The sequence goes on along the minus strand of NC_138777.1, from coordinate 105,952,345 downwards.
TTTTTTCATTTATTTCTACCCAAGACTAGTGATGTCGCGAACCTAAAATTCGCGGTTCGCGAACGGCGAACGCGAACATCGGCAAATGTTCGCGAACCGGCGAACCGGGCGAACCGCCATAGACTTCAATAGGCAGGCGAATTTTAAAACACACAGGGACTCTTTCTGGCCACAATAGTGATGGAAAAGTTGTTTCAAGGGGACTAACACCTGGACTGTGGCATGCCGGAGAGGGATCACGCAAAAAAAAGTTCTTAAAAATTATAATTTTTTGATAGAGAGCCAATTATTGGAAAAATTAAAAAAAAATAAAAATAAAAAATTTCTTTGGATTTAGCATCTGGGGGGTCTAAAAAGTGTACCTGTGAAGTTTCAGCTCTGTAGCATGTCCAGAACCCCTAAAAAACAGCATTTTTCTTATATTTTCAGGAATATGGCTTCTCTGCGGCTGGCTTTTTCTCTTGCAGGCATTTAGCGGGCATTTTTTTAGGCAGGCATGTCATTTTTTGTATTTAGTGTCTGGGGGGTCTAAAAAGTGTACCTGTCAATTTTCAGCTCTGTAGCATGTCCAGAACCCCTAAAAAACAGCATTTTTCTTATATTTTCAGGAATATGGCTTCTCTGCGGCTGGCTTTTTCTCTTGCAGGCATTTAGCGGGCATTTTTTTAGGCAGGCATGTCATTTTTTGTATTTAGTGTCTGGGGGGTCACAAAAGTGTACCTGTCAAGTTTCAGCTCTGTAGCATGTCCAGAACCCCTAAAAAACAGCATTTTTCTTATATTTTCAGGAATATGGCTTCTCTGCGGCTGGCTTTTTCTCTTGCAGGCATTTAGCGGGCATTTTTTTAGGCAGGCATGTCATTTTTTGTATTTAGTGTCTGGGGGGTCACAAAAGTGTACCTGTCAAGTTTCAGCTCTGTAGCATGTCCAGAACCCCTAAAAAACAGCATTTTTCTTATATTTTCAGGAATACGGCTTCTCTGCGGCTGTCTTTTTCTCTTGCAGGCATTTAGCGGGCATTTTTTTAGGCAGGCATGTCATTTTTTGTATTTAGTGTCTGGGGGGTCTAAAAAGTGTACCTGTCAAGTTTCAGCTCTGTAGCATGTCCAGAACCCCTAAAAAACAGCATTTTTCTTATATTTTCAGGAATACGGCTTCTCTGCGGCTGGCTTTTTCTCTTGCAGGCATTTATCGGGCATTTTTTTAGGCAGGCATGTCATTTTTTGTATTTAGTGTCTGGGGGGTCACAAAAGTGTACCTGTCAAGTTTCAGCTCTGTAGCATGTCCAGAACCCCTAAAAAACAGCATTTTTCTTATATTTTCAGGAATACGGCTTCTCTGCGGCTGGCTTTTTCTCTTGCAGGCATTTATCGGGCATTTTTTTAGGCAGGCATGTCATTTTTTGTATTTAGTGTCTGGGGGGTCTAAAAAGTGTACCTGTCAAGTTTCAGCTCTGTAGCATGTCCAGAACCCCTAAAAAACAGCATTTTTCTTATATTTTCAGGAATACGGCTTCTCTGCGGCTGTCTTTTTCTCTTGCAGGCATTTATCGGGCATTTTTTTAGGCAGGCATGTCATTTTTTGTATTTAGTGTCTGGGGGGTCACAAAAGTGTACCTGTCAAGTTTCAGCTCTGTAGCATGTCCAGAACCCCTAAAAAACAGCATTTTTCTTATATTTTCAGGAATACGGCTTCTCTGCGGCTGTCTTTTTCTCTTGCAGGCATTTATCGGGCATTTTTTTAGGCAGGCATGTCATTTTTTGTATTTAGTGTCTGGGGGGTCACAAAAGTGTACCTGTCAAGTTTCAGCTCTGTAGCATGTCCAGAACCCCTAAAAAACAGCATTTTTCTTATATTTTCAGGAATACGGCTTCTCTGCGGCTGGCTTTTTCTCTTGCAGGCATTTATCGGGCATTTTTTTAGGCAGGCATGTCATTTTTTGTATTTAGTGTCTGGGGGGTCACAAAAGTGTACCTGTCAAGTTTCAGCTCTGTAGCATGTCCAGAACCCCTAAAAAACAGCATTTTTCTTATATTTTCAGGAATACGGCTTCTCTGCGGCTGTCTTTTACTCTTGCAGGCATTTATCGGGCATTTTTTTAGGCAGGCATGTCATTTTTTGTATTTAGTGTCTGGGGGGTCTAAAAAGTGTACCTGTCAAGTTTCAGCTCTGTAGCATGTCCAGAACCCCTAAAAAACAGCATTTTTCTTATATTTTCAGGAATACGGCTTCTCTGCGGCTGGCTTTTTCTCTTGCAGGCATTTATCTGGCATTTTTTTAGGCAGGCATGTCATTTTTTGTATTTAGTGTCTGGGGGGTCACAAAAGTGTACCTGTCAAGTTTCAGCTCTGTAGCATGTCCAGAACCCCTAAAAAACAGCATTTTTCTTATATTTTCAGGAATACGGCTTCTCTGCGGCTGTCTTTTTCTCTTGCAGGCATTTATCGGGCATTTTTTTAGGCAGGCATGTCATTTTTTGTATTTAGTGTCTGGGGGGTCACAAAAGTGTACCTGTCAAGTTTCAGCTCTGTAGCATGTCCAGAACCCCTAAAAAACAGCATTTTTCTTATATTTTCAGGAATACGGCTTCTCTGCGGCTGGCTTTTTCTCTTGCAGGCATTTATCGGGCATTTTTTTAGGCAGGCATGTCATTTTTTGTATTTAGTGTCTGGGGGGTCTAAAAAGTGTACCTGTCAAGTTTCAGCTCTGTAGTATGTCCACAACCCAAAAAAAACAGCATTTTTCTTATGATTTTTAGTAGAAAACTAATGCAGTGTCTTTCCAGCTGTCTTTTTTTCTTTCTGGCAAGCTGAAATATGATATGCCAAGGCAAACATGCCTATCAGTTGAGCTATGACACAGACAACACTGCACACATGGGGAAATATGTAAAACAAAAAACAGGAAAAGGAAATTAGGTGACGGTCACAAAACATGATATTGTGATTGGCCAAATAAAAAGTCACCTCGCGATGAGGTCGCGCCAAAGTCGCGCTAAGTCGCGCCAAAGTCGCACTGGAAGCGACGCTACTTTAGTGGTAGCGGCAGTGTAAACCAGCACTAAAACATCCAGTGTGTGAATACGATCAGGTATGATGTTTTATCGGTCAAGTAGTGTAAGGGTTACGCCCGTCGCTCGCTTCACAGTGACAGACCAAACTCTGACAGACCAAACTCCCCGTTTAACAGTCAGTCAGTCCATTTGCACAACCGCAAACTCCCAATTTGCACAAGGTTGGATACCAAGCTAGCCATGTCCCGTTCCTTGTCCTCACTGACATCATTGAAGGTCTCTTCCTCCACCCAGCCACATACAACACCAAGGGTCCCCGAAAGGTGAGAACAAGCCCCCTGGGACGCCTGCTGTGGCTGGTATTCCACCTCCTCAAAGCCACCTTCCTCCTCTGACTTCTCTTCTTCAGACTCCTCTCTCTGCGTTGCCACAGGTCCAGCAATTGACAACGACAAGGCTGCTTCTGGTGGTGATGAGGACCACAACTCTTCCTCTTCATGCTCATCTACAGCCTGATCCAGTACTCTTCGCAGGGCACGCTCCAGAAAAAATGCATATGGGATGAGGTCGATGATGTTGCCTTGGGTTCGACTGACCACCAGGGTTGTCATCTCTGCAAAAGGACGCATGAGCCTACAGCCATTGTTCATGAGCATTCAGTAACGCGGCCAAAAAATACCCAGCTCCGCAGAAAGAATGAAAGAAAATGAATGTTTTTTTTTATGAAAAATTATGCTGCGGATCGCTTTTGGTCTGTACACAATGAAGCAACGACCTTATCATCTGGGGTGTGCCAACACAATCCTAGAGGTGATCGCTTCATTGTGATACGCAAGCCCCTTCACCACGACAAGGTAACGATCACGAAGGGGAATTGACACATGTATGTGCCTTTTTTTTTGTTTTTTGTTTTTTTGCAGCCACAGTGTAGCACCAGAGGCCAGAAAAATTAGGCATGTACACATGCATGAAAAAGTAGGTATTGTTGCAGCCGCTGCTGTAGCAGCGGCCTGAAAAATTGAGGTTTTAAGGCAGAAAGTGCACTAAAACATTGCTGCTTGAACCGTAGTTGGTGGCGGAGACGTCACGTAAGTCATCCGGCATGCAGAGAATGATTATATACAGCAGCGTGTGGACCATTTTTAGGCCAAGGCATCTCAGTCATCACCAGGCCTTTTTTAGTCAAATGCATCCCCCACTGTCAGTCCCTTCGGGATCCATGCCTCATTCATCTTAATAAACGTGAGGTAATCAAGACTTTTTTGACCTAGGCGACTTCTCTTCTCAGTGACAATACCTCCTGCTGCGCTGAAGGTCCTTTCTGACAGCACACTTGAAGCGGGGCAGGCCAGAAGTTCAATGGCAAACTGGGATAGCTCAGGCCACAGGTCAAGCCTGCACACCCAGTAGTCAAGGGGTTCATCGCTCCTCAGAGTGTCGATATCTGCAGTTAAGGCAAGGTAGTCTGCTACCTGTCGGTCGAGTCGTTCTCTGAGGGTGGACCCCGAAGGGCTGTGGCGATGCATAGGACTAAAAAAGCTCCGCATGTCCTCCATCAACAAGACGTCTGTAAAGCGTCCTGTCCTTGCCGGCGTGGTTGTGGTGGTAGGAGGAGGATTACTTTCACCTCTTCCCCTGTTGGATTCCCGTTGTGCTGTGACATCACCCTTATACGCTGTGTAGAGCATAGTTTTTAACTTATTTTGTAGCTGCTGCATCCTTTGCGACTGCCGGTAATTGGGTAACATGTCACAGACTTTCTGCTTATACCGGGGGTCTAGTAGCGTGGCCACCCAGTACAGGTCGTTCTCCTTCAGCCTTTTTATACGAGGGTCTCTCAACAGGCATGACAGCATGAAAGACCCCATTTGCACAAGGTTGGATGCCGAGCTACTCATGTCCAATTCCTCGTCCTCACTGATGTCATTGAAGGTGTGTTCTTCCCCCCAGCCACGTACAACACCACGGGTACCAGATAGGTGACAACTAGCACCCTGGGATGCCTGCTGTGGTTGGTGTTCCTCCTCCTCAAAGCCACATTCCTCCTCTGACTCCTCTTCCTCACACTCCTCTTCCAGTGTTGCCGCAGGTCCAGCAATCGATGGTAAGGCTGTTTCTGGTGGTGGTGATGGTGACCACAACTCTTCCTCTTCCTCTTCACGCTCATCTACGGCCTGATCCAGCACTCTTCGCAGGGCACGCTCCAGGAAAAAAACATATGGGATGATGTCGCTGATGGTGCCTTCAGTGCGACTCACTAGGTTTGTCACCTCCTCAAAAGGACGCATGAGCCTACAGGCATTGCGCATGAGCGTCCAGTAGCGTGGCAAAAAAATACCCAGCTCCGCAGAGGCTGTCCTAGCACCCCGGTCATACAAATACTCGTTGACCGCTTTTTCTTGTTGGAGCAGGCGGTCGAACATTAGCAGTGTTGAATTCCAACGTGTCGGGCTGTCGCAAATCAAGCGCCTCACTGGCATGTTGTTTCGCCGCTGAATATCTGCAAAGTGCGCCATGGCCGTGTAGGAACGCCTGAAATGGCCACACACCTTCCTGGCCTGCTTGAGGACGTCCTGTAAGCCTGGGTACTTCTGCACAAAACGTTGCACAATCAGATTCAACACATGTGCCATGCACGGCACATGTGTCAACTTGCCCAAATTCAATGCCGCCAACAAATTGCTCCCGTTGTCACACACCACTTTGCCGATCTCCAGTTGGTGCGGGGTCAGCCACTGATCCACCTGTGCATTCAGGGCGGACAGTAGTGCTGGTCCGGTGTGACTCTCTGCTTTCAGGCAAGTCAACCCCAAGACAGCGTGACACTGTCGTATCCGGCATGTGGAATAGCCCCTGGGGAGCTGGGGGGGTGCAGTTGGTGTGGAGCAAGACGCAACAGCAGAAGAGGACTCAGCCGAGGAGGTTAGCAAAGAGGATGGAGTAGGAGGAGTAGAGGAGGTGGCAGCAGGCCTGCCTGCAAGTCGTGGCGGTGTCACCAACTCCTCTGCAGCAGAGCCACGCATTCCATGCTTGGCAGCCGCCAGCAGGTTTACCCAATGCGCAGTGTACGTTATATACCTGCCCTGACCGTGCTTTGCAGACCAGCTATCAGTGGTCAGATGGACCCTTGCCCCAACACTGTGTGCCAGACGTGACATGATTTCCTTTTCCACAATAGAGTACAGGTTGGGGATTGCCTTTTGTGAAAAATAATTTCGGCCGGGTACCTTCCACTGCGGTGTCCCAATAGCGACAAATTTTTTGAAGGCCTCAGACTCCACCAGCTTGTATGGTAAAAGCTGGCGGGCTAAGAGTTCCGACAAGCCAGCTGTCAGACGCCGGGCAAGGGGGTGACTCTGCGAGATTGGCTTTTTGCGCTCAAACATTTCCTTCACAGACACCTGACTGTGGGCAGGTGACGAGTAGGAACTGCTGAAGGTGAGAGGCGGAGGGGCGGGTTGTTGATAGGGGGCATGGAGGACAGCAGTGGTTGACGTGGCTGAAGATGCTGGACCAGGAGGAGGATGGTGGCTTTCAGTTTGTGTGCTGCTTTTACTCATGTGTTGATCCCATAGGCGTTTGTGATGTGAGATCATGTGCCTTCGCAAAGCAGTTGTACCTAGGTGGGTGTTGGACTTCCCACGACTCAGTTTCTTTTGGCACAGGTTACAAATGGCATCGCTGATATCAGAGGCAGACACACAAAAAAAATGCCACACTGCTGAGCTTTGCAAGGACGGCATTCTGGTGGTGGCAACAGCTTGCGTTGATTGGCGTGCTGTCTGGCTGACCCCGGGTGCCGAATCTACATGCTGTCTGACTGCGCCACTAGCTCCTTGCGATGACCTCCTCCCCCTGCTTCCAACTCGTCTCCTCCTCCTCTCTGTCTCCCCATCTGAACTTTCCCCCTCTTCTTCTGCTCTTCGAGCAGGCACCCAGGTGACATCCACAGACACATCGTCATCATCAGCCGCTTCACTTGACAACTCAGCAAAGGCAGCAGCAGCAGGTACAACATCATCATCATCACAATGTACGTCCATGTGTATAATGCTGCCTGACTGAGACATATCCCCGTTATCTACATCCTCTGGCACTAATAGTTGCGCATCACTTATTTCTTCAAACTGATGTGAAAATAACTCCTCTGACGGATCAAGTGAAGCGGCTGTGGTGCTAGTGTTGGTGGTGGTGCCGGCGGGCTGGCGAGTGGTAAATTGAGAGGTGCCCGAAGCTGAGCTGGAGGAGGATGGTGCATTAAGGTTCCGAGCGGAAGCTGTAGACGATTGGGTGTCCTGTGTAAGCCAGTCAACTATGGCCTCAGAATTTTTTGAGTTCAGGGTCTGTGGTGGCCTCTGAACACTGGGCATTATTCTAGGGCCTAAGGAAATCACAGCACCACGACCACGACGGCCCTTGCGGGGTGGCCTGCCTCTGCCTGTCATTTTTTTTTTAATGTGTTGTTACTGTTGTACTATGAGTGCAAGCTGCTGTGCCACCTTATATATCAGTGGTGGGTGGGCAGTGGCACAGTACACTCTCTGTGGACCTGACAGCAGTCACTGGCACCCAGGCAACTGCAATTTAAAAAATATATATATTTTTTTTTACTTTGCAAGCTGCTGTGCCACCTTATATATCAGTGGTGGGTGGGCAGTGGCACAGTACACTCTCTGTGGACCTGACAGCAGTCACTGGCACCCAGACAACTGCAATTTAAAAAATATATATATATTTTTTTACTTTGCAAGCTGCTGTGCCACCTTATATATCAGTGGTGGGTGTGCAGTGGCACAGTACACTCTCTGTGGACCTGACAGCAGTCACTGGCACCCAGGCAACTGCAATTTAAAAAAATATATATATATATTTTACTTTGCAAGCTGCTGTGCCACCTTATATATCAGTGGTGGGTGGGCAGTGGCACAGTACACTCTCTGTGGACCTGACAGCAGTCACTGGCACCCAGGCAACTGCAATTTAAAAAAATATATATATTTTTTTTACTTTGCAAGCTGCTGTGCCACCTTATATATCAGTGGTGGGTGGGCAGTGGCACAGTACACTCTCTGTGGACCTGACAGCAGTCACTGGCACCCAGGCAACTGCAATTTAAAAAAAAATATATATTTTTTTTACTTTGCAAGCTGCTGTGCCACCTTATATATCAGTGGTGGGTGGGCACACAGTGGCACTGCAGTGGGCACAGTACACTCTGTGGACCTGACAGTCACTGGCAGCCCAGGCAACTGCAATAATAAAAAATATTTTTTTTTTCAATTTATTGCAACAAGATGCTGTGCCAACGTATATATATCAGTGGTGGGCAGTGCACTGCAGTGGGTACAGTGCACTCTGTGGACCTGACACAGCACTCACTGCAATTATGACAGAGGAAAAAAAAATATTTTTTAAAATGCCAGGTACTGTGCCTGTGCCACCCGAAATGAGTGTGGTGTGCACACAGTACAGTCTGTGGTAGGTCTGTGGCCTCTCACACACAGCGGGCAGGCAACTGCAGTGTACAATAGATATATATATATATAAAGAAAAAAATCTATTACCTTACCAGCCCTTGAAAGGGCTTTTGGGGACACTGTATATATATATATATGTATATATATAAATAAAAAAATCCTCAATTACCAGCCCTTAAAAGGGCTTTTGGGGACACTAGATAGATATAGATATATATATATATATATGAAGAAACAACTCAATTACCAGCCCTTAAAAGGGCTTTTGGGGACGCTAGGTATATATATATATATATATATATATATATATATAAAAAAAAAAAAAAAAAACACAAATACCAGCCCTTAGAAGGGCTTTTTGGGGTGCTGATATTACAGCAGTAGTGGACCAAGAACACTGCAAGACCAGGAACACTGACTAACTGTCCCTAGCTTAACAGCAGCAGCAGCAGCAGCAGCAGCTCTCCCTACTCTCACTACACACACTGCTTCAGAATGATCTAAGATGGATGCTGCCCTTGCTTATTTATAGGAGGTGGGAGGGTGTGGGAGGGAGGTACGCTGATTGGCTGGAAATGTGTCTGCTGACTGTAAAGTTCAGGGTCAAAGTTTGCCTCAATGATGTCTTATGGGGGGCGGACCGAACATCGCATATGTTCGCCGGCAGCGGCGAACGCGAACATGCTAAGTTCGCCGGGAACTGTTCGCCGGCGAACAGTTCTATACATCTCTACCCAAGACCTATTATCTTCTATCGTAGCCCAGTGCAACAATATGCACAACAATTCATATCAAGCAACCCAGGTTCCTATGAGGTTCCAACCCAGCCCTCCCTATGAGTGGAGAGAACTAACAGTGGAGAAATGTAGAATATTTTTAAGCCTCACTTTTAATATGGGACTTAAAAAAAAAAAAAAAATGAATTATACTCCTACTGGTCAACCAACGCCATCCACCACATGGCATTCTATCCGTCCATTAAGCCAAGATCAAGATACCTAATGATTATGCGGTTCTTCCAATAAAACAACAACACCCAGTGCCCTCCCTGAAATGACCCAGCATATGACAAATTATATAAAATTCGGCCAATTCTAAATTTTTTCTCAGAGAAATTCTCCTGACCAAAATATCTTTGTGGATGAGTCACTTCACAAGCAGCCTGGGCTTCAAGTAGTTTATCCCCAGTTAAAGGGCTCGATATATGGTTAAACGCTACAAATTATGTGATAGAACCACGAGATACATCTATGCCTTTCTGGTGTGTGAAGGGAAGGACACCCAGCTGCATCCCCCTGAATGTGCAGAGTACATTAGAGCCAAAGGAAAAGCCCAAGGAAAAGTTGTTTGGGAGCTTGTATAGCCACTCCTTGAAAAGGTTTACCATCTATACGTGGATAATTACTACACAAGTTTTCCCCTCTTCCGCAAACTTCACCGGAAGCAGACTCCAGCATGTGGCACAGTAAGACCCCATAGGAAGGGCTTCCGACAAAGGCTCGTTAATGAAATATTATGACGAGGGGAAACGGCGACTTTGCAGATAGAGGAGATATTGGCTATCAGGTGGAGGGACAAAAAAAACTTCTATATGCTCTCATCAATTTGTAATGACACCTACTGTACATAGAAATCCCCAGAAGAAACGGCCCAATCCAGAAACCAGCATGTTTCCACGATTATAATTTATTCATGGGGGAGTCAACTTTAATGATCAAATGTTCAAACTCGACCTTTCCACAAGAAGCACCCACCATTGGTATAAAAAAAGTCTCTATTTATTTTTTCAGTTTTGCCATTTATAATAATTATGTGATTTGCCATAAATCCAAGGCCCACCAAGAAGCATTCGCTCATATTCAGTGAGCAGACTCCACGAACGCCATTTTCCAGAGAAATGCTAAACTGTACATATCTCTGCCTGCTCTTGAACTGACCCTGGACTGTTTGACCATGTGTTTTGCCTGCCTCTTGGACTGATCTTCTCCTGCTACTGGAGTAGTGGGATTCATAACACAGGGGTCTCACATATGTGAGGGGCTTCAAAATTGTTTCTCTGGATGAAGAAAACACATTTTAGTTTTAGAATTAGGGTCTGGAGACTGGAGGCTTCAAAGAGGTTTAGGTGGGAGAAGCCTCTACCCTTGTCCCCATTCTTTCCTGACCTCTGCCTGCTACCTGTACTATGGACCATTTTCCTGACAGTGCTCCTTGCATGTTGGGCGACTGTATGTGGCCAGGCTGTGTAAAAGTCTCACACATGTGGCATCGCCATACTCAAGAGGAGTAGCAGAATGTATTTTGGGGTGTAATTTGTGGTATGCACATGCTGTGTCTTAGAAATATCTTATAAATGGACAACTTTTTGAAAAAAAAATGCAGTTTCATTTTTTCCCCACAAACTTGTGGAAAAAAATTGTATCTTCAAAAGACCCATTATGCCTCATAGAATATACGTTGGGGTGTTTTTTTTTCCAAAATAGGGTCATTTTGTGGACGTTTCCATTGTCCTGGTGTTCCAGGGCCTTCAAAAGTGTGATAGGTTTTCAGGAAATGAGTTGTGTTATTTATTCTACTAAAAGGCCTGGAGGTACTACTTGCATGTTGGGCCTCTGTATGGGGCCAGGCTGTGTAAAAGTCTCAGACATGTGGTATCGCCATACTCAGGAGGAGTAGCAGGATGTGTTTTGGGGTGTAGTTGCAAGTATGCATATGCCATGTGAGAGAAATAACATGTTAATATGACAATTTTGTGAAAAAACAAAACAAAACTTAATTTTGCAAAGAATTGTGGGAAAAAAATACAATTTCAAAAAACTCCAAACTTTCAAAAAAGCTGTCATTTGGTGGTATTTGAACTTCCCTGGCTTGTTAGTGTCTCAAGAATATAGATAGGCAGTCAGTATATCAGGTGTGATCAATTTTCAATGATTGCCACCATAGCTTGTAGACTCTATATCCTTCACAAAGAACAAATAATATACACTTATTTTGGTTATTTCTACCAAACATATGAAGCAGTATAACTTTTGACCAACATTTATGAAGAAAAATTACTAATTTGCTAAATTGTATAACAGAAACAAAGAAAATATATTTTTTTAATTTATAGTGCCAATAATATGAAACCCAGTGGTGATTAAATACCATAAAAAGAAAGCTTTATTTGTGTGACAAAAAAGGGACAGAAATTTCATATGGCTACAGTGTTGCAGTGTTGCATGACTGAGTAGTTGTCATTCAAAATGTAAGAGCACTAAAAGCTGAAAATTGGCCTGGTTAGGAAGAGGGTATATTGTAAGTGCCCAGTGAGCAAGTGGTTAAATTGTAGTCAAATACTAATCAAGCATACACATGTATAATACAAAATGCAAACAACATGTATGCCATTTTATATACTGTTTCTATGGCACAATTTGCACTGCCGCCTACCAATACTACTAAATAAAAATATTGAGCAAGAAAAAAAAAAGAAGCCAAAAAATAAATGTTAAAGTCCTTTGCCACCACATACCTGCACATTTGACCTAATTACATGCATAGGCTGCTGCTACATATAACAAAGACAATTGCACTATTTATAATGCAAACATAATGCACATATTGGAGTGAGAGTACTTCTAGAGCCATAATGCATGGTTAAATTTAAACCAATGACCTATAAAGGCTTTAAAAGTGTAGGGATCTGCTGCACTCCTCTGTTTGTAGGGGGCTCTGCTGCTTAATGTTTACAGAGATTATTTATCATTTCCTGTCTCTGTGTGTCTGGGCCAGAAACCCTAGAAGGAAGAAGTAGAGAAAGGGAAAGGCAGAGAATAGAGCCACATGAACTTTATACACACAGGGGCTGCTACTGCTGCTGCTTTATTTTCACTCAGACCAGAAGCAGACACTATTAAGCAAGTATTCATATGTTCTACTAGTGTAACTGCAGCTACCCTTGAGTGTGTATCTAAATTCTTGTCACAGCCTTATCTCTGTCCTATTATCCCACATGCACAGTGCTAGAAAGCTATGTCTGTGTGCTATGTGTGTAATGGTCACCTTTCAGTATAGTGACCCTGTTTATTGCAATAGAGTTTATATGAAGCTTAAGTTGTTTTAGTTAACCCTGTCACTTCTGGTTTGGGATTATATAGATAGTTTTAGCTCAGGGCTTAATAACCAGCATAGGTTAGAGCTGGGTTAGGCATTCAAAAGCCACTTTAGTTAGTTAGAGTTCCGAGTTAGAGTTCCGGTTGAATGTCAAATTAGAAACGACTAGGGACTAAAGTGCAAAACAGATAGGCTGACTCTGAGTCTCAGTGCCACTCCACAGTTTCTATGTGTGATAAGATGTGTTCCAGACTGGTTGAACAACCCTATCACAGCAGATTTTGTCTTTAGATCTCCGCTACCAAGACTAACGCTGCATTGTAATGATTCTCAGCGGTCCATGCAACTGGACTTTGTTGCAATATTCATCTGAGGGTATCACTATTATTAACAGCTATACATGTATCTGGGTATATGTGCATAATTCCACAAGGATCCTTGGTAGAAAAGCTTGTTTTATTTCCATACTGGTGTGCATCTACAAACCCAATTCCAAAAAAGTTGGGACACTGTACAAATTGTGAATAAAAACAGAATGCAATGATGTGGAAGTTTTAAATTTCAATATTTTATTCAGAATACAACATAGATGACATATCAAATGTTTAAACTGAGAAAATGTATAATTTTAAGGGAAAAATAAGTTGATTTTAAATTTCATGGCATCAACACATCTCAAAAAAGTTGGGACAAGGCCATGTTTACCATTGTGTGGCATCCCCTCTTCATTTTATAACAGTTTGCAAACGTCTGGGGACTGAGGAGACACGTTGCTCAAGTTTAGGAATAGGAGTGTTGTCCCATTCTTGTCTAATACAGGCTTCTAGTTGCTCAACTGTCTTAGGTCTTCTTTATCGCATCTTTCTCTTTATGATGCGCCAAATATTTTCTATGGGGGAAATATCTGGACTGCTAGCTGGCCATTTCAGTACCCGGATCCTTCTTCTATGCAGCCATGATGTTGTAATTGATGCAGTAAGTGGTCTGGCATCGTAATGTTGGAAAATGCAAGGTCTTCTTTGAAAGAGACAACGTCTGAATGGGGGCATATGTTGTTCTAGAACTTGGATATACCTTTCAGCATTGATGGTGCCTTTCCAGATGTGTAAGCTGCCCATGTCACACGCACTCATGCAACCCCATACCATCACAGATGCAGGCTTCTGAACTGAGCACTGATAACAACTTGGGTTGTCCTTGTCCTCTTTAGTCCAGATGACATGGTGTCCCAGTTTTCCAAAAAGAACTTCAAATTTTGATTTGTCTGACCACAGAACAGTTTTTCCCTTTGCCACAGTCCATTTTAAATGAGCCCTGGCCCAGAGAAAATTCCTGCGCTTCTGGATCATGTTTAGATATGGCTTCTTTTATGACCCCGCAGACTGGTCACAAATTTGGCAGACGACGAAGGCTGCCTCGCAAAATGTAGTGGCATATGAGACGAATTACAAGGTTCTAATGCGCTGGTACCTTGTGCCAGCGCGCATTGCTAAGTTCTTACCCACGTACCCCTCCGCATGTTTCCGGGGTTGCTCAGCTGTAGGCACGCACATGCACATCTGGTGGACTTGCCCTACAGTTCAAAAGTTTTGGCAAGCGGTCTTTCAAATCCTCTCCACCCTCATGGAAGTACCCATCTCCCCGGATCCCTCACTGGCCCTGTTGAACCTGAAACCAGAAAATGTTTCTAAATTTCGACATAAGTTATTCCTGCAGGTCACCACAGCGGCCAAACAAACTATAGCGAAAGCTTGGAAGACGTCCCATTTGCCTTTGCCAGAACTCAAACATAGAGTCACCAACGCGATGATCCATGCAAAAATAGAAGCGATCTTAACTGACAAGGTGGAGAAGTTTGATAAACTTTGGCACCCCTGTGTGACCCATTATCTGCCCCCCAACTTTGACGAAACCTTGCTGCTTCCTTAATCGGCTTCCAAGCTTTGCATAGCTCACACCGCTTATTTCTGGTGTCCCCCCCGGCGACCTGTCTTACCCCCCCCCGCCCCTCCCTCTCTCTCTCCCACCCACCCCTCTCTCACCCTCCTCTTTACTTCCCTGTTCTGTTCCCCTCCTCCCCCCCCTCTCTTTTTTCCATTACTGCTATCTATTGACCCCCTCTTCTTTTTCTTTTTCTTTTTTGACAACGTATTTGTCTGGTTCAACTACTATTGTTCAACCACTGGTCATGTGGTAACGGAGAGCTATGTTTCCCCCTGTTTGCTAATCGTAACCTCATGCTCCAGCTGTCTTGGTCCCTGCCCAGGACAGCCCTATTTGTCCCATGCTTCCCTCCTCCGGGATCTGATTACCCTCTTGCAGTTGCCTCATCATTTGGTGAGTACTTGTTGGCCGCGCCTCTCCTCCTGGGCACAGCTTGTTCCCTTTACGGGGTGCCTAGGGGATGGGTTCCTTTTACCTTTCTCCATCCCGAGATCCCCCATTGGTTCATAGCCTTTGTTGTCACTTACTGAGGTTTTCCTGAGGTTACGACTGTTTGTTACTTTATTGTTTGCTCTCTGTACCCTATGGGTTATTAGTTGTATCTCTGTAATTCTCCAGTGCATGTTAAACGTTGTACTACATTTGTTAACTCCAATAAAATCTTTGAAACAGAAAAAAAAAAAAAAAAGATATGTCTTCTTTTTTGGCCTATAGAGTTTTAGCCAGCAACGGCGAATAGTATGGTGGATTGTGTTCACCGACAATGTTTTCTGGAAGTATTCCTGAGCCCATGTTGTGATTTCCATTACAGGAGCATTCCTGTATGTGATGCAGTGCCATCTAAGGGCCTTGATGATCATGGGCATCCAGTATGGTTTTCAGGCCTTGACCCTTACGCACAGAGATTATTCCAGATTCTCTGAATCTTTTGATGATACTGTAGATGATGATAACTTCAAACTCTTTGCAATTTTTCTCTGAGAAACTTCTTTCTGATATTGCTCCACTTTTTTTTGCCGCAGCATTGGGGGAATTGGTGATCCTCTGCCCATTTTGACTTTGGAGAGGCACTGCCACTGTGAGAGGCACTTTTTATACCCAATCATGTTGCCAATTGACCTAATAAGTTGCAAATTGATCCTCCAGCTTTTTCTTTTATGCACATTTAACTTTTCCGGCCTCTTATTGCCACTTGTCCCAACTTTTTTGGAATATGTAGCTCTCATGAAATCCAAAATGAGTCAATATTTGGCATGACATTTCAAAATGTCTCACTTTCAATATGTGATATGTTATCTATATTATATTGTGAATAAAATATAAGTTTATGAAATTTGTATATTAGTCCATTCCTTTTTTACTCACAATTCGTACAGTGTCCCAACTTTTTTGGAATTGGGTTTGTATATACTTATCATTATTATTATATTCTAAATGCAGTAGTTCCTCTGCTCCCAATTTCTTTGATTAGATTACTGGTTAATTTACCAGAAAGGGAATCCCCTCTGTTCACAGAGGCCCTGTCTTGAGTGCAGGCACTTTATAATATTATAATGCCAAATTTATAATCAAGCCCACTCTCCCATTTAGTGAAGGTTCTGGTTCTCTTATTTAACTATTTATGGTGAACAATGCAGCGCTATTCCTAAAAACATCTCCAAAATAATTGGACTGGAAAAAGTCTGTATAATGTCCCAGGTTGTCAGATAAGTCAAACTGTGATTCCGGGAACCCGCCACCAGACACCCTGTTCACACTGCCTCTTACCGGATGGGGACGATCCCTATAACAGAGATCCAAAGCGCCCGAACTTATTAGAGAGCCCAAGGCAATCCTCCTCATATGCAGCGATATCCAGACATATATTCATAGGTAGGTATAAAACAAAGAACAGGGCACCATCATAGCGCAGACCGTTTGATTTATTTCAAAAGTATGAGAATTAAGAACACTTAAATTTGTAAGGATAAAAAAATCCCTTAGAGATAATTAGTAACCGATATTAATAATACAAAGATTGTTCTGCAAAAGCACACAGATATAATGAATTAGAATGGCAAAACTAATTTCATCACTTCGGAAAATATTACATGGAGTGATGGGTATATAATGATTACAGCCGATGTATCATCGCTGTATACCATTATATCTCACCAGCATGGAAGAGAAGCGGTCTCCTTTTTCTTGGAACAGGGTAGTCTGCTGAGTTTTCAAAGAGAATTTATCCTTACACTCTTGGATTTTGCCATGGCCCAGAATTATTTCTGGTTTAACGGCCAATTCTATCTTCAGAATAGGGGTGTGGCCATGGGGGTGAAGTTTGCCCCCAGTATGGCCAACCTATTCATGGGCAAGTGGGAAGAGGATGTCGTCTTAGGTGTGCCTAGGCCGGAGCTTGTGCTCTGGCGTAGGTACATTGATGACATCCTCTTCCTATGGAATGGCAGCCCTGAGTCATTACAAAGCTTTATGGAGGGTCTTAATACCAATCAGAGAGGTATTAACATACAGTATGAGTGCAGCAGTACTGAAATCCATTTCCTTGATTTGCGTATACGTGTTGAGGAAGGGCAAATTATAACCTCAACATTCTTCAAGCCCACTGACAGGAACGGATTCATTGACACCACCAGTTGCCATCATAAGGCGTGGTTAAAGTCCGTTCCTGTCAGTCAGTTCTTGCGTTTCTTGGCGGGTTCCCGGAATCACAGTTTGACTTATCTGACAACCTGGGACATTATACAGACTTTTTCCAGTCCAATTATTTTGGAGATGTTTTTAGGAATAGCGCTACATTGTTCACTATATTTCTATTGATCTGTTACTATTCCAGATTTTGTGTGGCTGCTTCCATATGTTGTTAGTTTTTAATTATATATTAGCGCAGCAATATACCCTTTTATAACTACAGATTTAGCATTAAATCTTGTTTGAGGAGAGTCCTTTGTCATAACCCCTCAAAATAGGGCTACATTTGGAAATTAGATTATCAGTATTATGGAGGAGCAATATAATCCAGAGCAGCAGCCTCAACTTGCTCCTAAAGGGCATAACCTGGTAGACTTACACTGTCTACCTGTTTAGGTAAAAGAAGAACCCAAATCTGCTATCTGTTCTCACAGGATGGATAATGATAATGAACACCCTAGTGACAATGCAAGTGGCACTTTAGCCAAACTGACTGAAATCTTAGCATATGGTTTACAGGCAGCATTACAGAAAGTTAAAAGTGCCAAAAGTAGAAGTAAGGTTGGAAGTTTGGAAAGAGCACACTCTCTAATGCCTAAGAACTTAATAATGCTAAGAAGTAGGCAAGTGACAGCATGTTACTGAAAGTCTATGGTCCCCATCTATGGAGTTAATCCACCTGCATCAAGAAATTCATGAGGGAGTAAGTCCAATGGACTACATACAGGTACTGTCTGATTACCTTAGCTATTCTATAATCAGGAGCAGATGGTTGCTTACTACCATATGTCTCATCAGAAAGAAGAGGAAGATTTTGTATGAATCAATGACAGTTTCTCTTGTCACATTTAGTACATCACAGTGGTATACTTCCTTCTGCAGTGGACTCTGTGAGGACTAGTCAGTTAGTAACAGGCTTGCTGACTCATCATCCTCTTACACAGCAACTCAAAATTATGTTAACTGACAGAATCCTTTTTCTCCATCAGTTAGCGAAGAAACAAAAGGCTGACTTTCAGTTGTTTACTTCTAAGAAGGAGAAAAGTTTCCAAAAGTAGATCACCAGTCTAATTCTCCCCAAACAGAACATCCTGAGTCTCCCCCACACAAATCTTTTGTTGCTAAGCCAGTTGCTTCAGAAGGGGAGGGATTCTTGTAAGTATTTTAGGTGTGGTCACACTGGCCATTCTGCCAAACAATCTTATGAAGACTCTGGGGGGAACATTGCCAATTTTGGCATTTCCTGTACATTGATGACACAGAGGTGGGCAATTCAGCCCAAAGCCAAGAGAACCCCTTACAGGCTCTAGGTCTATAGTTAAAGTCCCTGTCAATTGGCATACAACCCCAGCTCTGTTTGACAAAATTTCGGAAGTTACCCTTACTTACTGTTTATTCTGCCAGAAATACATAAGCCACATACCTTTTCAGTCAACTGGGAGATTGGAATTGTGGGGCCTGAACAGAGTTATACCCTGTTTATGTAAGCTTGCAGGTAATTGTGACTGATTCTGGTTTAGAAAACAAAGGTGTTCTTCCTATAGAGATTGTGATGAGGACGTTTGCAGTATGAGCCTTCCGGGACGCCGGGGGGGGGGGGGGGGGGGAATCATACAGAGGCTGCCTCGGTCTAAACTATGGCTCATAGTGAGGGAACACCTGCAACCTGCCTCCCCTTCTCATCAGATCCAAATCAACTCACTTGAGCCCACAATATAATACCCTGCTCTCCCAACGTGGTCTCAGTATTCACCTGGGCCACGCCGGGAAGAGATGCTCCCTGAGGTGCTGTAGTTGGTAATTGTAAGTACAATGGCAGTTCATGCCTACACTATCCCTGAGTATTTTTGATGATTTTCATATAAAGCTCTTGGTAGAAAATTTATTTTTTCCTTTTGGATACTACTAAGTATATTTTTTGGCTGGGTCTTTTTGACTCACGCTTTTAATAGAATGTCCTAATATTTCTTTCACATCTCTTTTTCTTTTTCAGTGGGCGCTATAGACGCTCACACAGGTCATATCCACATCAAGTGACAACACAAACACAGATTTTCTTGCCAACATCGCATATAACCCTTTCACCTAATCTGCTGTGATCAAACTTACAGTTAATTTAAATATGATAATCCCTCTTCCATTCAATCACTATATATTACCATTTTTTTTACCATCCCCCCTTCTATATTACCATCCCCCCTTTTTTCCCTGAGCACATTACCATCACTTCAGTATTTGCTTGACCCATCCTACTTCCAATTTTGATTAATTATTGATTTATTATTATAATTCATGATTTAACTAAATAATATTGTGTAAGCTTTGGTACATCTTGATCATTTAGATGGCACCGCTGGGCCTTTCCATCTACACAATTTGAATAATATGATACTTATGAAAAAAAGCTTTTTTATTATGATAACAATTGGAGTGCCCTACCCAATTACGAATTTAGTTACCTCATAAGGGAGTGGAAAGGTTGTGGGTATGTTTCTTGTGGAATTTGGGCCAGCATTAAGTGTGATCACTCATAAGCCACTTCTCTCTTACAGATGCCTTACAAGTCCCGTGGAGTTTCTGGTAAATATACCTGATCAAAATCTCTGGTTTCAAACTCTTCTTTTTATCCTTTAGCGGTAAATATAATTATCCTTTTCCAAAACCAAAGATAGAAATGCATATATATATATATATATATATATATACTCTGCAGATGTAAAAATGTAAAAATAGCCCCCTGAAGAAGACCACTGCTCCTGCTTTATGGTCGAAACGCGTCGGATCAATATGCTGTGGTATCCATTTGTAACTATGCATGGTTTTTTCTTCGCTGTTTGATATCATTTTATCAATATTTTTTGTAAACCAGAGCTCATACTTTTAAACTTGGAAAACCTATTTCATAACAGAATTGTAAAATAAAATAATCTTTTGTATTTCTATAAATCCCTGTCCTTTGGAATGAATTACTGCAAAAAAAAAAAAAAAAACTGGGGAAATGTTCTCTTGTTTTTCTTTAATGTTTATTGGGGTGTGCAGCCTCCAAAAAAGCTCCTAGTGCAAATCTCTTGTCTTCTAGAGATTGTGACTCTTGTCTGTCCTGACACAAGTGATTCACACACACAGCTCCAGTGATACCGGTCACTAATTGTATAGCACAGGGGTCTCCAAACTTTCCTAACAAAGGGCCAGTTTACTGTCCTTCAGGCTTTAGGGGAGCCAGACTGTGGCCAGTGGGTGTAAACCATACCTCATTATTGGTTTAAAAGTTAGGAATTGTGTCATATTATTGTTATCATTGGGAGGAATAGTGCCCCATAAATGGTGTTCGTGGGAAAAATGGTGGCTCATCATTGGTGTTATTTGGAGGAAAAGTGCCCCAAGGGCTGGATACAGGTATGCAAAGGGCCACATCTTGCCCCTAGGCTGCAGTTTAGAGACCACTGGTATAGCAGCGCATATTGCTCCTTAATGTTTCTTGAAGGAGGTGAGACTGTATCTTCTAAACAAGTTGATATACCATCTGAATTTCAAGAGCTCTGTGATGCCCTCTCTGTTAGCTTTTGCCATCAAAAGGTGCATCAAATGCCACCTGGGAGAGAGAAAGTGCTGAGAGTAGCCTCCAGTATTGCCCCCTAGCTGCTTGAGGATGGTAGTTATATAGTCATGGAGATGCCTGAAGAGATAATGAACACAGAAGGGTGGATGATGATTCCTTAGAGAATGGACAGGAGTGTAATTATCTACTGTTATGACTGTAAAAATGTGTTCTCCCCATCCTATTATAGCTGATCATCACCAAGTTGTAGCTAACTGCTACCCTGTGCTGGGTGTTAACCCCATTGCTGAAGTATGCAAGTCCAAGTCAGAAATAGTTTCTACACTCAAATTCAATTTGAGTGACCCGAAGCTGCCAGAGTGCTGGAACAAAGAAACTTACACAGAAATTGTCAGATTTGTGATTAGACTGTAGTTCCTGAGGTCTCTAGCCCAACAGTACTTTTATCACCAAAGGAGCTCCTAGACCCTGCACCTCTGGAGTTTGTGCCTCAATTTGTAAGCACACCTAGTCAGGTATCCAGTGCTTCTTTACAGCCAATTTCATCTCTTCCCATGACCCTTATTCCTAATTCCCTGAAAACACGGGATTACATCAGAGGGAAATGCGGAGAGGGCAGAGAATCAGGCATACTCCATCCATTTTGACCTAGGATAATTTGGGTGACCCCAGGTTTATCGCTTAGCCACACGTGTACCATGCTTGGGTAGTCTCCAATTTAGTCATTCTAACCTGTTGTTTTTCCTCAGCAAGCCCTTGTAATGGGGAGAAGACAACTTTGTTTTTTTTTTTTTTTTTTTTTAATTCCTCTTTGCCATGTATGTAGTTGCCTTTGATGGGATGTAAATATTTTGCCAAGGGGAGTGTGTAGGGATCTGCTGCCCTCTACTGTATGTGTCTCTGAAGTGGCTCTGCTGCCCTAATGTTTACAATGATTATTTATGTACATCGCATCCTGTCTCTGTTTGTCTGGGTCAGAAACCCCTAATGAAGGGAGTTGAGAGAAAGATTTGAGCCACATGACCTTAAAAAAACACAGGATCTGCTATTGTTGCTGTATTTTTATCCAGATCAGAAGTAGAGACTAGGCAAGTATTACTATGTTCTAACTGCAGCTGTCCATAGCTTGTGCATCCAAATGCTTGTGACATACGTATCTCTGTCCTTTTATTATTATCTCACATGCACAGTGCCAGATAGCTAAGTCTGTGTTACTGTATGTGTTTAGTGGTCACCTTCCAGTATATTAATATGTGAACTTGTTTATTGCAATAGAGTTTATTTGCATCTCATTTTATTTTAGTTAACCTTGCCCCTTTCTGGTCTGGGATTCTATAGCTAGTTTTAGCTAAGGGCTTAATAACCAGCATTGGCTAGAGCCAGGTTACGCATCAGACAGCCACCTCTGGTAGTTAGAGGTCTGGATACATATCAGATTACAAACTACTAGTAATTAAAGCACAGAGTACACAGACTGACTCTGAGTTCAAGTGTCACGCCAAGGTTTTAGCATGTTAGAAGCCATGTTCCAGGCTGGTTGGACAATGGCTGGAGGGTCTCCCTATCACCCCAGATCTTTCTTCAAGTCTCCGACACCAATACTAATGCTGCATTGTAATGATCCTCAGAAGTCTCTGCAATTGGAAATTTTTGCAAATTTTAATATAGAAGTACAATGTCTCTATAAATAACTATATACTTACATTGGTATATGTGCACATCTCCCCTAGGACCCTTGTTGGGCCCTTTGCTGATAATACCTGCAATAATGTACATTGTATATATGCACCGTTATTAATCTTATCTAAATATTGTATTATTTCAATACTAGTGTGCATCTATATACTTGTGGTTAATGTTGTATGCTGGTTGTAGTATTTCCTCTGCTCCTAAATATTTTGTTTAAAGTACTGGTTCATTTCCCAGGAAGGGGATCCCCTCTGTTCAGAGGCCCTGTCCTGGATTGAGGCACTGCCAACTTTATTATCAAACTCACATTTCCACTTATTTACCTACAGGTTTACTATTTACTTATTACATT
The DNA here is from genome assembly GCF_965119305.1 of Pelophylax lessonae. Lineage (NCBI taxonomy): Eukaryota > Metazoa > Chordata > Amphibia > Anura > Ranidae > Pelophylax > Pelophylax lessonae. The sequence continues at coordinate 105,929,529 of NC_138777.1, read as the reverse complement.
TTTACCTATTTACTTATTTACCTACAGGTTTAGCACTAAATCTTGTTTGGGGAGGAGTATTTATCATACCCCCAAAAGAAGGCTGCAAAAGCATCACCCATAGACAATTTTGGGTGCCAAAGTTTGTCATTGTTTCATGCGCGTGCACAATTTTTCTGCCAGAGTGAGAACAATAGTTAAATGGCTGTTGTTCACTGTTAATCTGTACAGGCTTTTAAAGCATCGCACATGAACAATTTTATACAAAGAAGTTTGTCACTGTTTCACTGGTACTCTGTTTCAAAGCTTGACACGTTTGAAATTTGTTTACTTGAAACAACCTCATATTTTATATTAGCAAATACTTAGCATCATATTGTGTTTGTGTGAAGTAAAGTTAACTTTTGTGCACTTTTTTACTGAAAATACAGGACTAATGAAGATCTACGCAAACAATGTGTGACATAAAAATTGCAACTTTACCATTTATTCTCCAAGGTCTCTGTTTTCCAAGAATATATATAATTTTTTTTGTGTTTTAGCTTATATTAACCACTTAAGCCCCGGAGGATTTGGCTGCTAAACGACCAGAGGGTATTTTGCGATTCGGCACTGCGTGACTTTAACGGACAATTGCGCGGTCGTGCGACGCTGTACCTAAACGAATTTGGCGTCCTTTTTTTCCCACAAACAGAGCTTTCTTTTGGCGGTATTTGATCACCTGTGCGATTTTTTGATCACGCGCTATAAACAAAAAAAGAGCGTAAATTTTGCAAAAATAGCAATATTTTTCCCTTTTTTTTATATGAAATTCCCCCAAAAAAAAATGTAAAAATCAAAATTTTTTAATATTTTCGGCCAATTTGTTTTATGCTACCTATGTTTGGTAAAAAAAATCGCAAAAAGCGTATTTTGATTGGTTTGCGCAAAAGTTATTGCGTTTACTAACAAAGGGAAAGATTTTTGTCATTTTTGTTGTTTTTTTTTTAACGCGTAATGGCGGCGATCTGCGATTTTTTTTGCGGTACTGCGACATTGCGGCGGAAAGATCGGACCCTTGACTGACATTTTTGACACTTTTGGGGTTACCAGTGACATTTCTACAGTAATCAGTGCTATACATATGCACTGTTACTGTAAAAATACACTGGTAGTGAAGGGGTTAACTTTATTTGAGAGGGAGGGGCTGTGTGTGTCCCTAGGGGCGTGATTCTAACTGTGATTGGCTGTGGCTTCAACTGTATGCAGAGTGATCAATGGATCTACATAGTAGATCCATGTGATCAGCTCTCATACAGAGAGGAGAATGACAGGCAGCTTGTTTACACAAGCTGCCTGACTTTCTCCCTCTCCCCCGCCGATCGCAGAGTGGCCGGCGGCGATCGGGTCCGCCGGTCACACGCGCGGGGGGGTCCGTGACCACGCGGGAGCGGGAGCGCGCCTCCGGCGGGAGCGCGCCTCCGGCGGCGCGCGCTCGCTCCCTAAACCCTCACAGGCGAGCGACGTAGACCTACGTCACTTTGCCTGTGAGGGGCTGACCGCCGCCGTAGATAGTCGTGCGGCGGTCGGCAAGTGGTTAAGGCCTTAAATACACTATATTGTCAAAAGTATGAAATTAACTTTAATGGCATCCCAGTCTTAGTCCTTAGTCACATATCAAATCAGAAAACAAGAGGCAGCATAATAGATGTCATTATTTTTCCATTCCTCCAGATGAGAAACCTTCTAGGAATGGTCAAAAAGAAATCATGTCGTTCAGGATGGGAGGTTGAGTGGCCTTAAGAGAATGGATCCACCTGAACTCCATCTGAAGGAGGGCCTTATTCCAACCCCCCCCCCCCCACGGGGGCTCGGGTGGATCCAAACAAGAATAAGGAACTTAATTATTGACGTCAGTACTTTATTCACTGCACCTGAGCAGTGCATTGTGGGGCGGCTTGTGACGTCAGGTCACTATAAAAGAGCTGTCAAAATCAAACCTTTTTTTTTTTCTATTTTTTGGGCGGACGGGAAACTGATCATTGGGGGACACTATTTTTTTATTTTTTAATAAAGGACTTTTCCAGAACTGGCTTTTGTCTTCATTTTTTTGGTACAGTTTTTTGGTAAATGAGTAGGGGTACGATGTACCCGATATCCATTCACATGGGGGGGGGCTGGGATCTGGGGGGCCCTGTTGTTAAAGGGGGCTTCAAGATTCTGATAAGCCTCCCCCCGCAGACCCCCACATTCACAGCCCACAGTTGTTGGGAAGAGACCCCTGCCCCAAAGCACCTTCTTCCCCCTGTTGAGGGCATTTGGCCTGGTATGGTTCAGGAGGGGGGCACTCGCTCTCCCCCACCCCCATCCTGGCCAGCCAGGCTGTGTGCTCAGATAAGGGTCTGGTATGGATTTTAGGTGGAACCCCATGCCATTTTTTTTTATTTTTCCATGGGTTTCCCTTTAAAATCCATACCAGGGGGCATGGTCTCGGCATGGAGGAGTGAGGACACATCTTCTAGGAGCTCCAGGCACTTCACCGCCACAGTTACATTAACTCCAGGGACCCCCCTTCTACCGTCCATCGAGATGCCACTGAAGCAGACAAAGTCTCCACAGCTGCAGAGGACCCCTTGGCCCCACTCGAGTTCCATTGGTGCCTTCTTTTATGGCGGCCGCCGGACGGGCCTGCACTTTCCAAGATGGCGCCGTAACGCAGTGAGCAAGCTGCATGTGCGCCTTCTCCCAATCCATCGCCATGTTTAGAACTTACCGCCCCGCAGTCACCGGCATCCCCTGGCTCCTCCAACACCAGTAGTGGCCCAGAGGATGCAGCCGACCTGGCAGACACTAGAGACCTCCGAGCCCACATACTGTCCCTCCCCACAGCTGCAGATCCAGACAGGCTGGCTGAGAGGGTGGAGTGGGCCCTGTGCCAGGAGAGTGACGCCATTAAGGCCGACACTACACACCTGGGTAATAGGGTGGAAACTGTGGAGTCCAGGGTGGACAATCTTATCCCAGTGGTGCAGGCCCTTACTGACCGATGCAAGTCGCAAGACAGACGCATTGATGCCTTATTGGACCGACTAGATGACATGGAGAACAGGAATTGCAGGGGGAATATACACATCAGAGGCCTACCAGAGGCCACCGCTGCAAGGGGCATTGTTCCAACTCTCCAGGGCATCTTTAAACAGATCCTGGGAAGGGATGCCCCGGATCATATCGAAATCGACCAGGCGCATAGGGCCCTGCTCCCCCCTTCTGATGACCCCGATAAGCCCGGGACATTATATGTAAGCTCCACAAATACACAGTGAAGGACCGCAGATCTCCCTATATCCTGATATCTCACGCTGCACCCTGATGCAGAGGAGGGCCCTGAAACCCCTTCTGGAAGCTATTAGAGCTGCGGACTTAACATACCGTTGGGGCTTCCCCTTTAACCTGTCCATGACCAAGAATGGCAAGCAACATGTCCTGAGGAACCGGGACCACATCCCGCACTTTCTAACCCAACTGGATCTCCCGCATGTGGACATCCCAGACTGGTGCCTGTCCCCTGCTGTGGCCCTGCCGGCCCGCACTCCCCCTTGGCAGCCAGCATGCCAGAGGAGCCGCAGCCGCCCCCTGCTCCAGGCCCCCTTCCGGGCCCCTGAGGATCCTTCTGAACTCATCACCATTTTTGCCTTTACTCGGGTGCTCTGATACTGCCCTGAGGGACTGGGCCATTTGCCCTTCGGCAGCCGCCGGGCGTGCAAAGTAGATGGCCCGAGTACCCTTCTTTTTTCTCACAGGGCTACCTGCGGCCCGGACTGTGGGGTGCCTCCTTGTCACATCTATTTGCACTTGGCTCCCGTTTGTGCCACTGAATTGGGACCCAGATTCCACGGAGGTGTCCTGCCGGGCTCCTCACGTTTTCCTGCCCTACCATTGTACCCCCAATTTTTCAATTTTTCTGGACTCGCTGGAGTCTTCGGCCACCCCTCTTTTAGGGGTCAGGCCGTTGTTGGGTGGGGGCGCCCCCTCCCTCTGCCTGCCCTGGGCACGGGAGACAGGGGCACTTTTTGAGGCAGAGGTCAATCACCTGGCTCCCTTTGATCCTCTTGGTTTATTGATCTGTTATTGTTTTTATGTTTTGTGTGTTCCTTTCTCCTTACTATATGAAGTGTTTGAAGGTGATGTTATCTTTTTTAACATGTTACAGGGTCCTTGGTCAGTTGACTGGTGGTGTCGGTGGGTCTCTCTCCTGCTCCTACCCGGAGGCTCGGGGTGCCTGAGATTGATGGATAGCAATGGCTCCGCTGAAAATCTTGACATATAACGTCCAGGGATTGAGCTCCCAATTTAAACGGGGTAAGTTGTGGCTCGAATTGAGGAGACTGGGTGCACAGGTAATATTTTTGCAGGAGACACATTTTTGCCCCTAATCCATTCACTCACCTCTATAATCAGTGGTTTCTTAGCCACTCCTCCCGCCCGAAGTCGGGGGGGGGTCGCTATAGCTATCCACAAGGACTGTCCTTTTGTTCCCTTGGACCATCTCCAGGATGCCCAGGGCAGGTACGTCTTCCTGAAGGGGGCGTTGTACGGTCACCCGCTGACCATGGCCTCTATTTATGCCCCTAAATCGGGCCAGTTGTCCTTCCTGGACTCGACTTTGGATTCCCTTGCCGCGTTCTGCGAGGGACAGCTGGTCCTCGGCGGGGACTTCAATTTTTGCATGGACCCCCGAGCAGACACCTCAACGTTCCTTTCGGCACACTCCTCTGCTGCGCACCGTCGCTTCCTTAAATTGCTACATGCTCATCGCCTGGCGGACTGCTGGAGACTTCTCCACCCCTCCCTCTGTGACTACAGCTACTCCTCAGAGACCCACAACTCCTACACCCGTATTGACATGCTTCTCATGGACCAGTCTCGCCTGGATTCCCTGGTGGGAGCGGACATAAACACTCGTACTTTTTCTGACCATGCATCGGTGACTATAAGGTTTGCCCCTATGACTCAGGGGGACAGGGAGTGAACTTGGCGACTAAATGAAAACCTCTTGGATGACGTGGTCGTCATTCAGAGAGTGACAGAAATGATTACTAATTACTTTCGGGAGAATGTGGGAGACAATGTCACCCCATCCGCGGTTTGGGAGGGACACAAGGCGGTGGTGCGGGGTGAGCTTATCTCACAGGGGGCGCGCCTGCGGAAAGAGCGTACGGGGGAACTCCAGGGGCGGAAATGACACATAAAAGACTGCTGACAGCAGAGGTACTTCTTAAACTACAATCCCTACGTGAGGAACTGTCGGCACTACTGGAGACGCAGATACGCAGACGCTTGCGCTATCTCTCACACAAATTCTATGAATATGGCAACAAATGTGGGCGGATGCTAGCTCTAGCTTTACGCTGGCAACGGGCCTCTACCCGCATCCCTAAACTTCAGACTTCCCAGGGCACTACGACACAACTTCCCTCTCAGATCGCTGAGGCTTTCCGGGAATATTATGCCCATCTCTACAGCCTTTTCGACCCCTTTATTGGACACAACGTTGGCGACGATAGGAGAGATTCCTGGCCAGAATCTTGGCGGACAGACTGAAGCCCCTGCTGCCGTCAGTGGTTCACCCAGACCAGACGGGATTCATAGCAGGTAGGGAGGCACGGGACAATGCCACCCTGTCTCTTACTTTCAACAGATGCTGAAAAGGCATTTGACAGGGTGCATTTGGTGTACATGAGAGTGGTGCTGGAGCACCTGGGCCTGGGCCCCCACATGTCCAGCTGGCTGGCAGTGTTGTATGCTTCCCCGGAGGCCAGGGTAAAGGCGGGGGGCTGTCTGTCCTCCCCCTTCCCGATCTGCAATGGCACACGTCAGGGATGTCCCCTTTTGCCACTTATTTTTGCACCGTTATTGGCCAGGGTCAGGGTGAATCCGGACATTGGGGGTGTCACTGTGGGCTCCACCGAACACAAGCTGTCGGCATACGTGGACAATGTCCTATTCTATGTGACCAGACCCCAGACGTCCCTACCTGTTCTAATTTTGGAACTAAGGGCCTTTCATTCGCTTTCGAACTTTAAAATTAACTTTGACAAATCTGAAATCCTGCCCCTCAACGTCCCGCAGGAGATGGGCGCCGCATTGCGATCCTCCTTGCCATTCACATGGTGTCACTCCAAGCTCAAATACCTTGGGGTCTACTTACCTGATTGTACCACAGACCTATTCTCCCTTAACTACATACCCCTTCTAACGGTAATCCGGCGGGATCTTGCTGATTGGACTAAACTGACACTGACATGGATTGGCCAGGTGAATGTGCTTAAAATGAACATCCTGCCTAGAATCTTATTTTACTTACAGATGCTGCCTGTCTACCTGCCTAGGTCCTTCTTTTCAAGCCTTAATAGCCTGTTTATTTGCTTTGTCTGGAATGGCAAGCATCCCCACCTGGATTTTTGACTCATGCAACGCCCTAAACGCACAGGTGGCCTGGGGATTCCAGTGGTTCGGAGATAATATGAGGCGATAGCCTTTCAGAGGGTTCTTGACTGGCACCACCATGTCCGGGGCAAGCTTTGGGTCCCCATGGAGAAATTAATGGCGGGCAGGAACTTGTCCCATGCCCCATGTCTCCCGGGGGCACACAGGGGCCTCTCCTCACTGGTCTCCCCTGCCACCGTCCACACCTTACAGGTCTGGGACGATGTAAATGAATGACTCCAGCTGTCTGCAGGGGTCTCCCCACTGACGCCTCTGGGGGGGTTCCCCTGGTTACTTCCCAGGGAGGACGTTTCCTTCTTTGGAAAGTGGGCGTCAGGCGGGGAGAATTGTTGTGGTCGGTTTGTCCAGGAGGGGATCATACTGACACTATCAGACCTCCGAGACTGATATGGGCAGTTCCCCATGGACTTTTGGAGGTATCACCAACTTGCTAACTTTCTGCGTCCTATATTGGATACGGTACGCTCCCCACCGCTGATGACCCCTTATGAGAGGCTTTGCATCTCCAAAGACCCGATCCCGCACTCCATTGCGTTGTTATACCAGCTCCTGCTTTCAGGGGACCTTGCATCTAGGTCTCTGTTTATATGGGAGTGGGAGAGAGACCTACAGTGCACCTTTTCAGAGCAACAGCTAGACCACATGTATCAACTGACCCACTCCAGCACGGTAGATGCCAGGATGCAGGAGAAGGGATATAAAGTGTTGACTAGGTGGTATAGAGTACCATCCCAGCTCACACGGATCTACCCAGGACAGTCAGACTGCTGCTGGAGGGGCTGCAGGGGTGCCTGCTCTTGTGGCCCTTCTGGCTGGATATCCGGGCACAGATTTTTGCGATCCTGGATGTGGACATCCTGGATGATCCGCGACACTTCCGGCTTCACGTGCCATCCATTCCTCTTAGCAGGTATAAGAAAAGCGTGCTGCCTCACCTTTTGAACGCGGCCCGCCGACTGGTCCCAATTTATTGGAAACAGATGGCGGTACCCGACCGTGCAGCATGAACTAAGTTGGTAAATGATATTATGGCGTCAGAGGAGTGAATGGCCGGATGCAGAGACCGCTATGATAAATTTTATGCGAAATGGGCAATTTGGATGCATTACTTCGCTGGAGGACCAAGTGAAGAGGTCACTTCTCCCCCTAGCACACATAAAGCTCGATAGAGCGATGAGACCTCTCCTTTGACACCTTTGCAGACACCCTGCCAGCGCCTTCTGACATTGTACTTCACACATAGTTTTCCAATACCTTCGGACCTACCTTTCCCTGTTTCTTCCCCCCCTCTCACCCCCCCCCTTTTCTCTTCCCTCCTTGGTTGGTTTTCCCTCCCTCCTATCTTCTTTGTCCTCTTTTTTCATCCTCTTATAGACTTCGCTTAGACCTGTACTTGGAGAGTTGGAAGGGTCTGTTTGAGCGCTGCATATTGTGGTTGTATTGTTTATACTGAACGGGGCTGTTGCCCTTGGTTACTTGTTTTTGGTGCTCAATACTGGTCACTTGTTTATTTCTTTGTACTGCTGATTTACCTCCAAGCCATAAGTCTTCATTGGACAATTGTTACCATGTGTCCTGACTGTCTCTTTACCCTTTTTTCCAATGTTCATCCATTTGTATGTCTGTGAAAATGTTGAAATAAAGATTATATAAAAAGAAAAATCCATTCCAGACCCGAGGGGTCTGTTATGGATTTTGGGGGGCATCCCACACCGTTTTTTCATTTTTTTTACCTGTATTGTCGGGAGCCGACAATACATTACAGCCGCAAGCAAGTTTAAATGACATTTTTTCCCTTTAGAAATGTCAGTATTGCTGCAGCAGGCTACAAACATCGCATGAATGTGCTACTTTACAGGCACATAAAGGGGGTCCCCTAGGCACGATATTTAAAGGAATTTTTCATTTTTACTGTTTCACTTCAAGCATTATTAAAATCACTGCTCCTGTAAAAATGATTGTTTTTAAAAAAAATTGTTGCATTGATTCATGTCCCCCAGGGCAGTACCCAGGTCCCCATACACTTTTTTTGGGCCAATAACTTGCATTTAAGCCTTTAAAATGAGAACTTTTGATTTTTCATGTTCGTGTCCCATAGACTTTAATGGAGTTCACAGGTTCGCTAGAACATTTCCACTGTTTGAGATGTTCTGGTGCGAACCGAACAGGGGGGTGTTCGGCTCATCACTAGTAGTGAGTGTACAGCTTGTATAACATGTAAATTTGCTGTCCCCTCAAAATAACTCAACACACAACACTCAACATGTCTAAACCGCTGGCAACAAAAGTCAGTACATCCCTAAGTCAAAATGTCCAATTTGGGCCCAAAGTGTCAATATTTTGTGTGGTCACCATTATTTTCCAGCACTGCCTTAACCCTCTTGGGCATGGAGCTCACCAGAGCTTCACAGGTTGCCACTGGAGTCCTCTTCTACTCCTCCATAATGACATCACGGAGCTGGTCGATGTTAAAGACCTTGAGCTCCTCCACCTTCCATTTGAGAATGCCCACAGATGCTCAATAGGGTTTATGTCTGGAGACATGCTTGGCCAGTCCATCACCTTTACCCTCAGCTTCTTTAGCAAGGCATTGGTCATCTTGGAGGTGTGTTTGGGGCCATTATCATGTTGGAATACTGCCCTGCGGCCCAGTCTCTGAAGGGAGGGGATCATGCTCTGCTTCAGTATGTCACAGTACATGTTGGCATTCATGGTTCCCCCAATGAACTGTAGCTCCCCAGTGCCGGCAGCACTAATGCAGCTCCAGACCATGACACTCCCACCACCATGCTTGACTGTAGGCAAGACGCACTTGTCTTTGTTCTCCTCCCCTGGTTGTCGCCACACACATTTGACACCATCTGAACCAAATATGTTTATCTTAGTCTCATCAGACCACAGGACATGGTTCCAGTAATCCATGTCCTTAGTCTGCTTGTCTTCAGTAAACTGTTTGTGAACCTTCTTGTGCATCATCTTTAGAAGAGGCTTCCTTCTGGGATGAAAGCCATGCAGACCAATTTGATGCAGTGTGCAGTGTATGGTCTGAATACTGACAGACTGAACATCAAACCCCTTCAACCTCTGCATCAATGTTGGCAGCACTCATATGTCTATTTTCCAAAGACAACCTCTGTATATGATGCTGAGCACATGCACTCAACTCCTTTGATCGACCATGGCCAGGTCTGTTCTGAGTGGAACCTGTCCTGTTAAATCGCCGTACGGACTAAGCCACCATGCTGCAGCTCAGTTTCAGGGTCTTGGTAATCTTCTTGTAGCCTAGGCCATCTTTATGTAGAGTGACAATTCTTTTTTTTCAGATCCTCAGAGAGTTCTTTGCCATGAGGTGTCATGTTGACCTTCCAGTGACCAGTATGAGAGAGTGAGAGCGATAACAGCAAATTTAACACACCTGATCCCCATTCACACCTGAGACCTTGTAACACTAATTGGGCTAATTAGGCCCAATTTGGACAATTTCACATACTTACTCACTTTTGTTGCCATTGGTTTAGACATTAATGGCTGTGTGTTGAGTTATTTTGAGGAGACAGCACATTTTCACTGTTATACAAGCTGTATACTCCCTACTTTACATTGTAGCAAAGTGTAATTTCTTCAGTGTTGTCACATGAAAAGATATAATAAAATATTTGCAAAAATATGAGGGGTGTACTTACTTTTGTGAGATACTGTATACTGTATACATGTGTTTGTTTTTTTTCTCATTTTTTCATTTGTTATTTTTTCCCCATGAAAATGAAGTTACCCTTTTGTTAGACTCATGGACTTTATTTCAACATTCACTGCAACACGAGATGAGTGACATCTAGTTATTGATTATTAAAACAAGAGATGTTCATAAGCAGATGATTGTTTCTTTTATATGACCTGGTAAGAAAAGAATGCAGAACTTAAAGTATTTCAAATAGTGCTGCTTTCACACAGGATTGTATTAATCCCTAATCCTGAAGTTTTGACTCAACAGGGAAGTAAAAGATAGATTTTTCAAAGTGGCATGTTTAAATACAAAATTCTGGTTACATTAGGCTGCATCTTTTTTTTGTTATTATAATGGTTTCTTGGTCAGCAGTAGGACCTTCAATATTGGGTTCAGTTCCAACTAAGGGCTCTTTATTCATGGTGAATAATTGTGTTCTACCCACACTCTCTCTACTGTCTATGAGATCTCTGTGAGGCAGGAACTGATATGAACAGGGTGGTAATCTCAGAACAGATTTGGAAAAAATGTCAGTACTATATTAAACATGTTAGTGCTATATTTTCTGCTCAATGACATCTCTCAGGATCCCTGTCCGTTTTTTTTGCAAGCAGTATTTGGGGAACTGACTATCATTTAGCGGTGGTAGTGTGGTGGAGAAACATCAGTTGGCAGGTTTTTGTGGCAGCAGAAAACATAATCAGGGGGGTGGGAAAACATCATCAGGTGGCGGATCATTGTGATCAATACCTAATCTACATTGCTGAATGATACAATTAACAATAGATTTACATCAGATTAAATTTTTTACATTTTTTCTATGTAAACTTTTTTTATTCATTTATGTTGGTGGGAGCCAGGTGCTAGTAGGAGGGCCTCCACATCAGGATTGTCTGCATAGTGTTGACATCATCAGGAGCCCATCCTACCAACATCTAATCATCGGTAGTTGACTGCGAACTGTCCATGATAGACCAATAACAGTTCTGGGGGGGTGCTTAGCCCCCAGAAAAAGACAGCACTGCATATATGTGTTGGCTTGGCATTAACGTCCACCTACCCTGCCAAATCATATATGTATTGCTGTCTTAAATGGAATAAATACCTTTTTCACAGTGTATGTGTTTATTTGCACTTTACTTTTTTTTTTTTTTTGGAGGGGGGGGGTAAGTAATAATAGTTACTAATGTACCTTATACTCATTCCCCTGGGCAACAAGTCATCGGAGGGCCACCTTAGTCAATTGAGTGCTTCCAGATTCCTATAAACCATCATATCCCCTTGGAGATAAAATGTGGAGATTGGCCTCATTTTCATCCCTTAAAATATTTAAGATATTTTAGATGGATCTGATGTCAAATTAATTCTTAAATGTTTAATTCATTGTTTATTCCATATGAAAGTAAAGGATTGTGTAAGAGAGTCCTCTTATTCTGAAGTAAATATAATGGCAGGATTTCAGATTAATTAAAGTTTATTTTGAAATGTAACAGGGCACCGTGGATAAAATGTGGATAATTTATGCTCAACAGGACCCACCATTAACCCATTAATATTCAGCTTCCCTTTAACTGTACACAGTAAGGCCTCTACAACCAAGGCAAACAGTAGGGGTGACAAAAGGACAACCCTACTGAATGCCGTTCTTTATCTCAAAGGGAGAGAAGAGGGTACCATTAGCCTTGACCATGGCCGAGGGCTTCCCATATAGAGCCATAATCCAACCTAACATTTTCAGTCCCAGGAATAGGACAATCAGGGTCTCCTTTCTAAAATACCCATATCTTTCTAATCAAATTTAGGCCTTTTACATTGCATGATAGTATTTTTAAATCCATGGTACACAGTAGTACTGTATATACTGCTTACATGAGTTGAACTGAGCACAAATACCCTGATGGTGTGAAAAGTAATACTGAAGGTGATTAAAAAAATTAATAACCTTGAAAGAGCCATAAAGAACATAAGTAGTGGTCTATTGAAAACCTAAAGGTGGCAAAAAAGATTAATAGTATTTTGAAGGAAAATTCTTAAAAAAAAATGTAAGAAAAATTTTGAAGAAAAATTTCAGAATATTTTCAGAACATTCATTTGTCATTCAAAAGATTTTGTTTGCTTTTAACATTTGATTTTGGAATAATTTAACTTTACAGAACAAAAACCACATACACTGTTAGAAACTAGTTTGTTCAAGAGAAATTTTTCATTCTGTGCCTTTGAATATTCTCATCACCGCGGTTGAAAATAAAGGTTGTTTTAAACCATTAATGGTTAGAAAAACAAACAAACCATCTTAGAACCTTCTTTTACCAATAATTTTTGTTGTATTTATTCTATCCATCTGTGGTCAGCTTGGGCAATTATCAAGTATTGATAGAAAACCTGAGAGATCAAAGTGTCTCAGGGCACCATGGATTATTCAATCTGGGGGGGCATGGAGGCAACAACCCAAGGGCTTTCCATAATATAAACACATCACTACAGCCCATAAGGTATAAATGTAGTCTATATGGGAATACCTAGGTATCCTCTAAGACAGCGGTCCTCAACCCTGGCCCACAGGGCCCACTAACAGGCCAGGTTTGCAAGATAACTGAAATACATCCCAGGTGATATAATTTGCTGCTCAATGATTGCAGTACTCTAGTCTGCATCTCCCCAAGGTAATACTTAAAATCTGGCCTGTTAGTGGGCCCTGAGGATCGGATTTGAGGACCACTGCTCTAAGACACATGTGTCAAACTCAAGGCCTGTGGGCCTGAATCTGGCCCACCAGACCATTACATGTGGCCCTTTCCCCTCTTCTGCAGCTGCGGAACCCCCTTATCTCCGCCCCCACTCTGTCTCAGCAGCAGAGAAGAGGACAAAACTCATTCTACAGATCCTGCACCCCTTCATCTTCGCCTTCCCTGGTCTCAGCATTCAGCAGACTCTGGCAGCTGACTTTAGTCCTCCTCTGGTCCTCCTCCCGAACCTGCACTTTCTGCTTCCCAGCTCTAACCACAGCTGTAATGAATGGGAGGGTGGGGAACTCAACTTCTGATAATGGGGGTACTCTTGACATCTGATGTAAGGGGGGGTTGGGGTGCTCTCGACATCTAGTCTGGCCCTTTGAGGGCAACAAAAATGCTGATATGGCCCACAATGAAATTGAGTTTGACACTTCTGCTCTAAGGCATAATAAAGGAAAAATGTGAGTCTAAGAATCAAAAGTCACAAATAGGAATTGTAATACAAAAGTCTCACCCAACTCAGTCAAGTAGGTTGTTTCGGGGGAGAGGTGAGTTGAGCCTGCAGTTGTCTCCTAGTTTGAGATTTGGCTGGGATCCAAATCTTACTCAGAGTTGGAGCTGGACAAGGCCTAATAAAGAGGATGGTCAAGTCTTCCTCTGGAAACAGTGGAAAACCCAGGATTTTGAGAAAAAAATTCACCTTGAATTTTATGGATGCTGTGTTACAAACCATCTTTAGTGATGATGAGGGGAAATGGAAAGCCCCATCAGTATGGTATGTTGTGTTTCGATAGATGAGAGGAAACAGGTCTTAGGTTACGGCATTCGGCTAGAGTAGCAGATCACTGAAGATTTGTATTTTCTCACCTTTATGATCTATGACTACGGTAATTTATTTTGTGTGTTTGCCAAAAGCACATCTTTACTCTCATAATAGAGGCATACAATGATATCTCTCTTTCTGGTACTTGTTGGTTGGCTGTTGGTTTAGGGTTAATAGAGCGATGTGCTCCATGTCCATATGCCAGTCTTTATCAAGAATGTGTGAAGCTAGAAAAGCCCACCAGGTATTCTTATAGCTCTGTGTCCCCAAACAATTCTTGAACCCCTCTGATTTGATGATTTTTGCATCACTCTCTGTTCTCTAAGTCTTCCTGCTGAAGTTGGAGCTGAGAAACCTTTTGTCTCATAGAGAGTATTTCTTTCTCTAACACACAAATATTATGAACTAGTTCATTAAATTTAATTTCCAGTTTGTCTGTGCTCTCCCCTATCAACGTGATTTCTCCCCTTAGACATTCCTGCTGTCCTCACCCAGGTCAGAGAGAAGATTCAGAGTCTATGTTCTGTTCTTTGGTGAAATTAAGTACAGGGATGCTAGTCTGATCAAAAAACGCTCCATTGTAGTGTCCTTAGGAAGCCGCTGTTCTCTGGGAGTTGAAGAAGCTAGTTTTTGCCTACTTATCTTGCTCATATAGCAAGCCTGCAGTGTTGAATACTCTTCTGCTGCAAGAAGCATTTGAGTGCTGAGCAGGAGAGCTGAGCGGCGGAGCTCAAGGATTACACGCCCGCCATAGACCACAAACCTCCCCAAATTAAACTTTATTAAGAAACCTATATCATAACCGATATATCATAGCCTAATATCATAGCCTAACCGATTAAGATAAACTGGGATCTGGAGCGATTATACTAATTACCTCTTGGAATCCTTCCATAGTTATTACTTCAGTTCAGTACATACTTCAATAGTATTGAGTCTTAATAAACTCAATTTAGGAACACTCTCCAATAACTTAAGTTACAATGATTTGAAAAGAGTTAACTGGTTGCCATCCTGCCACAGTACATTTACTGTGGCAGGGCGTCATGGGTAGGCTGGATAATATACATATATGTCATGCAGCTGAAGGGCATGTAGCATGCTATACCCACAATTGCAGCTCCCGGTACCTGAGCAGTTTTGAGTGTCCGGGGAATGATATGATTGCTATGCAATCACATGACCACAATATCAACAAAGCTGTTATGAATGAATTTTACTCATAACACCTGTGATTCCTTGAGGTCAAGTAGTTCATGTAGGTTGCCCCACGTGGGCACTCATTCCTCTTCTTCATCCCTAGGAAGAGAACCCTAACCTCTATCCCTCTTTGGATCCTCCTTGACTTTCTACATTTTTTCTCTACCCTTCATCTTTTTTCCTTTTAAATGCACATGGGACTACCCTAACACAACATCCCAATTATTCCACATTCTTACACATCAGTGACTTAAATTACCAGAACTATCCAGGGCCTAAATGCACCAGGTACTGACTAGTTTTCTGGGATAGTTTATTTTATGCCCTAATGATCTGATATGATCCTGGAGGAAAAGGTGTGCAATCTGATATGATCCTGGAGGAAAAGGTGTGGTCCAAACATGACACTTATTAGGCATTTTACAAACATTGCACCAAATAAATTGGTATGCATCCGTTTCTTTTTCTCCTACTAGGAAAGTGTGTCTCTGATTTAACATCAGCACCACATAGTTGGCCTCTATGAGGGTAATAGCTAAGTCAAAACCATTTTAATCAAGATCTCACATGCCAATGAATCAAACAGCACCACACGAGTAATCGCTAAGTGATTAAAAACATTACACAAGATGTATTGCTGAAATTACTCTTCTAAATAGAACAGTGATTTTGTTTCAACTAAAACATGCCTTATCATTATCTTTTAATCCGTCTCACTGCCATTCTCTCGGTTTATCACAAATCATTTCAGAATTATAAAAAAGTAATTGCTGAAGATAAAGAAAAAATGCAGATATGATGGGCTTTCTCTTTCCTTGGTGCAATGAATGAAAATTCTGGTATAATAGCAAGGGTAATGTGAAGGAGGAGACATTTAAATAAAATAATGCATCTGTTTACACAACAAGCAGGATCTATCCAGAGAATATCATACATTTCCTTATTGGAAATTTAACTAGACATAAACAATAATAAAATAATTGTGGAGTACGAATAGGAAAACAGAGAGTCATAGATTTCAATTTATTTATATATTGTTTTGTTAAAAAGGATACAAACACACAAGCTATAAACCTTTAAGGTCTTCCAAGGACCCAGCCTAATTATTATGCTCCACTCTTTCAGGCATTCAAGAATTTAGACAACTGAAGAAACATGGAGAATATGGGCTTAATTCTGTAGATTATAGGAGGACCTGAAATATTATCTATGGTATTAAAGAAAACAATATGCTGAAATGGAGGAGGAGGGGGGCAGCCCCTTTTAATGTTAAAAAGACATTGTGGGATTCTGGAAGACTTATGTTAACCACTTTGCCGCTGCTCACTAGAGCTCTACTGCGGCAAAGTGGCTCGATAACGACATTCCCCTCTCTCAGTCACAGCGGGAGTCGGGCCAGGGGAGGAGCGGCGGCGATCGCCGCTGCTCTTCCCCGATCGTCGGGGAATCGAGTGTGGAGATTCGCCCGCTTGTGTAAACACAAGCGGGCGGATCTCCTAAGTGACAGGCAGGGTCAGATTGCAGCTGAACCTGCGATCTGTCCTTGTGTCACATAGTCCCCTCCCCCCACACACGTCAGTAAGCACCAGGCATACATTAACCCCTTGATCACCAATAAAAATTAACCCCTTCCCTTCCAGTGTCATTTTTACAGTAACAGTGCATATTTATAGCACTGATTACTGTAGTAATGTCACTGGTACCCCCAAAAGTGTCAAAAATGTCAGTCAAGGGTCCGATCTGTCCGCCGCAATGTCGCAGTCCCGCAAAAAAAAATCGCAAATTGTTTTGTTTGTTTGTACTGTGCAAAGCTCTTCCAAGTGCACCTCACCATAAAAGCTAGTTATTAGAGGATGGTTGCCATTTTTATATATCTTTTTTGTTATAAATGGGGTGGGGACATTTTGAGCACCTTAAGCTGCCACCGGGCTTTACTGGGCTTTTAGTGTTTCCCTGCATCATTAAGCAGAAATGGGTTGCCTTCAGGACTACCTGCCCTTAATGCTCTTAACTATGGAGAATCATACTTTAAAGAGGGGCCTTAATGAGGCAGTTCGGCTTCCATATATATTCGCAAATGTGCAACTAAGATCTCTGTTTTAATTCAAATTGTTAGACAGTGTCATTGTTAGACAGTGTCATATTAGGAAAATATTTTGTTTGTGTTATGTTAAGAGAAACTAGCAAGGGAAGAAATATGGAGACTGCCATTACTGACCCACGTCTGATAATGCAAGTAGGCTTTAATACTTTCTTAAAAGTACATAAATTCCCCATTCCACATTTTGCTTGGTCAACTCAAAAATCAATTATAAACATTTTCTAGCATTTCAATGAACAGCTGTTGTTGAATACATTTGCAAATCTTGACATCAGGACATCTCTAAGATCCTGAGCTTCTAGGCTCCCAACCCTAGACATATAGTTTGAGAATGTTTCTACTGTTCATCAGTTGTTCTACTCACATGCACCCCTCTCTTTTTAGCTTTAAATTGAGCATCTGCCATTTTGCTTTGTTATTGTTGATACAAATATACACAACTGCCATGAGTAAGGTTGGGCTTCCCGTATGTTGCTACACCTTCAAGGAAGATGTGGTTACCTTTAAGGCATACCTACTCTCAATGTATTCATTGCTACATAAAACTGTATATGTCCCAGGCTGGAAGCTCAGCTGTTTTATTCTAAATGTTAGAAACTATTTATAGTTGGTTTTGTTGTGCTGACTAGCTGGCTAAAGTGCTGTTTTTTGTATACTGTTTTTACTGGTCATTTATCCACCCACATGCACCTTTCCTTTACTAGTGTACATCAATACAACTCAAACGGTTCCTGCCGGCCAAACATGTATATGCAGCCGCTGGGTCAGTGGGCTTTAACCCAGAGTGGCCACTTATATGCATCCATGGGAATTACTTTTCTAGTCTGAGGGTATGCTCACTGCATGCTCCCAGCACAGTAACTAAGCTGTCATGGACAGCTCTTAATGCATATTTGTAATTGGGAGCTTTCGATCATGTAACGGCTGTGAGAGCCAATCACAGCAGTCACAAGATCTGAAAGCTCGCCTCTACCTCCCAGCATTTAGATCCTCTTAAAGGGCCAGGGGGCATTGACAAGCAGTTAAACCAATAACTATGACAGTGGGGAAAACTGTTGCCCCATTGTGCTCACACTTTAACTCTAGGTGTTTGGACCCAGAATAGGTGATCTATAAACACACAGTAGTGCATTGTTCAATCAAAAAAAAAATCATACACTGCACAGTGACAAGGATGACAGGTTAACAGTCAGTTTTTTTTTTTTTTTCATTAAATTTTGTGATTCTAGGAAACTAATCTATTTGAGAGCAAAGAGTGTTTACTTAGCAGAAAGATTGTTCACTTTGCAAAGTGAAGATGACTTTTTCTAGCACATGATTGGTTGAATAAAGTGAACGTAGCTTCACCTTATTTAATATTTTCAGTTAACATTCAAGGTGAACAATCTATACAGTACCACTTTCAAAAATCCAATCTATGAGTATATATTCTTTTTTACTAATGATGCTTTTCTTTAGGCACCACAATACACAATAATCTTCTCATGGCATGTTCACATAATTCCACAGTAGGACAGATTTAGTTATCTTCCATTTACTTATTGAGGAGTATGTACTAGTCACTAAAAACAGGTTTGAGAGATACATGAAAATGCAATATGAATTTATTTTCCAAGTCTTTTTAGTCTTGCCAATAACAAAGTGATAAAAGCAGTTCAATAACTCTCAAACAGGCTGTGAGAAATAAAACTCTAATAAAATGGATCACAAACTTAAAGCATGCCCTGCAGCCTCATTTCACATGTTTTGATTAATCAGTACCTTGAACACCAGTTAGATGAAATGTTATCATTCAGGAACTTTTTTTCATTCTGGCAAGCTCTTCTTCATCCTAGTTGAATTCTTCCCAAAGGGAAGCTAAGAGATATATTCATTAGCTAAACTAATAGTTTAAAAAAAACAACACTTTTGTGAGTCTACTG
The DNA here is from genome assembly GCF_965119305.1 of Pelophylax lessonae. Classification (NCBI taxonomy): domain Eukaryota; kingdom Metazoa; phylum Chordata; class Amphibia; order Anura; family Ranidae; genus Pelophylax; species Pelophylax lessonae. The sequence goes on along the minus strand of NC_138777.1, from coordinate 105,910,562 downwards.
TTGATCAGAATGATATAATGCTTATGGGAAGTTAACTACCACTAAATAATTTGAGCTTTTAAATGTTTTTTTACAATTTTTGAATGTGGAATGTTTTTTTTTTATTATGCATCTAGTGTATGTCTACAGAGCAGGAAACAAAGATAAATCTCCCCCCTCCACCACCAAAAAAAACTGACAGGGATTTTATTATTTCCCTACTTTATCCAACATTGAAAAAAAGTGTTGACATCATGTATACTTACTTAACTACCCGTGTTATTTTGTGGAACTCATCTAACTCTACCATGGTCCCCTTGTAAACAAAGACACAGTCCTTAACTCTAGTTACACTTGAAGTTGAGGGGGGTAAAAATTTATGGCATGTTTTTCCAGCCACTCAATCGGCCTCAACCCCTCTTAAAGCCTGGAACAGACTATCTGTTTGAAGACACACAATCTGATGTTAGTACAGAGATTTCCCCTGCTGAGCTATTGTGTTCTGACAAGGGGACTGCCCCCCCTATCAGAAAACACCAGTCAGTGCTCTCAGCCTGTTCCCGATTGGCAGACCTTTTTCAGTCATGATGGATCGGCTGCCGTGAACATGGGCCGAATAATGTCCGGTTTTTAATAAACCGGCCGATGGTACACAATTTATATATATATAAAGTATCTCACAAAAGTGAGTACACCCCTCACATTTTTTATGAATATTTTATAATATGTTTTCTTATATATATATATATGGCTTTTTCCAGTTGGAACTTGGTTCAGGGCCCATTGCTCCCTGCTCACCACTATCACTTGCAAACACAGACATCCAGCTTCTGTGTTTATCAGTGACAGCTGGTCTCCCAACGGCTCCCACAGATCTTATCTCCTGAGTGGCTCCTACAGAGTGCAGGATGGGGAGAAGGTATATGAAGGGGCTGGGGTGCAGTGCAGATTCCAAAACCCCAACTGAATGATCTCCCTGCAAGTGAGAGAGGCAGAGCCACCTACAGTGTGTGTGGGGAGGTAATAGAACCAGCTGGGTGCTTAAGCTTAATACAGCAACACAAGTAAGACATGTGGAAGGGAGGAGGGAGGGAGAAGATGGGGCAGTGGAAGGTGGGTTGCATGCAGAAGTCAAAGCTGAAGAGGGGTGAAAGTGAGATGTGGATAGGGGATGCAGAGGTAAACAGCCACGGAAAATGGCAAAGTGCACCCCTGAACTCTGCTCTTTGTATGCAGAGCACCCCTGGACTCTGCACAATGTACATAGCACACCCCTTAACTCTGCACATAACGCACACCTGAACTTTGCACTACACCCTCCCCCCAAACTCAGAAGTCTTTAACTACACTATTTAATGCAGTTGGGGGGGGGGGAGATTTGAAAGATCGTGATTGAGTCCCTGCACCTATTTTCTGAAAAAAAAAAGCTATATATATATATATATATATATATATATATATATATATAGTATATGTAAGGGTTAATGTGAAGTTCCATCCATCACTTCTGATTGGAGAAAGCTGTATTTTCTCCAGATTCTGTAGTTCTGGATTGGAACTTTCTTTGCCCGTGTCCCGATTTCATGCCTGCAGCGTGCACAGTTTGGAGACAGCTCCCTGTGTGGGAGACAGAAGATCTCAGGGGTCTTATGGGAATCTGTTCATTCCCATAGTTATTGTTCCCATAGTTATTATTAGGGGTGGGCTGTGTGTTCAAGTCGAACATCAGCTGTTCATGTGTTCGCTGAACACACAAACAAATGAGGCGCTCGGCGGGAAGTTCTCGATGAGCGCCACATACTGCACTGCGCTCTTGTAGTGCATTGATTTCTGATTATTGTCCAAAGCATGCACCTGACCTGTATGCTTTGGCCAATCATAGCACAATGTACTGTGACAGCCATGATTGGCCAATCATGGCTCAGAGGCTTAGTCCACGCCCCACACTATATAAGGCTGCTGCTTACAGGGCAGCCATGTATAGTGTGTGACAATGGAGATTAGGCAGGTAGTTAGTGCATAGTGCGTTGAGTCAGTTTAGTGCAGTCAGTGTAGTGTACAGGCATACCCCACTTTAAAATGTATGGATATGTTGTAGTCCTGGGTCCCCTCTTGGTGCTCCCCAAGTTTGGTGTCCCTGTCACTTATGGTTTGGGAGCAGTGCCATGTCAAGCTGACCAAGATTTCCCATAGACGCCAATGAGCACTGAAATATGAAAATTGGTCTGGCAGAAAGGGGGTGAAAGTGCCCTATATTTAAGGGGTTAAGGGAAACCCTATGACAGAATTAAAAAATCCCCCCAAAATCTATACCAGGCCTATTTTAAGTGGAACTCCATGCCCAAAATTAAAAAAAAAATCCATACCAGACCTTTATCCGAGCATGTAGCCTGGTAGGTCAGGAAAGGGGTGGAGTGATCACCCCCCTCCTGAACCATATCATGCTGCTTGCCCTCAACATCAGGAGGGCGCTTTGGGGTGCCCCCGAAGCACCTTGTCCCCATCGGGCCAACGGCCTCTTCCCGACAACCCCTGGCAGGGGGTGTGGGGCTTATCGGAATCTTTAACAAGGGGGCCCCCACATACCGGCCCCCCCTATGTGAATTAACCAAAAAATTAAAAAAAAGTAAAAACCATAGGAAACAGTTTTTGACAAGTCCTTTAATAAATAAATAAATAAATAAATATTGTCCCTCGATGTAAATTCATCGTCAATCTGCCAACAGGGACCCAAAAATAGGAAAAAAAAAAAGGTTTGTCTCCTAAGAGACTACCCATCGTATGACCACTATTCGGCTTTGATAGTTCTTTTATAGGCAAGGGGCGGGGCCACCCCCTTGATGTGCCTGTAAAGTTGCGCATCTGTACAATGTATGGAGCCTGCTGCAGCAATACTGACATTTGTAAAGGAAAAAATGTAATTCAAACTTGCTCGCGGCTGTAATGTATTGCCTCCCCCCCTTTCCTGACCTGCCAGGTTGCATGCTCGGATAAAGATCTGGTATGGATTTTGGGGAGACCCCACGCCGCTTTTTTTTTAGTTTTTTTTAGTTTTGGCATGGGGTTCCCCTAAAATCCATACCAGATCTGAAGGGCCTGTTTTGGACTGGGGGGGACTCCACAACATTTTTTTTTTTAATTTTTTTATCTGTGTTAACGGGAGTTGACAATACATTACAGTCGCAAGCAAGTTTGAATTAAATTTTTTTACTTTAAAAATGTCGGTATTGCTGCAGCAGGCTCCATACATCATACAGATGCGCCATTTTACAGGTACATTAAGGGGACCCCCAAGCACGATATTTAATGGAATTTTTCATTTTTATTATTTCACTTTAAGCATCATTAAAATCACTGCTCCTTTCAAAACAATTGTTTTAAGAATTTTTTTTGCATTGATACATGTCCCCCAAGGCAGTACCTGGGTCCCCATACCCTTTAATGGCAATAACTTGCATATATGCCTTTAAAATGAGGACTTTTGATTTTTCATGTTCGTGTCCTATAGACTTTAATAGAGTTTGCATGTTCGCTAGAACTTTTCCTCTGTTCGGGAGTTCTGGTGCGAGGGGGGTGTTCGACCCATCCCTAGTTACTATCTTTTGTAAGAAGATTGTAAGCAGTCATGAGAAGGGTCCTCCCAACCTTCTTTTCTTGATTTGTCTTCCTTGATATTGTAAAGCACTGCACAAACTGTTCTCACTATAAAAATCTTAAATAACAAGGCAATTTTTATGTCAACAAATATAATTTAACATTATTTTCTGAACACAACACCTTCAAGAACTCTTAAAAGCAAAAGGGATGGTCAAAAAAATGTTGATATTCTTGAAAGGTTACTAAACGTTTTGCGTGATTTCCAGACATTCAGCCTATCATGTCTTGTATGAAATGTTTTTTTCTTTTTATTACTGGCAAAGGTGGTGTTTGAACTCCACAGAAAGAAACAGGTGGGGTTGTTTTTATTCTCACAAGCAAAGGTTTAAGCCGTTAAATGTGTTCTTTTTTTTTTTTTTTTTAAGTTGTGATGCTACTCAGGCCTCAATATGGGGGTAAAAATTACCCTGGGAAAAGAACACAGCAGAAAAAAATGAATCCTCATTTAAGCTTTCAGACTTTTTTTTTTCTGTTTCTACTTTATTTATTGGTTCTTAAGGTATTTAAAACTTGAGCATTAAATGTGCAGGATGATTTGCAAATGAATGAAGTTGCAGTTGTGGAAATATAACTCACAGCTCAGTGTGGCTATTCAGACAAATGGTTGCTTTGTTTGGGCTGGTGAAGCAAAGTTCCGAGTTAATTTATTACAGACTGTGAGCATTTCATCCATGATGTCCAGGCAACAAAGTTTTTTTTATTTATTTATTTTTTTTTATTTCCAGTAATTTATAAGGAGCTCTTCTTTATCATGAAACTGTAGTACACGCCTCATGCACTGTGGGAATTTGTTTTTAATAAAACCCTAGTATTTTTTACTGAGACATCAAGTCTGTCTCAATGGCATCAATTCTTTTGTAATAAAAATGTCAGACTTGTATACATAAGGAATATGTGCATTTTAAAGGTAGCTATTGACTGAAAATAGTTAATGCAGCTGTTTTATGAGCTGAGCCAGTATTACTGAGGCTGACACCTATTAGTTACCATGAAATTGGTGACGCCATTACAGAGCAAGACATAGGTCATGGGTGGGAAAGCAATTGTCTGAATAACTGGACAGCCCACAAAAAGTTTAAGTAAGGTTTTATATCACTTGGAACTATAATCCAACTTTTTCTATATTTTTGAGAACTACTAAAGCCAAAAATAAAACAATAAAATTATCTAATACCCTGTGAAAGGAAATTACATATTTTATTCTCTGCACTTGTGAAATCTTATTTGTTCAAGGCCAGTACTACCTGTACTTTTTATTTTTTAACATGCTGATCAATATTATTTCCATAATTATGAAAAAATCCTGGTGTGGAATGATATACTCTTGACACTTGATCAATACTGATAATTAATACTATGTGCAAAGTTCCTTACATTTCCACTCTACTAATATGCACATACTTAGACTGGTAAAAACTTTATTTCCAAAGATAAATAACAGTAACAGTTAATGTTGTGAGTTGAAGCAATCTACTGAACCTGCTAAATCCAGTTCACATGGAAGACTATGCCACATTTGCACTGCTTTAACAGTAAAGAAGCCTTTCCATATTTAAAGTTTAAACCATCTTTCCCTAAGGATTTCCGTCACACTTTTGTGGTGACCCTAAAGTTTACAACTTTTCATTTAGCTTTCCATATCAATCACTTATATACAGTATATACAACAGGATAATATCACCCTCAAAAGAGAATACATTTAAGTATAGTCATTTTTTCAATAGATCTGGTTCCTTAACATTAAATTGCTTCTGAAACTTATCAACATTAAAGCCTAGCTCTAGAATTATTTTTTTTTTTATTTATTTAGAAAAAAATAATAATTCTACAACCTTTAAAATAAAAAGTGAATCTTTAACTGCATCTCTCTAGTGTTTGTCCTTTTCCAGTTTGAATGATGCCCAACCTCATTTAAACCACTTCTTGTAATCCCAGGGCACAAAGATCCATATCATCAGGCCATCCTAAACTTCTATAGCAGTGTCACATTATTATTCAGCATTGAGGACCCGTCCAAAACTGGAGAAACATCAGCATGTCACACGACTGGCCCAAAGACTAGAAACCATAAGTATGTAAAAAGATTTAAAAAAATAATAGTATTTAAATGGAAATGGAAGTGGAAAAGGAGGCTGGGAATGTGGGAAAATTATACTTATAGTGCAACCATAACTACAAATTGTTTGCAACTACATGCTCAAACTTTTTGTTATTTACACTCTATTGTCAAAGTTTTTTTACTTTTGTTTAGTCTTTTTCTCTTTAGCATGCTAACCAGGAATGGTTTGTCTACCTATCCTGTCTGAAGCCTTTCATTTAGATTCATTATTTTGGTCAGGACCAGAAAAGGGAACCTTGTCTTCAGAGTGACATTTATGAAGGTTTTAGCATTTGTCATTGTGATTTATACTGCTTATCTAAATATGTTTAAGCCAGCCATGGTAGTATTATTGTCTATTACTAAAAATGTGTACTTGACCTATGTTCTGTGTCTTAGGCTGAAGATGTATATTTTCAGGCTGGGGACATTTTCTCATTAAGTTTAGTGTTATTTATTTATTTTTTTCTAGTATGTACAGTACTTTTTTTTTTTGTAGATATTCTGCACTATTACGATAAAACCTGACCTCACCCCTTTTTCCCATTTTCAGTACTCTCATTGCAAGAGCAAACTGTCTTTAAGATATATGTTCCAACCCAATGTAAAGTCAGGTTATGCTAGGGAAACCCAAATATTCCCATATTACACCAAGTCTTAAAAAGGACACACTATTGCACTGCAGTATTGCCACACACTTTATGTTCATTAGTGTGATGTGGTACTATTAATTTTGAATGGTACCCCAACAGTGGATGTACATTGCATGTTCCTTCAACTAACAGCCTTAAAAGAGAAGTACTGCCATATCTTCTAGGTCACAAGAGATGACCTGAGTGTGTTATGCCTTGAGCCTGGGTCTTCATCCAAAGAGCTTAATACTTTTCATTATGAGCATTCCTCCTTATCTCCCTCCAATCACATTTTCTAGGTGGTACTGTTCTACCTTGATATCTGACAGTTGGTAAATTTATGCACGTCCATTATGTATTTCATTATAGTATGTTTTTTATATATTTATATACATTTTATATATTTTTTTATATATTTCATTATATACAGAGATTTAATTCTTTTTTGTGGCCATACACAATTCCCCCTACTCCCAAGTTTACCGGTATATAATACTCTGGTTGTTATATTTAGGTGTTCAATCCCCACATACAGTACAATGGGGGAGGTGTACTAAAACTGGTGCATACCGAGTCTGGCGCAGCTGTGCATAGTAACCAATCAGCTTGTAGGTTTTATTGTCAAAGTTTAATTGAACAAGCTTAAATTAGAAGCTGGTTGATTACTTTGCACAGCTGCACCAGATTCTGTGTGCACTGTTTTTAGTACAGCTTCCTCTATTGTACTGTATATGAGCAATGGACACTTAAATATAACAACCAGAGCACCATATATTGGAAAACCTGAGAGCACCTGTTTTAGTAAACAACAATAAGGTAGGAAAGTGCCTCTAAGTGTAGCAGCAAGGGGTTTATTATATTAGTACAATATTGTAATTATGGCTGAAATTTGTTGTATTTGATTGATTTTATTATTAGCAGTTCAGCTCTCCATTGTTTGTAGATGTAAAAAAAGTTGCCAGCTAGTGTTATGGGTCATGGTTTGACAAAGGAGCAACTGAGCATGCCCTGAAACACGTTACTGCTCCTTCCTGTGTAACATCACTTCCTGCTTGTGCTCTACACTGATCCCAGAAGTTTCTTGCCGGTGTTCTGTGAAAAAACCATACCCGTGAGAAAACCATACCCTCGTCACTTCCGGTGCACCTATGGAGGGTATGGATTTCTCACGCTAGTTACACTTGCGGCGGTTACATTAAAACAGCTCCTCTGCAACATGGCTCATCTCCGCTCCTATCCCTGTCACTTCCCTGCTCTCAGGTAATAAATATAAAAGCTGATCACGGAGCCGCGATCGCCGTCATTTACATCTCATACACCCGCCACCGCTTTTATATTTATTAGGCGAGATCAGGCAAGTCACAGGGATAGGAGAGGAGATTATTGATGCTGCAGCCGAACTGTTTTAATGTTACCGCCGCAAGTATAACATTACACACAGTGTCGTGATAATTTCCTACCCTCCGAGCATGCGCACTTGTCAAATTCTTTGCTGTTCAATTACGTATCCGGGGCTCTGAGCATGCGCACTGCTGCACTGCTCAGCTGTTTGAGACAGGAAGTGACGAGGGTATGGAAATCTAACTAGGTATGGAATTCTAACGTTACACCGGTCTTTGAAAACCTATGCTGCTGGATGGCTCTGAGGATCAGGGACCCCTTCTGCTGCTGTGGGCTGAGGACACACACTGAGTGGTTCATTCCTCTGATGAGCCTTTCCATACATCACCTTTGTGATGGCTGTATGAGTGGCCCTTCCCTTCAGTGGCCCTTCCCTTCATGTTCACATTTCAGCACAGGTCTCTGGTTTTTGTGTGGGGTTATTCATTTGTTTTTGTTTTTTTTTGCTTTAATTCTTTCACTAATAAGCATATCATTATTCCAATATTGGCGCTGCCTAAGTGTAAGTGTGTCTGGTTGGTGTGGGTGGTGAATGTAAACAAATCAAGTAAACAAAAATAAATAAATAAATTAAAGATGACAACACAATAAATATCGTATAATAATAAATAATCAAAGTGACGTGGTGCCAAAGTGCAATGTGGAGTCAGTCACAGTGAATGCTATGTAAAAAATTTCACAATGTGATGGATACTCCTATGGGATAAAACAGCCAGAAACCTATAATCAAGGTGACATAGTGCCAAATGCAGTGTGGGATCAATCACAGTGAACCCTAAGCAGAAAAAATCACAATGTGATGGATAATCCCATGGGATGAAACAGCCAAAAACTCTATAGTGGCTACAATTTTGCCAGCAAATGTAGGAACACTATGACAGTGACAAAGTGCACAAGTGCAAATTAAAGTGAGCCCCAAAGAAAAAAGACGGAGGAATTTTTAATTTTTTTTGCCAATGTGCAAGTACAACGAAATGGCGTATATAAAAACAATCAGCGTGAGTGACTGAATAAGAAATCACGTTCCTATCCACATGTGAGTGATACACGTGGTAAAGGACATATACAACAATCAATTAAAAAAATTAATAAAATAGTAATAAATAAATGCAAAGTGATGATGTGCTCTGGAATTTAATAGTCCATAGTGTTAAACGGGGCTAGTCCCATAAAAAAGTACCAAATCCAGAATGTATGGTAAGGGTCCAGGAGGTGACGTGTAGCAGGTGGGGGGTACAAGCGTGCTCTCCTCTCAGTATATACCGCACTCACCAGATCCAGGCACCCCTACAGTGGTAACAGGCGTGGTATAACTCAAGGGTAAATTCACATCAAAGGCATCCTTGCTCAATGGAAATAAACATCATCATCTCCTTCCTCTAGACAGCAATGCTCATATATGGCAAGATCATCAGCAATCATAGGTGGAGGTCCCGGCCATATGTAAGGAGGAAAGGCTCGTATAGTGAAGTACTGTCAATAACTTTTATTTATATTAGAAAAAACAATACTCACAAATGAAGGTAAATAGCAGGCAGAATGAAATCAATAGCGTGGAACTCTTCTTTCTGGGATCGTACGGTACTTCCAGAATGCTATGCGGTTCAGACAGCGGAAGTGACGGAAGGACGCTCTACGCATTTCGTCATTTGACGTCATCAGGAGCAGCGTTGTTCACGTCAACTCCGCTGTAATATATACCAAACGATTACTAGGCAACCGGAGAAGCTAGTTGGATGCGGCCAATCATAAAAAAGGGGGCAACAGAAGCGTCAGTTGTCTGACGTGTTGGCATGAAATTATCTTCAATTTTAAAGGATCTATTCCCTCCCCTTCTTTGAGAATTTTTCTTATTTTTTATTATTATTTATTACTTGTTTTTATATATTTTTTTAATTTTTAAAATTTATACATGTATATTTATGTATATTTTTATATATAATTTTTTATATACACCTACTAATTTGGTATGCATATTTAGCATTTATATATATTTTTATATACAATTATTTATATATATTTACTAACTTGGCATATATATATATATATATATATATATATAGGACTGATGTCCTATTTTAAATGATACGGCAATGTTCTTCCTCTTTTTAGATTACTGTAATTTATTCCAAATGTCCCACACATATATTTCTTAGGGCAATGAGTCAGTATTTCTTATATATTATCGGGTTTTGAAACATTTTTCTTTGGGCTCTATTTTACCCGACAACTACGCTTACTATTTCCCCATTGGCTCAATTAAGAGCCTAGGAGGGAAGATTGGCCAGCTGTGGACTAAGCCTATGACTTTTTAGTTGTGTTTCTTCTGCCCGTTAACAACTGACGCTTCCGTTGCCCCCTTTTTTATGATTGGCCACATCCATCTAGCTTCTCTGGTTGCCTAGTAATCGTTTGGTATATATTACAGCGGAGTTGACGTGAACGATGCTGCTTCTGATGACGTCAAATGACGAAACGCGTAGAGCATCCTTTCGTCACTTCCGCTGTCTGAACCGCATTTCTGGCTATTGGAACGCATAGCGCTCCGAAAGTACCCTATGATCCCGGAAAGAACAGTTCCACGCTATTGTGTCTGATGTTCAAAAGCTATCACATACTCATAAAATTAGAAATTAGAATAACATCAAAAAGTTCATTTATTTCAGTAATTGAATTCAAAAAGTGAAACTCATATATTTGATAAGGATGTGTTACACACCGAGTAATATAGTTAAAGCATTTCTTTCTTTTAATTTTGATGATTATGGCTTACAGCTAGTGAAAACCCGGCATTCAGTATCTCAGAAAATTAGAATTTTACATAAGACCAATAAAAAACAAATTATTATTGATAGATAAATGTTGGTTTACTGAAAAGTATGTCCATGTACTGTACAGTATGCACTTGGTCAGGGCTCTTGCATGAATAACTGCATCAATGCGGCGTGACATGGAGGCCATCAGCCTGTGGCACTACTGAGGTGTGATGTAAGCCCAGGTTGCTTTGATAGCGGCCTTCAGCTCGTCTGCATTGTTGGGTCTGGTGTCTCTCATCTTCCTCTTGATAATACCCACAGATTCTCTATGGGGTTTAGGTCAGGTGACTTTGCATGCCAATTAAGCACAGTGATACCATAATCATTAAACTAGGTATTGGTACTGTTGGCAGTGTGGACAGATGCCAAGTCCTGCTGGCATAAAGCTTGTCAGCAGAGGGAACATGAAGTGCTCTAGAATTTCCTGGTAGAGGGCTGCGCTGACTTTGGACATGGTAAAACACAGTGGACCAACACCAGTAGATGATATGGCTCCCCAAATCATCACTGACTGTGGATAGCTCACACTGGACCTCATGCAACTGGGATTCTGTGCCTCTTCACTCGTCCTCCAGACCCTGGGACCTTGATTTCCAAATGAAATGGAAAATGTTCCACAGACAGTCATGATTTGGGGAACCATGTCATCTGCTGGTCTACTGTGTTTGATCCAAAGTCCAAAGTCAGTGCAGCCCTCTCAGAGTTTTTCACACTGGGTTAAAAATAACTAATCATTATTAGGCTCACTGCTGGTTAATTCACAAATTTGGCTTGTTGACTCAATTTCAACAGCTATATAACCTCCTGCTTGTGGCAGGGTTTATATATGTACAGATTAACCTTTTTTATATCAGACGCTTTGCTCTGGCTCCTATAAATGCCTCCTCACATTTTGAATAAAATGTCTTTTTTCCCCCTAGAGGTAGTGAAATTATCTCTACCCCCTACCAATATCCTAATAGCGTTCACCTCCCTGATAAACGAATGGAAAGCAGACTCTAAAGGCTGGTACATGTGGGCTTAATTTTTGCTGGTATCAGCTGGTTCAACAGAAAGCAGCCTACATTCAGCCAGTGTGTACAACAGCCTGTCCAACAGAAGCCAGTCCAATGCCCAACTTTTGTCAAAAGGGCATTCTGGAAAAACAACAGCCAATGGCTGTGAGTGCTGATCAATGTGTGTTGGAGAGGGCCCCCCCCCCATGTCAGAACACAATAGCATAACGGGGTGATCACTGTATTGACATTGCATGAGCAATCTCCTCATTTTTATTTATTTTTTTTCCTTCAGCTTGCTGGGTTGAATTAAAAAAAAAAAACATATTGTGTACATCAGGCATAATTTGAAGTATTCCCCTCAAGAATGGACTGACGTATCTTCAAACCTTCATAAAAGTACTCGTTCTATTGCAGTCCTGGGGATGGCCATCAAACTTCAAAACAGGTGGTATATGACTCCTTATAAAATCAACATTATTTATACAAATATGCCCTAAAATTGCTTTCATGGTTGTCCAGACTATGGCACCTTAGTCGACATTTTTAAAAACTGTAAAGTGCCACACCCACTTTGGCAACAAGCAGCTACTAAAAGTGCCCAAATCATAGGCTCACATCTATATTTGACAATGCCAATGTGCCTTTTGTTGCTTCTATCTTAGCTAACCCCAGAGACTGCTGCACTCCTTATTTAGTGCTATTCATTGGGTAATCGCTTTGAATTCCATGCCTGTCTCCTACAACAATTGGGATTTTTGAAACTTTATTATTTTCTGCAGAATCAGTAAAGTTTTGTGTTAGTCAAATCTGTCCACAGTGAATATCAGTACCATACTGTATATGAAGTAAATATCTTCATGCTTATTTGTTGTTTCTTTATTCTTTTTTTTAGTTGGAAGTTTGTTTTTGAGATCGAGACATGTATAATGTATTATTTGTACACTATAGCAATCCTGTTCTTACAGTACTATTTTTTATTGCTCCTTGATGATATTCACTGTGTACTTGGTGCTAAATTTTTATTACTTACATTTCAATCAAAATAATTTGTAAACAATAATAACTACTTCATTCAGATCAGTAAAAAAAAAAAAAAAAAAAAAACATCTGAATTCCTAAATACATGGAACTTTTGGTGCTCATGTGCAAGAGCACCTACGGTAATTACTGTAACAAACATTTTTTGAGTATGTGAAGCTACAATGATTTATAAAATGATGCCAAAATGCAAATCCAAATAGTTTACATTATTTATTTTTTTTTTATCCAAAAATACTTTAATCTTTTTTACAGCAGTCACATGGCTGCACTTTTCTTTGCAAGCTATCTGATCCCCTTGACCATGGGCAGGTTCTAGGCCCCAGGATTCAACTAGTACTGTTCTTATAGACTATGTCTCACACCACTGCTCTTTGGAGTGTTACCTACTAATTAACCACTTGCCGACCGCTCACTGAGCTGGTATTGCGGCAAAATCTGCCCACTTGTGTAAACAAAGCGGGCGGATCTCCTCTGTGACAGGCAGGGACAGATTACAGGATTCAGCATAGCTGAACCTGCGATCTGTGTCTGTGTCACACAACCCCCTCCCCCCCATATTTATAGCACTGATTACTGTAGTAATGTTACTGGTACCCCCAAAAGTGTCAAAAATGTCAGTCAGGGGTCCGATCTGTCCGCCGAAATGTCGCAGTCCCGCAAAAAAAATCACAGGTCGCCGCCATTACTAGTAAAAAAAAAATAAACAATAAAAATGACAAATCTTTCCCGTAGTTAGTAAACGCGATAACTTTTGCGAAAACCAATCAAAATACACTTATTGTGATTTTTTTTACCAAAAATATGTAGCAGAAAACAAATTGGCCTAAAATGTTAAAAAATTTAGATTTTTTATTTTTTTGGGGGGAATGTTATATATCAGAATGTAAAAAATATTGTTTTTTTTTTTCAAAATTGTTGCTATTTTTTTCAAAAATTATTAATCTAACAGGTGATCAAATACCACCAAAAGAAAGCTCTATTTGTGGGGAAAAAAAAGGACATAAATTTAATTTGGGTACAGCGTCGCACGACCACGCAATTGTCCGTTAAAGTAACGCAGTGCTGAATCGCAAAATATAGCCTGGTCAGGAATGGGGTAAAATCTTCTGGTCTTAAAGCGGTTAAAAATACGCTCATTGAGATTTTTTTTGTCAAAGACATGTAGCTAAATACATTTTGGCCTAAATATATGACAAAAATTGAATATATTGGATATTTATTAACTGACAAAGTAGAAAATGTCAATTTTTTCACAAAATTTTCGCTCTTTTATTATTAATATCGCAAAAAATGAAAAGCGCAGAGGTGATTAAATACCACCAAAAGAAAGCTCTGTTTGTGGGAAAAAAAGGACGTAAATTTTGTTTGGGTACGGTGTTGCATGACTGCACAATTGTCAGTTAAAGTTGCGCAGTGCCAAGTTGCAAAAAGTGGCCTGGACGTAAAGCAGGAAAATCCTCCGGTGGTAAAGTGGTTAAATACTTCAGGACATGGTGGGAGAAATGTATGCCTATGATATTACAGACTGACAGCATCCTGTAATCCCAGCCTTGAAGTGCATATTTGATGCTGACAATGCTATCATAGAATTTTAGGCCTATAATTTTCATTTGACCATCTGCACAGCAAATGCATCCATTTGATAAAACCTGAGAAATTGTTGATTTTGATTGGCTAGCATCAGCTATTAGTTTGAATCTAACTGACAGCATTCTTTGCTAATTGAATACCAGCATTCTGACGTCCAAAATATGAAAGGAATATACCAACTGTGTTGATGAATGTAAAGTATTAAGTGGCCCATCAGTCCAGAGGGTTTTCAATGACACTGAAGAAATGATTCTTCTTTGAAAATGGGAAGGATCTGGCTTTGAAAAGGACAAATTGGGCAAGAATAATTTTATTTCTCATGTGTATAAGGTAAAGCAGAGAAGTTGGCAATTCTTTTTGTTGCAGGTGTAGTTTATGAATATTTTAGCAATATCTTATTTGAATGGAAAGCTTCAGATGATGCCACAGCATTTAAAGGTATTTGGGTAGGGGCTCAGACTTGGCCATTCTTAAATATAATTTTTTTATGGAGTATTTCCAAATAAACTTCCGCAGGGTCTTCTAGTGATGTCATTGGAATTAGGCTGGCCATACAATTTTCTTGTGCAATTTACCTTAAGATTTACAAATACCATATAACACGAGCTCAAACCTAAACACTTTCACTCCATAGTTGAAGATAAATCTAAAGGAAATTGAATACGGAAATTGTATAAATGTATGGCCAGCCTTACACTGAAAACACAAGCAATGTTTTTCCCCTCATGTTATCCACTTTTGACACCCTTGATTAACTTGCTAACTTCTATGATAGTACAGGTACACTTGCATAGTAGAATTTAGAAAGCTGTTTAACTGATGAACTATGTAAATATTCCACTTGCATAATTAATGGGAAACAAAACAATGAAAACCTATTGAACTAGCAGAGACCTAGCTTGCATTGTCACACATACTTCTTTGTTTCTTATAATTTATTTTGTGTACACCAACACAAACCATCAAAGGAACCCTTTCTCTTTTAGTACTTGCTCATTTTATTGCAGCATTTGAACAACAGTTAAAGGAATTCATCAAAGGCTATAAAACTGTTTTCATAAACAGTTATGTCTGAAAGGATTTTCTAGGCTATTTTAAAGAGCCTTCAAGTGATTTGCAATATGTAATGCCAAAATACCATGCAATTATGATTCAATAAAGCCTTACAGAATAGCATATAAACATCTATCTGCTTTTGTTAATGAAGATTTCATTTGTGATAATCTTAGTTAAGATAACTATAGTTCAGTGCATCCTTAGATAAAAGAAAGTACCATGCACATGTTTGCATGTTTGCAATAATAAAGTTTTATGGGGTCACTTAAAATACATTACCCTCTCTTTCACCCCTGTTTCTTTTTTATTTTCTTTTTTAACCTTTTTCCTATGAGCACGACTTGAATATTGCAAGCTTATATCATAGAAAAATGCTTGCGTAATATTTGTTTGGCTAATATGATTGACATACACTGCCAGCAGAAATCTTTTCTGACAAAAGTAGTCAATGTCTTGGTTGAAAAAATGGCCGGCTAAAGATAATTTTACAGTGTTTGGGTATTGGTGACCAATAACTGATGCAGAGTAGCATAGTGATCTAATAAATGAATAATATTTTTTATTAGTAATATAACAGTAAGCAAATTAGTGACCATGACAGCTCCAAGGGCCCTTTCACACTAATCTGTTTTCTTCCATTTTTTTGCCTTACCAAAAGCAGGAGAAAAATGCATGTATATTAAATCCTATGAAACTCTTTACACCAGTCAGTTGCAAGTTAATTGCATTTTTAAAAGTCCTGCATGCTGGGTTTTTTGGTGAAATGTTGCTGTGGTAAAAAAAAAGCACCAAAATTCACCTCCCATTTAAATGAATGGTAAACACATAAAAAATGTGGCAAACCGCATCAAAAATGCACATGTGGTTGTGTTTTTGTGAATTTTTAGGTCACACTTTCTTTTAAAGGTGCAAAATGGCTCAGAAACAGGGCAAAGATGCATATGCATTTTAACTGCATTTTTGCAACTAGGCAGTGTGAAAGCAGTCTAAAATTTCAGGGTATGAGAAAATGTAAGGGTACTTGATTTCTAGAGCTAGCATAAGAGTTCCAAACAATATAGATCCTTATTAAGAAAGTAAAGCTGACATTACACCTGTAGATTTTTGTTCAAAAACTCTTGTTTTCAGAACAGATGTTCAATAATAAAATAAAGACTTAAAAGAGCAGATTCAGCAATTACTTTTAAATAGAGTGAGCAGGAAAAAAATCGAAAGGACAAGAATATTTTTATTGAATCCAACAGTAATAAATCAAATTTCGATTGGTAAATTGGTTCCTGGCTGAGAAAAATCAAAACAAAGTTATCCAGAAGTA
Source organism: Pelophylax lessonae (assembly GCF_965119305.1). Classification (NCBI taxonomy): domain Eukaryota; kingdom Metazoa; phylum Chordata; class Amphibia; order Anura; family Ranidae; genus Pelophylax; species Pelophylax lessonae. The sequence continues at coordinate 105,893,979 of NC_138777.1, read as the reverse complement.
GAATAGTCTAGAAAAATTAAGTCACTGACATGGTACTCAAAGGAAAAGTTATTTAAAATGAGTTGAGTAAACAATTTTAATCCTTCTTGTCCAAACATTTGAACAAAATTCTACAGGCGTAAGGCCTGCCTAACCATAGCCTTAGCAAACCATGCAACTGTGGCTATTTAGTGATTTGGAAGCTTGTATGAAATGGCTAGGAAAACATCAAAATCTCCTAATTATTTTATTATGGGGTCTCATCGTGTACAGCTATGGCCCTGGTCCTTAAAATCCATGCATAGCACAGGCAGAACTGCCAAAAAATAAATAAGAAAGACTTTTGTCTCAGCTCCTTTTGATACAACTCATTGCTGTTCCAAAGAAGTACTCACCCTTACAGTATGTCCAAACATCTTCCACAGAGTGCCAATTTTAGATATGTTCACAGGTAAGAACAATAACAAAATGGGCGCAGCACCAAAAAAACACACACACAAACAGTCCAGTTAGGAAAGTTCTAAAGGGAGAAAAAAAGAGAGATGATCCCCACACCAGGTGCCGTGATTGCTAAAAAAACACGCTTCCCCGCTGTGTTTAGAAGAAAGACCTGCTTACCAGAAGAAATTGATCATCAAGTTATGGAGTGGTCAAACGAATATATTGTCATGGATTCACTGTATGTTCAGCCACATCACGATTGAATGGTCAAGCTAATATGGGCCCCTTCTTCAATATCAGGCAGTCATATTCAAACAGATGGACAGACAAACCTCAGGAATAAAGAAACTTATATGGTGTAGTAGTTCCAAGATTGAAAAAGAAGCTCTAATACACTCACGTATAAGCAGATTGATTCAACCATCAAATGAATGTGCAAAGATGACCGCGGCGTGGCGTGCTTGCGTCGTGTCTGAGGGTCATGTGATCGTGTGGCTGAACATACAGTGAATAAATGAGCAATATATTAATTTGACCACTCTATAACTTGAAGGTCAATTGCTTCTGGTAAGCAGGCCTTTCTTCTAAACACATCGGTGAAGCGTGCTTTCCAGCAATCACGGCAGCTGGTGTGGGTATCATCTCCCTTTTTTTTCTCCCTTTAGAACTTTCATAATTGGACTGTTTGCACCCTTTCCATTTATAGTGTCTCTAAGGGTTACAGTCATATCCATTGGTGCTTGCGGCCTTATTTATTGGACGTATTTAATTTTTTAGTTACAAAGCACAGATATATTCTTGTTGATAAATAACTCTTGTCAGGCAATCAGAAGTTAGCTTAAAGTTTATTTCCATTGGAATAACACTAACTTTATATTTGTTACACGTTCTTATTCTTATAGCGTATAGTATATATATTTATATATATATATATATATATATATATATATATATATATTTTTTTTTTTCTTTTTTCATAATTGCTGATTACATTTTACATTCTCTTTCTGACAACGTTAGCACTGAAAGATCCTGCTTAATTCCCTTTATTTTTGAGAGGGCTGGGGAGCTATGTTTGCCATGCTTAACCTTGTATGTACTGTGCTGGCACACAGTGCCCATCAGTGTCATACAGTGCCCATCAGTGATGCTTCATCATTGCTGCTCATCAGAGCATATCAGTGCTGCTTATCAGTGCCCATCAATGCCGCTTATTATTACTGCCTCATCAGTGCTGCCTCATCAGTGGACATCAGTGTAGCTAATCAGTGCAGCCCCATCTGTGCAGCCTCATCTGGGCAGCCTCATCAGTGTGGCCTTTTTAGTTCACATCAGCGCACATCAGTGCAACCTCATCAGCACCCATCAATGCAGCCTCATCTGTACCAGTTTCCCCATCACAGCAGTGTGTCATCACAGTCACCACTGTGTCTAAAAAATTCTTTACCAGTGAGGAGATATACCAAATCCTAAGTATGACCAACGAGGGCAGCAGGGAGCTCTCTGTGTCTGATTCAGAATATGAACCATTGTTAGGTAGTGGGACGGCAACAGAATCAGAGGAAAAGTGTGCCCACTAAAGAGAAGCTTTCTAGTGAAGAGCAGTCTATCACAAGTAATGCAGTGGCATCCACTAGTAGTGCAGTGGCATCCACCAGAAACAGAGTACATCTTCAATAAAGGTCAGGTACTAGTGGGGTGTCACATCAGCCCCAAAGGGTTAGGGCTAATGCCAGTCTACCATATGCACTTTAAAACCCTCTTTGTCTTCTACCTAATTTAGGGGCAGCTAATGTCCCCCCTTTTACTGCACAGTCAGATGTAAAGGCCAACACGGGAAATTTTGCACCCATTGATTTTTTATTTTTCATGGATTACTTCTTACGTTAAATTGTAGACCAGTGCAACCTCTATGCCCAACAATTTATTGTGAAAAATCCAACTTCAGATTATGCCCTTCCCTATGAATGGAAACAGTTAACAGTGGAAGAATTGAAAATATTTTTGGGCCTCACATTTAATATGGGACAAGAACAAGATATTTAATGATCATGCGGTTTCCCCATTTTAGATATAACACCCAGTGCCCTCCTCGAAATGACCCTTCATATGATAAACTTTATAAAATTTGGCCACTTATTAACTTTTCTCCTAGAAATGTTCCCAATTGTATATCTTGGACAAAAACATCTGCATGGATAAGTCACTTATCCATTTCACTGCCAGGCTGGACATCAAGCAGTTTATCCTCAGCAAAAGGGCTTGATGTGGAGTGAAACTTTACAAGTTATGCAACAGAGCCACGGGGGAAAAACATATGCCTTCTGCATGTACAAAGGAAAGGACACCTTGCTGCACCCCCTTGACTGACCAGACTATATTGGATTAAGTGGAAAAGTAATTTGGGACCTTGTATTCCCACTCTTCAAAAAGGGTCATCCTCTATATACATTGATAACTATTATACTAGCTTGCCCATTTTCCACAATTTTAACTGGAAGAAAACACTAGCATGGGGCACTGTGAGAGCTAGTAGGAAGGCCTTGCCACAAAGGCTGGTTAATACAAAACTACAAAGATGGAAGTCAGTGAGTTTACGGAACAAAGAGGTTTTGCCTATGAAGTAGAGGAACAAACAAGACATCTATATGCTTTCCTCAATCAAGGAAGACACCTGTGTATAAATCCCCAGAAGGAATGGCCCAGTCCAAAAACTCGAATATGTGCATGAGTACAATATGTTCCTGGGGGGAGTCAACCACAACGTGTAGATGATCCAGCCCTATCTTACAACAAGAAGAACTTACTATTGGTACAAGAGTCTCCATTTATTTGGCAATATATAATTCCTGCACTATAAATGAAAAGCCCACCAAAAGTAGCTCAAGAGGGATGGCCAATCACCACGGAGTGAAGGAATATTTATGAAAACTTCCACCGCACATCGTGACCCCCTAGGCAATAAACACTCACCAGAAATCTGGAAAAATATGCCTTAAATATATAATCTTTGCTCCACCTCATAACCATACAAAGGCAAATGTTTCGAAGTACAGTTCTGAGATGCAAACCCAAAGGCAAACCGCAACACTTCCAGCAGCATCACATGTGTGCATAGAGAGAGGAAGACACTCATAGGGCAGTAGTCCAATACAACAATTTTATGGACTCACAAAACACCCCTTCCCCATCTCATTACACTCACATGATAAACACGATATAAGGCAAAAAAATTATCCAAGGGACAGAAACAGAGCGCTGTGCGGCCAAGATCTCACCGGCACCCGCACCGTCCGCGTTCGGAGATACTCGGATGATTCCGTATTTCCGTGACTGTCGAAAGTGTCTAGGTTGTTGGGGTGATAGCGTGCTCACGCCCTGATGTGTTTCATCATTGGCTGACTTCAACAGAGGGCGCCAGAGTATCTCCGAACGCGGACGGAGCGGGTGCCGGTGAGATCCTGGCCACACAGTGCTCTATCTGCTTCTGTCCATTGGATAATTTTTTTTGCAAATGTTTGCATTAATACATGTCTTCCGGGGCAGTACCAGGGCCCCCACACCCTTTTCATGGCCAATAACTTGCATACAAGCCTTCAAAATGGGGACTTTTGAATTTTCAAATTCAGGTCCCAAAGGCTTTAATTGGGTTTGGGTCCAAACTTTTGCAATGTTTGAGAGTTTTAGTGCGAACTGAACAGGGGGGGGGGTTCTGCCCAACTCTACTCAACAACAGACAGGCCAATTTTGTACTAGAAGCCACTCATTTTTGTTTATTTTACAGTTACTTTTCTTTTGATGGAGATTTTTATCTTCAGGTGACTCGCACAACTATGGGGGTGGATTTTGCCACCAGCTATGCCAGCCTGAAGATGGGTTTTTGGGAGGCATGCCTCATCTGGCTTAACAACCCTATTTTAGCCTACATCATTGTTTATAAGTGCTACATAGATGATGTGGATATTATTCAGGAGGGTTCGGACACTAATGTAGCCACCTTTGTCTCGTATCACAATGCCAACCCATTTGGGCTCTCTTTTTCATCAGTCTGTGACAATCATTCCCTGACTTTTCTGGATCTTCTAATTTGGGATGAGAAAGAGAAGATCTATGCTGTGAACTCCACAAAGCCTACAGCTGGAATTCTTTCCTTCGTTACACTAGCTGCCACTACCCTCAGGGGATTAACAGAGCTAGTTTTTTTACGGTATAACTAGACCAAGCTTGAGGATTACCAGGAACATAGTACATTATAAAAAAAATACATTTACTGATACAGGGTACCCCACTAAAATGGTTTGCAAAGCTTTTTCCTTTTACCTTAGTGGTGACTCATATCAAAAGCTTGAAAAGGACTATGCCTAATGCATCCGATTTATCACACAGTTTCATTGTAAATATAGAAGGATGGAGCAGATCTCCAAGAAACATTAGCCTATCCTACTAGAAAACCCCCATCTTAAAGATACGATCACAAGACAACCCAAGATGACCCAAGAGTTGTGCCAAGTAGGCTTAGATCCACCACGAATACCAATACACAGTCCATATCTTTCTTTTTCTCTCTCAAAGGGATGTACCAATGTAAAAAGTTAAAATGCTTAACTTGCAAATATATCCAGCATACCCAAGAAATGTTTCAGGTGAAGAGCAAAACATACAATATTTAAGCATTTAACAACAAGCTCTTCTGAATTTGTGGTGTATTATCTTATGTGTACATGTGGTCTTTTCTATGTTGGAAGACCATACGGGCACTGAGAAAATCTTTTGGTGTGCACCACCATTTGGTTGAGGAGGATAGGAACAAGCACAGTGTCCCCAGACACTTCACAGAATACCACAAAAAAAAAACTGATGGTTTGAGAGCCTTGGTTATTGAATTCACCCCAACCAATACTCTACTAAGGAATGGTTCCATAGGTTGTGCCAAAAGGGAACCTACTGGATCTATGGCTTAAACATGTTGGCTCCAGCTAGTCTTATGAGGAGATTGATATCATCAGTATCCTGTAATATAGTGTGTTCATCAGTATAATCAATTAGTTTGGTTCCATCCTCTATAGCTATACCAGTTGCCATACTAGTTGTCACATACCTGGTGGAAGAGCCTAAGATGGTGAGAAAGGCCTCTCTTACACCTCTGACTCAGGGCCCCAGATAGAGCAGACAGGTAATGCAGGAGTGCAGAGTGGCATGAGTGCCTATTGGTCTTGCTAGCAGCAGGGCTGGACAGACTCTCAGGAACAAGCAGGGGAAGACTGTCAGTAGACCGCAGTGGAGCAGGAGTACCAAATGGATAGTAGTGAGCAGGAGAAAGGAGCAGGCTGAGACCATCAGTGGGCCACAGAGGTGCAGGAGAGCCAGATGGACACCAGTGGAATATCGGCAGAGGCTCATAGCAGGCAGTCCAGCAGCAATGGAGACAGTAGCAGAGTCAGACGAAACAGGTCATACACAGGCAGATGAATCAGGTACAGATGCGTATATATAGGAGAAATATCAGGATGCAGGCCAAGTCGGTAACAGATCAGTGGAGCAGCAGCAAGGGGAACAGGCAGAAGCGTGGTCAGAGGTACGCTGGGATCAATGAAGGCAGAGTTCAGGAGTAATCAAGACAAGCCGGGTAAATCAGTAGTCAGAAGCAGAGTTACAGGTTGCAGGTATACACAGAAATGCTGTAGACAAGACAGCACTGAAGCATAGTACAGGTCCAGTTTAAATAATCCGTTCCCCACCAATACGAGCAACAGATGAGCATGCGTGCGCACAAACAAACGCGTGCACAATTCCTATTAGCATGAATAGAAACATGAATTCTAGAAGAGCCATTCTGTCTGCTGCAATGTCTTTCCTAACACTGGTCCATTATGCGTTAATATATCCACCGCCTGCTAATAGAGTATCTCCTTATGATTCCTTTAATTTTTATATTTTTTACATATTTACCATTTTGCAATGTTAGGTACTGCTCTTATTTTATTTTATTCTTCTGCAATATATTTTGTAGATATTTGTATCAGGAGTGTGCCGGTCCGCTGGGCTCTGTGGTTCCTCTGATGCATATGGGTTAATGAATCCTGTCATTATTTTTTGGTGGCGTGGCCGCCTTTCCCCTCCCATTTTCACATCATGCATGCCGATTGGTGACAGGGATCCACTGTCACTCCCCTATTTATATGGAGTACCGTTTCACACCTGTTTATTGGTTTGACAAAGAAACCAACAGAGCTTTGAAACTAATTACCAGGGATACCCCCCCCCCCCCGACACCCGACGGCATGACGTCACATCCGCTTTCGCACTCCAGGGTGGTATCCTCCACTTCTGGGATAGTTGGACTCGGCTTCTGGTTTTTCCTCCACACACTGTTAGATGCCAAATGCAGATCTCCTGGGTGGATTGACATAAGCACCCTGCTAATAGCTGCAGATAAGCGCTATATATTTTTGTTTTTATGTGATTTTGTATTTGGCTCTTTATTTTACAATAAAGATACTTGTTAATGCTGCACTTATTTGTCACTCCCTTGTGTTCCTTCTTGTGCCTTTCAGAGATTTGTTCCTGTCTCAGGTTGAGCTGCCTATTGGAGTGTTAACTTACCAAGCCATATGGGATTTCATTAACTTTTTATGTATCAGTTGGACTTCTATTTATGAGGTTTGTTCTTTTGTTGTTGTTTACATCAGTTTTATAGGGAGAATTTATGTATAGTAAACCCACATTTGTGTGCCATATACAGAATATTTTTGTTTTGTGTTAAAGAGGAAGTATTGCAGACTGTAAGCAACCAGTGATAGAAAACTTTTCAAGTACTGCCCTTAGAAACCCCCAATGAACTCAATCCAGAGTGAGGGGCAGAGAAGGTGTTTTCTGTAGCTTCACACTTTTTAATAAAGTTAATAAACACCTAGTCCCATCAGGTGCCTGTCTTCCAGACACAAATCCCACCTGATTGGGATGTATCAAGGATGGTAATATATGTACTAATCTAAGGGCAAGTAATTCAGCAAACATGTTTTTATGTAAAAATTGAAAAATATATAGGTCTATTATTAGTAGTACTAGAAGGGTCCTTTTCGGTCTTGGGGATTGTGACAATTACCGCTTGTAATATTTCAGGAGAAAGAAAACCAGAGGACATGGCTGATTAAAGTTAGTTAGTAAATGGGGAGATACAAGGTCATCTAGCTGTAATATTTGTCAGAAAAACCACTGATGCCTGGATATTTGTGATTAGGCAGGGTTATTACAATTAGAAGAAATTTCCTGGAGTGTAAAGGTTTGTGGAATATTATTTTGTTGTTTTACATATAAAGCATGAAGATTAAAAGCCTGCAGGAATGATTCAATTAGGGGTGTAGTAGGTGGGGGCATGGACGCTTTATTCCAGAAGTCATACAGAGAATTATAGGAATGTCTGAAGACATTTGCTATATCTTGTAGGTTGGAGAGTCTACAATTAGTATGGAGAGTGATGTAGAGTATTTTCTGTTTATTTTGTTGGGATTTGACTTTCCTAGCTAGCCACACACCTGATTTATTGTTAAGACCACAGTTCTTAGCTTCGGTATATTTATTTCAGGTTGTTTTCATAATTATAAAGAAGATGTCCTAATTACTGTCTTTCATGTAGTATAGCTAAGGACAACCAGGAAGTGGACTGAAGCTTAATTTGTTTCTTTTCATCTATTATGGAAAGAAGTGCTTAATCTGCCAGGTCCTCTGCTACTTTACATGAGATGATAATTTAATCAGTATGCAACATAAAGGGATTCCATAAGATAGAGCGATTAACATCAGGGTATTCATTCTTCTCAAAAATAAGTTATGTACTTGTGTCATTTGGTGAAGTAGTTGTTGATCAGCTAGGAGGGAAGTGTTGAGTCTCCAAGGACTAGTTGGTGTATTATGGTCGTGGTAATTAATTTCAATTGTAATGTAAGCATGATCTTATCAGTAGATTGGCTTGCAGTGAATGCTTGTCCATTAGAAAGTAGCCAGTCCTGGAATAGGAATTATGGAGCTGTGAAAAACGATATAGTCCTTTTTGAATAAATTGTGGCCATGCCAGTTGTCATAAAGGTCATATTTCCTAAATACATTGGTAGGTGATTGGGATGCAGGCCTCTTAGTAGAAGAAAATGCCTTGATACAGTTGAAGGAAACTGAGTTGTTAATAGCAATAAGAACCCCACATTTCTTTTTTGGTGGCATTCACCATGTAGAGATGCAGTAATTTAAGTGTATACAAAGGCATTTAGAGGATGACAAATGTGATTCCTGGACAAAGAGTACAAGCTTCCATCATCCAGGAAGAGTTTGTAAGAGCTATTAATTGCCTTGACGTGAAATTATTTTCAGCATCGTGAAAATGCATGTAATGGTGGTGGTGAAATAAAAAAAAAGATGAGGCTGAGAAACAAGATGGTCTTGGGTTGTAGAGTTTATCAGTAGTGAGGTGGAGCAGAACTTTTGAATGATAATGTTCTCTGGGTCACTTGTGAAGATGCCATTAGGAGTAAAATGATTCATGTTAGAAACATTGGATCTTGAGGAGACTGTGACTAGAAAAAGATAGATAACAACTACAGAAAAGTAAAAAATGGAAATGGAATACTTAAAGCGGAGTTCCGGGCACAAAAACAATATTTTTTTTTGTGCCCCTCCGCTAGGTAGACCTGACCTGAAAAGGAATTGGATAGTTTTTTTTTTTTTTTTGTTCACTCACCTTTTAATTGAAGATCGTAAATACTCACCTCAGAGTACTTCCTCCCTCGGAGCCGCGGCTCACCCCGTCACTTCCTGTCTCGCTATGATTCCTGGAAGCTGAACGTCATAGCTCCCAGGAATCAATGCGACGGCACCGGCCCCGCTTGTCATTTCCGGGCGACGCCGCATTCCCCTGCTAAACAGCTTCTGGGCATGCCCAGAAGCTGTGGAGGAATGCGGCGCCGCACCGGAAGTGACGAGAGGGGCCGGTGCAGGCACATTCTGGGACAAGAAGATGCGGAAGAAGACACAGAAGAGGACCGTGCCGGCTTCAGCTGCCCACAAGAGAGATGGAAACGCTGTGGAAGAAATTTTATAAGTAAGTATTTCTTCTAAAAGGTAAGTGCGAACCGGGACAGATCAGAGGCTATCCATTGTGGAATGTGCTAGCCCTGACTGTCCCGGGGGTATGCTTATTGAAAATTGACTTCTGTGCCCGGAACTCCGCTTTAAGAATAACCGGAAAAAAGGCAGGTTAGCTATGACTGCTAAGGCAACCTGGGAGGAGGGGGGATTGGGGGTTTAGTGAACAGAATTAGGAACAAGGAATAAGAATGTAAATCATTGATATTATGTACATGAGCCTGAGTCTGAGAGTAATGCTTTGGCTGGGAGTAGACTTATATATGGGAGGGATTGTTATCAGATTTAGGTCCATTCAGAGTCAAGTCACCCAGGAGTTTGCAAAAGTGAGAGATTGGACATTAGCCAGCATAAGTCTCCATTCTTAGACTATGTGTAGCCCTTTCTTTAAATTATAACTGGGGGCAGTTTTCCCATTCCATGTTACAAGTAGCTTTGTAAGGAAATCCCGTGTATAGATAATTTTGTTGGTTTTGTCAGGGTTCTGAGCTTTTTCCTGTTAAGGACAGTCTGCTGGAAAAAGTCCACATAGAGGGATGTAACATCAAGGTTATCCAGCAGAACTGGATTTTGTTTGGCCCCAGCCATAATTCAATCCTGAACATGAAAAAAATGAATGCAAGCGAGTACGTACATCTCTAGGTGCAATAACTTGTAGAAACTTCGGCTTGGGATTTCTATGCATCCTGTCTATATACAATTTTAGTTCTCTCAAATAGGGTATGAGAGCCTTAATAAGTGGTTGAATAAAGGGCAATAGATCAGGGGGACAGATGGATTCAGGTATGCCCCTGCATTTCATATTACTCCACCTCGAGTAGTCCTCCAATCCAGCAAGTTTAGATTGTAGTCCCTGATTTTCATGATCATGATCAGTATGGGCATCAACAAGATAATTTTGCACCAGGTTTGCTCATTTTAGACTCAATATTGTCAATTCTGTCAGAGTGAGAATGTACAGTCCTGTTAAGGGTGGAGAACATCACTGAAAAACATTGTGTAAAGTATGTATCAGTGATACCAGAGTGTTCTTCATAGTGTGCTCTGATATAGGCTGATCTGTAGCAGGTAATTCATCTATGGAGGGTCGATTGATTCTGCAGTTTTTTAGGCACATTACCTGTACTGGCAGGCCTGTGTAGATGACTCCCCTGCAGAGATAATTTCTAATAAACCTGGAGAGAGGTCTGCAAATGATCAGACCAAGAAAAAGAAGTACACTTGAACAGCTTGCACATTGTAAGTTTTAGAGTGTAGAGCAGTGGGTGTTGTAGGGTTAAAGCATCTTCCTATGGTTGCTATGTGCCACTAATAGAACTTGGGGCAGAAAGAGCTCAGCCAGAAGCAGCCATTCACAGGCTAGGCCTGACTCCATTGCAGAGATTGTTTTTGATAAACCTTCAGAGAGGTTTGCAGGTCTGCAGATGATGGAACCAGGAAACAGAAGTATACTTGAAAAGACAGGATTTTTGGTAATCTAAAATAAAACTATCAAAAACAAAAAGGAAAAAGAGAGACAGTGACAGGTTTTATCTGCAAACTTTGCTTGGGGGGGGGGGGGGGGTGTAGTAAAGAATCTACCTTGTTTCAAAAGTGCACTTATTATTTAAATCGCCTGTGATGTTGCAGAAATTAGTCTTTTATTTATCTGTCTTAAAATATTAAACTATTTAAGTAACTCTTTTGCTGTCATTTCAACTGACTTCTCAAAAAAATCTGTCACAATTGATGTACAACTACCTTGGTGCAGAGCAAACTGAGATGCAGCAGAATTTGCTTTTGTACTCACAACACTGCTCTGTACCTGAACACTTCTCATAATTATTCATTAGTGCCGCAGCCAGAGTGACTTTTGCATTACACTGTAATAGTAATTTATTTAATGGTATCTAATTAGTGAACTGCACCTTGTCCAAGGGTTATTTTTTAATAACAAACCCAAGCTTTTCCTAAGAATTCACAGTTGCCAGCCTTCTAATATTATTAAATAATAAAACCCAACACCCCTGTAGATAATTTAGCTATTTTAACCATGAGCTTATGATTCTAAAATTAAAAAAAAACTGAACAAAACTATGCCTGAGCCCAGGACAACATGGCAATCATAGAAAAGGCTTGGATTGCTCTATAAATGTATATGATGCATTCCTTTTTTTCTAAGTACAAGTTAGTACAGATCATTTATCTCTTGCACAATTAGCAATATTTACTTTTAAATTCAATAGTCACAGTGAAGTAAAGCATCCAACTAGACATGTACTATTATTGTTTAAGGGTAAGAAGACCATTCATTTCAACAAAGATCTTCCCATTAGATTTAAAAAATCTTATACATGTTATTTACCTGTAAAAACCTCCCTTGTGTAAACATCCAAAATGCTTGGGACTATTGCTGGGCCATCTAGGATGTATGGTCAGCAGCCCCATTCAAGTGGCACCCAATTAATTTCCCCTTGGTTCCTTCCTTGCAGAATCATAAAAGTCTATGTAGCAATGTGAGTTGAGGGACAAAGGAACTGGGCCAGTACAGACAGTAATAAGACACTCCGAGGACATCAGAGAGCTAAGGCATGCAAGGAGGGAAAAAGTTGTTCTAGAGAATTGTCTATTATAGCAGTAGTCAAATTTGCTAGCAAGTTCTGAGGTACCTTTTTAGTTATTAAAACATTCATTTATGGAAAGGAAAAATACTGAAAGTGAGCATTTAAAATACTTGATTTTCCTGTTCTTTTACCTGCAGTTTTTTATGCTGGTGACAGGTCTTTTAATCATTTATGGTTGAAGAGATGGTTAAGAACATATTTGTTTAGCAAACTACTAGGCGTGACAGGCTAACCGGTAGCATTCTCCCTCGCAGTTGTGACGGGTTCTTCTGTTTTTATACCTTCCCCCCTCTCTCCCTTTTTTTTTTCTTCTCTTTCTCTTCTTCCCCTCGCTTTTTCCTCTCCTCCTTGACCGCCCCTCCTGTTTCTGTCTCGTAGTCACTTTCCCATCCCTTTTGTTCTACCCCCTGATTTCTCCCCCCGTCCCCTGAAATATTGTGGACGACCTAGTTGTCCACATGCACCTACCATTTTTCCGCCCCCTCCCACATTTCCCTCTGCTTGCTCCCCTTGCTCCCTCTTTTTCCAAACATGGTCCTCTCGCAGCCCCCTCGGGAGCACAGACACAGTGTGTTCCCCTTGGGGGTGTCTGCCCCCCGTTCGTATACCCGGGGGCCTTCTAAGTTTCAATTGCATGGACCGCATCTCTCTTTAATGCAGCCAAGGGATCCCACAGTGCCTTCTGCCTTTAGGGCACGCATTCCCCCCTCAGTCCGAGTCCCTGTTGTTACTCAAACGCTCTCTCTATGGCTCATACTGCCTTAACTTCCTGGACTAGCTCACATGCCTTTTCTCCTTTGTACACTTCAATAGGTTCTTTGTTATTAACTGTGTGCCGCTAGTCACGTGTTATTGTTACAACTACTGAGGTTTGTTTAAACTGTATTTTGGTTTTCTCTACTTTTTGTATATACATTCAACGTAACCCTACCTGTATGCCTATAAAAATTTTCAATAAAATGTTTTTTTAAAAAAAAAGAACAGAGAATGAGATACAAGTGGATGAGTCAAAGCTGAAGTCTGGCGCTCCACAAATACAAAGCAAAAAAGAGAGCAGGGTCTGAGACTGCTTTATAGGTAACACACCTCCATCCCTATTCGTACATAAAAAGAAAAGAAAAACGTCCATGGGACTTTTAATGTGGTGGGTACAGTAGGCCATAAATACTGCATTTTATTTTGTCATACAATACACAGTAGACAGGATCAAACAGTAAAAATACAAAAAAGTATACATATAGGTCCATAACAGTATAAATTGCATATTGGTACATAAACATCTTGAGACTCAATGCATTTAATGAGATTCGACTCACTTCTTCAAGAGCAGATGCGTATTTGGTCTATAAATATAATACAACATAGTATCAAAATACAATGCAGTAATCATAACATTTTATTTTAAAATGGACCTAAAGGCGGATAAGTACTCACATCGGCTGAGCCAGGATGAGAGACCCGTGCAACCCCCAGGTAGCGGCCGCAAACGCCTGATCCGAGAGTTGAAGGAGTGGAACAAACAGACAGCCTCCGAGGGGGGACATGTGGGAGATAAGTGTGGTATATCCAATGTGGGAAGATATCCCTTGTGTTCCATAACGGTTTGCTGTAACAAATATATGTGTATATGCGTATATAAGAATATGTAAAAATAATGAAATAAGGTCATCTACTATATATGGTAATGGAGTAAAGGAGGTATTTGTGTAATATACATATAGTAGAGCACAAGCAGGAGTATGGAGCAAGAGATAAAAAGATCAAAGATGTATAGTGAAACAGATGGAGATCAGGGAAGTGGAGGAAAAAGAAACAATAATACCAATAGAGAATGTGGCAAACAAAAAGAAAAAAGTCAAGAAAAAGTGAGAGATATATAGTGGTAGGAAAGTGTGAAATCCATAGGGAATAAACGAATATACCAGAGTGAGTTGAAGTCTGCCAAAATACAAATGTCTTTAATCCCCTGGACTGTATGTAAGGGACATAGAGAAATCTGCTGTCCAGGTAGATAAGGGTACACATGAATCTAGGCAGCCATCCTCAGGCTCTGTAACACCCAAAGGCTCTGTAACATATGTAGAAAGGAAATCAAAGCCCACCGGACCATCATAGACACCAGGATTACACGTATTCTGATGAGCCCAGTTTATTCTACACTCTTTTAAGTATTCTTAATCTTGTTTAATACATTTCACCTTTTTATTACTACACTTAATGGTGCCACCCTCCCCCCCTTTCTTTCTAGAGAGAAAGATACAGACTGAAAGCTTTTCTCTTCTCCCTCCTCATGTGTGCTCTTCCAGAAGATTTTGGGTTCTTTCATGAAAGCTCTCATGTCACTTCCTTAGCCACAGAACTCCTGTGAAAGGTGATAAAATGGGAATGTACTTTCCCTATGCAATTTTATATGTGAGGAGAGATGATTGCCTGCATTTGTTGTCACTAGCGACGGGTACATTTTCTGAGATTCAATACATGTGGAATTCATCGTTGATCCTGTTTAAGATTTATGTAATCCAAACATTGAACATTACAGTGATTCCCATTAAAAAGTCTAGGGACCCTCTTCTTCCATTCCTCTTGAGATGCTAAAAGCCTTAACCATAATCTCACTCAAGCCAGGGAAGGATCTAACCACACCCCAACAGTTTGGGCCAATCTCTCTCTCTTCTGAATAATGACATAAAATATATGCTAAACGTATCTAACGAATATTCTTTCCTCTGCTCCAGTCGACTGACTAAAATAACGGTTTTTCTCTTTCTTTTATAGGCAAACTTCTAATCTTTTGACAATCTGGACCAATCCCAGGCAAGTTATCCTTACTGACCAATTATAATCATTGACTTACTGACCAATAAAATTTGATCCTGAATTGACCAATTGACTTACTTGCTTAATGACCAATAACATTTTATATATCTCCCTCTCTCTCTTTTTTTTTAAATTAAACTGTCATGCCACATCTCCATGTATGAATGGAAGGTACATTTTATGACCTGCCCTTCATTTTTATTGCTCAACGTCTGATGGATATTCTACCCCTACTTATACACCCAGACCAGTCAGGGTTCACTAAAGGTCATGAGACTATGGACACCACCCACCGACTAAATATATAATCCACTCAGCAAAAGTACAGAGGTCACCTCCTCTGCTTCTGGCATTAGATACATTATAGAAAGCATTTGACAGAATTCCCAGGGACTATTTAACTTGTATATTGTCCGCCTTTGGAATTCTTAGCCCGATATATTCTGCAATTATGGCCTTATATGCTAAGTCCTCGGCGCAGGCCTACTAAGTACCTCAGGGATACTCTCTACCCCCTTCCCCATTTCTTTTTTGCCAAGAGCGACCTCTTTCGCCACTGATCTTCAACTTATTAATGGTATTAATGGTATACGCTACCATCCTTGGTTTCCGTATTCTGGATAAAATGCATACCATTCACGGACTACATATTTCTGATGTTAATTGATGTGGCAAATTCCCTGGCTTCGGTTCATTCATCCTTGATGCTATTCAGTTAGGTACCATACTTTAAAGTTAATGAAACAAAATCATATACTGTACAAAGGATCTGGTTATTCCTACTTCACTGAAATAAAAGCTTAAGTATGCATTTCCATATGTGTGGCAACAAGAAGGGATCCATTATTGAAGTATCACTTTAACTTTCCCTGCCGCAGCAAACTACTCAGCACTACTAGAAACCATCTGTTCTAAACTACAGGACTTAGTGAAAAAAAGCTGTCTTGGCACCCGCCAATTGTTCAGCACAAAGGCAGAACAGCGATCTACCTATATAAACAAGGCAAGTCACCATTCTGTCAGTAGGGAAGGCATTGATCCTGTGTTTCTGTAAAGCAGGAACATGGATCAATGCCTTCCCATAGTTAAAGCACCTCCCCCACAGTAACTAAGCACAGGCTAGGCATAAAGTTAACCATTTGATCGCCCCTGATAAGTCCCCTGGATAACAGCCCAGGTTTATACTTAAAGATTTGGGGTTAATTTTTTCAGTTTTTTAGCCCTCTTTCCCTGTTTTCAAGCACCTACCTAGTGTTTAAGTGTTCTTGAAGCCAGGACCACCATTAGAAATCATAGGGGTCCATATAACTCTCAAAAAAAAATATTCCCTAGAGGTCTATTAGGGAAGGTGTCCCTTATATTCTCTGTTGGTGTAGTGGGGCATGCTGTAAAAAATATACAACACTTATCTGTTCTGCTGTCCCATGCAGCACTCTCTTAATAAAGTGACAGAATGCACCAGAGCACTTCATAACTATGGAATGGGTTCTGTTTCCACACAGTTACAGAGAACTCTGTTTAGGACTGGGGACGATCACACACCTGACAACAGGAGGACCAGGACTGGACTAATCACTAAGCAAAATAAAATTTGGGCAACAAGAGAAAAGAGATCCACAGAGTTTTCCCTAGCTATAATGCACTTAAAGGATAAGGATAAAGGATTGATGTACACGTACCCTTTTTGCCCCTTTGCCCTGATCTAACCAATTGCGCCCTTCCTCTCCACCAATGTATTGTTGCCATGATCTGATTGCCACTGCCTTCAAAGTTTAATTACATACTGGACTGCAAGTCATCTCTTTTCTGGCCATGCAGGTGTATTACAGCCCCAGGGGATTCCGTGGGCCTCTTCTACCTTTGTCTTCACTCCCAGTGTGTTCCTAACTTTACTGGACAAAAATTGCACAACTGAGCCTCTGTTTTCTAAACCCATGTATGTTAAGATCCAACAAAACAACTTTGTGAAAAAACAGACTGGAAGCCTTGTCTAAGTATAAAAGCAGATTTGTTACACCAAATTAATGTAGAGGACTTCTTCTAAGATGCTGAAAATAAAAAAACATTACTTGCAGCTGCAGCGTTTATTCATTAGGTCCTGTTTCCACATCTTTCTCTTTGATAACAGAAAGGGGAGGGCTCACAGATGTAAACATACATTGTTCATGTGATTGCGGGGATTGGTCTCTCTATGTCCAATCACATAGATCTGAAGACACAGTGCCACTCAAATCAGCTCTGTACAAAGCACCCATCAATGGAGCAGTCTGAGCATGGCTCTATTTAAAGATATTAATGAATTCAACGAACAACCAATGGTGCTTTATCTATTGCCATTTAAAAAAAGGACACTGGGTAAATACCTGTCCACCACTTCACTGTTTAAAGATGTGCAGCAGGCGTGAAAGTGTAAATCCCAAGAACATTTTTTTTATTCACCCATGTAGGTCATTAGGCAATTTTAGTAGTTCATCGCCAAATGTGTAGTACATTCCTCAACATATATAACAAAAAATGTAGCGCTACTTCCGTAGAAGCCACAGGAATTACTGTCCAGGTTTTTCCAACTTTTGCCCACAGAACACAACAGGCACACAACAGGCTTATTCACTCTTTCTCCAAGTACCAGTCTAGGGGATGTTGTTTTTTTATTTTTAGAGAGCTTGGATAGGGATTAGTTAAGTGGTAGAATGCTCCAAAGATAAGAACTATGTATAACTGGGGACTTGGTTTTACTTTCAGCACAGACTATGATGAAGTTCAAGCTTGTAAAAAAACAGTAGACTTCGGCTTAAGTAGTAGTAGAGCCATTAGAGCAAAGTCCCTTTAAGTAGGAAAGTGCTAGACACAGCTCTTCAGGACATCAGTAGGTGTCACATATAATAGACCCACAGCTGACTATAACAAGGCACTAGAAGGGTAGCTAAAGCACAAGGTCCCCAAGATCTTTCAATGTCTGTAGTCACAAGGCCCAAGTACAGATGGAGCCCCCTTTCAATCTTCCAAGCGATGTCCTCTAGTTATACCAGACAGACCTATGACAGACAGCTCCCATCAGTCAGCTTTTTCCAAGCACCTGGGTCTCAACATACCTCCTTCAGGTCACCCACCTGAGGCCTTCTTACTGCAGCTTGTGCCTGGCAGGGCATTGTGCCCCCCTTAGGCTGGACTTCTACACTCTGGGACAAGCCCCCGAGCTCTGTGTGCTCTCAGAATAAATACAGTCTCCCCGCATGCCTTCAGAGCCTGCCTCTCTGAGATAGGCTGGGGCTGTATCAATATTCATGTATCAATATTCATGCTGCCATCTGCATAGTTCCACATCTATCATCCAGGAACTTTTCAAGTTACAAGAGAGAGCTATGCAGCAGACTGGCAGCAGAGCACACTGATCTAACTAAATAATCACAGCTTACTATACGTTTACCTTACCCTAAATTATGGCCCCACTGCCTACAGTGTGGAAACCAAATTTACCTATCAAAAACACACATTAACACTTATCTAATTACCCAAGCACCTACCTAGGATGGTGCTACACCATATACTGCAAATGTAATCATCAATGAATAAAAGGGAAAGGAAAGGAGTAAGCTCTTGTGTGTAAATGAAAATTACTTTGGTTTCAATATATATCTAAATAATATATTGCAGGGGAGTACACATAAAACATTATTTAATTCAAAATTCTTTTGAGTCACCAATTTCTTGACTATTTAATCATGCATTCTGACTTTTGTTGCTAAATAATATAAAATAATATCTGATCATGTAGCTTAGTACAGAAATGTTTTCACATACTCATACGCTTGCAGAATCATTCTTTTTTTTTTAACTGCAATTTATTCTTAAGACACGGTATATCTTGAATTAATTTCAGAGGCGCATCTCAAGAAAATAAAGTGACTGACAATTTGACCAGCCGCACATTCTTCAGTATTCTGAAAACATTTTAATTAGCCCGTACCTCTCTATTGAGAGCTGCAAAATAATATGTGGGAATTTCACAAACCATTTTTGTGGAAAAAAATCTCTTTAATTGAAAAAAGTGGGAACAAAAGTTTAAAAATAAATATGGACAGGCATTGCTTTGAAAAAAATTTATTGCACAGCAGGGGACATAAATAAGTACTTAATTAACAAGCTGCAGCCCCTGCTTGCCCTCTTAAAAATACACACACATTTAAAGTTTGCCCAATTAAATGTCTGTAGCCTGTTGGTAAAAACAGGAATGCAATTTTTGTCTTACAGTTTTCAACAAGACAGGTTCAGCGAAGAGTACAAGCAATTTAATAATGTTTTACAGAGTGAAAGTGCATACTTTACACAAACTTTCATATGCTAGATTATTTCTGGCATAAATAAATAGTAATATTTTGTACCTAAATATATTAAATGTCATATTTTTTTGTCATCACAGACAGCATTTAAGAGTTTAGAACTTAATAACACTAATAACAAAATAATTATAATAATCATCATAATCATAATAACTGAAACCAATAATAGTAAGATAGCAAAACATTTTTATATGGGTATAGTTTACACTTGCAATTTAGAGTAAAAACTATTTGTTAACATTTTTTAGGGCCTCTGTCAACCAACTTTGAGCTTGTGTCAGAGAACATTCAGATATCACAGACAGGTGCAATTAAACTGAAGTTCATCACTGTTTGATCTGCATTTGACCTGCTTCAAGACTTGTATGGGAATGCAAAACCTTTTAGAGCCAGGTCAAATCGCATGACAAGTCGCACCCTATTGACAGCAATGGTCATGTTCAAATTTATGCAACACCGACTTTGCGGTGCTGTGTTGATTTGAAAAAGCAGTACATGCACTACTTTTGGTGATTTGTGGGTGTGACTTGCATATACATCTGTGAAGCCACAGAGATGTATTCAAAGTCGCACCTGAAGTCACACTGACATGCAGCATTGAAATCTTGCGATTTCAGATGAAGTCACACAATTTCAAAGCCTCATTCAATGAGAACAAGGGGTGAAGGGAACAAAAGCCTGTGGACACAAGCCCATATGCCTCATTTACACTTATGGTTGAAGGAAGAAAAAATATGTGGCTAAGCCTTTTTCCCACCCCCCAACCGATCCCCCTTAAAAGAGAATTTCAGGATTTTTTTTTAAGAATAATACTTACCTAGGTGAAAACAGTATTGGGCTGACGTTGCACATGTCCCCCACCGGCTCTAAGACTTAAGCCCCATACACACACTTTGATAATTGGCCATGAATTTTCGGCCAACGTCCGATCGGCCGATTTTCGGCTTGTTAGTATGATGCTTCCGACAACCAACTCCGACTTTTCGGCCGAAAAAAATCTGGTGTGCAGACTATAAAATTTTTGTTGGCCGTCAACAAAACGGCCGATTTTCCGTCAGTCAGTACAGATTTCGGCAGACAAAAATCTGATGAGCAAGACTGGGCATGCTCAGAGAAGAAAAAACACACGGAAAGTAAACCAGCACACGACATCACTTCTGAAGTAGACAAAACACCACTCTGGACAAAAGACGGACGATTGGTCGGCCGATAATCGTTGCGTGTGTACGAGGCATTAGAACCGGGCGATCAAACACCACTGATCGATTGCTTCTCAGAGCTCCATGACTGTCAGTCACCGCTGTCTGCTCTGCCTCCCCCACCCACACGCTGGGCTGTGGAGGGGGTGGGGGCAAGTGACTCAGTGGCTTAGGCTCTCAGCGGCTCAATGAGAGGCTGAGCAAGGTCCCAATCCAGGGTTGTAGGGGATCCTGACCATATTGTCACAATTATTCCCCAGGCTGGACCGGCTCTGTGATGACTCCAGCCCATTGTCTACTGAAAACGGGTCACAGGAGTAAAGAATGAACTCAGCTCCTGTGATCCACAGGAGAAGTATAACCAAACGAGCTTTGGCTGTACTTCTCCTTTAAGCTGAAAATGCAGTGGATGGGGGTGTGCACAAATTTGACATCACAGCATGGCAAAAATGATCCAGGATGTTGTGTTTTACGAGCAGCACCACTCACTGAATGTATCCCAGTCAACTAAATCGGACCACGCTGCAAACCCAAGAAATGCATGTGATTTGGGTGTGGTAGTGCTGCTTTTTAGAAGTTAAAACACCTCCTCACAGCCTCACACAATTCATTCTGTATGATGAGTTGAGTTCAGTAAAGTAGGGATCACATCAGACAAAATTTTGTTTAATTTAACCCCAGGGGACCAACTATGTATGCATTATCTTCCACTTTGTTTAAGTTTAGGATAAAGTAGAAAAAGATTAGAACTCCTGCAAAGTTTCTGTTGCTGTCTGTGCTCCTCCAACTAGGTTGGTTTACGCTCTTTATTTGTCCTCGTGAGTATTGCCACTAAGACCACCAGAAGAAGAAATGAGGGTAAAATGTCCAATGGAGATACCAGTTTCAGTGACAACTGTTAAAGAAAAGTCAAAAATGGTCGTCATGTTTTTACTGCCACCCAATCACTCCACCTCAGCTGAAGAGCAGTGGATGGAGGTGTACAAGTGCTGTGCCTGGCAAAAATTATGCCCTTGGCATGTACAGTAGACAGGACCACCCATTGAATGTGGCCTGTTCAGCAGAATTTTGCAGTGCCACAACTGCCTCAAAACTTTGTGAAATGCACAAGATTGCAATGCAATGATGCAAGTTTTTAGGACATAAAGCAGGCCATGAGGAAAAAAATTCAAAGGGTGACACCAGTGTAATTGTGCCCTAAAAGGAGAATTTCTCACTTTGTAGAGATTTTCCACTGTGTTTTTGGAACAGGAAGTCAAAGGCAATCTACCAAATGGGAAAGGGATAGAATTTATAAAATAAAAAGGGTGGGGCACTTACTAACCAAGTTCAGCTAAATCCCCAGATGTAAAACGGCATTCAAGCTACCTTGAGGGTACTCACCTGACCACTGCAATCTTCCCTGTCCTCTCCAACCTTCGGTGACATATCCAGGGTGCACAAGGCTCCTAAACAGCCCCAGAAGCTCACAGACTTCTACCTGGCCCTGAAACTCAGCAGCAGCTAAGATGGTGCTGGCGAACATCAGAGCATCTCCCCCATGCTCCTTCCTGACAAAGGCTCCAGCGCAGTCAATCGCAGGCTCTTATCCCCTTTATGAGGGGGATCCTTTGAGTCCTTTCCTCCATTGTCCCCCACCACACACAGCCCTGTAAAATCTAAACCCAAAAGGGAAGATCATGCATATGATACTCCAGGCTCTACAGCTCTCTCTCCCTCTCTCCCCTCCCTACAGCTGCAATTTTCAATTGAAGCATTCCCTGCTACAGATCAACCGGTCTCTGAGATGACCAAAAATAACCATGCTGCTTTCTCTGAGACAAACCTTACACGATGACCTCTCTGTAGTGGTTGCTTCTATCTCAACTACCATATAGGAACATGACCAGTGTATACACCACATTGAACAGTAAGGCTCCTTTCACACGGGCGATGCGCCCAACAGAGTCCATTCTGCTCAGCGGGCGATCGATCAGCTGATCCCTGCTGAGCAGGTGGATGACAGCTTCGTCTCAGCTGTGTGCAGATACGGAGCTGTCAGATCTCTGCTCTCCTCTATGGGGAGATCGGATTAGAACGGACCGCTTGTCCGTTCTCATCCGATCCGATCCTATCCAATCCGATCATCCAGACGGATGGAAAATAGGGTTTCCATCCATCCGGATTTCACAAACAGGATCGGATTGGATAGCACGGGTGTAGGCGGAGATATCTCTGCTGACATCCGCTGCTCCATAGGGCTGCATGGAGCATCCGATCCGGTCCGCCTTAAAAACTGACATGCGGATCGGAAACCCCCTGTGTGAAAGGGGCCTTACAGTGCACATTTTTAGCACTTATTACTGTAGTAATGTCACTGGTTCCTTCAAAAGTGTCAAAAGTATCAGTTAGTTGTCCGATCTGTCTGCCGCAATGTCACAGCCCTGATAAAATTGCTGATTGCCGCCATTACTAGTAAAAAAAAAAAAAAATGCCATAAATCTATCCCCTAGTTTGCAGACGCTATAACTTTTGTGCAAACCAATCAATATACACTTATTGGGATTTTTTTTTACCAAAAATATGTGTGCATACAATGTATATTGGCTTAAAATGATGAAAAAATTTGATTTTTTAAAAATTGTATTAGCTGTGTTTAATAGTATGAAATAAATAAAATTAAAACCCGCGCTGCTGGTGCTAAATAACTGTGTTAAAATATTAAATTAATGCAGCTGCTGTGCATCTAAGTGAATCTTAGAAAAATGTTTGCACTTTATCGGATACAGTGGGGTCTTTGGATCAATTGGTTTTATTTATATGTGACTGAATTCTCAACGCAGTTGAAAATTGCTGTGTATATTATTCTCTTCCCTTGATTTTGGTTTTCTGACCCTCATTTCTATTTTTTACAGTCAGTATTTAACTACTTCAGCTCTGGAAGGTTTTACCCCCTTAATGACCAGGCCATTTTTTGCGATTCGGCACTACGTTACTTTAACAAAAAATTGCGCAATCGTGCAACGCTGTACCCAAATCAAAATTATATCCTTTTTTTCCATAAATAGATCTTTCTTTTGGTGGTATATGATCACCTCTGCGGTTTTTATATTTTGCGATAAAAACAAAAAAAGAGCGACAATTTTGAAAAAACACAATATTTTTTACTTTTTGCTATAAAACATTCCCAATAAAAACAATTTAAAAATCAAAATTTTTTATCAGTTTGGGCCAATTTGTATTCTGCTACATATTTTTGGTAACAAATCCCAAAAAGCATATTTTAATTGGTTTGCCCAAAGTTATAGCATTTACAAACTACAGGATTGATTTTTGGACATTTTATTATTTTATTTTGTCTTTATTAGTAATGGCGGTGATCAGCGATTTTTAGCGGGACTGCGACATTGCAGAGGACAGATCGGACCCCTAACTGACATTGTTTACACTTTTTAGGGACCAGTGACATTAATACAGTAATCAGTGATAAATAATATGCACTGTTACTGTATAAAGGACACTGGCAGGGAAGGGGTTAACCCCCAGGATGATCAAAGGGGTTAATGTATGCCTAACTGTGCTTACTGACTGTGGGGGGGAGAGCTCTGTGACAGGCACAGAGAGATTGGGGTTTCGGCTTAGCTGAAACTCCTGATCTCTCTTTGCCTGTTGTGTCTAACCACAGCGGGAGCGCGGCTCCGGCGGCACGCGCCGCCGAGACTGCGTGCACAAAATCACATAGATCTACGTGATTTTGCATAGCCGAGCTGCCCTGCCGCAGTAAATCTGTGTGGGGCAGTTGGGAAGTGGTTAAACAGCACTGTGAATATGTGAAATTATTACTATTATTATGATAGTTAGTATACAGGATTTATATAGCGCCAACAGCTTCTGTGGCACTTTACAACATGCGGGCAGATAATACAGTCACAATACAATTCAATACATAATGAAACAAAGGACCTGTTCATTAAAGCTTACATAGGTAAAGGTTAATATCTGTCTAGTTGTTAGGTGGAGGCAGAATAAGCTTCTCTAAAGAGTAGAGTTTTTAGGGATTGCCTAAAAGTAGACAGAGTTGGAGACTGGGGTAGAGAGTTCCAGAGCATGGGAGAGGCTCTGAAGAAATCCTGGAGGTGAGAATGGGAGGAGGTTATGAGAGAGCTAGAGAATAGAAGGGCTTAGGCTGAATGCAAAGAACAATTGGTTTGTATTTTGAGACAATGTTATAGATGTAGCTAGGAGCAGAGTTGTGAATGGCTTTCGAAGTTCTATTTTCAGGTTTATCCATTGGGTAAGTTGAAGCCAATGGCGGGAATTGGCAGAGAGGGGTAACATACATTGAACGGGTTGGTAAGGTGATAATTTAATTACCTGTAGAAAATAGGAGGAGGTTAAAAAATGAAAGTCAAAAGCTCTTGATATATTTCAAAAAATAAAATAGATTTTAAGCAAAAAGGTCAAGACAAAAGGTTTCTCTAAAAAATAGTAGCAGAGATTAAAGTGGACATTAAAATGAACATAAGCTATAAGCAGATACCACCTAGGTTTTTCTTTATCTAACCATACTAGATAACCCCAAAATTATTATTCAGTTAGTGACATGCTAATTGTGACTATTTGCAGAATCATATACACCTGATGTGAACAATTTATTCAAGGGACTTTCTGCGTTGCATTATCTGCCAGACTCTGTTGTGTGACCCAAAGTTCTGTGACAGTGGTGTGATACAGGGAGTTCTGACTGTTTTGTTAGCTGGCCAAACCCTTCTCTAGATGGGGCTTTGTGTTTCTATTATGAAGCCCTAGATGTTATAGAAAAAAGGTGTGTCTAGAAGTGCCTTGTGCAAGAGTCAGAGAGCTGGGATGGAGTAACAGAAGAGCCCCCTTTTTTGTGGCTACATTCAAGGTAGCAGTGTGGTCCTGGATAATGAGACCCACCCAGCAAATGCTAGCCAGAAAAGTTATATCAACCCTGAAAGAAACTTGGGTATTCAACCCACTGTACTCCTCTATCTTCAAGTTTTACTTAATAATTTGGAAATATTTTTAAGGATTGAACCTATATTTATTGTAAAATGATGGCCGGGTGGGACCACTCTAGTTCTGGGAGAACATCATATGACACCCTCTCATTCTTCCCTAGGACACAGTGCATCACTGATCGGGGTAGAGAGCCAAGGCCAGCGGCTCCTTACCACATATTTGGCTGTGTCCAATCACTACTCATCACGATGTAAACACACTTGCTGGTTATCGGCATTCCTTTCCTCACGCTGTCACATCACGAGGAGAGAAGAGAGACGGTAACTGGCTGGTAAGAAAGGGGACATCTGCACTGATAATCAGGGCACTGATCATCAACAGTGCCCATCAGTGTTGTCAATCAGTGCCTCCTCATCAGTGCTCATTCAATATGTAAAGCGCTGCGTAAACTGGCCGCGCTTTATAAATCCTATATGATAATAATAATAATAATAATTATTGCCACCTATTAGTGCCCTTCAGTGCTGCCTATCAATGACTGATAATGCCACATATCAGTGCAGCCTCATCAGGGCTGCCTCATCAGTGCCGATCAGTGCCGCCTTACCAGTGCCTATTAGTGCAGCCTCATCAACGCACATCAGTAAAGGAGAAAAATTACCCGTTTGCAAATTTATTTAACAGAAATTAAGAAAACTTTTTTTTTCTCAAAATGTTTGCACTTTTTTTGCTTGTTTAGCAGTGGTGATTAAATACCACCAAAAGAAAGTTTTATTTGTGTGAAAAAAATGATAATAATTTAATATGAGTACAGTGGCCTTGGTAGGAAGGAAGTAAAAGTGCCCAGTAGGCAAATGGTTAAAGTGACAGAATCTCTTTAAAGGATAACTCCACTTTCATGGAAATAAAAATACAGCACTGCGCGTGGTCTGGACCTGGATGAGGATGGCCGCTTGAAGCTTCTGCTCCAATGCACAAGGGATCGTCCTAAGCTACATAGGAGAAGAAAAATTAACCATCATGGGCAAGCAGGACCGCAGCTCATCAGCATCATGTTCTCAATCTCCTCACACCTCCGGTTCACAACAAAACCACAACACACCTGACTTATTCAGGTCCAAATCCTGGGATCTGGAGGCCGCAGCACCGCACTCCAGTGATCCACCACGTCCAGGAAGCAACATCTCTCCTCCACCCTCCCATCCAGCTCTGGAAATGAGCCAGCAGGTGATGGCAGCACCTAGCCTAGATAATCTGAAGGCAGTTACCTCAGACATCAAAAGTACTCTATCTGAAGCCATCTTGGACCTGAGGAGAGATATCCAAGCAATCGCCATGAGGATGGATGAGGTGGAGGAAACAACAGCCCGCCATGACATCACCTTACAGTAGGTAAGACAACATACTGACACTCACACTCAGTACCCCTGTGACATCCACAGACATCCTGAAGACCTGGACAATAGGGGATGGCAATATAACATCGGTGTAAGAGGTTTCCCTGAAACAGTAGATGCCAGTCGCCTAAACCAAGCTGTGCCAGCTATATTCAATGATCTGTTGGGAAGGCCCCCAGAAACACCGATCGAAATTGAGCACATCCATAGGGCCCTCAGACCGAGAGAAATGGATACTGATCCTCCAAGGGACATTATTTGTTGCATAGTCAACTTCAGAATCAAGGAGGACATTTTATCCAGGGCAAGGCTTAGGGGATGCATAATACACCAAAGCACAGACGTAAAGTTGTTTCAGGATCTGTCACAGATCACTCTGCAACAACGCAGAAATCTCAGACCCTTACTCGACATACTCAGAGAAAGGGAAATCTCCTAAAAATGGAGATTTCCCTTTTGCCTTGCAGCAGGATTCCACGGACGCATGGCATACCTGAGAATCCCAGAGGACCTCCTAGCCTTCTGTGACACCCTGAATATTCCCTTGGTAGACCTACCAGATTGGCTTAGTGATCTACGGCTCCCTTCACACCCCTCTGCTGAACCCATGGATCTGCAACATCACAGAGGTTCCCCCACCTACAGGAGACAATGCCCTGCAGGACACAACTCACCTCCGCCAGCTAACTGAAGATCCCCTGGAGGGGGGGAGTGTCCCATCATCTCCAGCTCACCACAAAGCCCACCACGACTAACTCCCAAAATATATTTTGTTATAAGGTTAGACACCAAACTTTTCACGCCCTGTATAACTATATACTTAACACCCTGCAAACCTGGATCTCCCTTCATATTACCCACTACTTACCTGCTGATAATCACTACCTGAACTGGACCTCAACGCTATCAGTCACCATTCCTGACAATATGATCCTCTACCACCTTAAATGACCTCTTACATATTACTCAATCCTCCCAGACATTAGTTGCCATATACTTTACCCATACTTGATGCCAATTGGGGTTTGGAGAAAAGACAAAAATCACAAAAGGCATCTCATCTCTAAACTCCCGAGGAAGATTACAAAGAGGTTGCCATATCCAAAACTTTGCTTCCCGGACTGCTTCATGGCATACACGTAATGGAAAACCATTTATCCTCCATGTCATTGATAGAAAATGTGCTATACCAGATGTAACAAAACCATTCTTGTTGAGAACACATGGAGTTTACCAACATGCCTTTATGGGGGGGGGGGGGGGGGGGAGAAGATAAGTGTATGCCAAATTATTACACAAAAATACAGCAAATAAAAATATATATAGCATTACATTATATAGCACACGTATAATTACATACAGTGGGTACGGAAAGTATTCAGACCCCCTTAAATTTTTCACTCTTTGTTATATTGCAGCCATTTGCTAAAATCATTTAAGTTCATTCTTCTTCCTCATGAATGTACACACAGCTCCCCATATTGACGGAAAAACACAGAATTGTTGACATTGTTGCAGATTTATTAAAAAAGAAAAAACTGAAATATCACATGGTCCTAAGTATTCAGACCCTTTGCTGTGACACTCATATATTTAACTCAGGTGCTTTCCATTTCTTCTGATCATCCTTGAGATGGTTCTACACCTTCATTTGAGTCCAGCTGTGTTTGATTATACTGATTGGACTTGATTAGGAAAGCCACACACCTGTCTATATAAGACCTTCCAGATCACAATGCATGTCAGAGCAAATGAGAATCATGAGGTCAAAGGAACTGCCTGAAGAGCTCAGAGACAGAATTGTGGCAAGGCACAGATCTGGCCAAGGTTACAAAAAGATTTCTGCTGCACTTAAGGTTCCTAAGAGCACAGTGGCCTTCATAATCCTCAAATGGAAGACTTTTGGGACGACCAGAACCCTTCCTAGAGCTGGCCGTCCGGCCAAACTGAGCTATCGGGGGAGAAGAGCCTTGGTGAGAGAGGTAAAGAAGAACCCAAAGATCACTGTGGCTGAGCTCCAGAGATGCAGTCAGGAGATGGGAGAAAGTTGTAGAAAGTCAACCATCACTGCAGCCCTCCACCAGTTGGGGCTTTATGGCAGAGTGGCCCGATGGAAGCCTCTCCTCAGTGTAAGACACATGAAAGCCCGCATGGAGTTTGCTAAAAAACACCTGAAGGACTCCAAGATGGTGAGAAATAAGATTGTCTGGTCTGATGAGACCAAAATAGAACTTTTTGGCCTTAATTCTAAGCGGTATGTGTGGAGAAAACCAGGCACTGCTCATCACCTGTCCAATACAGTCCCAACAGTGAAGCATGGTGGTGGCAGCATCATGCTGTGGGGGTGTTTTTCAGCTGCAGGGACAGGACGGCTGGTTGCAATCAAGGGAAAGATGAATGCGCCCAAGTACAGGGATATCCTGGACAAAAACCTTCTCCAGAGTGCTCTGGACCTCAGACTGGGCCAAAGGTTTACCTTTCAACAAGACAATGACCCTAAGCACACAGCTAAAATAACGAAGGAGTGGCTTCACAACAACTCCGTGACTGTTCTTGAATGGCCCAGCCAGAGCCCTGACTTAAACCCAATTGAGCATCTCTGGAGAGACCTAAAAATGGCTGTCCACCAACGTTTACCATCCAACCTGACAGAACTGGAGAGGATCTGCAAGGAGGAATGGCAGAGGATCCCCAAATCCAGGTGTGAAAGACTTGTTGCATCTTTCCCAAAAAGACTCCTGGCTGTATTAGATCAAAAGGGGGCTTCTACTAAATACTGAGCAAAGGGTCTGAATACTTAGGACCATGTGATATTTCAGTTTTTCTTTTTTAATAAATCTGCAACAATGTCAACAATTCTGTGTTTTGCTGTCAGTATGGGGTGCTATGTGTACATTCATGAGGAAGAAGAATGAACTTAAATGATTTTAGCAAATGGCTGCAATATAACAAAGAGTGAAAAAATTAAGGGGGTCTGAATACTTTCTGTACCCACTGTATACATAAGTCATATAAGCCATACTGTAATTTAATGTTATTAAAAATATCATTTTAAAAAATTTGATGCAATATGGCAACCCGGAAAAGTTCTGTTCACCAATCAGATCAGTCTGCTCAAGACATTCTCAAAAAACAATTTTTTCTCAGAGCAGAAACAGGAAGAAATCTGCAACACAGTTTGTTAAAATCCTCGCAATGTGCATTGGTAACCCAGGAGGATTGTTTTTTTTTTTTTTTTCTTAACGAAAGCAGAGTTACTCTTAAATTTAAATAAGAGAGGGTTAGAGTTAGGGTTACAGGAAGTGTTAGTATGTGAGAGGGTCTTAGGGTAGTTTGTCAGTGCCTATGCTGTATAATCTGTTCTGAAGTCTACTAGCAATGAAAACTAATATAACAGTTTGTTATTATGTTTTTTTTCATCCTTTTTTGACATTTTTTAGCTTACCTGAATTCTATACAAAATGCCACCTTAGCATACTAGGAGTTAATCTAATTATGGTACAGATTTACTGGCGAGTTTTATTGAATGCATGACTAATGAAAAGAAAACATGAAATGATTAGTTGCTCTATTACTGCAGCATTAATCTTATAAGGAAATATTATTCATAATTCTCAGTTACTGAATTTCCTCTATTAAAGCTGACAGGATACAATGACACACGTTAGGGAATTATCCTAAATTAAGAAATGTCACGTTTCATTTTTTTTTATACACATTTTTTCTCCTGCTGTCACTCTTCTTCCTGTAATATTTAGTTTCTACAAAGCAGATCAAATACTGAAAAATATACATTGCACCTTTTAGCTGGGCTTACACTATCCAGCTGTAGAGTGAACAGAAACTACTAAAGGATTTTTTTTTTTGCTTTTCTTCACTGTAAACAATGTCCACATTTGGTCTCTTTGTGCAACAACAGTTCTAAAACCATGAAAAATGTTGCATTTGGGCCAAAGAAATGGTAAACTTCAGGGAAATTCTATTCAGAAGATTTTGAATGGGACTCAGAAGGCTGAGATGAATCTATTTCTTCTTTTGAGCTCCATAGAAAATCTGAGACCATTTTTGTTCCAGTGGCTAAACGTACAAGAGCATTGTTGTCTTTTGATTCACTGTGTTCAGTAACACAGTTAAAGTCTGTTTCAAGCTGCAAAAGTTGTTTTGTTTCTCTGAAATATCTTCAGCAAGTTTGACTGCGCTTTAATACTGGGAGTTTGGAATTACAATACGATTTTTTATTATGTATTAGTATGTATGTATTAGTATATAATGTATTTAAAATATTATATACTAATAAAGCTAAACTATTAAAGTGAAACTTCAGTTTTGCTTGAAAATAATCCCTACTTAATCCAATTTATAAATCGTAAGGATTTTATTACACTTAATACCTACTTGTGTTTGCAGCTATTGCTTATACCAGCACACGTGAGTCATGAGTGGATACTAACATCCTTACAAACATTATCTTTTGGACATATAACATGTTTGGCATCATCTTTTGCCATTTATGTTCCATTGGGAAATTTTCCCTTTTACTTCCTGTCCCATTGCCAAAACAGGAAGCGAGGAAATCCCTCCAAACTAAGGAAATCCCTTGTTGTCAACAGGGTCACAAGCACTAGTGTCCCCATTGGAAGATTTCTCCTTTAATACTGTTCTGGGGACAACCCAAAACTTGGGATTTTCTTTCACTTTCACTTTTAGTAATAATGATAAACATGACAAATAGAGAGGGTGAATGTCCCTAATGGGTAAACAGACAGCAAGAAAACATGCAAGGTGTTCTAATTCCTCTCCACTCTGTCCAAAACGGGAAAAAAAGCTTTGTTTAGTTATACCTTAACAAAGATGAAACTAGCAATCCAATATAGCTAAAGACAAAAATGGGGATGACACATTTCAAACACTTGCCTGCTGGTCACTTAAATGTATGCCCAGTTAAATTAAAACATTTGCATAAAATTGTTTATGGATTTGCTTCTTGAAAAAGAGTGATGATATTTCAAGGTACAGGTACTGTGCGAAAGGCTTAAACAAGTGTGAAAAATGCTGTAAATAAGGAATGCTTTCAGAAATATAAATGTTAATAGTTGAATTTTATCAATTACCAAAACTGGAAAGTAAATGAACAGAAGAGAAATCCAAAACAGATCAATATTTGGTGCATCTACCCTATGCCTTCAAAACAATTCTTCTAGGTACACTTGCATGCAGTTTTTGAAGGAACTCAGGAGGTAGGTTGTTCCAAACATCTTGGAAAACTAACCACAGATCTTCTGTGGATGTAGGCTGCCTCAAATCTATATGTTTCTTCATGCAATCCCAAACAGATTTGATGTTGAAATCAAGGTTCTGTGGGAGAAAGGGGGTGTGAGAGAGAGAGGGGGTGAGGGAGAGGGGGGAGGAGAGAAAGAGAGAGGTGAGGGAGCAGAGGGGAGGTGAGAGAGAAAGAAAGGGGGGTGAGAGAGAGAGAGGGAGCGAGAGAGAGGGGGTTTAGAGAGATGGGGGTGGTCGAGAGATACAGAAAGGGGGGTGAGAGAGAGGGGGTCAGAGGGAGAGGAGAGGTGAGAGAATAAGGGAGAGAGGGGGGTGAGGGAGGAGAGAGGGGGCTGAGAGAGGAGAGAGGAGGCTGAGAGAGAGAGGGGGTGAGGATGGAGAGAGCGGGCTGGGAGAAATAGGGGGTAAGGGAGGAGCGGGGTGGCTGAGAGAGGGGGTGGGACAGAGAGGGGGTGAGAGTGAGGGGTATCAGAGAGAAAGAGAGATGGATAAGAGAGAGAGGAGGGGGGGGTGAGAGAGATAGGTGGTTGAGGGGGGGTCAGCGAGAGAGGAGAGGTGAGAGAAAAGGAGGGTCCCCCCATACTACATCAGGAGACCATCCCTATCCCCCCAAAATTACAGCTTTTAGATGCCTGATGCCTGTAATGTACCTGGATGCTTTTAGCAGTGTTATCTGCATTATCTGTGGTGAATGAGTCAGTGCTTTGTTATGTCATATAATATCACAGACTCCTTTTACCTTCCCACTGCTTCACTATCTTTTATCAGAACAGCTCTCCCCCAGCACATGAGACAGGATAGCTCTCACATTGCACCGGACTGTACACACACATATTTTGATTACAGCCCTCTTCCCACATTTCCTGCTGCAATGAGCAGATAGAGGGTGGTAATTAAACTGTGCGTGTGTACAGACAATGCTATTTAACAACAATCCTGTCTCATGTACTGGAGGATCGCTGTTCTGACAGGAGAGACCAGAAAGCACAACACAGCACACCTCCCCACTCTCTAGTCCGCCACTTCTCCTCTCACTGCCCCAGGATGCTGCTCCCTTGTACTGGCTCTGAGTGCGGGGGGTGGAGAGAGATCAGCAGCCACTCAGGCATAGCATCCAAGGAGTGGCTGGATGGGGCCATATCTGTGTGTCTCCCTCCAGCAGTTGAATGCTGGCGGGAGGGAGAGGGGGAAAACTGGCTTTCAGCTGCTGAAGAGACCAGTATATGGCATCGTTCTGCATTTGCGCCTCCCAGCCCAATCGATCCCCCTGCTGTCTGAGCCCCTTACACGAGCTCCCCCTGATGGTCTTCTCCTCCGCTCTTATCCTGTTCTCCCCTCATCCTCCCACCAGGCAGTGCCCGAAGTCCACCCCTGGCTACAATTTGTGAGCAGACCCAAAACAGCTTCACGGGATGCATCTGGCGAGGAAAAACAGAGGGAGAGAACACAGTCCTCATCGCCTCTGGCTTTCTCCTCCTTGCTCCCTGCGCTGGGCTTACAGGAGAAGTGATACCGCTGTCACTGCTCCTGTCAGCAACACCCCTCTTAATGCTGGGCCCAGGGCAGATCCCTCCTGCCCCCCCCCCCCCCCTCAGTTTTGGCCCTGCTGTTTGCTGCACACTATTGCTACTGAGTTTGGTTGACATGATCTCATTGTTCCCTAAGAGGACTTGGACATTTGAAACATTTTGTACAATTCAAGAGTATCGCAGCCTGATGTGCCAAGATGATTTTCTTCAAGTGGACCTTTTAGTGACTTTGCAAGTCATTAACATTCAAATTTTCAGGACAAGCTCTCTGGGTGTACCTCATTTTTCTAAAGTATTACTTCTACTTTAGAAGAAGGGGTACAACCAGAAAGCTTGTCCTGAAAAAGTGAATGCTAGCGCAAATAAAAACGTACCATGTGGGGTACTTAACCCCTTGCCACTGACGCTAAAGCCAAAAGATAGCTACAGCGCGGGAATAAATTGCTGGGAGTACGTCCACATACGTCCTTCTGTACATGTAATGCATGCGAGGCGCGCATGGCACTCTCTGAGTCTCAGACTAAGCAGTGCCTACCAGTGCCACCTATCAATGCCCATCAGTGCCACCGATCAGTGCCCATCAGTGCTGCCAATCAGTGCCTCATTATCATTGCCACCTATCAGTGCTGCCTATCAGTGTCGCCTACCATTGCCTATCAGTGTCAATCAGTGCCACCTATCAATGCTGCCCATCAGTGCAGCCTCATCAGCGCACATCAATGAAGGAGACAAATTACCTGTTTGCAATCTTTTATAACAAACTATGAAAAATGTTTTTTTTTTTAAACTGCTTAGTATTTTTTGTTTGTTTAGCAAAAAAAGAAAAAACCCAGCAGTGATTAAATACCACCAAAAGAAAACTCTATTTGTGTGAAAAAAACGATAAAAATGTCTTATGGGCACAGCGTAGCATGACCACGCAATTGTCATTCAGAGAGTGAAAGCGCTGAAAGCTGAAAATTGGCCTGGGCAGGAAAGGGATTTAAGTGCCCAGAAAGCAAGTGGTTAATTGTTTTTGTTGCAATTGCACTAATACAACTACAATCCCTTTAAGTATAAATAGAACCCTAACATGTCATAATATACAGCAAGGGATGATCCTTGTCAAACATTTGTAAACAGGTGCCAGAATTACCATAATTGAGTTATCTTTGTGCAAGCATCTCAATTGAGGAAGTACATACAGTAGATCCTAGATAATGCTTAAATAAAGACAGCGCCATCTGTCTGGAGAGAAAATAAATAAAGGCATGTTCATGGGGGAATAATGTGATCTCTATGAAAAAAAATTAAATACCTCTAACTTCTATGTGTAAAAATTGCTAGGTAGAATGTATGCACTTGAAAAACATATCTGATGCTGGATCTGCTTTAAGGGGAAATTAGCAGATTTTGGCACATCTGATCCATTGAATTGGTTAGCAGATAGGCTGATAGTCACAGATACTGTATCTAAGGATGCAAATCAGATGTAGGACCTAGATGATAAGTTCAGTCATTTTAAATCAGAGATCTGGAGCTCACTTTTACTGCTTTACTTTCATAAAGAGGTAGTGATTCTTCACAGGTTTATGTTTCTTAGGTCCCTATAGGATGCCTCTGTTTATCTTCTGAAAGCAGATCCTGGATGTAACAGGAAGAGTTGAGTCAGCATATTAATTAAAAACAACTTTAGGCAACCAACCCCCTTGCATCAAAATACAAGACCAATGTGCCAAATGTCCATGTCGGTTTGTGCCCCATATCCCTTTATCAGCTATTGTCCCAAATTAAGGCTGGGCTACACAAAATAGTCAGTGTGCTATTCCCGAACAAATGATTATGGCATGCAGGAGTTGAATTTAATTTTTTTTGTATATCTAAAGGATGTAATTAAAAGAAAAAAAAGCCTAAGTATAGCATATTGCGTAAATAAAAGTATTGTGCCATGGCAGTGGACATGTCATCAAGTACACATTTGAAACTATGACTTTGACTATTTTACACTGGAAGCATCCTGTTGATATAAATTATAATTTTTTACTAAGGCTCAGCAAAAATTACTGTGTTCTTTGTATGTCACGCTAACAACTCCTACTTTATTTCACTCACTTGACTTAATGAGTGTTCTAAACTAACGGCTGGCATGAGTGGGCTTGAGAGGGCTCCCTATTATTTTGAAGAAGGAAGTTCAAAGAGGTTAAACAAAATAAAATGTAATTATGAATGTTACGTAATCATAAGTAGAAGTACTGATTTAAGCACTGGTTTAGCATGTTATCAATGAATGCTTAGAATGGATGCATCCACTAATCTGTCTGTTTATATAGCTGCCCATCCATCCACTGCAAATGCCCAGGGTTGGATTTATGTTTCTCATAAGCCCCAAGTCACTCAAATAAGCTGCTTTCTCCCCCCCCCCCCCTTCTCTTTCATGCAGCCAGTTAGGTTGGGTAGCCTCTATAGATCAACAATACAATCAGAAATTTTTTGCAATTGGAGGTTTCAGTGACCATTTTGGGGAAATATTATTCTAAGTGGCATGCAGTGCTCATCCCATAACATGGTGAATGGCAAATGAGGGAATTCTGTATGGACTCTGCTCGCAGGAAACCATTTAGGCTGTATGTTAGACAGGGGTAGTGTCCATAATTGTTCCTGCTTTTCCCTAATTTAAAGCAACATGGTAATGCATGGATGATGGAAAAATGTAAGGATTTAAGGTTTGTATCCTGTTCTTCAAACATAATAAGACTTAAGTACAGTTTTACCAAGCAGACAGCTTTACTTTTAAGCTAGTATGCCTGCCATTACTTGGACGCCCACAGAACTTAAGGTACAGTGATGTGATGTAGTTTCAGGACTGGGACGCTCCACAACAGTTCATGTACTGTGTCAGATGGTTTCAAGATGCATAAAAGGTTCAAAGTAGGTACAGTATGCAGGAGCGCATAGGACCAGTGACTGTCTGGATACCAAGTGTGCAGTGGTTAGAGATTCTATTAACCAAGCAAGGGTCAGGGCAGGCTGTGATCAGTAGTATCATTTTCCAGGCAAGAGTCAGGGCAGGTGGCATTCAAAACAGTCATTTTTATCCAGGCAAGGTCAGTAGGCTAATAGTAGAATAATCCAATACAGGCAAAGGTCAAGCTCTGGTAGCAATACAAGACTGTGTACAGCCACAGGAGCCAGGAAGATGGGATCTGTATATTTGCATTAATCAAATATTTATTCAGGGACATGTTGGTGCTTATATATAATGAGGAGAGAACCAACAAACTATTTGTTGTGTTGTAAGTGTTACAGTGTAAGTTACCCTAACACTACAATCCCTGCATCTACAGACATCCAAGATCTAACACTAACCTATCTAACCCTGTATAGAAGAAATCAGTATACATACCTTTTTTGAAGCCAATCTGACCCGGTCTCCGGGGAAGCTCTGCTGGGGACACAGCCGACAACAGCTGTGAAATTAATGGGAAGTGACGTCACCCATAGACTTACTATGGGGCTTCCGTTGTTGGTTGTGTCCTCTGCACCCATGACTCGCCTCCACAGCGAAGCTAGAATCAGTTTGGGTTGGCTTCAAAAAAGGTATGTATACTGATTTCTTCTTTACAGGGCTAGATAGGTTAGTGTTAGATCGTGGATGTCTGCAGAGGCAGGGATTTTAGTGTAAGGGTGGACTTACACTTTAATAATGTCATTTATTTGTGGACAAGATTGTGAAGCCTGCAAAACCTACATTACAAGCTACTGATATGGCCAAACATATAACTAGTTACTGTATAAGAGGAACAATTTATATGTAAGCCAAACACAGTTAGGCTGGCCATACATTATGCAATTTTCTTGTACAATTTTCCTTTAGATTTACCAAAACCATATAATATGGGGTCAAACCTAAAACTTTCAATTTGTATGCAATCAGACAGGTCCTTGCATGACATAGTTGAAGGTATATCTAAAGGAAATTGAATAAGAAAATTGTATAATGTATGACCAGCTTTAAGCTCGGTACACACGGGCCGAATGCCAGCCGACATTGGCCTGTTCAGTTACAACCAGCCAATATTGTATGTCAGCCTGAAAACCAGAAGCCGACCGGTTCCCAAAATGCTCTGGCGGGGGGGTTGCATCCCCCTGTCAGAACACAACAGCTCAATGAGGGAAATCGCTGTACTGATATCGGATCATTAGTACAGCGACTCTGACTGGTTTTCTTTCGGGTTGAATGAATAAAAACTAATAGTGTGTACCAGGCTTTAGGGTGTCCCATTCTAAACAACCCAAGCATGTATAATCAGTCAGATAGATCCGAAGACCCAAAGGGCACGGTGTGGATTGGGGGGGGGGGAACCCCATGTTGTTTTTTTGGCATTTTTCATTGCTGCCATTCTTTTGTTTACATTCCTCTGTGAGCGGGGAAGCCCACTGACAGCAGAAAAATCATCAGCTGTTAAGGAAGGCTTGCTGGCCCGCTCCTTAACAACCAGCTATTCTTCACACAGAATTCAGATCAGTCAATAATTTTCCAACCGATCCGAATTTAAATTGTTCCAAAAATGTTGAATTCTTAAAAAACGAATATGCAAAACTAGATTAAAGGAATTTTAATTAAATTTGTTACTATTTTAATTTTGAGATTCAGAAACATCTGAATCTCGGAATAACCAAAAACTCGTCCAAATTTATATTCAGACCAAAATGAATTGCCCATGTCTAATTGAGAGCACCACCAATGGATTAAGTTTGCAATGCATTCAAAAGGCTTCATGTAAGTTTACATTTTTTAACAGTATATAAAAGTTTGGTTGTAAGCATCTCCATCAATCACATCTTCACATTTGATAGCATTGTTCTACTCAAAAAAAGCAGCACTGATTTCAGCTTCTTGATCATGTAGGCCCACTAAATGGTCCCTACCTTGGACAAAAAAGAACATTTTTAGGGCCTAGATTTGGTATTGAACTGTCACATCCATAAGAATCAACTGCTTGCTTGGAGGAGACCTCCACTGACCTTACAGCTGGAGCAGTTCTGGAGGTAATTTATCTTTGAGCAGGAAGGGGATTAGGGTTCCTTTGCCCTGAATAAATGTCTTTTTCAGACTCTTGTTGCCTTTTTGCTCATTTGGGAAGATAAGATTGTATGTACAGTAGCTAGGATTCTGGATGTGAGAAATTGCAATTGCACAACATTCATAAAAAAGCATAACCTTATGCAAGTAAAAGGATTTAAGTGGAACTCTGGTCAGAAAATGTAATTCTGCTAGATCACTTCATGTTGGCCCCTTTTGCAGGTATAGCTATGTAAAACATTGAAAATAAGAATAAGTGCCTATACTGTTTAAAATCTATTAATACACTCTCTCACCCCGCTCTGCAAATGCACAGTTGCTTTCAATTTTACACATACTCTCACTTACATTTACTTACATATTGCTTCTTTAGTGCATGCAAAGACCCTGGTGAGTTCTCACATTATCTTTCAATGGG
Organism: Pelophylax lessonae; assembly: GCF_965119305.1. NCBI lineage: Eukaryota > Metazoa > Chordata > Amphibia > Anura > Ranidae > Pelophylax > Pelophylax lessonae. Next base: position 105,854,814 of record NC_138777.1, on the reverse strand, counting down.
TAGTCCACTTATTTTATACAACATAATACTTCAGGTGCTATTACCAGATATACTAGGTGAAGAAAAAGACCAAAAGGGGAGGGAATCCTCTATCAGTACAGAAATAAAATATACACTGCCTAGCCAAAAAAAAAAAAGTCGCCACCTGGAATGATCTAAGTACTGTATTTTCTGGCGTATAAGACTACTTTTGAACCTCAAAAAAAAAATCCCCCAAAAATGGGGGGTCGTCTTATACGCTGAGTATAATATCTCCAAGGTAACCTAAGTATAAGTATTACCAGTAGATGTAATCTCAAGACGCTGGCTGTGTGGGAATCCTGTACCGGTATACCGTATGTACCGTAGCTTTGGCTACATACAGTGTACCTCGCTGAGACAATCAGGGAGAGCGATGTATTCTATTATTGAATGCAAAGGCTGCTCGGATTGGTGGAGTAACATCAGCCCGCCTCTCTGACTCTGCCAATCCGAGCAGGCTTTGCATTCAATAATAGAATACATCGCTCACTGTGATTGGCTCAGCGTGGTATACTGTATGTAGACAAAGCTACGGTACATACGGTATACCGGTACAGGATTCCCACACAGCCAGCGTCTTGAGATTACATCTACCGGTAATACTTATACTTAGGGTACCTTGGAGATATTATGAGAGATTACATGTATTACAGTACTTGGGGTACCTTGGAGATCTATGAGAAATCTGACGTTTTTCAATGGTGTTGCCTTGCTTCGGAAGGGGGGTAGTCTTATACGGCGAGTATAGCCCAAAACCTATGATTTAACTTGAAAATTAGGGGGGTCGTCTTATACGCCCAGTCGTCTTATACGCCGGAAAATACGGTACTAACTAAACTAAGCATGCTGTAACTATCATATTGGATAGTTACTGCATGTGACCAAAGAATGAGGTCAGCTGACTACCTAAATTATCTGAATGACCAGAGTCATATTCCAAGATGACAATGCCAGGATTCATTGGGCTCAAATTGTGAAAGAGTGGTTCAGGGAGCATGAAACATAATTTTCACACATGGATTGGCCATCACAGAGTCCACAGAGTCCACAACTTAACCCCATTGAGAATCTTTGGGATGTGCTGGAGAAGGCTTTGCGCAGTGGTCCGACTCTACCATCATCAATTCTAGATCTTGATGAAAAATGAATGCAACACTGGACGTAAATAAATCTTGTGACATTGTAGAAGCTTATCGAATCAATGCCAAAGTGAATGCATGCCATAATCAAAGTCAATAAAATATTAGAGTGTGTGTGGCCTTTTTTTTTTTTGGTGGCAACTTTTTTTAGGCCAGGCACTGTCCCCACACAACTATACCTGTTTCCAGAACTCTCTTGCCGATTTCAGTGACAGATGTTTTAGTTGCACAACATTTGCAAATACTGTATGTGTGGAAGTCACATTGCCTCACCAAGGTCTTTCAGTATAATGTAGTCCTAACATTTATCTATGTGAGTCTTCATGTTATAGCAAATTTAGCATATACAGTATCTCACAAAAGTGAGTACACCCCTTATATTTTTGTAAATATTTTATTATACCTTTCATGTGACAACTTTGAACAAATTACACTTTGCTACAATGTAAAGTAGTGAGTGTACAGCTTGTATAACAGTGTAAATTTGCTGTCCCCTCAAGATAACACAACACACAGCCATCAATGTCTAAACCGCTGGCAACAAAAGTGAGTACACCCCTAAGTGAAAATGTCCAAATTGGGTCCAATTAGTAATTTTCCCTCCTTGGTGTCATGTGACTCATTAGTGTTACAAGGTCTCAGGTGTGAATGGGGGGCAGGTGTGTTAAATTTTGTGGTATCACTCTCACTCTCTCATACTGGTCACTGGAAGTTCAACATTGCACCTCATGAAGTAAACTCTCTGAGGATCTGAAAAAAGAATTGTTGCTCTACATAAAGGTGGCCTAGGCTATAAGAAGATTGCCAAGACCCTGAAACCGAGCTGCAGCACGGTGGCTAAGACCATACATCGGTTTAACAGGATAGGTTCCAATCAGGGCTCTGAGGAAGAGGCTAAGCCTCGAAACGCGTCAGTCATCTCATCGGTCATGGACGACTATATGGACTAAACACGGACATTTGAGCAATCCAGCTTGACACGCTTTATTTTCATCTGCGTCTGTGAGTAGCCATTTTTATAAGTTACTTAAATAAAGCCCTTTATTGAGGATAATGCGCTAGGTCGGTGCGCCCTTTCTTTGTTCTTTTTGCATATAGGTTCCACCCAGAACAGGCCTCACCATGGTTGACCAAAGAAGTTGAGTGCACATGCTCAGCGTCTTATCCAGAGGTTGTCTTTGGGAAACAGACGTATGTGTGCTGCCAGCATTGCTGCAGAGGTTTAAGGGGTAGGGGGTCAGCCTGCTAGTGCTCAGACCATACACCGCACACTGCATCAAATTGGTCTGCATGGCTGTCATCCCAAAAGGAAACCTCTTCTAAAGATAATGCACAAGAAAGCCAGCAAACAGTTTTCTGAAGACAAGCAGACTAAAGACATGGATTACTGGAACCATATTCTGTGGTCTGATGAGACCAAGATAAATTGATTTGGTTCAGATGGTGTCAAGTGTGTGTGGCGGCAACCAGGTGAGCACTGAGGAGTACAAAGACAAGTGCGTCTTGCCTATAGTCAAGCATGGTGGTGGGAGTGTTATGGTCTGGGGATGCATGAGTGCTGCCAGCACTGGGGAGCTACAGCTCATTGAAGGAACCATGAATGCCAACATGTACTGTGACATACTGAAGCAGAGCATGATCCCCTCCCTTCAGAGGCTGGGCCACAGGGCAGTATTCCAACATGATAACGACCCCAAACACACCTCCAATATGACCACTGCCTTGCTAAAGAAGCTGAGGGTAGTGGTGATAGACTGGCCAAGCATGTCTCCAGACCTAAACCCTATTGAGCATCTGAGGGGCATCCTCAAATGGAGGAGCGCAAGGTCTCTAACATTTACCAGCTCTGTGATACCGTCATGGAGGAGTGGAAGAGGACTTCAGTGGCAACCTGTGAAGCTCTGGTGAACTCCATGCCCAAGAGGGTTGAGGCAGTGCTGGAAAATAATGATGGCCACACAAAATATTGACACTTTGGGCCCAATTTTGACATTTCCACTTAGGGGTGTACTCACATTTGTTTCCAGTGGTTGGGACATTAATGGCTGTGTGTTGAGTTATTTTGAGGGGACAGCAAATTTGCACTGTTATACAAGCTGTACATTCATTACTTTACATTGTAGCAAAGTTTTGTTTCTTCAGTGTTGTCACATGAAAAGATATAATAAAATATTTACAAAAATGTGAGGGGTGTACTTACTTTTGTGAGATACTGTACATAAAAAATAAAGGACAGGTATGCCAAACCAATACATGGAAAGAAAGAATAGGGATTGTCATATACTGTAAATACTCCAGTAGAATATTAATTAGATACTTATCGTGGATGAATATATTGTAAAATAGTGAATGATGCTTTATTACAAATATTTAAATATCAATTCTTGGTACAATTAAATCATTCAAGAGGCATGTTATGACCAAACACATCCTAACTAAAATGCTAGTCTACGCGTTTCGAGTATTCCTCTTCCGCAGGACCGCGACAGTGTTAGGACATATATTTCAAGATTAGCACACTAGAGACCAAAAGAATAAACTAAATCCTTCACTTAAGCAGCAGCTGAAAGAAACTCCGCACCTCAGTAAAGGAAAGTATCAGTTATGAAATTAGCGCTAGCTATTAATATCCTTCACACCTCAGTCCATGAAATGTCCTTCCAGGAATCTTCAACATCTTATTATCCAATCCAAAGCATGGATTTCACACCATTCTCACTGGTCATGGATCTTTCATCATGCTCCACTCGACAAGACAATTAATCTCAAAGATGAAAAAGCTATATATGGTGTCGTATGTCTTTACTCCATATGTGCACAAACTAAATCCTCCAATGTGTTTATATTAAAAGATTACCAAAAATCATCTCTATAAATATGCTTAAAATGGTTGATGCTGCACTTTTGTGATGAGCATCTGATATCACTTCCAGAGCGTTTTGTTCAATGGACTTCTTTCCAGGATGTTTGATTTCATGGCCATTTTGAGTGAAGCACTATAGTAACCAATTTCATTTTTGACCAACATTGCTTAGTACTGTCTGTACTACTGAGCTCCACTGATTTGTTTTCCACAGTACCAGCTTATTCATCTACTGTATGGGGGAGACACCCAGGTGTACAGCGAATGTGTTTTCACCAATTCCAGCATTTCCAGTAATGCGTCTGTTATTTCTATACATCCCACGCCTAAACACAAGACTTTTTAAAGGTACTCTTCTCTTGTTAGCAACATGAAGCTAAGGCTCAAGCGGCAGATACATTTAATGAAACCTCCTCCTCACTGGAGGTAACTGATATCACAGCCTGGTGCCAAACTAGAGCACTGCCAGATGGATGTCTCATACTCATCCTCACTCTTTCAGCAACAGTGAGCCATTCCAAATCCTCATCTGTTACACTGTCCTTCTGACACTCAACATTATTCCTCTGTTGGGCTGTGGAGAAAACTCAAGCACGCACCCTTATCCAGTCCTTCTGACTGGAGGTGGTTAACTTCTGCTGCAGCCAATGCACCCTCAATCACTGGCTACTTTGCAGACCCTCCATTTGGCACAGCTGCTGTCATGTCTACCCCACTGTTATACATAAATAATTCCTTTAATAAAGCTACTAACTTTATGGCCAAACTATCCCATTCTACAATGTCTGTGTTCCAGTCACTGGTGCTCTGCAGGAAATTTCCATCTGCCCAAGAAGGCACAGAGGAACAGAGCAGCTTGGCAGCAAACACCTTGCAGAAGTCACTTTTAATCACATCAGACTGTAATAATACACATTCTGCAATTTGACCTGATTCCCTATTCATAGTTACATAGTTACATAGTTACATAGTAGGTGAGGTTGAATAAAGACAATAGTCCATCTAGTTCAACCTGTGTAGGTGTGTGTGGCTGTAATCATCTCACATACCCCTGAATGTTCTGATCCTTGAGATGTAAGTCTAAGAGTCTTTTGAAAGCCACCATACTATCCGCAGTAACCACCTCTTGTGGTAGAGAATTCCACAATCTTGTTGCCCTAACAGTAAAGAACCCCCCGCGTTGCCTGAGGTTAAAACGCTTCTCCTCTAATCGCATTGTATGCCCTCGAGTCCTCATGCAATCCCTTCGAATGAACAGCTTTTTTTCTAAGCTGGGATCCCCATTAAGATATTTATAAATTGCTATCATGTCTCCCCTCAGACGTCTCTTCTCCAGGGAGAATAAATCGAGCGATTGTAGACGCTCTTCATAGTCAAGGTCCTCCAATCCCCTAATTAGTTTAGTTGCCCTTCTCTGGACTCTCTCCAGCTCCAACACATCCCTCCTGAGAACTGGCGACCAGAACTGGACAGAATACTCCAGATGCGGTCGAACCAGAGTTTTATAAAGTGGAAGGATTATAGTCTTATCTCTGGAATGCATCCCTTTCTTTATGCATGCTAATGTTCTGCTGGCTTTGGCAGCTGCCGCTTGACATTGCATGCTGTTTCCTAATCTATCATCAACTAAGACTCCCAGATCCTTCTCCATTTTCGATTCCCCCAAGGGCTCCCCTCCTAACGTGTATTGTGTTTTTATGTTTTTAGTCCCCAAGTGCAAAACCTTACACTTCTCCACGTTAAACCTCATTTGCCATGTCGTTGCCCACTCCGTTATTTTGTCCAGGTCATTCTGTAGGATATCTGCTTCATGTTGTGAAGTTATTGCCCTGCCCAATTTTGTGTCATCTGCAAAAACTGATATCGAACTACTGATCCCGTCCTCAATGCTGTTTATGAATAATTTGAACAAGGTTGGTCCCAAGACTGAGCCTTGGGGGACCCCGCTTACCACCTCAGACCAGTCTGAGTATGCGCTGTTTATTACTACCCTTTGGACACGCCTTTTTAGCCAGTTCCGTATCCAAGAGCAAACCCTGCTATCAATACCTGCAGACCTTATTTTATAAATTAAGCGCTTGTGGGGAACTGTATCAAACGCCTTAGCGAAATCCAAGTACACCACATCCACTGGTCTCCCCCTATCTAGCTCACAGCTCACCTCCTCGTAGAATGTTAGGAGATTGGTTTGACAAGAACGCCCATTTGTAAACCTGTGCTGATTACTGCTGATGATGTTGTTGTCTTTAGCAAACTCTACGATATAGTCCCTTATCATCCCCTCCAGAAGTTTACATACTACTGATGTCAAACTGACAGGCCTATAATTTCCCAGGATATGCCTCTGGCCCTTTTTGAATATTGGAATCACGTTAGCTTTCTTCCAATCCCCTGGTACATCTCCTGTCCTAATACTGTCAGTAAAGATGAGGAACAGTGGTCTCGATATAACTTTACTGAGTTCCTTGAGTACTCTCGGATGTACGCCATCCGGTCCTGGTGATTTGTTTGTGTTAAAGCGGAGTTCCACCCGAAATTTATACTTACCTCCATCTTCTCGCTCCCGGTCACCTGAAAAACAAATGGATAATCGCAATTTTTTTTTTTTTTTCACTTACCTTTTAGAGAAAATATACTCACCTTACTTCCTTCTTCCTCCCCTCGGCGGCCACTGGCGATTCGTCACTTCCTGGCTTTTGCAATGATTCCTGGGAGCTGAACGTCATCGCTCCCAGGAATCATTGCGCCTGCACCGGCCCCAACGTCAGTTCCGGGGCGCGCGCGTCATTCCCTTCTAAACAGCTTCTGGGCATGCCCAGAAGCTGTGGAGGGATGACGCGCGCGACCCGGAAGTGACGTTGGGGCCGGTGCAGTGCATCGTGGGACCGAAGAAGGAGGAAGAGGACCGAAGAGGACGCGGAAGAGGATCTCGCTGGCTTCAAGCTGCCCACACCCGAGATGGCAGCGCTGGAGAAGACAATTTCAAGGTAAGTATTTCTCCTGAAAGGTAAGTGCAACCCGGGACAGATCAGAGGCTAGCCATTGTGGAATGTGCTAGCCCTGACTGTCCCGGGGGTATTTTTATAAAAAAATGTATAACTAGGGTGGAACTCCGCTTTAAGTTTATCCAGCCTTTCCCTGATTTCCCCCTCTGTTAGCCATAGTGGCAAGTCCTGTGTATTACTACTAACCATACAGTCATGGTCAGTGTACCCCTCCTTTTCCTGTGTAAAGACTGACGAGAAAAAAGCATTCAGCACGGTTGCTTTTTCAGTGTCCTCTGTAACCATCCTCCCATCATTGTTAATTATGTGTGCAATATGCTCTGCCTTTGTTTTTTTGCTGTTGATATATTTAAAGAATTTCTTTGGGTTTTTTTTACTATCCTCTGCTATTTGTCTCTCAAAGTTGATTTTAGCCATCTTGATTTCTTGTTTACTTTTCTTATTTGCCTCCTTGTATTGCTCGAAAGCCGATACTGTGCCCTCTGATTTATACTTCTTGAAGGCCAATTTTTTCCCCCTAATAAGTTTTTTGACGCTACAGTTTAGCCAGCCAGGTTTGGCTTTGTCTCTTCTAAATTTATTTCCCATAGGAATGCACTGCAAGATGCCTTTGCCTAATATGTTCCTAAAGCATTCCCATTTTTCCTCTGTGGTCAGGGATCCCAGGGTTTGGTCCCAGTTTACCCTTTCCATCAATGAGTACAATTTTGGAAAGTTTGCCCTTCTGAAGTTTAGGGTTCTTATGTTCCCCACTTGCCTTGTTATATTGTTATTTACACTAAATGTGATCATCCTGTGATCGCTAGAGCCCAGGTTGTCCTGGACTCCTACCTCCGAGATTATGTCTGGGTCATTAGTGAGCAATAGATCCAGGACTGCGTTTTCTCTGGTAGGGGAATCCACCAACTGTGACATGTAATTATCCAGTAAGGTTTCCATGAATAGACGGGCCTTCTGTGAGTGTGCAGTCCCCTCTTCCCAGTCAATGTCGGGATAATTGAAGTCCCCCAATACGATGACAGATCCCAATTTTGCCACTTTACCCATTAGTGCTAAAAATTCCAGCTCTACCTCCTCCCCTTGGTTAGGTGGCCTATAGCAAACCCCCACAATTACTTTCCCCTTTTCTCCTTCCCTATGGAGTTCAACCCACACAGATTCTAAATCCATGCTCATCCCATCCGTAATGTCACTCCTTTCTATCACCTTTATATTGTTCTTGACATAGAGACATACCCCTCCCCCTCTTTTTCCTACCCTGTCCTTCCGGTACACCGAATACCCTTGGATATTGGCCAGCCAGTCATGTGAGGGGTCGAACCAAGTCTCTGTTATTCCCACAAGGTCTATGTCCTCCTCATGTACTAACATTTCCAACTCATCCATTTTATTAGCTAGGCTCCTGGCATTAGCATATACCCCTCCTAGTTTTACGGAAGTTAAACGTGATTGGCGGTTATGTTTATTCCTGTTTGGTCTGAGATTTTCCCGCACAGACCTGCCAATTGACATTGTGGACCTACTGTCGCTGCTGACCCTACAGCTGCCTTCTGTCCTCTGCTCCCTCCTGACTGACTCTACTTCTGAGCCCTCCCCCCCGTCTCCTAGTTTAAAAGCCCCTCCAACTTGGTGGCCATCTTTCTCCCCAAAAGAGCTGTACCGTCCCCATTAAGGTGCAGCCCATCCTTACTAAAGAGCTGGTAGCCAACTGAGAAGTCAGCCCAGTTCTCCAGGAACCAAAACCCCTCCTTCCTACACCAATTCCTCAGCCACTTGTTAAGTTCCCTAATCTCCTTCTGCCTCTCCTGTGTGGCTCGAGGTACAGGCAGTATTTCAGAGAAAACCACCTTGGAGGTCCTTTTCCTCAATCTATTACCTAAGTCCCTGAAATCATTCTTAAGGATCCTTCACCTACCTTTAACTTTGTCATTAGTGCCCACATGCACCATGACCGCTGGGTCATCCCCAGCCCCCCACATCAATCTGTCTGCCAGATCTGCGATGTGCCGAACGCGGGCGCCCGGTAAACAACAAACTGTTCGGTTCACGAGATCTTTTTTACAGATTGCCCTCTCTGTCCTCTTGATAATTGAGTCCCCCACTACCACAACCTTTCTAACCTTTCCTGAGTTACCGCCCCCCTTCTTCCTGGAGCCTTCCCTCCCCTGGCAGCTGGGGGAGGGTGCGTGCTCCAGCTCTGCCACCCCTGAGCTGATATCCCCCTCAACCTGCAACTCGACAGATTTGTTAGGGTGTACCAACTCAGGATTGGCCTCCCTGGCACTCCTCCCTCTACCCTTCCTGACAGTCACCCAGCTGCGTACCTCTGCTGCTTGCGTCTCCTCTGTTCCTCCCTCCTCTATGCTGGCCCCTACCAGCGCCTGATAGGTAATGTCCAAGCTCCTTTCCAGGTTGTTGATGCCACGCAGTGTTGCCACTGTGTTCTGTAGGTCCAGGATCTGGTCTACCAGAGCAACAAGTTGCTCACATCTTGCACAGCAGTATTCGCCCTCGAATGGTTCATCAAGGAACGCATACATGCAGCAAGAAGTGCACTGAGTGGCATCCGCAATCCTGTCGGACATTATTACCCACTACTCTATGGGGATATATTAACGAACTGCTCTTCCTAACCTACACTACCTCTAAATTCCCTGGTACTAACCTGGGGTCCTCACCAGTCGCTAATATACTAACCAGTCTCTAAGATACTCACCAGTCGCAAAGATCCAACAGACGCAAAGATACTCACCTGTTGCAAGATACTCACCAGTCGCAACGATACTCACCAGTCGCAAAGATACAACAGACGCAAGGATCCAACAGACGCAAAGATACTCACCAGTCGCAAAGATACTCACCAGTCGCAAAGATACTCACCAGTCGCAAAGATACTCACCAGATACACACCAGTTGCAAATATACTCACCAGTCGCAAGATGCTAACCCTCGCAAGATGCTAACCAGTCTCAAAATGCTCACTAGTCGCTAAGATACTCACCAGTCTCTAAAATACTCACGGTCGATCAGTCAAGAGCGCCGTCGGTCGGTCAGTCGCAGAACAGTCTTGTCAGTCGCAGAACAGTCTTGTCAGTCGTAGAACAGTCTTGTCAGTCGTAGAACAGTCTTGTCAGTCGCAGAACAGTCTTGTCAGTCGCAGAACAGTCTTGTCAGTCGCAGAGCAGTCTTGTCAGTCGCAGAACAGTCTTGTCAGTCGCAGAACAGTCTTGTCAGTCGCAGAGCAGTCTTGTCAGTCACAGAGCATTCTTGTCAGTCGCAGAGCAGTCTTGTCAGTCGCAGAGCAGTCAGTCAGTCGCAGAGCAGTCTGTCAGTCGTTGACGGTCGCAAGCAAGGTCAGTCAGTCACAGATCCCTATGGTCAGTCAGTCACAGGTTGGTCTGTCAGTCCGTCAGTCACAGGTCCCAAAGCACCGTCACACAGCTGCAGAGAGATACTCACCAGTCGCCGCTGCTCCTCCTCCCCTGCTTCCGTGAACCTCCCTCCTCAATACTGTGTGGTGTCCGTTCACCGCCGCAGCCCCCGCTCCGCCGTCTACCGCCGCGGCTTACAGTCCCGGTCCTTCACGTCCCGGTCCCGCTGCTCTTAGTCCCGGTCCCGCCGCTCTTTGTTCCGGTCTCTCTGTCCCGGTCCCCTGCACCCGCGCCGGCTTCTGGTGACCTAGTGCGGCTCCCCCGCACGTGTCACCCGGCTCTCCTCCACGCTCTCCTCTACACACACTCCTCCAGTTGCTCGCTCGCTGCTGCTTGCTCCTCCCACTTCTGGAGCCAAAAGGAGTCAAAGTAGTTAACTTATTGTGTTTCCTTATCCTGTCTGTTGTGACACCAGATCTGTTCCACCAGATCAGTATCTGAGCTGTCCTGGACAAGCGACGGCTCCAACATGCAGAGTCCTTGTGAGGATTTTCAGGGACAACTCTGCAGCACCACCTCTGTTTGCCATGTGCGATATCACAACTTCATCATCAACATTAACAGTCATACATTTTCCAACATCATCCTCAGCATTCCTGACTTTTACAGGTTGCCTCAGCCCATTAGCAGCTTGAGCCTGTGGGACATTTAGTACTTCACTTTTCACCTTATGAGAAACACTCTTGCCCATCGGAGCAGCTACACACTTGTTTTGGGAACACCTCTGTTGCACCTGTCATAGGTGCTAGGGGCAATTCTACCCATACCTCAGTGGTCACCCATGACATATCTACCTCAGCACTCTGCTGAACCAGTTCTGTCTCATGTCCAGAACAAATTTCACTCTTAGACACCAACATAGGGGAATACATATTACCATTTTCAGACTTACTTGTTAGCAACACAGCATTATTTTTAGTTTTACCACTAGTCTCTCTGCTACACAGGGCACTGCATGGAAACAAATCCTTACATTCCTTAGCGTCGCTGTGGGTTGCGCTGTAACCTGTACTTTCCTACTACACAGAGTATTACATAGCAGCAAGTCTCTTTTTATACTAGAAGTGAATTTCCTCACCTGACTTACTCCCACTTCACTGGGATTAGTCCCATAACCAATCTCGCTCACATTTGTAACAGCAACAGTCTTGCCGTTTCACTTGGCAGATGTTGCAAGCTTCAGTTGAGGGTGACGTCCCTTCTCGGCTGTGTTCTCATAAGCTAATGCCCATACAGGACCACCGGGCAACATTGTAGCCTCTTTGGACTCTCCAACAACCCCTGTTTCCTGTTGCCAGGGGTAACAGCAGATCCAAACACATGGTCATGCCCCTTTCAGGATTCTGGATACTGTGACCTCTTTTCTGGGCCAACCACTTCACACAAGCAGCCAAAACATGAAACCACCGTTTTTTTGGGTTCTCTGCCACCCCCTGCAAGCTTAACAAAACTTCCTCCACTGTTGCCAGGGGCAACAACAGACATTTTTGTACAAACATCTGAATTTAGACTTTGAGCAACATGTCTGCTGTAGCTTCTCCTTTCTGTTGACACATTTTCGCCTGCTGCTAATGGTAACTGTTCTCCCTTACCAGAGCATTGCTGGTTTCCCGAATCATGGTAGTTCCTTTCCATTTTCAGGCTTTTACCTTTAAATGTGTTGTAATCTCAGTGACCTTGGCTCATCATCCAGTAGGCTGCCTATTATCAGCAGAGCCAGTACCCATTATAACCAGCTTTTTTTGGCCAAGATCTTTGTACAGCAACACTCTCAAACATTGCAAAAATCCCCTTAATGTCCTTGGTAGGCAACATGGGCTGTATGAAGTCATATACTATAATCTCAGTGTTGTTTCTATAGGTCTCTTGCTTTGGCTACTTCTGTTTAGACATGTATTGGGATTGTCCTGATGGTAACAATCTCTCCAGACTTAAAATTCTCTACTTGTTCTTCTTTGAACGTTCCATCTTTCCAGCCATGCCACTGCACAGCTACAGAGCTCTTGCATAGTTCAAAAAAGGAGTATTGTCTCGTTGCAGCATCATTACGAATACTCAACTGACAATTCTGAGCCACCTGAGTCCCTTGTCAGCAGCACTACTGCTCTTTTTACCAGTCCCTCTGACTGTGCTGCCTATCTCTCCTGGTTCACTTGGCTTTCTTAGCCTTTAGTCCCAGCACCCTGCTGTAGAGCCCACTTCTGGATACAAGTTTTCTTGACACCTCGACATTGGCCCACCTGACTCTTGAGAGGAGATCTCCTGTCTCCTGGCTATTGGCTGGAGCACCTCTGACCCCTAGTTAAAACCTCCTATCTCTTGCATCCTGACTGGGGCTCCTCTGACCCCTGGATGAGACCTCCTGTCTCCAATATGGGAACTGTCTCCATACTGGGAGCCCTGAGCTATCCTCAGGCTTAATTATATACCAACCCTGCTCACCTGTGTACTAAAACAGGATCTAGGCATTCCAGTAAAATCTGGATTCAAGATTCAGTCCCACCCCAAGACACTTTTGAACCTTCATGCTCCAGACCCCAGTCCAGGTGTACAGGGTATATAGAATCCAAAGAAATCCAAAAACACATTTGAGTGGAACCTCACATTAAGCCTTAATGTTAATTCTTCACTTTCAATGGTTCCCATTTCCTCCGGGTACAGGGGGTAGCGATGGGGACATGCTGTGCCCCATCATATGCCAACCTGTACCTGGGGGAGTGAGAACGAACCATCAACATAGATGATAATCTGATCCCATACATGAAGAGGGTCATTCTATGGTACCATTTCATAGATGACATATTCACGGTATGGGATGGCCCTAACGACCTTTTACAAAACATTATTCAAATACTCAATCAAAATTAATTCAACCTGAGTTTTACTATGGTCTCAGACCCCAGCAAAATTACATTTCTTGATGTTCAAATCCAAAAAAACCAAGATGGGTCATTAGCAAGCCAACTCTATAGGAAGCCCACTGCTGGCAACTCTATCTTGCAGCAGCTTTCCCCCACAACCCTTAATTAAATCAATACCCTATAGCCAGTACCTGAGGATTAGGCGGAACTGTTCATGTTCAGAGGATGGGACATTTAAACAGGAGGCAGATATCCTCAGGACAAGGCTTTTGTCCCGTGGATATTCGAGGACCTGTCTGAAGAAGGCTTACAAATGAGCACTAACCAGGACAAGACATGAGTTTTTATATAATCCGTCAACTTCTAAATCTAAAAATGATGTGAAAAAGAAACCCATTTGCATCATTACGAGATACTCCAATAAACACTCAACCATCAGACATATTGTCCAAAAATATTGACATTTGCTTACAGCAGACCCAATTGTAGGTCCACTAGTACATAAGATACCTGCCTTTACCTTCAGGAAAGCCAGATCCCTTAGGACCACTCTAGTCTCCAGTGAGTACAAAGGGGAAAATAATAGAAAAGACCCCTGCAAACGTATGGGCACCTTCCAGTGTGGAGAATGCACCATATGTAGGTATATGAATACATCCCGGAATATCATTTTACCCAATGGTGAGAGGTTCCGACCCCGACACTTTGCAAATTTTCAAACTAAGAGAGTTGTTTATTTACTCCTCTGTAGTTGCTCTTGCTTCTACGTAGGCAAGACGATAATGTAATTCCGACAGAGGGCTGGCTGTCATATAACAAGCATGAAATCGTGCAACCCAGAGCTACCACTCGGCAGACACGTCACCCTCGTGCATGGGGGCACCCTTCCAGGATTCTCTTTTGTAATCCTGGATAGGGTGCACCCCAGTGCACGGGGTGGCGATTGGAACAAATCCCTCTTGCAGTGTGAACAGAAATGGATATTTAGACTACATGCCACACAACCACCGGGCCTCAATTAGTCTATTTCTTTTAAACCATTTCTTGAGGGCTTTACATCAGGGGGTTAGAATGGTCTATATGAATCTGGTAGAATATGGTATGCTCGTATGAATTATATATACCATGTACAGTGGATTTGCCTGTAATTATTGTATTGGGGATATTTTTTTTTTTTAAACATAAATTTTTATTGAAATTTTTTCAGATAATACAGTAGAAACAATGTAGTAACTAATGCAATAGTTACATAAACAAAGACAGTAGCATCAGCTTCCAAGGTGCGAACATAGAAAAAAGCATCCTTAAAGCCCCTTTACGCAGGGTACCACTCAATTGGAAATGTGTCGTTGGCATACCAGTAAACGTAGTGTACCTATAGACCATGGGCGTATTGGGGATATTTTTGAACCCCCCCTCATTCTTTGTACAATTCTATAATATAACCTGTATATGATATGATCTGGGGTGATGTATATTATATGATATGGTATGATTATTTGAACTATATATACCATGTATTCCACACTTTAGTGGATTTGCCTGTAATGATTGTATTGGGGATTCTTTGGATCATCTGTATCTTTTTGCTTTTCCTTTTTTCTTTTTGATTGGCACTTCTCCAGTCTGTATCTGTGTTTTTCTTTTTTCCTTTCTTTTATCTTTCCTTGGCTCACTCCCCCCTAAATATATGCTTTTGTGTTATCCACGCCTCCGACCTGCCCCTCTGATGCCAGAAACCCGACTTGCGTCTGGGTTTCCATGGCATCAATGCGCGCTGGTGATCCGATGATGCGGGCCGCCACTCCATGTCATCGCGCCTCTCCCTCGGTCACGCCCCATTCATTCAGCTTAAACCCATTGGCGTCTCCACTGTCCTCGTGGACGGGCTGGATGTGAATAGGCCCGTGGCGCGCGCCACCCGATCAGGGGGTATCTGGACCCCATTCCCTTTTTGCATCTCCCCATTATTGGGGATTATGATTAGACAGACCAGGACCCCCTTTTTTTTTTTGAGATACAACATTTATGGTTACCCTCCCTGCACTGTTGAGAATGGTACACCCCCTTTTCATTTAATCTGTTTCTACAAGGCTGGTGGTTAGAGATGGCATTGGGGTTCGCCCGGCGGTCGGTTTGTGGCAAATTTTGCTTGTTCAACTCCCGCCAAATTTTCAGACACATGGCGTCGTTTGCGGCGGCCATATTTGTTTACATTGGGGAGAACTTTGACCCCTGACACAGCCGTCAGGTGGAACGGGACAGCCAATTGAAACATTCCAGCACATGGACAGTCCCCCTACCCTATAAATAGACCCGATCTGGCGGCCATTTCACATTCCGCTTTCTGCCAGTGTAGGGAGAGGTCTGCTGTGCTCGTCAGGGAGAGTTTGCTAGAAACATATAGCGTTGTGAAGATCCACAAAAGTCCTTTTCAGGGCTGGTATTTTTCGGTATAGGTCTACTAGTATCTTTTGAGCTTAGGGGCAGGTATCCAGTGGTTGCTTTAGGGGCAGTTAGAGATCGGCTGCAGTCACAAATCGCTCTGTCAATGTCCACAAAAGTCCTTTCCAGGGCTGGTATTTCGGTATAGGTCTAGTATCTTTTGAGCTTAGGGAGAGGTATCCTGTGGTTGCTTTAGGGACAATTAGAGATCGGCTGCAGTCACACAGAAATCGCTTTGTCAATGTCCACAAAAGTCATTTAAAATGCTCCAATGTCGTTTTAGGGTCTATTACAGTCTCTTTACTATAGGGCAAGGTATCCTGTGGTTGCTGTAGGGGCAGTTAGAGATCTGCTGCAGTCACACAGAAATCGCTTTGTCAATGTCCACAAAAGTCATTTAAAATGCTCCAATGTCGTTTTAGGGTCTATTACAGTCTCTTTACTATAGGGGCAGGTATCCTGTGGTTGCTGTAGGGGCAGTTAGAGATCGGCTGCAGTCACACAGAAATCGCTTTGTCAATGTCCACAAAGTCATTTAAAAAGCTCAAATGTTATTATATGGTCTATTACAGTCTCTTTACTATAGGAGCAGGTATCCTGTGGCTGCTTTAGGGGCAGTTAGAGATCGGCTGCAGTCACACACAAATTGCTCTGTTAATGTCCACAAAAGTCATGTAAAGGGCTGCAAATTTTTTGGTATTGCTGTGCAGTGTACTAAAAAGGGGGGGGGGGTGGGGGAGGGGGGTAATCCACAGTATAATATACTTTGTAGAAAGCATATTATAGTGGATTAGTACTATTATTGTGCACTGTGCAGCATTGTGACAGGTGTGGCGGTGAGACTGAGCGTTTCTGCAGCAACACTACACACAGTGACAAAAGCACTTATAATGTATTATAACTGGTGTGATAGACCAATTGCCCCCCCCCCCTGCCACATATTGAAGTGGGGTGTTATCTGAGTAAACTTTTTAAGTGTATTTGTGTCATGCAACAATATTGCCTAGTGAAGTCTGGTACACACAGCGCCAAACTCACTGGCCAATTTTTTGAACTGCTGTGCTACACCAATGCCACATATTGAAGTGGGGTGTTATTTGACAGTATAAATTTCTAAGAGTGTATTTTGGTCCTGCAAAAATGTGGCCTCTCGCTGTTTAAACAGTGCTACACACAGTGACAACAGTTACTGGCCAATTATTTGTAGAACTGGTGTAATAAACCTTTGCCCCCCCCCCCCCCAATGCCACATATTGAAGTGGGGTGTTATTTAACAGTATACTTTTCTAAGATTGTTTTTTGGTCCTGCAAACATTTGGCCTCTTTTGCTGTGTTAACTCTGTTACACACAGTGACAACAGTTACTGGCCAATTATCTGTAGAACTGGCGGACTGATGGACCGGCAGATAGGGAGGAGAGGCAGGCAGAACTTGCATTGCAGAAGAGGTAGAGAGCAGACTGCAAATGTATCAGGAGCGAGCCATCAACCATGTACAGTCACATCTGGCGCTCCCAGGATGCCGACACATGGCTCTGCAGTGTGGGCTTTTATTAATGTGTCCGTTGCTGACACCAGTGTTGCCATCTGCAGCCTTTGCAGTCAACGCATAAGTCGCGGTAAGCCCAACACTCACCTAGGGACAACCGCCTAGAGAAGGCACCTGAAATCCCATCATCAAGCCCAGTGGGAGCAAAACTGTCAGAACCCACAAAGCCACACTCCATGCTCTCACAGTCCAGCCTCTTCTCCTTCTCCTCCCTCTTCTCCTTCTCCTGTCTCCTCACAGTTGTCCAACACTCCCCCTTCCATGATGCCGTCGTCACATTTTTCTGGAAAAAGGCAGGCTTCTGTGGCTCAAATGTTGGAGCGTAAATAAAGGTGTCAGTTCAACCCATGTGAGCTCATGTTTGTGGCCTAAACAGCCCGCCACTAACTTGTGTATACTGTGAACGCCTACTGTACCTCTAGCCATCATATACTACGTTCTTTACTGTCAGTTCAACCCATGCGAGCTCATGTTTGCAGCCTAAACAGCCCGCCACCAACTTGTGTATACTGTGAACGCCTACTGTACCTCTAGCCATCATATACTACGTTCTTTGCTGTCAGTTCAACCCATGTGAGCTCATATTTGCAGCCTATACAGCCCGCCACCAACTTGTGTATACAGTGAACGCCTACTGTACCTCTAGCAATCATATACTATGTTCTTTGGTGTCAGTTTAACCCATGTGAGCTCATTCTTGCGGCCTATACAGCCTGCCACCAACTTATGTTCTTTGCTGTCAGTTCAAACCATGTGAGCTAGTTTTTGAAGCCTATATTGGCCGACACTTACGGTTCTGTGTACTGTGAACGCCTACCGTACCTCTAGCCATCAAAAAATATTTTTTTTGCTGTCAGTTAAAACCACGTGAGCTAATTTTTGCAGCCTATACAGGCCGACACTTACTTCTGTATACTGTGTGAATGCCTAATGTACCTTCAGCCACAGAATACTACGTACTTAGCTGTCAGGTAAACCCATGTCGGCTAATGTTTGGGGCCTGGAATGGGCGACACTTACTTCTGTATCCTGTGAATGCCTAATGTACCTTCAGCCACAGAATACTACATTCTTAGCTATCAGGTAAACGCATGTGGGTTAATTTTTGGGGCCTGGAATGGCCAACACTTCTTTATCCTGTGAATGCCTAATTTTTCAGACTGGAAATGAAAAACAATGGGTCTGTAAAGGTTCCGCCAAATTGTGGAATGGATGCGGACCCATTTTACAGATGTGTGACTGGACCCTATATGTATTAGACATGTATTTACTGGCTGCTGTCAGTTCTGGCTGATTTATGAAAAAAAAAATATATATTTTGCTGTAAAAAAAAAATAAAAAAATTTAGGGCAACTTTTTCAATTGCAATACTTCTGTTATGACATTGTCCATGTGCTGGGACTATTTGTGCACAACTAGTATGTCTTTTGTGACTGCAAATATGACTTAAAGATTTTTAAAGTTCGCCTCCCATTAAAGTCAATGGGGCCCGCCGCGAACTCGAGGTTCGCAGACTTTTGAGAAAATTTGCGGATGGCGCTCGCGAACCACCCCGGCCGATGTTCGTCCATCACTAATGGTGGTGTCAGTCTCCACTTGACCATGGAGATGAATAACAGCACGACAAATTGTAATAAAAAAATTTTTATTTACTCTCCCTCCCTCTTTTTCTTTTTTTTTGCTCTGATATACTGTACATACAGTCAGGTCCATAAATATTGGGACATCGACACAATTCTAATCTTTTTTTGCTCTATACACCACCACAATGGATTTGAAATGAAGCAAACAAGATGTGCTTTAACTGCAGACTTTCAGCTTTAATTTGAGGGTATTTACATCCAAATCAGGTGAACGGTGTAGGAATTATAACAGTTTGTATATGTGCCTCCCACTTTTTAAGGGACCAAAAGTAATGGGACAGACTAACAATCATAAATCAAACTTTCACTTTTTAATACTTGGTTGAAAATCCTTTGCAGTCAATTACAGCCTGAAGTCTGGAACGCATAGACATCACCAGACGCTGGGTTTCATCCCTGGTGATGCTCTGCCAGGCCTCTACTGCAACTGTCTTCAGTTCCTGCTTGTTCTTGGGGCATTTTCCCTTCAGTTTTGTCTTCAGCAAGTGAAATGCATGCTCAATTGGATTCAGATCAGGTGATTGACTTGGCCATTGCATAACATTCCACTTCTTTCCCTTAAAAAACTCTTTGGTTGCATTCGCAGTATGCTTCAGGTCATTGTCCATCTGCACTGTGAAGGGCCGTCCAATGAGTTCTGAAGCATTTGGCTGAATATGAGCAGATAATATTGCCTGAAACACTTCAGAATTCATCCTGCTGCTTTTGTCAGCAGTCACATCATCAATAAATACAAGAGAACCAGTTCCATTGGCAGCCATACATGCCCACGCCATGACACTACCACCACCATGCTTCACTGATGAGGTGGTATGCTTTGGATCATGAGCAGTTCATTTCCTTCTCCATACTCTTCTCTTCCCATCACTCTGGTACAAGTTGATCTTGGTCTCATCTGTCCATAGGATGTTGTTCCAGAACTGTGAAGGCTTTTTAGATGTTGTTTGGCAAACTCTAATCTGGCCTTCCTGTTTTTGAGGCTCACCAATGGTTTACATCTTGTGGTGAACCCTCTGTATTCACTCAGGTGAAGTCTTCTCTTGATTGTTGACTTTGACACACATACACCTATCTCCTGGAGAGTGTTCTTTATCTGGCCAACTGTTGTGAAGGGTGTTTTCTTCACCAGGGAAAGAATTCTTCGGTCATCCACCACAGTTGTTTTCCGTGGTCTTCCAGGTCTTTTGGTGTTGCTGAGCTCACCGGTGCGTTCTTTCTTTTTAAGGATGTTCCAAACAGTTGAGTTGGCCACACCTAATGTTTATGCTATTTCTCTGATGGGTTTGTTTTGTTTTTTCAGCCTAATAATGGCTTGCTTCACTGATAGTGACAGCTCTTTGGATCTCATATTGAGAGTTGACAGCAACAGATTCCAAATGCAAATAGCACACTTGAAATGAACTCTGGACCTTTTATCTGCTCCTTGTAAAATGGGATAATGAGGGAATTACACACACCTGGCCATGGAACAGCTGAGCAGCCAATTGTCCCATTACTTTTGATCCCTTAAAAAGTGGGAGGCACATATACAAACTGTTGTAATTCCTACACCATTCACCTGATTTGGATGTAAATACCCTCAAATTAAAGCTGAAAATCTGCAGTTAAAGCACATCTTGTTTGTTTCATTTCAAATCCATTGTGGTGGTGTATAGAGCAAAAAAGATTCAAATTGTGTCGATGTCCCAATATTTATGGACCTGACTGTATATATACATTTTTAATTTGTAGAGAGGCTGTACCATCCTGTTCATCGTGATATCGTGGCAGACCCAACACTACATTAATTTCTACTTAGAGATTTGAAGGTGGGTCTCTTGTCCAAACCCATTAAGATTAAGTAGGGGATCTAATGAATCATACAATCTGACTTTCATAGTTTACTTTTGTGTTCGCCATATCAGGTAATGTGGGTCCCTCTTTTTGTACCCCTTGTGGGCCAAGAGCCTACTGGTCACTGGTGTCCTATCCTGGGGGTTGTTCTTCCATTGTGCAGTATGTGGCCAAGGATCAGCAATTTTGTTTTTAAAAGTTATGTGGTTTCCTGCTTGGTGCATCTTCTATTGGTCAGTACAACCTTGTTTACATGATGTTTTGAAAATGTGATATATGATAAGAATATGTTGAACATGTAATTGAATTTTGTTCTCTTTCAAACAGACTTGATGTAAACGGTAGCTTAATACCCCTGACAAAGAGATTAAACCCTAAAATTCTCTAAACACGTTGGATTTGCTCCTGACTGTTTCAGTCACTGGGTTGCTTCTGGTAACCAGTCATATAGAAAATGGTTGTACCAACAAGCCTTACACCGCATTGTTTTTAATGATTATGTACTTTGTATTTTGTGCAATAAAATTTTAAATGATTTTGCTTTTTCATGCCCTGTAAAATCCCACCCAAGGAGGACAAAGCAAACAATTTCTTAATGTAAATCC
The DNA here is from genome assembly GCF_965119305.1 of Pelophylax lessonae. Taxonomy (NCBI): domain Eukaryota; kingdom Metazoa; phylum Chordata; class Amphibia; order Anura; family Ranidae; genus Pelophylax; species Pelophylax lessonae. Next base: position 105,833,420 of record NC_138777.1, on the reverse strand, counting down.
TGTGTCATTGTGTCCTATTTTTTTTATAGCATTATGGCGTACACCTGTGTACATTTTTATATGTTCTTTAGTTATGGATACATGATCTAATTTTTGTTTTGATGTTTGTTTGATGTTGTGTTTGATGTATTGACTAGTTTGCTGATTGGCATATCATTTTTTGTGTTTTTGTCCTTTTTGGCCAGCACCAGTGCCATCCACTACCAGTGCCTGTACAACCAGTACAAGTACCAGCCTTAACCAGTATCTGCACAGCCAGTATTAGATTACTGTACGTTCAAGAAAAGTACAGCCACTGACAGACAGGTTAAAAAAAAACTGTACATTAATGATGTACAAGTTGCTTAGTATGACTAATGAAAGCAGAGGAGAGACCTTACACTGGGGAAAAGAATTGAAGTATGACCCTGAAGAAATAAGGAGTTCATTAACGCACACCTCTGGTTAAAAGGTTAAAGAGGTTCCTGCTAAAAGAGTTAGGAGTACTATGTCATCAAGCATTGAACATCCTAGTGAAATATACAAGGCAAGCACCAGCAGTGTGGTACATCATAGTGAAGTACATGAGAAAAACACTAGCAGTAGAGTGTTGCAATATCAGCCATCATGAACTAGGCCAACACAATCCCAGACGTAACTAGTGTGTCTAATCATAAGTGGCCAAAGCATTCTCCACCCTACAGCCATACGTATACATGCCCCTTATATACATCGGGCTGCAGGTCAGGGTTACCTTGGCAGCCTTTGATTGGCTTTGTGCAGTGACAGTTTCCTGGTCGGATAGCACAGGTGGGTTTGGAATAGGGTCCAAACACACCGAAGTTCATCCCTAATTACAAAATAAAGTCTTTCTAGTTTAAGATTAGTAGTGATGCCATAGAAAATTCAGCCAAAACTTTCTGTTTCCAGATTGACACTTGACACTGCAGGCAGAGGCTGCAAACCACATGCTACCTGCCGTTTGATTTCTGAAAAAAATACCCAGACTGATCAGCTCTGTAGTGTGTACATGGGGATGCAAGTGGCCTGCACCAGTGGAGCATTGCCATCTTTCATAGAATAGCTGATCGACCCTTCTCCTTTGAAATCTTGGCCTGGACAACACCCTGTCTTGCTAATGTTGCACCTGTCCCTAACTTTTCTACTCTGCAGGCTCAGGCACCAAGATTTGGTCTGCTACCTCATCATCCCCACCCTCGTTGCTTGGGCCGACTTGGCAGTAAGCTTAAGCTGCAGGAACATCACTAAAAATTGCTTCCTCAAACACCAACTCTAAAACACTCTAACGCCAAACTCTTTTTTATTTATTGTATTTTGTTTTCTAGCAGAAACTTTAAAAAATAAAATGTGAAAGAAAATACAATTAAGAAACCCCAATAATCCTCTAAAAAGTAATGGGGTGGAACAGCAGCTAAACAGCAACAGCAGTTGTTGCTAACACACAAAAAAGTAGCCCTAAAAAGGACAGTTGAGTCTATTCAATGTGAATACAATGGGTGGTACACTACACAATAATATGTAACCCACTGCAATGTAATTCACAGTGATAAAGTATTATACAGCACAGTGGATATAGGGGGTTTAAACCTGCAGCCCACCACACTGCAATTCACTGTAATATAGCAGTAGAGCTGTTCAACACAGTAACTAGCAAAATATAGGTAGCATTGTGTAGCAGTAGTTATCTATAGCTCACTGACACACTGACAAAGGCTGATGGGAAAGCAGATTCTTATAGGGATGGCACATTTGCAAACCCCTATTCTCCATACTATACCACCTGATCACATTTAACAGCTCATAAAATGCATTATTGGTAATTAGGGCTTCAGCCAAATGCTCAGTAGTTTGATGATTTCCTGGACTGTAAAAATTTAAAGTTCATGTTGAACCTTTACCCAAATCCAAATCTGCTCTTAAAAAAAAGTGTTTAGAGGGTTATTTTATTAACTTTTTCTTTTAAATGAATATTAAAATAACATTTAAAAAGACATGCTTCCCTTGTGTTTTTCAACCAAGCACTCCAACTTCCAGGTATGTGGGTAAGAATCAAGGAATATAGCACCCCCTTCCAAGCTGTTACTAGTCTACATGGCCCTTAATATTTTTGGGGCGGCTGAAGGGTTGGTATTATTTCAAAAGCACTACTACTGTACATGAGGCGGACATACACAAGACGCTTTAGCACCTCCAATGCCATAGAGCAAATATCAATAATGGGAGGAATGTAGGTGCTACTTACATGTCTACTGTTGTAGGGCACGTAGGTTGCCACTTACTTTATGGTAAATTGCTATAGAGGTCATTTGGAGCCCTCAAAGCAGGGATTGGCACATACCTGATCTGAGTCCGAGATGCAGAGAAGGCTCCCCTTGCGGCTGAGTGTGATACACCCCTGAGGTTGGGTCAGGAGGTGTAGCACCCAAAGAAGCACTGATTGCCAACAGGGTCAATGGAGTAGACCGGTGGTCACCTGAAGGATGCTGGGCAGAAGTCTTCTGGGAGTCTTCAGATGGACTAGACAACAAGGGCAGCCAGGAAACAGGTGGAGAAGCAAGCTGAGAGTTAAACACAGTAAAAAAGTCCAAGGGCCCAGGCAGGTAGCGGCAAGAGGAACTTTAGCCAAGGTCACAACAGAAGGGCAGGTAGGAAGCAGAAGCAGAAGCAAAGTCCGTAAAGCAGGCCAAGGTCATATGCAGGAGCGCAGGCAGATAGTTAGCAAGTCCGTGGGCCAAGCCAGGGGCAAACACTGAAGAGCCAAAACTGGAGCAAGGTAGGTAAGAAAAGCCAAGGGTCGAAGCCGGGATTGGAGAGCAGACACAAGCCGGGTCACAACAGGAAAACCAAGGTAGGTTAGCAAATGCTCATGACACAGGAAGGCTTATGACAATCCAGCAATTTGATGAGCTGAGCAGAGGTCTTATATAGGCCAGTAAATGGAAGCATCTATGGTGTCATGCGTGCGCCATTGTGCATATGCGTTCGCGAACAGGCGCCGTGGCCAATCGCCAATCTTCTGCCAGTGCGCATGCGTGCGTGAATGCGTCTAATGCGCCCGTCATGAGTACTAGCGGAAATGCCAGTCACACCAAGACCTTTTCTCTGACAGGAATCCTCAAACTACAGCCCTCCAGCTATTGCGAACTGCACATCCCATGAGGCATTGTAAAACTCTGACATTCACAGACAAGACTAGGCATGATGGGAATTGTAGCTCCTGAACAACTGGAGGGTCATAGTTTGAAGACCCCAGTTTTATCCTTGGATAGAGTAGAGAAGGGTTAGAACAACTTTTAGGTTATTTTATAACCCAATTCCAGGCAAATAACAAATAATCCCGTGCAGTAAGGCTGTGATTGCACTGCAAGGGTTAATTTCTCATTTATGCCTATGGGAAAAATAAAAAGAGATTTACTTACCCAATATTCTGCCCCACTCTGTATCTAGACCAGTCCGTCCAGAGTGTGAACCCCCCAGATTCCATTGGTCCAGGGTCCTGACATTATCAAGCCCAGAAGGGTCCATAGTCTATAGGAGGATGCAAAAGAACAGTAGACAGAGGATTAGATATGTAAAACTGTTTCCCCTCTCGACTAGACAAAACAAACAAGGGATGATTTTTTATTTATCCAGAGTTAGACTTTAGGTTGTCTATTCCCTCCTGGGAAGATTCCTCTTTATTTCCTCTCATTAAGACTCAACAAGAAATGAGAGGAAGTCTCCCCAAAGAAAAGGAGATTTCTATTTTAGACAGTTGTCACTGAAACCGTTGTCCCTATTGCATAATTTACCTCCTCCTCCTATTCTGTGACAACTACAAAGTGTTGGTTTTCCCTTTACATTCTGCATCAGTGACAATGGTTTCCAGGATAAATAGAGGGGTAAATCTCCCCGACAGAAAGACAATAACAAAGAAACAAAAACAAAAGAAAAAGTTTTGCCTTTACATAAAATTTATAATTACATTACATGTACTCCATTTAGAGTGATTCTTAACCTTCTGATTTTTTAAAAAATAATAATGGTGTTATACTTACCTGCTATGTACAACGGTTTTGCACAGTGCAGCCCCAATTCTCCTCTTCTGGGGTCTCCCTGCTGACACTCCTGGCTCCTCTACTTTGGAGAGTGCCCCCACAAGAAGCCGCTTTCTATGAGGACATTCAAGCAGCCTCAATCCTGAGCCACACTGCCTACCTCCAAAGACATGGAGGTCTGCTTAGCCACCCCCAGTCCCTCATCACAGGGTTTCATTGACAGCAGCAGGAGCCAATGGCTCCCACTGTTGCCTCTCTGTCCTGTGAGAGGAGAAAAGGGAGAGAGCCATTACTCTTGGAACAGCTCTGGATCAAGATTAGGCTCAGTTAAGAATTTATGGGGGGGGGGGGGGAATCCTGTGCACAGAGGGGGCTTTTTTACCCTAATGCAGAGAATGCATTAAAGTTAAAAAAAAAAAGTAAGCCTTTAGAACCACTTTAACTACTTCCCGCCCACCTTATAGGCAATTGACGGTGGGAAGGTGGTTGCATTATCCTGACCCGCCGTCATATGAGCAAGCGATCGGTGCTGCGGTGTGTCACTCTGACACACCACATCTCCAATCTCGGTAAAGAGCCTACTAATCTAGGCTCTTTACCATGTGACCAGCTGTGTCCAATCACAGCTGGTCACATAGTAAATAGGAAGAGCCGTTGATCGGCTTTCCTCAGTTTGTGCCTCATATGCACGAGTAGAGGAGAGCAGATCTGTGGCTCTCCTGACAGGGGGGGGGTCTGTGCTGGTAATCACAGCCTTGATTACCAGTGCAGACCCTTGGGGGGTGCCACTAGAGCTACCAGGGATGCCCACCCATGGCCACCAGGGATGCCCACCCATGACCACTAGGGATGCCCACCATGGCCAACAGGGATGCCCACCATGGCCTCCAGGGATGGCAATTAGGGCTCAGGGAGCCTGCCAGTGGTGCCCTCCCCATCAGTGCTGCCCACCATTGCCATCTATCAGTGCTGCCCACCAGTACCCATCATTGCCATCTATCAGTGCCGCCCACCAGTGTCCATCATTGCCCACCAGTGCCGCCTATCAGTGTCCATCAGTGCCGTCCATCAGTGCCACCTATCAGTGCCCGTCAGTACCGCCTATCAGTGCCCATCAGTGCCGCCTATCAGTGCTGCCCATCAGTGCCCACCAATGCTGCATATCAGTGCTACCTATCAGTGCCACATATCAGTGCCCATCAGCGCTTCATATCAGTGATACCTATCAGTGCCCATCAATGCTGCATATTAGTGCCACCTCATCAGTGCCACCCCATCAGTGCTTACTCATTAGTGCCTGTCAGTGAGGTCTTACCAGTGCCCATCAGTGCAGGAAAAAATGTATCTATTTACAAAATTTTTACAATAAACAAAAAACTTTTTTTTTCAAACTTTTTGGTCTTTTTTTATTTGTGTAGCAAGAAAGAAAAAAACCTTACGGTGATCAAATACCACCAAATGAAAGCTCTATTTGTGGGAAAAAATGACACCAATTTGGTTCAGGTACAGTGTTGCATGGGCGCGCAATTGTCATTCAAAATGCAACTGCGCTAAAAGCTGAAAATTGGCATGTGTGGGAAGGGGGCAAAGTGCCCTGTATTGAAGTGGTTAAGTACTAAAATCACATTTAAACAAGTGTGTAATGGTGTAAAACCTCAGTGCTACCACTTGTATTCTGAGTTTAAAAAAATAACGGAAAATTTATATCAAATACTTACCGTAAATTTCCTTTCCTGATGGACTCCATGGCAGCATACGTATCAGGGTTTGGCCCCGCCTCCAAACCTACCCATATACCCATAGGACATCACTCCCATAAATCTTTGCACCTGTTCAGCACACGTGTTCTGTAACTATCCTCCTCAGAATCCGGGAGGGAACTCCTGCTGCCATGGAGTCCATCAGGAAAGGAAAATTACGGTAAGTATTTGATATAAATTTTCACTTTTCCTGACAGACTCCATGGCAGCATACATATCAGGAAATAACTCGCCGTACACAAAAGGGTGGGCAGGTGCTGAACAAAAGTTTAATTTTACTCTGTCAAACAGACAGGACTTGTAAACCAAAGTTAACAGAAGAAAGAGACGTCCGCTCAACACAATAGTGAGACAAAAAAGTATTTATAGAGGACCAGGATGCTGCTCTACAAATCACTTCAGGCGAGACGTGTCTGGACACTGCCCAGGACGTAGAGACACTCCGAGTTGAATGAGCCGTAATCGCCACTGGAGGGGTCAAGCCCTTAGCCCTATAAGCCCATTGGATAGTTTGGATGATCCAAGAAGAGATGGACCTTGAAGAAGCCCCGAAGACCCGTGTTCTTTCCACTGAAAGTGACAAACACATGATCTGACTGTCGAAAGGAGACCGTAGCTTCCAGATACTGCTTGAGGCAATTTCCAACATCCAGCGGATGGACAGAAGAATCTTCTTCTTGCCTAAAAGGTAGGCAAAACTATTTCCATGTTTTCATGAAAAACTGAAGTAACCTTCGGTCTAGCCTCCAGCATAGGGATTAATACTACCCCTAAAGCTCCGATTTCGGAGACTTTCTTCGCCAATGTAATGGCTACCAGGAACATGGTCATCAATGTCAACTCCTTGATGGCAAGAGTTTCATCTGTGTCACGTAATCGTTGTGATAGAAAGTCCAGAACTAAGGGGAGAACCCACTTGGGAAACCTTGGCTTCTTCTGGGGCCTGGGTCTCATTGCCCCTTTGAAGAATTGTCGGACTAGCGTATGGGTAGCCCAAGAAATGCCGGTAAAGGCTGAAATAGCCGACACCTGAACTCTCAGAGAACTCACTGATAGAGGAAGATCTAGACCAGACTGTAGAAAGAATAGCACATCCTGAATCCTGATGGATGAATGATGGTTGGACCTAGTGGCCAGATGCAAGGAAAATCTTGACCAAATTCTCTCATACACTTTATTAGTTGAACTCTGTCTGGCACTCAAAAGTGTAGAGATGGCCTCTTCAGGGCACCCTAAGGCTTGTAGCCTTCCCCTCTCAACAGCCAAACCTTCAGATGCAGCCGGGCTGGACAAGGATGCAATGTGGTGCCTTGAGATAGTAGATCTTGCCTGAGAGGCAGCAGAATCGGTTCCTGAACGCTGAGAAGTGTTAGAAGAGGGAACCAAGGCCTGTTGGGCTAGAATGGAATCACCGCCACTATTTCTGCTGCTTCCGACCTGAGTCTCCGGAGAAAACTGAAGGATTATGGGAACTGGGGGAAAGGCATATGCCCTGTTGAACCTCCAACAATCCGTGAGGGCGTCCATCCCCAGAGCCTGAGGATCCCTGAACCTCGCACAGTATTTTTTCAACCTGCGGTTGCGAGGAGAGGCAAACAGGTCTACCCCTGGGGAGAACCCCAGGCTCAGGATCCATTTGAAGACCTCCTCGTGGAGAGACCACTCATTGTTGTCCAACTGCACACGAGATAGAAAGTCGGCTTGGACACCTTGGACTCCCGAAACATACACTGCTGACAGGTCGGACAAGTTCTTCTGAGGCCAGACCATAATTGGCTCCAAACCAACTGCGTGTCCCTCCTTGCTTCCTTATGTATGTGACTGCTGAGGTGTTGTCCAGTCTTAGCATCACTGGAAGACCTTTTGTCAAGTGAAGGAACGCTTTCAAAGCTTGAAGGGCCGCCCGTAGCTCCAGAATGTTGGACACTATCCCCTGGGAGAGGAATTTCCATTTGCCCTGAGCCACTTCCGAGAGGCAATGAGCCCTCCAACCTGTGCTGCTGGCATCCGATGTCATCACAACCCATGAGGTCTGTACAAGAGAATGGCAGCACAGCAGATACTCCCGCTGCAGCCACCATGGAAGACCTGCTCTCATGGCCGGGGTAAGGAAGATGGTCTGATCCAGATGCCAGGTGTCCCATTGACGAAGAAAGCCTTTTTGGAATGGCCTTATTCTCCATAGGGCCCACTTTACCATGGGAGCTACAGCCACCATGGTCCCGATAATTCTCAAGCACTGACTCGCTTGGAGGTGAGGTGATGCAAGGGCACGGAGAGTCCTGTCCCTGACCACCGTGATTTTCTCCTCCGGAAGGGACACTGTCGCTGTCAGTGTATTGAACAAGGCCCCGAGGTAGACGAGAGACTGGGTGGGAATTAGATGACTTTTCTCTAGATTTAGCAGCCACCCAAACATCTGAAGGGTGGACACCACCTGGTCCAGGTGCTTCAACAGCTGAGATTTGTCTTGGGACAAGAGGAGCAGATCTTCCAAGTAATGATGTAAGCAAATGCCCTTTGTTCTCAATAGAGCTACCACAAACAGCAAAACTTTCGAGAAGGTTCGTGGAGAAGTGGAGAGCCCGAATGGGAGGCAAGTGAACTGAAGGTGTAATTGATTGACGGAAAACCGGAGGTATTTCTGGAAATCTTCTGCAACAGGGACATGGAAATAGGCATCCTTTAAGTCTATAGACACCATCCAGTCTGCAGGTTGGAACGCCTGTTAAATAGAAAGAAGAGTTTCCATCTTGAACCTTTCCTTTCTGGTGAATTGATTTAGAAAGGTCAGATCAATGACTGGCCTCCATGTTCCATTTTTCTTGCGAACCAAGAAAAGAGGGGAGAAGATTCCCTGGCCGCACTCTGGTTCTGGTACAGAGACGACAGCCCCTTGAGAAACTAGTGACTCTATGTAGGAAAATAGTGCCTGGCGCTTCTCCCCTGAGGGTGGCAGGGAGGTAGGAAGAAACCTTGATCTTGGAGTTTCTCTGAAAGTCCACTTGTGCCTATACGTGACTGTCCTGACAGTCCAGGAGTCTGGGATTGAGGCCGCCCAGACATGCCGGAAGTGTAGCAACCGAGCCCCCACCCGATATGCCTGAGCGGGCCCAATCTCTAAAAGACTTGGTCGTATCACGTTGACCGGAGGGGACACTCTTAGAAGGTTTCCGCGAGGAGGTTTGTCTTGCTCTCCAGTTGCGATCAAATTCTCTGCCAGGCCTATAGGTACGTACTTCCCTGGCACGGTCAGGAACATACCTTCTGGGTTGTCCTTTCCTTGGATTGAGAGGGCGTCGATTATGAGGGAGAAACCCAGACTTGCCGCCCATAGCTCTGGTTATCACCTCATCCAGCTTATTCCCAAAGAGGGAGGAGCCTCCAAAAGGAATACGGCACTAGACTTGTTTGGAAGCTGGATCAGCCATCCAAGGGCGGAGCCACAAAGCCCTCTTGGCCAATACTGAGGACAGCGTAACCCTGGCCAACAGACGTATAAGGTCAATAGATGCCTCCCCCAGAAAAGACAAAGCCATCTTAAGTTCCTGAATCGGGGAACTTCTGGCAGCCTCCTCAGAAAGGCTCCGAAAGGACTCATCCACTGAGTCAGACCACAACTTCATTGCTTTGGATAATGAGGCTAAAGCCAGTGCCGGCTTGCAGGCCATTCCCACGGTCAGGTAGATTCTTTTAAGATCAGAATACATCCTCCTATCCAAAGGATCTTTAAAGGAGGCTGTGTCCTCTAGTGGGAGGGTCACATGTTTGACCAGCCTCATGACTGCGGCGTCCACCAAGGGAGGAGATTCTAGATGTTTTACATCTTCTTCCTTGAAAGGATATAACCGGGACATTTTTCAAAGCATGGAATTCTACCTTTCCACTTAATTCCATTCTTCAGTAATAATATCCCCTAATTCACCCAGAAAAAGGAAGTTGAGTCGCTCTTTGCAGAGCTGCTTAAAGAATCTCTTCTGTTTTGGCGGAGAAAACAGCCGAGTCTTCCCAATTCAGGGTCTCTCTTACCGCTCTGACTAAGGAGGGGACGAGAGCATACTCAAATCCCAAGCAGGGATCTTCAACCTCTGAATCACTCTCTGACAGGAAAGTTGACAGGTGACTAAGTTGAGAGGTTTCAGGATCTTCCCTAGGCTGTCTTCCAAGGGGAGGGCTTGGAGGAGTCATTTCTGGGCTCTGCGCCCGACCTACTCCCAAGTCTGCCAGGGAATCCTTGACGACCCTCTTGACTAGGGCCTCCAGTCGCTGGTCTGGATTGTCCCTCTCTCCCGCAGCTTAAGAGAAGCATTTGTCACACATTGACATGCTTTCAGGGAACCCCAACAGCCCACTCTATCTGGGCGTCACAAGGGGCCCGCTGAGGCAGATGATTTCCCACGATGATGGGAGCCTGACTGTGACCTCTGAGCAGATCTCGAGGTGGAGTGCCGGTGGTGAGAACTTGAGCGATGCTCACTCTTGCATGAGGAATGCCATTCCGACCTAGGAGGGCTGTAAAACAAAGGAACAAAGCAAGACAAACAGGGAGCCAGGTCATAAATGATGCCCTAATCCCCCCCTCTCTCTACACACCCCAACCCTCAAGCCCCACATACCTATTAAGGGCGGGCTGAGGGCGAGGAGGCATCCATCTGGCGCTGACCTGCAGGGATGAGCCGGACAACGGGATCAGAGAGGAAGAAAGAGGAGAGGGGGAACAACTCTCAAAAACCTGGGGCCGGTACTCACCAGGAAGACCGTATGGGCAAATGCAGAGCAGCAGCGGATGCCGCAGGTAGACACACCGGTAAACCGACAGCAAAATACCGACTTCCAGCAGCAGAGTGTATGATCTACACACTCTGCTGACACCTGAAGGGTTTTAAATATGGCACCCGCTGACATCATCAATCGGCGCCGAAAAACCCTACTGCACATGCTCCACATCGTCACTGAGCATGTGCGAGAACCAAGCCTCGTTGCTCAGTAGCCCTAGCCACCAGGGAATAACAGGAAATAAGGTAAGAACATACAAAACCAGCTGAAATAAAAACTTAAGCTGCCATGGAGTTAAACAAATATGACAGGCAAGGGGTACTCACGACCACCAACGAACCGCTAGCCACCAGGGAAGGATGAACATACAGCACACAACGGACTTCATGATTCTTTAAGGGTACAGGCCACCGCAGCAGCTGGGCTTTTTGGCCAAGGTGCACGTCAGAAGAATCTTCGCCCCCTGCTCCATACCCCGCAACAGCTGGGGCTTATTGGAGAACTCAATACCTGAATGGTAGAGACATCCATCTCCTGGGATCCATCTTCAGGTAGGATACAGGTAAACCATTAGGAGGACAAAAAAGGAACACGTGTGCTGAACAGGTGCAAAGATTTATGGGAGTGATGTCCTATGGGTAAGTTTGGAGGCGGGGCCAAACCCTGATACGTATGCTGCCATGGAGTCTGTCAAGAAAATAAATATACAAATAAATGAATGTGACAATAATGATGGGTTGCAGCTTGCATCAAATGGTGTTCAACTAATCAATACCAATACAAAAACAGGATAAAGATGCCGTGCTACCTCTTAAAGTGATTACATGAAGATAATTACATCAAATTAAACACCGTATCACCATCAGTGTATACATGTACTAAACAATAAATAATGAATATTATTAAATACAATAATGAAAGCAATGGTATTGCAGTTCATAGAACGTGAAATAAACGTGATTTCTTCTTTACAAAAATTGTCAAGCCTCTTCCTTCCCTCCAACTGCAATACCATTGTTTCCATTTTTGGATCATTACTATTCACTATTTATTGTTTAGTATATGTCTACACTGATAATGATACACTGTTTAATTTGATGAAATTATCTTCATGTAATCACTTTAAGAGGTAGAGTGGCATCTTTAATCAAGTTTAAACAAGAATTGAGGAAAAATGCAAGCTGTTTATAGTGGATTTTGCTATTTTATTTAGTCAGAATGAGTTGTCAACAGGAACGCATACCAGAATATAAATCTTCAAAAAAAAATTTTTTTTTTTTGGACAAATGATCGATTTGCCAGGGTAAAAATGGTCTGGGTATTGTTAAAGAAAAAAAAAAAAAAAACTGAAAAAAACTTTGTGAATGAGGGCAGTATTATTGCTACAGTGTCCCTTTCACAAACTATTCAAGCACAAAAATAAGAGTTTTTGATGACAGATTGTTTTTTTTTTTTTTTAGAGTATCTATTTCTAGAATACCCTTCCTAAACATCAAGCTCAAAATCCCCAAACTAGATATTTGTATGAGTGCACACATTACAATAATATTAGCGCATGACAAACTGTTTCACACTCACGTTGTGTTCCAGCTCTGCTGACTCTTTAATTCTTCACAAACTGAATATCCAGTCAATAGGCAGCCTGGGTATATTAGATGCAGATCACTAGGCTTTACTTTTGCTGCAATCAAACAAATGCTGAGCTTAAAAAGTGTATGTTCAAAAAGTTAATGGCATCATCAGAAAATTAAACATTATTCAATAGAGGAATTATCTGGCAGAATTGTTTCCAGTGAAGTGAATGTGCTTGGCGTTTATTGTATTATAAAAAGCAGAATATAAACTTTATGCTTAGAATACTGTTAGACAGGGCATTCATGCATGCAGTTATGACTGTATACCCTATACAGATGCTGTGATTGAATTAAATGGGTGAAATATTAAGGCTGACCGTGCAATTAAATATGACTGGTTGTTAAAAAATTAAAGCATTGAACATGATGTGCTAAGCTAATAATTATGGTCTCTATTGTTCTGAGAAAGCCCATTTATTCAGAGTTATGAATGCATTTGATTGAAGTTTTTGAACATGCCTAACACTGAAATAAAGCTGTTTATGGGTACAGAAGTTATGACCCCTGAAACCCTATCAGGCCCAGACTGTTTAATAGTCGCATATGTTAAAAAAAGACACATGTTCATCCAATTGAAAAAAATATAAAATAAAATTAAAAACTGCATCCACAGAGCCCTAGATCCACAGCTAAAACTGCATTTTCTATACCCATAGTAGAGCACCTTACCCCGATCATTTTGATGACCTTCATAGTAGCCTGGCTAATACTAAAAGTATTATTTAGCTATATTAGCTCCCTTTAAAAGTAAGATGGGTATTTTCCTCGTTTGTGACAAATGTAATTTCTGTACATTCTCCTTTCCAGTTTATTTACTATCTAATATTTCTATGTGTATGCTCTTGTAAAAATACAGCCATCCTTTTTATACTTTGTGTCCTGTTTTTTTTTAAATATTTTTGTTAGCAGTCATGTTTTAAAAATATAATTTATGGGGAAAAAAAAAAGAAAAATATAGAATTGGTTACGTACAGTATGTGGTTAAAATACTGGAGTTGTCGAGGGCCGTGGCCAGCTGCGGACCGGGATGGAGGCCTAAGATCCGAGCTTCGCTCCAATGCCTGGATTAACAGCGACACAGCGCTACTCTCCTTCCCACACTCACTCACCCTGTGTAGAAAGGACCGGGGACACCCTCTCTCATGTAAAAAAAAAAAAAAATATATTCAAACCACCAGCACCGCACCATTTCACCCATTATTACACCTCTGCTGCGGACATGCACGTTGCCCAAGATGGCGCCAGGTCCGGATTCCAGCCACAGCAGCACAGCCACAATTTCTCCTCCTGTGCATTCCACTCCAAAGGCCCTGGAATCGAGTGATCCCCTCACAGATGCCCCCAGATCTGACATTGACACTCTTCCTCCACCAGATGCCATCACTAGGACACAAACAGCAGATAGAGGTAAGAGACTGGCATCCTCACCTGCCCAATCACCATGTAAAGAGCCCCAAGCTAAAAAATACCTATGGGCTGCTACATCTGATGGCGCATCCACCACAGAGCACATATCATCTTTAGCTAGCTGCTCCTGTCACAGAAAACCCTGGCACTGAGGCTATGCTTAAATCCATGCTGCTTACTTTGCAGAAGGATTTACACAGAGAGTTGCAAATATCTCTATCTCAAGTCCATGACAGAGTGGCTTGTTTGGAATAGAGGGCAGATGCAATAGAAGAACATATGCGTGACTATTCCAAAGCTCACAATGAATTACTAGATGTGCATGAACATCAAGATGAGGAAATCCGCCGCATTAAGATGAAACTGGACGATTTAGAGGATCGCTCTAGGTGAAATAATTTTAAATTCAGAAGGATCCCAGAAACAATTAAAACAAATGCGCTAACTCCATACTTACAGCAACTTATCTCAACACTTTCCCCTCGCCTGAACACCTGAGAGATCTTGATACAGAAGATCGGGCCCACAGTATAGCAAACCTTCACACCTACCAGCTGACATTCCGAGGGATGTCTTAGCTTAAATCCACTTTTTTCATATCAAAAAGAAAATGATCTCGACCTCCAGGGTCGCAAAACACCTGCCAGCACCACTCGCTGACATCAAAATGTTCACTTATCTTTCTCCTGGAAATGCGCAGAGTTTTCACTCCCATTACCTCCATTCTCCAGCAAAACAAAATCACCTATAAATGGAAGTTCCCAAGGAAATTACTAGTCACATACCAACAACAACTCACCCCTATCCTCAACCCCAAAGATTGATACAAAAAGCTGATGAATTGGGGTCTACTGCCTCTCGCTACCACCAATATGGGACAATGAGGTACCTCCAAAGCGCCCTCTAACTCACAGAACCTGACACCTAAAATGGACTGAGAATGGCTGCATATATCAGCATTTAGCTCCCCTCATCTGCTCACATCCAGCCTGGGCGATGTCTACATTTATTTTTTCCTACCCCTCAGGTTACAGTGTGCTATGCACACAATACTCTTAAATACTGTCTGACAGGTACGATAAACTTGTTCTTCTTTTCACTGTGTTTTATGATCTGTGCCGTGTATTATATATAGTCTTATATTCAGCGAGCAGTTCTGATCATTTCGAGGTACTTATCTGATATATCTTAAGAGTACAGTCTCCTTCCATCTACTTGCACTTCCAAATGTTCACTACTATTATGGCTCATTCATCTCCATAAACACTAAAGGTCTAAATTCGCCCTTCAAACATAACTTACTATGGAAAGAGGCAATATCACACCATGCCAATGTCCTCTGTGTGTCTATAACACTCTCTTCTCAAAATTAGCCCCCTACAGATCTGCTCCATTACTAATCTGTTGAAATTTCAATGATATCATTGATGCTACACTCGATACCTCCAATCCACCAAAGCGGAGAACCTCCGCACTCTCTGCTCTACTAAAAATGGGAAGATCTAAATGATCCCTGGCATTGCTTGCAGGATGTGGAAAGAGACTATACCTTTTACTCCCCCCCACCAAACTTACTCTCGGATTGATTTGTTCCTAACGGATAATCATCTGTTACAATCCGTAACAAAAGCCAAAATTGGAGTGATCATTTGGTCTGACCATGCACTCGATCAAATTATCTGCCCATAACCACTCACCTAAGCACAAGATCTGGAGATTGAACACCTCCCTTCTAAACAACCCCTTATTTGAACCTCAAATACAATCCGAGATCAAGAATTATTTTCAAATCAATGTGAACTCTGGATGATCATGATCATAAAACTAGGGGCACAAGCTAAAAAATACCACTCATCTACCACAGAATCTACTAAAACAGATGTGTGACTTAGAAATAAGTAACAAACAAAACTCCAATGCCAACACCTCCCTGACACTTAAAAATCTTTGATATCAACTAAGCGAAAACCTCCACAACAAATTTGACTATTACATTAAACGTCTTAGAATGCAGTCCTACACAATGGCCAACAAGCCAGGAGCATTCATGGCCAAACAGATAAAAAAGGACTAGTCTCTAACAAAAAAATGTCTTTCCTTACGAACTCCAAAGGCAAACGTCTATGCAACCCACTAGACATAGCAAATGAGTTCGGCAACTTTTATGCTTAACTTTATAACCTCACGGAATCAGACCCAACATTATCTCCCACTCAGGAAGATTGTCAAATTCCTTTCTACCATTCACCTTCCTAAGATCTCACCTGCAAAACAGGAATCCCTATCGGCTCCTTTCTCTCCAAGAGAAATCCTCAGAACCATAAAGAACCTCCCACTACACAAGGCCCCCAGGCCCAGATGGTGTACCAAATGAATATTACAAACACTTTTCTACTCTCCTTACCCCCCATCTCTGCAAAATATTCAACAAATTTGCGTCAACAGGTATAATACCCAAGGAATCCCTAAAAGCCCTGGTAGTTACCCTACTGAAATGGGGTAAGACACTGGATAAATCCACCAGCTATCACCCAATTTAACTCATAAACACCTACACCAAATTATATGCAAAACTTTTAGCCCAACGTCTCTCTACAGTCATTCCCCAAATTATACAGTCAGACCAAGTCAGCTTCGTACTAGGCCATTAAGCTTCAGATGTTACTAGAAGGTTCATCAACCTCATACAATGGGTGGAGCACAGTCGGACGCCTTCTCTCTTCCTCCCTCTGGATGTGGAAAAGGCGTTCAACAGAGTCCATTGGTCTTATATGGAAGCAGTATCTCATACATTTTGTCGGGAACCTTCCTAAAAGCCATTCTAGGCCTTTACTCTCACCCAAGCTCACGTGTATGGAGCTCGGGTATCATATCAAATCCTTTCACAATCACCAATTGCACAAGACAGGGGTGCCTTCTTTTCCCCCTGATTTTTGGCATGGTAATGGAACCCTTAGCACAGGCCATAAGATCAAATCCCGCAGTTTCAGAAAATAAAATTGGATATACCGAACATAAAATCGGATTATATGCCGATGAAGTTATTATAGCGTTACCAAACCCTGAGAAATCCCTTCCCGAAATTCAAAGCATCCTGGACTCATTTAGTTCAATATCACTATATAAAGTAAATCACAGTAAATTCTTCATGCTGAATTTAGGCCTAGATGCCCAAACGACTAGAGATAGATCTACTGTTACTCCTTTTGCGTGGTCCCCAAACTCTTCCTTACCATACTTAGGAATCCACTTAACATTCCCCAGTCAGAACCTAGTAAAATTGAACTATGAAGACCTTGTGGAGAAGCTTTCATGACTATCCAAATATTTTGGCCATATCCCTGCCTCTTGGGCAGGGAGGATCGCCCAAGTAAAGATGTACCTACTTCCCTTGTATTTTGTACTTATTTTGTATAATTCCCTTGCCACTCCTACAAGCCCATCTGAAGAAAATACAAAGAATCATAAATAACTTTATCTGGCAACAAAAGCATTCAAGAGTAAAAAAGGACCTATCCTAATAACCCCTGTCCAACAAGGAGGCCTAGGAACACCTAAAATCCTAGCGTACTATCGTGCGACAATCCTGAACCAGTTGAAAGAATGGTTGAGGACAAACAGTCACGCAACCTGGAAACAAATTGAAGCGGTCATTCTTAAAATGGAGCCCAGACTCACTCTTGCAGCATCCATACTTAACTTCAAACCATCACACCAACCCTTTGAAACGAAATGCTTCACTACGTGTATGGACAGCGATCCAACAGATCAGTAAAAGAATTCCAGCAGCCACCTTATCATTTATACCCACTGAATCCCTGGAGCTTTTATCGCCAGATCTATCTTTATTAGCATATATAGAAGCCAGTATTTCAAATCTGGGACTGCTCTTCTCTGCATCAGGAATGCACACCTTCGCTTATCTACAACAGAAATATGGTTTATCTACCAAAATGTTTTTCCTCTACTACGCTACGTTTTGGCTGTACTTCTTTTATAGTCACAGGAGCACATTTATTTTTGCCCTCCCATGACCTCGATTCAGCTGACAGCGAGCTACACCCCCGTTGTCAACGGATGTCACAGAGCAGCTCCAGGATCTGGAAGTATCAACAATAATGCAGGGATTCACCCAGATGCCTGATTGGCAGCTGTTTCAGCCTCTCTCATTCTGACATTTCTCACATACATGGAAAAAAATGATTTTTTTTTACTAGAAAATTACTTATGAACACCAAACATTATATATTGTTTTAAAGCAGAGATCCTGAAGAATAAAATAGTGTTGTTGCCTTTTTTTATGTTGCACGATATTTGCACAGCTATTTAAAATGCAATTTTTTAGGAAAAAAACTTGAATTGATTTAAGTGCACAAAAACACAATATAATACCCAACTTTGTGGTACAATAAAAAAGATGATGTTACACTAGGTAAATAGATATCTAGCATGTCACGCTTTAAAAGTGCATACGCCTGTGGAACATCGACAAACTACAGCACCTAAAAATCTCCATAGGGGACGCTTTCAAGCATTTACAGGTTACTAGTTTAGAGTTACACAGGAGGTCTGGTGCTAGAATTATTGCTCTCACTCTGGCATTTCCAGCGACACCTCGCATGTGTGGTGCTATTACTGTTTATATATGCGTGCAGGACTTACATATATGCTTGCATTTGTGCTTGAGCACAAGGGGACAAGGGTACTTTAAATGTATTATTTATTTTATTTTAAAGAGGAGTTCCAACTTGTAAAAAAATAAAAATAAAAGTCAGCAGCTAAAAATAATGTAGCTGCTGACTTTTAATATAAGGACATTTACCTGTTCAGGGATCCCAGGATGTCGGAACCTCAAGACTATCCATCTTCACTAAGGGAAACAGGAAGTTTCCTTCTGGGCATGCGTGAGTCGTGCTGCACTTCCCGAATGGTCCCACTGTCTTCTAGGATCTGTGTGTCTCCCAGAAGACAGCAGGAGGGGAAGGAGGAGGGACCAGAAATTTTGTAGATAACAATTGCGGAGATCTTACCTGGAAGTGGGAGTGGGCACCTGGTTTTGACAGGTAGGTATCTACTCCCCCCCCGAAAGGTGCCAGGGCTCCACTTTATACTTTTTTTTACAGTGTCCCTTTAATCTCTAATAATCTTTATTGCTATCACAAGGAACAAACATCCTTTGTGATAGCAATAAGCATGACATGCCCTCTTTATGGAGAGATCTGAATCTATTAGACAGCCAGAGCTCTCCTCTGCTCTGAAAGCATCTTATCAAACTGGTAATGGCTTGTAAACATCAAACCAAAACTGGAAGTGAGGAAATCCTCATCTCTTGCAGATTCCTACATCACAGGGGGAGGTGGGTATGCGTGTATCTCTCTCCTATATGAGTGGACCAGGGATAAAAGTGGCAGCAGTAACAAAAGCAAAGTACCCGGCAAAGGTGGCGGCCGGCGGTAAAAAGGGGGCCCCCTTCCATGCTCTGCAAAAGTGATCAAGCAGCTGTATAGGTGCCCTGATCACTTCTACATGAAAGCCTATTACCAGCTGAAAATTGTAATACTGGGATGATGCCTGCAGGTGAATGAAGCAAAAGTGACATTTACAAAGAACCAAACTTTAATGATTTATTTGTATTCTTATTATTATAATTTTAAATATATTGGTGCCAAATGGCATTTTTTTAGCAATTTCATTCTGTTTGCAAACAAAGCAGCTGGGATTCAGTTCAACATCCATTCCAGATCCAGTAAATGCACCCTGCCTCTGATTAGACCCCAGTGTGGGTTAATGCAATTAGTTGTTAGAGGGAGCCCCATTGAAAGCAATAGAAAGGCTGCCAGCGCGTGGCCACTCGCATGTAATCTCTCATGCAGCAATCACATGTATTTAGGTCTAGACACAGGCTGATCACTTAGATGTAATTGCTGCACTGCATTAGGGCTCTTTCAGACATGGAGTCCACCAGGCGGACTCCGTTTTTCTCAGCGGGAGATCGATCCGCCGATCCCCCGCTGAGCAGGCGGATGACAGCTGTGTCTCCGCGCTATGTGCGGAGACACAGCTGTCAGATCCCCATTCATCTCTATGGGGGAATCGGATGGGAACGGACCGTCTGTCCGTTCTCACTTGATCTGATCCGCCAGACAGATGGAAAATAGGGTTTCCATCCGTCCGGTTTCGACGGATCGGATGTCAGCGGACATGTCTCCACTGACATCCGATGCCCGATAGGGATGCATGGGGCATCTGTTCAGATCCACCAAAAAACTGACAGGTAGATGATGATCTGAACGGACTCCATGTGTGAAAGGGGCCTTAACGTCCACAATTAGCCGTGAGCACTGGCAACCTCCCATTGCTTTCAATGGGCTGCCTCTCACAGCTAATCAAAGAAATCTTTACTGGGGTTCTCACATCTACTCAGAGGCAAGATGCATTCACAGATGTGCACCCTTACCCTTATCCTACAAGAGAGTCTGATATGGATTGTAAGGGAGAACCCCTAAAAAAAAAAAAAAAAAAACAGACAAAAATAAAACAGTGTGGGTTAAGGATTTAAGGAGGCACCCTTTGCAAAAAAAAAAAAGAAAAGTATATGTAGGAAGTTTGTATATTCTTTTTGTGTTGTATGCATTTCTCATAGAGGGTCTAGTTTCCCAACATCCTTCTGAATTGACTGTGAATTGACTGTGCATGGGTGTACAGCAACATTAGATTGCTAATTTTATCTATTTTGCATAAATGTAGTTATTATAGTTATTTTAGATGTAAAAAAATTTTAGTTGTTACTTTAAATGGTAGTGTCTGAGTGTTTAAGTGTCTGAGCAACCAATCATCAAAAAGAACTGAGCCTTTTTTTTGTTTTCCCATGTCAAGCTTTGAGCACAAATGAAATTAGCAAAACATTTTTCTATGAGAGTTTTTGTAATTGCATCTGATACGCAAGGCAAGCTTAGAATGTACCACACAAGATGTGCTGCATTTCCCAGGCTGTATGCAGTTCATCAGTCAATTGCAGCCATCTGGTTTCACCTAAAACCTTTTCATTCACTCCATTTTGAAAAATATCAACAGTTATGTAAGGAACACAAGTGCGTTAGTGAAAAGTCACAAAAGCCTGGGTCTTTGTTACTCCTGAATGAAAGATATACTGGAACAAACTATTTTATTCAGGCTCATTAAGAATTGTAAATTAAATCACAGATGTCTCAGGAAATACTTCATATTAAAACTTTTAGTGAAAAGCGAAAAAAGTTTGACACATTGTCTTTGCAGCACTGGCTTTTCTGTGTTTTTAGGCAAGAAAGGCAAACAATTCTTTAAGGCAAAACACTAATCTAATTATAAATATACAATGTTCATAGTTATCAAACATTGTATTATTTTTTTAAAACTTTGGGCACACTCTCAGAAGTATATGTACAATTTTATATAGTGTAAGAACTGTACCCTTTTTTGAAAATATCTTGGTGTTTTGTGCTGTAGCAAACTTGCCATTATAAGCTTTACAATTTAGTTCAGCAGGAACGTTTCCTTACTTTACCCATAGTGAAGCTGGAAACCTGAACACTTGCTTTAGCCAGGGCTACATTTACTATAATAATATTAACTTAGACTTAACTAGAGAGGGTAGCACCAAGCCTCAGCAAGATGTAATAACTTTTCTTATTTTAGTCTCCTCTTCTATCTAGCTGTTGATATTTGTGATTAAACTGAGCAAAACAACTCTAGGGGAAAGGGAGTGCTGAGGAAACGTGCTCAAGGGCATAAGTATAGCCATAGCAGGCCATGTGAATACTATGGGGCCCAGAAGCACAGGGAGTCCAAAACTATCTGGTTGCAGAGTGATTTGTTTTGTTTTTGTGTTGAGCCCCACTTAAATCCATACCAGACCACCCATAAAAGATAAATGTCTGCTGTATATTTTTAGGGGGAATTCAGTTTTTTCTTCTGCATGCAGTCCCACCTTAACATCTACAAAAAGGGTACCCCCAATGGTTTGGGACTTTAAATGCCACTAAAACACTGAAAAATTAGACAATGAAGTATTAAAATTCAGTTTTTATTACATAAAGAAAAACAACAATCACTACATATACATAATTATATATTCCCAACAAACAGCTGGATATGCATAGAATTAAAATTGCATGCAAGGACAGACCAGTTTCCATACAGAAGACTCCTAGTTACCATTGGAGGAGAGAACCGGACCGGACCCTACGCGTTTCGGGTATAAAACCCTTCTTCAGGGATCAACCAAAGTTCAATACACTAATTATACCTATATAGACAAATTTACATTTAGTATAATGCAGGTAAAGACATGTTGAAAAAGGAGTTCCATTTCTATAAGAGTGTCATCATCTTTTAATAAGGGTACCTACCAAAGGAAGTCCTCCTATAGAGATAACTGGGCTGTCAATTAAAACGGTATACACTGAAAGAGGAGTGCCAAGTCTCACATAAACATGGTTCACTGGGAAAGAGAACAGTGTGGAAAATGGCTGGTAAGCGGCAAGACCGTGGGCGCCACAATGATCCACAGTTAGTCATGGAAGGTCCTTAATGGGCATATAGGCCGGTATAGAATACCTAGAATCAATCAAGTTAGACAAAAGGATATATGTATAATTGTATTCAGTAGCCTGATATCTAAAGAGCCGTAAAAAGGGGGGGGGGGGAATGGAAGTATATATATCATACCTGCCATAAAAAAAATATTTCTCATGGCTAGAGGTCATCAAATTATCATGGGAGCATCAGTCCATAACTTGGAGTATTCTTGAAAGTGGAAATATAATATATAGAGGAAAAAAAAAAAAAGGGGGAGGAAAGGGGGAGGGAAATGGGAATGGACCAGTTTTTTATTACCATTCATCGTGGAGTGTATATCACTTATATATAGGGTATGCCATAATGGACCAAGGGATGTGCATACCACGTGCATTGAGGAATCAAGGAAAATAGTGCATCGTGAGTTAGTGTGAATTCGAAAAGAAGGTATATATAGATTTCGCTCACCACCTGTTGGCTAATGTTTCTAGGGTAACACACATGAATAGTAGAAACAATGGCCCCAAAGTGTTCGTGTCCCAAAAAGGGACTCAATCAAAATTGTATGTTATAAACCCTCTAAGGGGTACTGAGACATTGTATATAATATAATTTGTCTATTATAGACCCTCTAAAGGGTACTAAGAAAAAAGCATAATGCTCTGGCCATTTAGTGTTATCGCTCCGAATCAGAGTCATAACAGAGTGTAGGCTGCATTGCAGCTGGTTAGGGATTGAATGTCTATAGAATGTACCCGAAAAGAAAGCATTTCCAACAACAGACTATTAATGAGTGGAGCAAAAGACACGCTGGTAAAGTAAAGTAAGAAAAATAGTAATCCTGATCCCTAAATCTGGGGATCGGATACTGTTACCCCAAAACCAAACCACCGAAAACATTTGTGCATAGTCAATAGTAAAGAAAGTAAAGCTAATATTAAGGGATATGGCGGTGTACTAATCTGCGTCTTCCTGTGAGAGAGATGGCAGCCTCTGCACAGGATTGAGAAACACAGCCCAATATAAGGCGTCCCGTAGGACGCCAGCGCTTGCGCAGTGATGTGCGAGTCCATTCACATGCCTGGACCCGGACCAATCAGATCACTTGCCGTCAGAGTGCAGGGTCCGCCCCCACCCGGAAGGGGAAGCCGACGCTGCGTTCCAAGGGCACTGACGCGGGAAAAGGCGGTGCACCACCCCGCCCGGAAGTCATTCTAAACTCCGGCCAGGTAGGCGCCTAAGCCAATGGGGATGCCCAGAGTGCCAGCGCCCCCAATCCGCCCTGGGGGAACCCACAAGTAAAAGCCGAAAAGCAGCCAGAAAAAACGATAGAGCAGCAATAGAATAAGAAAAGAAGGGGAAAGGGAAGAGAAGGGAGGGAAAACAGAGAAAACAAAAAAAACAAAAAAACAAAGAGGAAAAAACAAAACAAAACAAAAACAAAGGATAATTAGACTTGCAAGAAAGGAAGGAGAGAAAGGGGGGGGGAAGAAGGGGGGGGGGTGAGAAAAGTAAAAGAAGAGGAAACAAGTAACAAAAGAGCTTTGTAATGTCCTGGTTCATATCATTTCTAGAACTGATTGCTAATCTGAAAATTATACCAGATGTTAAATATAGATTATGAGGCAATATCTAATCCAGCAATGCCCTAAGAGTCTTCGGTATTACAATAGAAAAGGTTGAACAATATACATATATGGAAACACATAAACATCTGTACCGATAATTTCCAAAGCAAGTCAAAATATACAGATTAAATGTATGACCAGGGTTGAAATCCTGGCCGAATTTATCCATATAGAGCAGGTCTCACAACTATCACTTGAATGGATTAATTATCCCAATAAAAACAAAAATTGAGGCATCCAGATTGACACATATGCCTGGCTATTATACCAACATATACTCGGTAATCATCACTGGCATCTGTCACATCAGACCACTCACCCAATAACCCAGAAACTTCCATCCCTTGTAATACCATAACAAGTCCCCCTTATATCAATAACATATAGAGTTCCCATTCACTTTACACATAAGAATTGTTCAATTATTGTTCCCAACCTCCAGAGGAAAATCCCTCTAGGAACGGTTTAAAGCTAACCATGTCATTTAGACCTGGGGGCTTGGTAGCCTCCAGGTCCAGTATCCATCGTGTCTCCCTTTGTAATAGGATTTTGTTCAAATCCCTGCCCCGAGGGTTGGGGTGAACTCTATCCAATACAAAGAATCTAGGTCTGGGAAAGCAACCTGCATGTTTGTCGCGCACATGTCTCCCCAAAGGGAGATCCGGATTGCATTTACGCATACTGGTAACATGTCTGTAGATACGTTTATGAAAGGGTAGCTTTGTTTTTCCAATGTAATAACTACCACAAGGGCATGCAAGGAAGTACACCACCCCTGCAGTTTTGCAATTTGCGAAGTGGGAAGGTTTAAATAATTTACCATTGGGAAGTTTGATGTTTTTGGAGGTATCTATAAACTGGCAATAACTACATCCACCGCAATTAAAAGTGCCAAACCTTTTACATGGATCACTTCTAAATATTGCCAACAAACTGGCTTTGTGTCAGATAATTTCTCAAAGATTTAGATTTCCTATAGGTTATGGCTGTTTTTTCCATTACATAAGGGCTGATGTTAGGATCGATCAGTAGTAAGTGCCAGTATTTCTGAATGGTTTTATAGATCAATTGATGTTGTTCTGTATATTGCAAAATTATTCGGGGAATAGTAGATTCCTTCTTTGACTTTTTTGGTATGGTTTTGTTACCAAAAAGTAAATCCTGTCGAGTGTGAGTGTTCGCACGGTTAAAGGCCTTCCTGAGGCAGGATTTCGTATAGCCTCTAAGGAGAAGACGTTGTCTTAGGTTTTCTGCTTCTACCTTGAATTGAGAATCATCGGAGCAGTTCCTCCGAATACGGAGGTACTGACTGTACGGTATTGAACGAATAAGTGGTAAGGGATGGGAGCTGGTGGCGTGGAGAATGGTATTTGCTGATGTGGGCTTTCGATAAAGCGATGTTTGAATACTGCCCGAGGGTTCTTTGGTGATTGTTATGTCTAGAAAGTTAACCGAATGCCAGTCATATGTCATTGTAAATTTCAAATTGAACGTATCGTTGTTCAAATGTGTCATAAATTCAAGGAGTTGATCAGCCGAGCGGCTCCATATTATCAGGACATCGTCGATGTAACGGTGCCATGACAATATGTGTCTGGTCCATGGGCTCAAGGAATCATCTGCAAAAATGTGACGTCCCCACTCCCCCAGGTACAGGTTGGCGTAGGATGGGGCATATGATGTCCCCATCGCTACTCCCTGTACCTGGAGGTAGTGGGAACCATCAAATGAAAAAATATTATGGGTGAGAATGAACTCCAGACTTACCTTAAGGACCTTCCAGGACTAACTGTGGATCATTGTGGCGCCCATGGTCTTCCCGCTTACCAGCTAATTTCCACACTGTTCTCTTTCCCAGTGAACCATGTTTATGTGAGACTTGGCACTCCTCTTTCGGTGTATACCGTTTTAATTGACAGCCCAGTTATCTCTATAGGAGGACTTCCTTTGGTAGGTACCCTTATTAAAAGATGATGACACTCTTATAGAAATGGAACTCCTTTTTCAACATGTCTTTACCTGCATTATACTAAATGTAAATTTGTCTATATAGGTATAATTAGTGTATTGAACTTTGGTTGACCCCTGAAGAAGGGTTTTATACCAGAAACGCGTAGGGTCCGGTCCGGTTCTCTCCACGAATGGTACCTAGGAGTCTTGCATGCAATTTTAATTCTATGCATATCCAGCTGTTTGTTGGGTATATATAATTATGTATATGTAGTGATTGTTGGTTTTCTTTATGTAATAAAAATTGAATTTTAATACTTCATTGTCTAATTTTTCAGTGTTTTAGTGGCATTTAAAGTCCCAAACCATTGGGGGTACCCTTTTTGTATCTGTCTATCGGGATGATGGCCACTAACACAATTTTAGTCATATTTAGGGTGGAAGACACCCATCCCCCATCATTTATCCTATCACCTACTACCATCTAAATATTTATTACAGCGTTTGCACTCAAAGTATTTTTTTGAATACGCTATATCTTTTTCTTCATTGAGTATTATTTTATGTTTGTCTTGGTCTCGCCAACATGTTCAAGGGCAAGAACTTTGATTCTATTCTCTCCTCTTATAGAGAACAAAGTAAAAAAGAGGCTCATGAGTCCGAAATGGACTCTTTGTTTTTCCAGCTTAAAAAGTCGGTAGAAAAAAAGACTAATCTACATCTTCACATCGAGAATTTTGAACAGTACATTAAAGAGGATATTAACCCTTTCAGTTTAAGAATCCAGATCTTCCCCACCGTGGAAGTTCTGGACGAGGCATTCAAAAGATGATGGGAATCTAACCTGCAGATATGCTCTAAAAATATGATGTCTCTACTTATTGAAGAGTATCACAAGCGTATTAAAAATCTTGACCTAAAAATTGACAAAATATACGAGAAATTGATACCTTTTCAGGAATCCCCAAGATATAAAAACTTAGAGACTAATATAAAAAACCAATTGGATAAAACAATAAGCGAAAACATCAGCAAAAAAGAGCGCAAAATATGCAGAGATAGGATGGCGTTTTGTGACCATCAAGCATATAGATGGTCACAAAGACAGGGATATCCAACCCAGAGGGGCTTACGACCCTTGAAAGATCAGTTTGGATCAAATTCATCTTTGAATTCGTCCATTTCCTCGTCATCTTATAAACAAGACATTCCCAGAAAATCTTTAAAAACGAAACGTACATGTAACGCCGAGTGCTCCGGGTTCCGTGGCTTCCCCGGAGCACTCAAGGCGTCCTGCGGGCTGCAGCGCTCCGGTCGGCGTCCCCGACCATGAGCGCTGTTCCCCCGCATTAGTGGAACTCACCCGCCGGGTCCTCTCTGCTCCCGGCGCACGCCGGGTTCCTTCCTCCTCTTGGCGCACGCGGCCCCGCTCCCTAGGGCGCGCGTGCGCCGCAGCATGTAAATTTAAAGGGCCAGTGCACCACTAATTGGTGCCTGGTCCAATCAGCCCAAATTCAATAAAAACCCACTTCCCCTTCCTGTCCTTGCCGGATCTAGTTGCCTTTGGTATCTTGAGAAAGCTTTTGGTGTATCGGTCCCTGCCTGTGTATCTGACCTTCTGCTGTTGCCCCTGACTACGAACCTTGCCGCCTGCCTTGACCCTTTGCTCCGTCTGACCTTGCCTTTGCCTTGTCCTTCTGTACCGCGCCTGAATCAGCTGTCTTTGAGGTTGAGCCGTTACCGGAGGATACGACCTGGTTGCTACCGCCGCAGCAAGTCCATCCCGCCTTGCGGCGGGCTCTGGTGAAAACCGGTAGTAACTTAGAACCGGTCCCCTGGTACGGTCCACGCCAGTCCCTCACTGACACAGAGGATCCACCTCCAGTGCCATCACCTGCCGCCAGTCCGGACCCTGACAGTAGATCCGGCCATGGATCCCGCTGATGTGCCGCTGCCTAGTCTCGCTGACCTCACTACCGTGGTTGCCCAGCAGTCCCAGCAGATTGCCCAACAAGGACAACAACTGGCACAGTTGACCGCCATGCTGCAACAGCTTCTTCCCGCACCGCAGCAGCCGCCTGCTTCTGCTTCTGCTTCTGCTTCCGCTCCACCTCCGCAGCCGGTGGCCGCCACCTCCGCTAGAATCCGTTTGTCTCTCCCGGAAAAGTTTGATGGGGATTCTAAGATGTGTCGGGGATTCTTGTCCCAATGTTCCCTACACCTGGAGATGTTGGCCGACCAGTTTCCTACGGAATGATCTAAGGTGGCCTTCATGGTCAGCTTATTGTCTGGGAAGGCCTTGGCCTGGGCCACGCCACTTTGGGACCGCAATGATCCTGCCACTGCCTCCGTCCAGTCTTTCGTCTCTGAAGTCCGCAGTGTCTTCGAGGAACCTGCCCGTGCCTCGTCAGCAGAAACGGCCTTGCTAAACCTCGTCCAACGAGACGCCACAGTAGGCGAATATGCTATACAATTTCGCACACTGGCCTCCGAACTGACTTGGAACAACGACGCCCTCTGCGCAACTTTTAAAAAAGGTTTATCCAGCCATATCAAGGATGCTCTAGCTGCACGAGAAATACCTGACTCCCTGACGGAACTCATCCAGTTGGCTACTCGCATAGATATGCGCTTCCTTGAAAGATGCCAGGAACTTCGCCAAGAAAAGAATCTTGTTCGCAACAGGTGTTATCCACGCCTGGCACCTCTCTTTCAGCAACCATTGCAACCGGTTGCTGCGCCTCCCGCCGAGGAGGCCATGCAAGTGGATCGGGCTCGCCTGACCCAGCAAGAAAGGTCTCGCCGGAGGAATGAGAATTTATGTTTATATTGTGGGAGTTCCAAACATTTCTTAAAGGACTGTCCAGTTCGTCCACAGCGTCAGGGAAACGCTCGCACCTAGTGAACGTAGGAGAGGCGTCGCTGGGTGTAGAGTCTTCCTCTCCACGTTTGATGGTTCCAGTACGGATTTCTTCTACTGCTAAAGTCTTCTTCCCTGCACAGGCCTTCTTGGACTCTGGTTCTGCAGGAAACTTCATTAGAGCCTCCTTCATAAACCGCTTTAACATTCCTGTGATCCGTCTCGTCAAGCCTTTCTTCATTTCTACAGTTAACGGTGAGAATCTAAACTGTACCGTGCGTTATCGCACAGAACCTGTGCTCATGACCATAGGAGTCCTCCACCAAGAGACCATGAATTTTTTGTTCTACCGAACTGCACCTCTGACGTCCTTCTTGGCCTGCCCTGGCTCCAGCGCCACTCTCCTACCCTCGACTGGACCTCTGGGGACATTAAATCATGGGGGCCTACCTGCCACACTCATTGCCTCAAGTCGGTACCTACTAGACAAGTCTCCGTTTCCTCACCATTGCTCGGCCTTCCTAAGGCTTATCTGGACTTCTCTGATGTCTTTTGCAAGAAGCAGGCGGAGGTCTTACCACCACATAGACCCTATGATTGTCCCATTGATTTGCTTCCTGGTACCACGCCACCCCATGGCAGGATTTACCCTCTTTCCATCCCTGAAACCAAGGCCATGTCAGAATACGTTCAGGAGAACCTTAAGAAAGGTTTTATCAGGAAATCCTCTTCTCCTGCCGGAGCAGGATTTTTCTTTGTTGCCAAAAAGGATGGGTCACTACGCCCATGTATTGACTACCGCGGTCTTAACAAAATCACGGTAAAAAATCGCTACCCTTTGCCTCTCATCTCGGAACTCTTTGACCGTCTTCACCAAGGGTCTTCACCAAGCTTGACCTCAGGGGCGCTTATAATCTCATCAGAATCCGTGAGGGAGATGAGTGGAAAACCGCTTTTAATACCAGAGATGGCCACTTTGAGTATCTCGTCATGCCGTTCGGCCTCTGCAACGCTCCTGCAGTCTTTCAAGACTTTGTCAACGAGATCTTCCGGGACATGTTGTATACTTGTGTAGTGGTCTATCTCGACGACATTCTAATCTTCTCCTCCACCCTGGAGGAACACCGTCGCCATGTTCGTCAAGTGCTCCAGCGCCTTCGTGTCAACCATCTGTACGCCAAAATGGAAAAATGTCTTTTTGAACGTAGCTGTCTGCCGTTTCTGGGATACCTAGTTTCTGGACAGGGTCTTCAAATGGACCCTGACAAACTCTCTGCAGTCTTGGATTGGCCACGCCCCTCAGGCCTTCGCTCTATTCAGCGCTTCCTGGGATTCGCCAATTATTACCGTCAGTTTGTTCCCCATTTCTCCACTATCGTGTCGCCTATTGTGGCCCTAACCAAGAAAGAAGCGAATCCGAAATCCTGGCCTCCCCAAGCTGAAGAAGCCTTTACTCGTCTTAAAGCCGCCTTCGCCTCCGCTCCAGTCTTGAATAGGCCTGATCCGCTGAAACCATTCTTCCTGGAGGTAGATGCCTCCTCTGTTGGAGCCGGAGCGGTTCTTCTTCAAAAATCTGCTAAAGGGAAAAACGTCACCTGCGGTTTCTTCTCAAAAACTTTTTCTCCCCCTGAAAAGAACTACGCCATCGGAGATCGTGAACTTCTAGCCATTAAATTGGCACTGGAAGAATGGAGACACCTTCTGGAAGGATCCCCTCATCCGATCACCATCTATACTGACCACAAAAATCTCTCGTACCTTCAGTCTGCCCAGCGCCTTAATCCACGCCAGGCCAGGTGGTCATTGTTCTTTGCCCGATTCACCTTCCAAATCCATTTTCGTCCTGCTGATAAAAACATTAGGGCGGATGCCCTATCACGCTCCACCGATGCCTCCGAGGATGAAACCGTTCCTCAACACATCATTCCTCCTGAGTGTCTAATTTCAACTGCCCCTGCTTCACTGGTACCAGTTCCTCCAGGGAAAACATTTGTTCCTCCACGTCTTCGCCTGCGGACTCTCAAATGGGGTCACTCCTCTCACCTGGCGGGTCATGCTGGAATTAAAAAGACGACTCAACTAATTGCCAGACACTATTGGTGGCCTTCCTTTGAGAAAGATGTGACGGAGTTCGTTCGGGCCTGCACTGTCTGCGCACGTGATAAAACTCCCCGCCAGAAGCCTGCAGGTCTTCTTCTCCCTCTGCCAGTGCCTGAACAGCCTTGGTCCCACATAGCAATGGACTTCGTCACGGATCTTCCTGTATCCCATGGCAACACAGTCATATGGGTGGTTGTCGACAGGTTCTGTAAAATGGCACATTTTATTCCGCTCCCTGGCCTCCCTTCTGCGCCACAGCTGGCAAAGCAATTCTTTTTACACATTTTTCGTCTCCATGGTCTTCCAACACACATCGTCTCCGATAGAGGCGTTCAGTTTATCTCAAAGTTTTGGAGAGCTCTCTGCACCCAATTGAAGATCAAATTGAACTTCTCCACCCTCAGTCCAATGGACAAGTGGAGAGGGTTAACCAGATCCTTGGTGACTACCTGCGACATTTCGTCTCCTCCCGTCAGGATGATTGGGTCGACTTGTTGCCCTGGGCCGAATTTTCTTACAACTTTAGAGACTCTGAGTCATCCACCAAATCCCCGTTTTTTGTGGTGTACGGCCGTCACCCGCTTCCCCCCCTCCCCATTCCCACTTCTTCTGGAGTTCCTGCCGTTGATGACTTGACCCTGGACTTCTCCTCCATCTGGAAAGAGACTCAAAAGTCGCTCACCCTCGCCTCTTCTCGCATGAAGAGACATGCAGATAGGAAAAGAAGAACTCATCCTGTCTTTTCTCCTGGGGACAGAGTGTGGCTTTCTGCCAAATACATCCGGTTTCGGGTCCCCAGCTACAAACTGGGTCCACGTTATCTTGGGCCTTTTGAAATCAAAAGCCAAATTAATGCTGTCTCTTACAAACTCCATCTTCCTCCTTCTCTCCGTATTCACAACTCCTTTCATGTATCCCTCCTCAAACCCCTCATTCTTAACCGATTTTCCCCCAAGGTCATCGTTCCTGCTCCTGTCTCTGGGTCCTCTGACGTCTTCTCAGTAAAAGAGATCCTCGCCTCCAAGGTCGTCAGAGGTAAAAAGTTTTTTTTGGTTGACTGGGAGAATTGTGGTCCTGAGGAGAGGTCGTGGGAGCCCGAGTCCAATATCCTTGACAAGGACCTCATCCACAGGTACCTGGGCTCCAAAAAGAGGGGGAGACCTAAGGGGGGGGTACTGTAACGCCGAGTGCTCCGGGTTCCGTGGCTTCCCCGGAGCACTCAAGGCGTCCTGCGGGCTGCAGCGCTCCGGTCGGCGTCCCCGACCACGAGCGCTGTTCCCCCGCATTAGTGGAACTCACCCGCCGGGTCCCTTCCTCCTCTCGGCACGCGCGGCCCCGCTCCCTAGGGCGCGCGCGCGCCGCAGCATGTAAATTTAAAGGGCCAGTGCACCACTAATTGGTGCCTGGTCCAATCAGCCCAAATTCAATAAAAACCCACTTCCCCTTCCTGTCCTTGCCGGATCTTGTTGCCTTTGGTATCTTGAGAAAGCTTTTGGTGTATCGGTCCCTGCCTGTGTATCTGACCTTCTGCTGTTGCCCCTGACTACGAACCTTGCCGCCTGCCTTGACCCTTTGCTCCGTCTGACCTTGCCTTTGCCTTGTCCTTCTGTACCGCGCCTGAATCAGCTGTCTTTGAGGTTGAGCCGTTACCGGAGGATACGACCTGGTTGCTACCGCCGCAGCAAGTCCATCCCGCCTTGCGGCGGGCTCTGGTGAAAACTGGTAGTAACTTAGAACCGGTCCCCTGGTACGGTCCACGCCAATCCCTCACTGACACAGAGGATCCACCTCCAGTGCCATCACCTGCCGCCAGTCCGGACCCTGACAGTACATCACCAAATACGAATGTGAAAAATCCCTTCCAATTTGGCGGAACACACGTCTAAACAAACTAAACGTCAAACTCCGACACCAGCACAAGTAGATACAGGAATGTACCTGTGGCATCATGTGATGTAATCAATCTAACGGACTACCCTATTACTTCTAGCCAACTGTCCCTTCTATCTAAGGGCTTTAGTTTTTGTCCACACAAAAAAGCAGATAAGTTTTCGATCATTTAAGATCTGCCCCTCTTTGCGAGAAAGGTCCTGTTGAAATCGCAACATGACCAAGGTAAAAGAACAGGAGTCCCGCCACCATCTACGTGTAAATC
Organism: Pelophylax lessonae; assembly: GCF_965119305.1. Taxonomy (NCBI): domain Eukaryota; kingdom Metazoa; phylum Chordata; class Amphibia; order Anura; family Ranidae; genus Pelophylax; species Pelophylax lessonae. The sequence continues at coordinate 105,800,557 of NC_138777.1, read as the reverse complement.
TGAACAAGATGAAGCGCTAGATAATCTTTTAAATCTATTGGAGTAACAAGATAATAGCGATTTAATTGACAACATCGACTTGGATTCTTTGTTGAATTTTGATGACACACCAAAAGATCTGCCCACTACTGATCAAAGTCAAACTTTTTATAAAAAGTGAGATAAATTTCCTTCCCTGAATTTAAATCCTAATTTAGCAGCGTTTGTCACCCTAACCGTCCAGGAGATACAGAAACTCAGATTGTCACCAACTACGTCTAACCTGTCACCCTCAGAGAAAATTGCCTTGAAATCCTTAATCAAACAATATGACCTCACTCTGAAAGCATCAGATAAAGGGGGCAATATTGTTATTCTTACCAACACGTGATACAGGGAGATGTGTCACCTGATCCTGCGGAATAAAAAATGGTATAGACCAATATCGAAAGAGGTGGTTAATAAGTTTAATTTGGAATTCTATACGTTGGTGGATCACGCCTACTTACAAAATGTTTTAGACAAACCTACATGGAAATTTGTGCGTACCCAACATCCAGTGGTTCCAACCTTCTACAGTTTGCCTAAAATACATAAAAATCCTAAAAAACCCCCAGGCCGCCCTATAGTGTCGGGCTGTGGAAGTATTTCAGAAAATTTGAGCAAACTGGTGGACTCGAAACTGAGACCGTATGTACAAAATTTACCATCATATGTTAAAGACACCATCCACCTGCTCCAAATTTTGGAATCTCTATCCATTCCTCCGGATGCCCTGTTGGGGGCTATCGATGTAGAGGCTCTCTACAGTTCGATACCACACCAACAGGGCATCTGTACCATCCACCACATTCTATCCCAATCTGATCTCACCCAAGACAATATGAATGATTTTGTTGTTCGTAGTCTGGAGTTCATTCTCACCCATAATATTTTTTCATTTGACGGTTCCCACTACCTCCAGGTACAGGGAGTAGTGATGGGGACATCATGTGCCCCATCCTATGCCAACCTGTACCTGGGGGAGTGGGGACGTCACATTTTTGCAGATGATTCCTTGAGCCCATGGACCAGACACATATTGTCATGGCACCGTTACATCGACGATGTCCTGGTAATATGGTGCGGCTCGGCTGATCAACTCCTTGAATTTATGACACATTTGAACAACAATACGTTCAATTTGAAATTTACAATGACATATGACTGGCATTCGGTTAACTTTCTAGACACAACAATCACCAAAGAACCCTCGGGCAGTATTCAAACATCGCTTTATGGAAAGCCCAAATCAGCAAATACCATTCTCCATGCCACCAGCTCCCATCCCTTACCACTTATTCGTTCAATACCGTACAGTCAGTACCTCCGTATTCGGAGGAACTGCTCTGATGATTCTCAATTCAAGGTAGAAGCAGAAAACCTAAGACAACGTCTTCTCCTTAGAGGCTATATGAAAACCTGCCTCAGGAAGGCCTTTAACCGTGCGAACACTCACACTCAACAGGATTTACTTTTTAGTAACAAAACCATACCAAAAAAGTCAAAGAAGGAATCTACTATTCCCCGAATAATTTTGCAATATACGGAACAACATCAATTGATCTATAAAACCATTCAGAAATACTGGCACTTACTACTGATCGATCCTAACATCAGCCCTTATGTAACTGAAAAACCAGCCATAACCTATAGGAAATCTAAATCTTTGAGAAATTATCTGACACAAAGCCAGTTTGTTGGCAAATTTAGAAGTGATCCATGTAAAAGGTTTGGCACTTTTACTTGTGCTGGATGTAGTTATTGCCAGTTTATAGATACCTCCAAAAACATCAAACTTCCCAATTTTAAATTATTTAAACCTTCCCACTTCGCAAATTGCAAAACCGCAGGGGTGGTGTACTTCCTTGCATGCCCTAGTGGTAGTTATTACATTGGAAAAACAAAGCTACCCTTTCATAAACGTATCTGCAGACATGTTAACAGTATGCGTAAATGCAATCCGGATCTCCCTTTGGGGAGACATGTGCGCGACAAACATGCAGGTTGCTTTCCCAGACCTAGATTCTTTGTATTGGATAGAGTTCACCCCAACCCTCGGGGCGGGGATTGGAACAAAATCCTATTACAAAGGGAGACACGATGGATACTGGACCTGGAGGCTACCTAGCCCCCAGGTCTAAATGACATGGTTAGCTTTAAACCATTCCTAGAGGGATTTTTCTCTGGAGGTTGGGAAAAATAATTGAACAATTCTTATGTGTAAAATGAATGGGAACTCTATATGTTATTGATATAAGGGGGACTTGTTATGGTATTACAAGGGATGGAAATTTCTGGGTTATTGGGCGAATTTTCTGATGTGACAGATGCCAGTGATGATTACCGAGTATATGTTGGTATAATACCCAGGCATATGTGTCAATCTGGATGCCTCAATTTTTGCTTTTATTGGGATAATTAATCCATTCAAGTGATAGTTGTGAGACCTGCTCTATATGGATAAATTCGGCCAGGATATCAACCCTGGTCATACATTTAATCTGTATATTTTGACTTGCTTTGGAAATTATCGGTACAGATGTTTATGTGTTTCCATATATGTATATTGTTCAACCTTTTCTATTGTAATACAGAAGACTCTTAGGGCATTGCTGGATTAGATATTGCCTCATAATCTATATTTAACATCTGGTATAATTTTCAGATTAGTAATCAGTTCTAGAAATAATATGAACCAGGACATTACAAAGCTCTTTTGTTACTTGTTTCCTCTTCTTTTACTTTTCTCACCCCCCTTCTTCCCCCCCCCCCTCTTTCTCTCCTTCCTTTCTTGCAAATCTATTTATCCTTTGTTTTTTTTTGTTTTTTTTTCCCTCTTTGTTTTTTTTGTTTTCTCTGTTTTCCCTCCCTTCTCTTCCCTTTCCCCTTCTTTTCTTATTCTATTGCTGCTATATCGTTTTTTCTGGCTGCTTTTCGGCTTTTACTTGTGGGTTCCCCCGGCGCGGATAGGGGGCGCTGGCACTCTGGGCGTCCCCATTGACTTAAGCGCCTACCTGGCCAGAGATCAGAATGACTTCCGGGCGGGGTGGTGCACTGCCTTTTCCCGCGTCGGTGCCCTTGGAGCACAGCGTCGGCTTCCCCTTCTGGGTGGGGGCGGACCCTGCGCTCTGACAGCAACTGATCTGATTGGTCCGGGTCCGGGCATGTGAATGGACTCTCACATCACTGCGCAAGCGATGGCATCCTACGGGACGCCTTATATTGGGCTGTGTTTCTCAATCCTGTGCAGAGGCTGCCATCTCTCTCACAGGAAGACGCAGGTTAGTACACCGCCATATCCCTTAATATTAGCTTTACTTTTTTACTATTGACTATGCACAAATGTTTTCGGTGGTTTGGTTTTGGGGTAACAGTATCCGATCCCCAGATTTAGGGATCAGGATTACTATTTTTCTTACTTTACTTTACCAGTGTGTCTTGAGCTCCACTCATTAATAGTCTGTGGGTGGAAATGCTTTCTTTTCGGGTACATTCTATAGACATTCATTACCTAACCAGCTGCAATGCAGCCTACACTCTGTTATGACTCTGATTCGGAGCGATAGCACTAAATGGCCAGAGCATTATGCGTTTTTCTTAGTACCCTTTAGAGGGTCTATAATAGACAAATTATATTATATACAATGTCTCAGTACCCCTTAGAGGGTTTATAACATACAATTTTGATTGAGTCCCGTTTTGGGACACTAACACCTTAGTACATATTCCAAAAAGTCATACCTGGCTGAACAAGGGGAGAAGTGGGAAATGCTGTTGATTATATAAAAGGATTGGTTTCTATATAAACAGTGATGTTAGAATTGATTTTAACTATTTTGCATGTTATTTTGTTGCTATCATACATGCATGGTAACCCATGCTTGTTTTTTACTTGCTACAATAAAATGTTTTTTTGATTTTACAATCGGTTTTGGTTCTGATCCTTCTACTCCCACTGGCCCGCAAAGCCCCGCCTTTTTCTATCCCAATGTTTTCCACTAATCCTTAACAGGGGTAAGGGCCTATCTTACACGGCATTTTTTTGTTTACTACTTGACTGTAGGCAAGACACACTTGTCTTTGAACTCCTCACCTGGTTGCCGCCACACATGCTTGACACCATCTGAACCAAATCAATTTATCTTGGTCTCATCAGACTACAGGACATGGTTCCAGTAATCCATGTCCTTAGTCCACTTGTCTTCAGCAAACTGTTTGCAGGTTTTCTTGTGCATCATCTTTAGAAGAGGCTTCCTTCTGGGACGACAGCCATGCAGACCCATTTGATGCAGTGTGCGGCGTATGGTCTGAGCACTGACAGGCTGCCCCCCCCCCCAACCCCTTCAACCTCTGCAGCAATGCCGGCAGCACTCACACGTCTATTTCCCAAAGGCAACCTCTGGATATGACGCTGAGCACGTGCAGACCATGGCGAGGCCTGTTCTGAGTGGAACCTGTCCTATTAAACTGCTGTATGGTCTTGGCCACTGTGCTGCAGCTCAGTTTCAGGGTCTTGGCAATCTTTAATAGCCTAAGCCATCTTTATGTAGAGCAACAATTTTTTTCCAGAACCTCAGATAGTTCTTTTCCATGAGGTGCCATGTTGAACTTCCAGAGAGCAGTATGAGAGAGTGAGAGCGATAACTCCAAAGTTAACACACCTGCTCCCCATTCACACCTGTCATTTCTTCAGTGTTGCCACATGAAAAGATATAATACATTTTTTACAAAAATGTGAGGGGTGTACTCACTTTTGTAAGATACTGTTTATACATATGAACATAAATACAAATATAAATATATGACTATATGACCACTCGGGTGTAAGTGAAGGCCAGAAAATTATGACAACAAATATTTGTACCTAAAGCCCCGTACACACGTACCGATTGTCGGCCATAAATATTCGGCCAACGTCAGATCGGCCGATTGTCGGCTTGTTAGTATGATGCTTCCGACAACTGACTGCGACTTTTCAGCCGAACAAAATCTGGTGTGCAGGCTATAAAATTTTTGTTGGTCAACAAAGAACGACCGATTGTTCGTCAGTCAGTACAGATTTCGGCCGACAAAAGCCAGATGAGCAAGACTGGGCATGCTCAGAGAAGAAAAAACACACGGAAAGTAGACCAGAACATGACATCACTTCTGCAGTTGGTTGTTGTTGGCCAACAAAATTCATGTGCAGTCTAGAGCACATTTCAACCAACAAAACAACACTGGACAAAAGACGGCCGATCGTTCGGCCAACAATCGGTACGTGTGTACGGGGCTTAAGTACACGCACACACTATATGTGCCACGCATATACCTCAATGTAGCCAATCATATTGCACTAGTAAGTTAAAATATATAACATCAACAACAGCAACAACAATCATGAGTGAAAACTAAAAATAGAAAGTACCTTAAAGGCTGTGGTGACACACCCTAAGGGGGTAAAGGTCCCCAGATGTGTGCACATGTGGAACCCCTGCCATGCAGGCTGGGGTTCCAATGACTGATTTACACTTAAAAGCATGCACCTAGTAAACAACTGTTGTGCTCCTAAACATGGATGTGACATGACAACAGTTGACATATGGCAACACTCCCTGAACTATTCCAACTACTGGCCCTCAAGGCCTGACGGTGGGAGGAGGGACCCCAATGTCACACTCATAGATCTTTATCAGGGTGTGTACATTGAGGCCCTTGTTAGGGCCTGCTGGGGAAAGGGAGCCCAAATGTTGGATCCAAAAAGTTTCCCTCTAACAAAGCTTTTCTAACCTTCTTCCTTCGTCACAATCCCCACTAATGGCCTTTACCCCATATAGACTTTGATACTGCATTCATGTGTGTCCCTGAAGTGATAGAACACCAAATTTTGTATAAGTTCCATGTCTCTTATGTTCGCCAAAGCAAGTCCTTAAAGAGCAAGTAATGCGACCCACATATAGAAGGCCGCACAGGCAGACTAGACAGTACACAACATATTGGGTCCTGCAATTGGTGAACTGTCTGATTGGATGAATATTCCCATCAACCCCAATGGACTCCTTTTTTCTGTGCCACATGTAACTACATGTCCCACAATTGGGTACCCCACATTTGCAGCTCCCCTTCTGGTAAAGATGGATTTCCATCTCTTTCCAGGAAGAGCTCTGGTTTTTGCTTTCACTCTGCTGGGTGCCACAATGCTCCTCAGATCTCTCGGTCTCTGAAAGATAACATCTGGTTGTGAGGGAATGACACTGGCGAGCATTGGGTTCTGGGATAGGATGCCCCAATACTTGTGAACAACCCTCTTGATATCAAAGGCTTTCTGGTTGTACCTGGTGCAGAAAGCTAGACCGTGCTGGTCCCTAGCTGCTCTTGCATTTCCACCAGTAGAGACTGCTCATGGTCTCTCTGCAGAGTCTTGGTTGAGAAGGAAATATACTTCCCTAAATTTTTTATAAGCAGTGTCAATTAATTTGGAAGAATAACCTTTGTTGAGGAATTTCCAAGAATGAGGCTTTAAGTGTCATAATCCTCAATCCTAGTGCAGGTTCTCCTGGGTCTGCAAAATTGTCCCAAGGGGACATTTTAAATCCACCTTGGATGGTGATGACTAACTGCATGGAGATACGAGTTCCCCTCAGAAGGTTTAAAATGGGTTTGGACATATTATTGAGATCTGAATCAACCCTAAGCTCAAGATCTAAAAACATCAAAGTGTCATCATCCTCTACATGGGTGAACTGTATACTAAACGGATTGGACTGACAATGGTAAAGGAGCTGTTCTAAATAAGAATCAGAACCCACCCAGATAATCAGGATGTCATCTGGTGGAGCACATTATCGAATGCTGTGGCAGCGGAATTACATCACCAAGAACAGGAAAGAGCACAACGCATTTCGGAGCATGTGCAGTGCTGCGTGAGGGTGTGCCTGCACCTTTCTCAAGCTCTTGAGAAAGAAGCATGCATGTCCTCACCCGGTGGCCCTGATGAGACTGTGGTCCTGATGAGACTGGTCAGCTTCCTCTCCTGATATGGTTGCTGTTCCAGTGACAGTTTGGCATGCATAGAGCGGATGTCCCATACGTACATGAGCCTGTTATTTATATTTCCATATGAGTTGCCAATTTGGAATGCATAATAAATGTTTTAATATATTACACTTAGAGGCGCGTTTCCCCTTCTTTCCTCACAGCTTTTGGTTGCACTGTGAAAGTAGGGACACACTACACAGGACAATACATGAAAAAGAGTGCACCTGAAGAAAGAATCAGTGATTTGAGTTGCCTATGTTATGGTAATATTATAATATAATTAAGTTTCCTAATCAGGTGTAAGGCCTCATTTTAATTGTTTTAATGCTGTTTTAAATAATTAATTGTTTTTTAATGTTTTACAGCAGCCCTAAATGCAGACTCTACTTAAACAAAAGGGTAGAAATGTATCTTTAAACATTTTACAGATGCAATTGTATTATTAAGACCAAATAAATAAATTACACATTTTATATCAAAATACAAAGAAAAAAATGTTGCCACTGCAGCAATTTTATTGACTGTATACGCTTGGGAGCATGAAATAAATGGCAACCCTGCTGAATGGATGTTGGTTAATCTGCCAGGAAAGAACACTGGAAAGTTTAACATGTAAAAAATTGAGAATAATACAGTATACTTCATCCTGTGCAATAGACATAACCATAAAATGGGTAATATTTCAATTAATGATATAAACAGTAAGTATTTTCTCTAACTGAAAATATTAACAACAGGGGTGATGCTTTTTTTAGAGGGAAGTATTAAGGCACGTTGAACCGCTTTACATAGTTACAGTTCAAGTCAATGAACAGGGATGGGTGAATGTGCTTGGGTTCAATTCATAGGCCATTCATCATAAAATAAGCAAATTGGGTAACTTTAATCTGAATTATTTAAGTCAGTAGGGGATACATCTCAAAAATCAATTCTCACCATTTTGAAAGCTAATAGGTAAGGGATTGTCAAATGAGCAGTATTGGAAGCTGGATAGTGCCATGGGGGACATGTGCCAATGCAAAGCACAATTTTAACCACTTCATGACTAGGGTATTTTTTGCTATTTAGCACTGTCTACTTTAGTCACTTACGGACCGCCTGCCGCAGTTTTACTTCGCTACTTTGACATTAAATACCGAGGTTATGGCAGCAGATAGCTGCCATAACTCCAGTATTTTTTTACATGGTGGGCGGTCCTCTTTCACATAAAAGTGGTCTCAGCAGCAGATTTGCCGCTGGATCACTTTTATGGGCGGTGGGAGAGGTGCACCCTCCCGCTGTTTCCCGGTTGTTTTCCCCGCTTACCAGAGCCGTCGGTAGTGGAGAAAATGATCAGGTCCTTTCCCCTCCTAGGCAGGAAGTCGAGTGAGGGGAAGCTGGCCCCCACTCAACTCTATGGCCTTGGAGGACTGGAACAATGTCGTACGTCGCTTCCTCCCAACGGCCTTTTTTTTTTTGCTTTTTAGTGTAGATCTGAGGTCTTTTTGACCCCAGATCTCATATTAAAGAGGGCCTGTCCTGCTTATTTCTATTACAAGGGATGTTTACATTCCTTGTAATAGGAATAAAAGTGATCTAAAAAAAATTAAAACTAAAATAAATGTAAAAAAAAATGTAAATCGTCCCGTCGCTCCGAGCTTGCGTGCAGAAGCGAATGCATACGCAAGTCACGCCCAGATATATAAACAGTGTTCAAACCACACATTTGAGGTATTGCCACGATCATTAGAGCAAGAGCAATAATTCTAGTCCCAGATCTCCTCCGTAACACTAAACTGGTAACCTGAAAAAATGTTTAAAGCGTCGCCTATGGAGATTTTTAAGTACCGATGTTTGTCGCCATTCCACAAGCATGTGCAATTTTGAAGCATGCAATGTTGGGTATCTATTTACTTTGCTCAGCATTATCTTTCACATTATAGAAAACAATTGTGCTAACTTTACTGTTTTATTATTTTTTAATACATCTTTTCCAAAAAAAGTGTGTTTGTGAGACTGCTGCACAAATACTGTGTGACATAAAGTATTGCAATGATTTCCTTTTTTTTCTCTAGGGTCTCTGATAAAAAATATATATATAATTTTTGGGGGTTCTAAGTAATTTTCAGCAAAAAATATGTCAGAAATAGGCCTGGTCCTTAAGTGGTTAACTGGGAATTGCTTGGTCATGCAACAATGTACGCAAATGAAATTGTTAGCATTTTTTTTCACTCAATTTAAACCACTTGACCACTTCATGACCACGACATTTTTTGCCTTTTAGCGCTGTGCTGCTTTAAATGGGAATTGCTTGGTCATGCTACACTGTACCCAAATGAAATTTTTAGCATTTCTTTTCACATAAATAGAGCTTTCTTTTGGTGGTATTTGATCCCCACTGGATTTTTTTTAAACTTTTTGCTATATAAACTAATAAGGTATCAAACAAAGAAAGAATAATCATTCTTTCTAAATTTAGGCCTGTAGTCTTCTACTTTTTTTTGATAAAAATAACCCAACTCAGTGTATATTTTTTTATGAAAGTTATAGAGTCTACAAACTATGGTATATACTGTATATTTGAAAATTGATCAGTCTTCCCAGGCTCAATATGCTGCTCCTCAATGTCAGCAATTCTCCTTCTCTGCTTAAGGGAACTAATGGTGGCAGAGGGAGAAAAAGAGGTACCTGGTGCCATCCGATCCGAGAATTGATAGCTGCTGTGTCGACCCGTGATATCTGCCTCAGTGGCTTGCGAGGAAGCCAAGGTGCCAGCGTCATCTTGAAATGTCCTTCCCGCAGTTGCAGTGAAAAGGTTTCCTTGGCCCCTCTCTGTTTTTTCTCTTGCCCATTGTGACGATGCGAATCCTGGCCGTCTTAGCTACTGCAGGGAGGGAGTATGAAGTGCATTAAGCTTATTTGAGCTGCTTTACAATGCCCATTGTCCCGAGCTCTATAAGAATGCCTCCATGTGCTCCAGCTTCCAGCCACGCCCCTCGAAAATTGATCAATCAATGTAAAATGTGAAGACATTACAAATACCCCCAAATGACCCCTTTTTAGAAAGTAGACAGTCCAAGATATTTAGAGTGGAAAGAGGCATGGTAAGTTGTAATTTTTCATCACAATTTTTGGAAAATTAAGAAATTAAATAAAACTTGAGTTTTTTTTTTCACAATTTTTTTATAATGTCAATTGCCAGTGCAATACAGTATCATCATTTGATCTTTTTTTTCAAATCTTTAAAGATTTTTTTGGAAGCTATTCATGAGTGTTTTGTTTATGCTGTTATGTGATGACTAATTATAGAAATCACATGATCCCCCCCCCCCTGCTCACAGCCGGTATAGCCCTGTGATCTTCTGTGTCCACCAAACACAGCAGTAATGGAATCGCACCGCTGCACTCCCAAGGGGGCACGCTAGTGCCCATGTGCACCGTGACATGCTGATACATCAAGGTGCCTGCAATTGCCACCCACAGTAAAAGTACTGTGAGCGAGTCAGCAAGTGGTTAAGAAATACCATACAGCCAGAAGAGGGTTTTCTTTTTTAAGCAACAAGGTGATATGGAAAAAAACACCAGTTCTTCAACATGCTTGGGAAATGCCTTTAAGTTATATGTAGTGTTATAGAACAGTAAGATTTTCCTAGACCACGTCAGTGTCACTGTATTCTGACATCATAAAATTTGTATGTGTAAGACAGTTTTTTATTTCTATATTATTCCTTGGCTTACATACAGCAGCAACAATCCAATTTATTTCAGTTCAGCCTAAAAAAAAATATTATTCTATTGTTTTAAATCTAGCAGTAATAGGCCAGAAGTGAGTGGTTGAATTAGCAGACACAACAGATCTAGAAAATTTGGGAAAGGTTAATACTTTTGAAAAAAATATCTTCTTTTAGTTCAGTATTACAATATATTGTCTACAAAGTCTAACAAAATTTCAACATAGAGTGCACAAAAAAACACACTTTAAAACGATAAACTAACCATTCCTAGGATAAGGCAGCTGTTATGCTGAACTAAAAACGACAATGACATATTTCAGAGATGATAAATATGTAAGCAGCTTGATTGGGCAGCAATGTAAGAGAGAAAGATAAGTATTTTTTCAGAAAATTAGGTGCATTATTCCAATGACAGCAAGAAATGTTGTACAGTCTTGCTGCACATTAATTAAGCATTTTTACTTTGTTGCAAGGTACCATAAGTGGGAGGGACAGGGCAGTTTTTATTGAAAATAAAAGTCACAGCATTATATGTCAGAGTCAGCAGCCAGAAATTTTGTAAAGACATGCTGCACATCATGTAAACATTGTAATATGTCAGAAACAACAGTCAGAAATATTGGATATACATGCTGCACATCAGTGTTTAAATATTTACTAGGCTTCAAATGAAGAGGGAATATTAGGGCATTTTTTATTAAACAAAAAGTTACAGTGTATTAAATCAGAGACAGCAGCCAAAAAATTAGCACAGACATGCTACATATCATATAAGTGGTTTTACTAGGCCACAATGAGTAAAGGAGAGACATGGCAGGTTTTATAAATGAAATACAATTTATACAATGTACAGTATTTTATAATGAGACAAGGGCTGCAAATATTGAACAGGCTCCATAGTCAAAATTTCAGGATTTAGAGTAGGCAGCATTTTAAAAATGACACATTGCATACATCCGTTCAGACAAATTTCCTGTCAATCATGATAAAAGACACTGACCTGCAAAAAGGAAAAACCCACTGGGTGCCAACAAATGACATCTTCTGGTCCCTGATGCTAAATGTAAACAAATTGGCAGGCCCCTTTCACAGCTTTTCCCACAATTTACTAGTTTTCTGGACATGCTCATGAAGGAAAGGTTTCTCTGGGTCCCTCCCCCAGCTGCAGTAACTAATTTTAGGTAGCTGGGAAAGTGATTTGCAGCCAGGTGGGAAGTCCTCCACTGTGAGAACCTGCATGCAGGCTACCAGGCCAGAGACTGGTAGTGATTCTCAGCTTCCTCATTGCTATTTATATAGAAACAATGCTATGCAGCCACATGTTACCCTGAGTAAGTCACAGGCATTGATGTAAAGTGTCCATGTTTGTGCAGCTTTCATAATCTGTTTTGCATAATTCTGCAGTGTGTGCATGCACTTTGCCCTTCTGATGCTGTTTTGTATTATTCATTTTATCTTTGCACTTGTTTAGGAAACTACGTTTAGGTTATTCTCTACCTGATTACATCTATCTTACGTCTGGAGGAAAAGAGATTTGATCTCCAAATACGGAAATGTTTCTCTATATTAGGAGCTGTGAACATGTGGAATAGGCTCCCCGAAGAGCTGGTTCTGACTAACTCAGTAGATTGCTTTAAAAAAAGGCCAAGATTATTTCCTAAAAGGACATAATATGAGTGGATACTGGATAACACTGATAGGTAAAGTTGATCCAGGGAATATTTGATTGCCTTTTAGGGGATCAGGAAGGATTTTTTTCCCCCACTGGAGCAAATTGAATCATGCTTTGCTGGAATTTTTCCCTTCCTCTGGATCAACTGTGGATATAGGATTGTATATATAGGATTGTATTTTTCCCCTTTTATTGGTTTTAACTAGATGGATTTGTGTTATTTTTCAACCAGACTACCTATGTAACTATATAATTATGATCATTCAGCTGATTACCTATCCTTTTACACATTTTTCCCTTGACTCAGTTATCATGTTGCATCATTTACAAAAAATCATTGGAAATTCTTTTTTTCAGTAACAGGTATTCAACAGAAACATGGGGATCAGCTTGCCCAAACTGATGGGAACAGGCAGTGTTTGGCATCAGAGTAAATTCTGTTGCAAAGGCAGTAATCTTACATTGTAGAATATAACCATGTAAGAGGGAGCTGGGCACTGGCTATTTACTATTGCTCTGTTTTGCAGTTAATGTAGGTGAGTGGTTTAAAACTTGGCCCTGTTAGTAGTTTTTCTCTAAAAAAATATCAACAATTCGAGCCCACCCAGGGACGCCAAAAAAAAAAAAATTTTTCAACAAAGCAGTCAACTGACTGCTACTTCTGATGCAAGCTGGCACAAGGGCGAATCCAGCACAGGACTAGTGTGTGCTTGGTTTTATGATTCCCAGTGCCATCTTGGGGAAGCCTGGATCTGACTGGACACAGAGCAAATTTTTCGGTTGCTATCTTTGGGTGCAGGTGTGTTAGATTCAGACTATTAGGAAAAACAGTGATTCCTCGTGAAAGGCCTATCTTGCTTGAAGAGAAGATTCTTATTTTTGCTGTGGTTTTCCACCTTGAGAAATTGAAAGGTCTGGGGTAACAGTATGAAAGAAACTAAGGATTATCATTTATGGAAGTTAGGAGGTACTTGGAGCTTAAAGTGGAAGATCACCTTTTCAGAAAAAATGAAAATGTGAACTAACACTGTAGATTGTTCAGCTTTTCCACTGTTACAAGTTTTCAATATCTCCAATGTAACTAGAGTGCCCTTCACAGCCTTTGAACTATGACCAGCAGGGTTAGAAGCACCAATAAGGGGGCTTTTGGTTAATCCAGCCACTTCATAATAATGGAGGGGGTGGGAGAGGGGGAACACAACAAGCATAGTATTAGAGATTTAGAAGCTTTTGAGAAGAAAAGGAAAGCAGACAAACTGCATAGATAGAAATTATGGTAAGTTGGGAAAATGTAATTCTGATTTCAAGCTATTTGGGCAGCCAACCTCTTTACTGAAATGTTTTGGTATTTAATATTGTTTTGTTTTATTTATTTTTTTTCTTTCATTTTATTTTGTGGTTGATTTGAGGTCAGTGGTCACTTTTAGCTGCTGTTCCTTCCATAGCATTTTTTTGTTGTTGTTGTTGAATTCATTTAAAAAGAGCTTTTGTTTCAGGATGTGGTACTTAGAGGTTTTCATTTATTTAGGGTGTTTACTGTTTTTAATTTAATATTAATAGGGCTATTTTGCGATTCGGCACTGCATTACTTTAACTAACAATTGCGCGATCGTTTGACACTGTGGTGGTATTTGATCACCTCTGCGATTTTTTTTTTGCGCTATAAACAAAAAAATAGTGACAAAAAAAAAAAAAAACAATATTTTTCACTTTCTGCTATATAACATTTCCAATAAATAAATAAAAATCAAATTTTTCATCATTTTAGGCCAATTTGTATTCTGCTACGTACTTTTGGTAAAATAAAATCTTTAGAAGAGTATATTGATTGGTTTGCGCAAAAGTTATTGCATCTACAAACTAGGGTAAATATTTATGTCATTTTTATTTTAATTTTTTTACTAGTAATGGCAGCGATCAGCGTTTTTTTAGCGGGACTGCGACATTGCGGCGGACAGATCAGACACCTAAATTACATTTTTGACACTTTTGGGGGGATCAGTTACAATACTACAGTAATCAGTGCTAAACATATGCACTGTTACGGTGCTAATGACACTGGCAGGTAAAGGGTTAACACCAGGGGCGATCAAAGGGTTAAATGTGTCCCTAGGGGGTGCTTTCTAACTGTGTGGGGGGTGGACTTAGGGAATGAACGCCGGTATCGGTGTTCCTAAATAGGAGAAACACAGGAGCCCTGTGTTCATTGCTGAGAGAAGAGCGGTCTGCCGTGTTTATAATGATCAGTCTCCAAGGGGAGTGATCTCATGTGCCTGGTGGAGAATGGGTGCACGCGCGTGCCCCCATGAGCACTGCCGTGAAGGGACGTACTGGTACGTTGTTTCGCATGAACCTGCCGCAGTAAATGTACAGCAGCTGGTCGGTAAGTGGTTAAAAACATATCCTCTGCTCTTTGTCTCTACCAAATTTAAACCTAGCCTTTCTGTTTAAGCTTTTTCTGCTGCTAGCTAATTTTACAATGCTATGTCATTTGCAGTTTCTTAATTCTTAAAGTAAAACACATATCACTGCAAATATTTACTTATTAGAAATGTCCTGCTGTTTGCTATTTTACACCCTGTTGTATTATCTGCAATGTCTTATTTCTTAATGAGAGCTTGATAGAAACTGGCCAGTGGCAGAACAACTGTGTATTGATGAGAACAGGGTGTAATGTTCCGGTACCTTTGGTACCCTAAATTACACTTTCCACAAGTGTATGCGCCCCACCATTTACTTTTGGAAAGGTGCGCATACACCTTTAAGACTGGAGCTGTCATCACCCAGCGCCGGACTAGATGGCTATTTAGGGCGTCGGTTCTCACTCACATGTGTTCGTTCAAACACCCTTACTTGGATGCTAACCTTGCTTGAAGCTTCCATGCTTGCAAGCTTACTTCGCTGACGGAACCTCACTGCGCTGATCCCTTTATCCCGCTACTGGATCATCCGCCTCTCCTGAAACCACCCTCCGGCTGTATCGCTAATAGTGCTAAGTACCCCGCAGGGGAATTCTCTATAAACTTATACTAAGCTTACACTATCTAGCTCTGCATAGTAAAGACTGTTTATTACATCTGCATAAACTAGATTGCTAGCTCTTGAGACTACTGCTACTTTTCTGCACTGGGTTGATCTCTTTTGTATGTCCACCTGCTATTCTATCATCTGCTATCATACAACATTGCTAAACCTTCCTGCATCCATCTGCTACTGTCTCACCTTCAAGTGTCTATCACCTATCACCTCCACTCAACCTATCCCTCAACCTTCATCATTGTGTTACCACATACATAAAGTCATTCTAGGAACCAGCTTGCTAATTGTGTGTATTTACTGGCTGAAATAAGACCTTCCACACATGATGAGTCATTGAGGTTGGGAATGGTATCTCAGCATATCTCTTACATGGCTACTGACGTGGAACTATTTCTGCAG
The DNA here is from genome assembly GCF_965119305.1 of Pelophylax lessonae. NCBI lineage: Eukaryota > Metazoa > Chordata > Amphibia > Anura > Ranidae > Pelophylax > Pelophylax lessonae. The sequence goes on along the minus strand of NC_138777.1, from coordinate 105,784,696 downwards.
CTGAAAATCCACACCATATAAACGCAGGAGCGTTAGAGATTGAACGAACCTAAAATGGATTCAGCAGAAATAACCACTCAGGTGACACAATTAAAACAGCAAGTATCTGCGTTAATACACGCACTTGCTGAATTAAAAGAAGACAATCAGGCTCTGTCGCAGCAGGTAATTAGACTGACACAACTTACCTCTGCTCAGTCCCCTGAACCCAAGATAAATCCCCCTTTGGTATTTACAGGCGATCGCAAAAAATTTCGCGAATTTAAAAACGCATGTGAGTTACTTTTTTTGCTAAAACCTCGTACCTACCTTACTGATCACATTAAGGTTTGTACTATTATTTCTTACCTATCAAGCGATCCTCGAGCCTGGGCAGATTCTCTTTTTGAGAAAAACGACCAGCTTCTCAACTCCTATGCCTTGTTCCTGGCAGAGCTCACTAGCCTATATGATGACCCCAATAGGCAGAGTACTGCTGATCTTCAGTTAAGATCCTTGAAACAAGGAAGGAGGCCTGTAGAAGACTTTGTCGCAGAGTTCAAGAGATGGACCCTTGATTCAGAATGGAATGATGCATCGCTGAAAACCCAATTTAGGCTTGGCCTATCAGAAGCCGTTAAGGACGAGCTCGCCCGAGCGGATCTGCCAAAAACCCTGGATGCATTAATACAACTCAGTATTACCATAGATAGAAGACTATGAGAAAGAAAGGCTGAAAAGATGGGAATGCCATTATCCGTTTCCTCTCGGAGTCTGGCCGTTCCTATGGAGGTAGGAACCATACGCCCACCGCTATCAACTATGGAAAAAGCCAAAAGACGAAATGAAAATCTCTGCTTGTACTGTGCATCCCCGGATCACAAGATAAACGTCTGTCCCCTAGTCAACAAAAAGAAGAGTGAGTGTTCACATGTCTCTCTAGGAGGATTGACAACTTCATTCACTAACCCCTACATTTCTGTTGTTTTGACATTCAGTGGGACCAGAACAGGATTACTACTAAGGCCATGATTGACACAGGATCTTGTGGAAATTATATGGATATATGTTTTGCTGCTTTAAATAAAATTCCTATTATTTCTAAACTCAAACCTGTCTCAGTAAGTCTTATTACCGGTGTTCCGTTATCCTCTGGTCCGATCACCGATCAGACACAAGCACTTCTAGTCACTATTTACGAGTCTCATAGGGAGACTTCTACCTTCGATTTAATACCATCACCCCACTTTCCCATTGTGTTGGGACTTCCCTGGTTGCACACACACCAACCAACCATAGATTGGAAGAAACGGTCCTTGACCTTCCCTTCTTGTTATTGCGAGGAAACGTGTAACCTCCCGTTTTCCGGGAAGATTCTGTCTGTGGTGACAGATGAGATTGCACCACTATGTTATCAGGATCTTTCTGAGGTTTTTCTTGAGAAAAATGCTCAAGCATTACCTCCTCATCGAGACTATGATTGTAGCATTGATCTACTCCCAAATAGCAAATTGCCGTTCGGTCATGTTTATCCTCTTTCACAGGATGAACTTGCCCATCTCAAAACCTATTTGGATGAGAACTTGGAAAAAGGTTTTATTAGACCTTCCACTTCTTCCACAGCAGCAGGACTCTTTTTTGTTCGCAATAAAGATTCAAGTCTCAGACCTATCATCGACTACAGGAAATTGAATGCTATCACAATAAAAGATCGCTATCCTCTACCGCTTATCCCTGAGCTCATTGAGCAGGTGCGTGGAGCTACCTATTTTTCAAAATTAGACCTGAAAGGAGCATACAATCTCATCCGAATCCGTGATGGACACGAGTGGAAGACTGCATTCAGAACTAGATATGGATTGTTCGAATATCTTGTGATGCCATTCGGCCTATGCAATGCCCCTGCAGTTTTCCAACGATTTATAAACGATATTTTTAAAGACTTACTAGATGTCTGTGTTGTGGTATATCTGGACGATATACTTATATATTCACGGACCCTGTCTGAACACATAAGACATGTAAGACTTGTATTATCGAGATTGCTTGCACATAATCTTTATGTGAAGCTGAAGAAATGCTTGTTCCATAAAGATGAGGTACTCTTTCTAGGCTACATCATATCCAAAACAGGAATCGAGATGGACATGAGTAAAATATCCTGCATTCAGGATTGGCCTACACCAACTACACGCAAGGCGCTACAGCGATTCCTGGGATTTTCAAATTTCTACAGGAAGTTCATAAAAAACTTTTCTGCTATTGTGAGACCCCTCACACAGCTCACTAGCATAAAAATACCATTTAAATGGTCAGAAGAAGCAAATAAGGCTTTCCACTTGTTAAAGACAAGGTTTACTTCCGCTCCCATATTACGCCATCCAGACCCATCCCTCCAATACATTCTGGAGGTAGATGCGTCAAACATGGCAGTAGGAGCAATACTCTCCCAACGACCTACCCACACTTCACCACTTCATCCAGTCGCCTTTTTCTCTAAATCCCTGAGCAGTCCCGAGATAAATTACCCCGTGGGTGAAAAGGAACTGCTTGCTATAAAATTGGCTCTGGAGAATTGGCGACATTTACTCGAAGGCACCCAATTACCAATAATTATATACACGGACCATAAAAACCTCCAATATCTTCAGACTAGCAAAACTCTCTCGCATCGACAGGTACGATGGTCACTATTCTTTCTAAGGTTTAACTTCCTAGTGACCTACACACCTGCAGATAAGAACAAAAAGGCGGATGCACTATCACGACTAACTGAAGAAAACTACTTTGAAATCCCTTCCATTCCTATAATACCTCACAAACGCATTATTGGAGTTGTCCGTTCCTTGAAGGAAGAGGTTCTGCATGGTATAAGTTTGGATTCACCCCCACCACAACTAAATACTGATGCAGAGGGCTTCCTCTACTACAACGACAAACTTTACATACCACCTACCCTACGCACCAAGATCTTGGAATTATCGCATGATGTGCCAATGGCAGGACATATGGGTATGACAAAGACTTTCAATTTGATTTCTCGGCAATTCTGGTGGCCTGACATGAAAACATCTATACAAAAATTCGTCTCTTCATGCAATGTCTGTGCCAGGTCCAAAATTGACACTAAAATTGAAACCACCCCAAACTCCATGGGAGGTTTTGTCATTGGACTTCATCGTAGAATTGCCTCCTTCCAAAGGATTTAATACCATCTTGGTGTCAGTGGACCATCTGACAAAGATGGCACATTTCATTGCTATTCGCAGACTACCTTCGTCCAAACAAACGGCAGAACTCCTGATGAAACATGTCTTCAGATTACATGGAATCCCAAAAACTCTTCTGTCTGACCGTGGATCCCAATTTATTTCTAAATTCTGGCAAGAACTATGTCACATACTACGGATTAAGCGGAAGCTCACTTCTCCTTACCATCCACAGACCAACGGACAGACTGAAAGAGTCAACCAATGCATCGAGCAGTATTTACGTTGTTACACTTCTTACCAACAGGATGATTGGTTGGATCTTCTCCCCCTGGCAGAATTTGCCTACAACAACGTAACTCACAGTACAACCAAGCAGAGTCCGTTCTACTTGAACTATGGGTTCCATCCCTCTATTCTCCCTCCACGCATCCTTCCTTCAAATAACCCAGTAGCCTCAGACTATCTTACCCAAATAAAGGATTCTCTGGGTTTACTAAATACTATCATTGCACACACTCACAGTCAACAAAAGAAGTACTATGATCTTCGTAGAAGACCTTCTCCACAGTATACTATCGGGGACCTCGTTTGGCTCTCAACAAAAAACTTGAGACTGAAGATCCCTAGCAAAAAGCTTGGACCTCTGTTCTTGGGACCTTTCCCAATCAAGAAACTTATTGGAAAAGCTGCAGTGCAGCTTACATTGCCCATGGACCTAAAAATCCATCCCATTTTCCATGTGTCGCTATTAAAACCCCATGTTCCGGACCAAGGAATAAGGCCTAATATTCCACCTCCCCCTCCTGTACAAGTTGAAGGTGGAGAAGAATACGAGATAAAAGAGATTCTGGATTCTCGTATCTACAGAAGAAGACTTCAGTACTTGGTTAGATGGAAGAACTATGGGCCCCAAGACGACACCTGGCTAAACACCTCTGACATACATGCCCCTAGATTAATCCGCAATTTTCATGCGAGATACCCAGACAAACCAGCTCCAGAGGCCTTCAGGAGCAGGCCTTAAGGGGGGGGGTATTGTAATGTTCCGGTACCTTTGGTACCCTAAATTACACTTTCCACAAGTGTATGCGCCCCACCATTTACTTTTGGAAAGGTGCGCATACACCTTTAAGACTGGAGCTGTCATCACCCAGCGCCGGACTAGATGGCTATTTAGGGCGTCGGTTCTCACTCACATGTGTTCGTTCAAACACCCTTACTTGGATGCTAACCTTGCTTGAAGCTTCCATGCTTGCAAGCTTACTTCGCTGACGGAACCTCGCTGCGCTGATCCCTTTATCCCGCTACTGGATCATCCGCCTCTCCTGAAACCACCCTTCGGCTGTATCGCTAATAGTGCTAAGTACCCCGCAGGGGAATTCTCTATAAACTTATACTAAGCTTACACTATCTAGCTCCGCATAGTAAAGACTGTTTATTACATCTGCATAAACTAGATTGCTAGCTCTTGAGACTACTGCTACTTTTCTGCACTGGGTTGATCTCTTTTGTATGTCCACCTGCTATTCTATCATCTGCTATCATACAACATTGCTAAACCTTCCTGCATCCATCTGCTACTGTCTCACCTTCAAGTGTCTATCACCTATCACCTCCACTCAACCTATCCCTCAACCTTCATCATTGTGTTACCACATACATAAAGTCATTCTAGGAACCAGCTTGCTAATTGTGTGTATTTACTGGCTGAAATAAGACCTTCCACACATGATGAGTCATTGAGGTTGGGAATGGTATCTCAGCATATCTCTTACATGGCTACTGACGTGGAACTATTTCTGCAGCTGAAAATCCACACCATATAAACGCAGGAGCGTTACACAGGGACAATCTCAATGAACTACTGGCCAAATTCAATCTGGCTGTCAAAGCAGGTTTATTACCACTTGAAAAAAAAATGTTGCTGCTATTTTTAGCTGAAAAAAAAGCATTTTTTGCAAACTAAAATGAATCAGATTAGAGTGCTGTTGCTGTATGTAAGCCAAGCAAACTGTAAAGAAAAAACAAAAAAAAAAAAAACATTCCACAGCCAAATACGTCTTAAAACACATGTGTGCTAAAAGTAACACGAAATACAACTTTAAGACACCCCAAGCAAGTTATTTAATGTATGTGTGTATTTTATAAGGTAAATATATGTTTATTCTTTTTCAAAAATAATTTTAAACACTCGCTAATCAAGTAGAAACAAAGCAAAGTTGGGCAGGTATTAAGGTACATGTGTCCCAGCATATATTTTTTGGGTAAAAACACCACAAAAAGAAATGTAAGACATCACAGAAATGGGCATGACAGGGACACAATAGGCAAACATAAGGGCATAATATGCCAAAAAGAGTATTGAAACAAACCAAACAATGCTAGTATGATACCACATCTGAATTAGCTGGGGGGAAAAAGACAGGCCCTGAGGCCCATGGGAACCGAGGCGGAGAAAGAAAAAAGGCAGAGTAGAGAGAGGAAAAGAGTATTAGGTCCGGACAAAAAACAAGAGTATTAACAGTATGAACCAAAGGACCTGGGCATGTTTACAGAAAAGGGAGTATGCGGTATTTGTGAGGTTAAAGAGAAAAAGTAAAATAAATGTAGATGGGCAGAACATATTGAATAAGCTAGAATATGCAGATGTCTTTTTAGGAGATTGAGAAGTACAAGAGGAAAGGGTAGTGATACAATTAAAAAGTACACTAGAATAAAAATGGATTTATGAATTGAAAACCTTGGTTCCAAATAGCTTGAACATGGATTTTAACACAAATTTTTCATTAATGATATTTATTATGTACCGCACAGAGAGCAATATTTATTTATGGATATGGGCGCTATATACCCTTTGGAGTGCAGCAATTTGTGGCAATTTTACATGTACTTTTTTATATATTTTTATATCTATATGTATATATATATATATATATATATATATATATATATATATATATATATATTTGTTTTTAGGCCCTGTTCACACTTGATATTTTTTTAGCTCATAAAACACTCATCTCTGAAGTTCCAAAATGCTCAACAAGCAAAATCCCAATCACTTCATGGCCCCCGTTCACATATAAGCATTTTGTCGCCAAAAGCAAAATGCCTGACGCTCAAAAAAGTGCATGAGCTTATTTTTTGGCAGATTACAAGCGTTTTTGGTCAGATGTCAATGCCTGCCTCCAAACACCTGCAAAAAAGCCTGAAAATACGCCTGAAAAATGCCTGAAAAAAAAAACACCTGAAAAACGCCCAAACAAAAGCCTGAAAGCTCTTAGCACTTTATATTTATATTTAGAGTTGGCATGCAGCCTTCGGAGTATGTACTATATAACCCAAAGGATTAATTGTTAATGTCTTCATCCTAGTAGACATGACTTTTAGTACTTTTTGTGAGTTCATAGTTCTCTGCTATGCATTTCAAACCTCAATAAATGAAATATTTATCCTAGAGGTTATGCATTATTGTGGCAATATGCCTCTCTCCATTCCCTGCAGTACTTATTTATATCTACCCACAGAGAGAACCCTATCCTATGTTAAAGAATATTTCAGCACCAACCTGCAGTACTTTTTCATCAATCTTTGTTTTACTTTTATTAGCGATATGTATTATGTCATTCACCCTTGTATCTGACAGCATCGGTTCCTCTCCCATGATGGTTTAACATTTCAGTCCCTGCAGCACAGTTATTATTTGTCATAGGTCAAATTGGGAAGTGAGCTGCTAATGGTGGTAGGATAATCACACATGGAGTGCACCATAGAAGAAGGAATTTGCTGACCAGTTATAGAGAAGTGAACTTTTTGTGCAAAATACAACGCAGGGATTTTTCTTTTTTTCAACTTTTACACATACACTATGCTACCAAAAGTATTGGCATGCCTGTCTTTACAAGGAGTCAGGACTCTGTGCAGGCCAGTCAAATTCCTCCACCCCAAACCCACTCATCCATGTCTTTATGGACCTTGTTTATGCACTGGTGCACAGTCATGTTGGAACAGGAAGGGGCTATCCCCAAACTGTCCCCACAATGTTGGTAGCATAAAATTGTCCAAAATGTCTTGGTATGCTGACGCTTTAAGAGTTCCCTTCACTGAAACTAAGGGGCCAATCCCAACCCCTGAAAAAACAACCCCACACCATAATCCCCCTCCAACAAAAAATTTGGACCAGTGCATAGAGATGGGTCAAACACCCCTCTGTTCGGTTTGCAGCAGAACTCCCGAACAGGGGCAAGGTTCTAACCTGAACTGCAAAATCCATTAAGGTCTATGGGAGCCGAACAGGAATAATAAAAAGTGCCTAATTTGAGTGCTTTTATGCAAGTAATTGGCCATAAAAGAGGTATGGATGGTACGGGTACTGCCCTGGAAGACATGTATCAATGCAAACATTTTTTTAAAAATGATTGTTTTTTCCAGGAGCAGTGATTTTAATGATGTTTAATGTGCAACAATAAAAATGAAAAATTCTATTTAATATAGTGCCTGGGGAATCCCCTTAGTCTGCCTTTAAAGTGGTACATTTGTAGCATATATAGAACATGAAAGAAAGAAAGGCCAAAAATGTAAAACAAAAACAGTGTGGGGTTCCTCCCAAGATCCATAACAGACCCTTATCTGGGTGAGTAAGGGTGACACTGCTGCACAGAAGAAGTGATGTGAGAACCTTTGTATCCTGCTGTCCATTACATGTGCTGTGTGTTTTAAATTTAAACGTAAGTTACTACTTTTAAATAAATACCTACTTTAAAATTACTACACCATGAGGACCCCCTTTATTTGCATGATTCTTTGCATGGAGGAAAAACTGTAGTTCTATAGAGCCACACACCCCACTAAAGAAAGGGTATCTGCATATACAGTGGAACAAACGAGGAGGAGGAGGATGCAAGATGAGCCCACCATGCATACCCCAACATATAGGGGAAGGCGAAATTTGACCTGGTAAAAGAGGTCAAACATAGAGGTAAGTGCATTAGTTGAGAGGTGGTGGGGATCACCGAAGCATCAGCACTTTTTTGACTACGGATTATTATTATGGAATCACTTATGCATTGTATTTACATATTGAACTTTTAAGGACTTTTTCAGTTTATGCAATAATACTGTGATATTGTGATTTTGCGTTTCTTTCACATTAAAAATTGTGTTTCACATTTATTTGCACTTTATTAGAGTATACCTAGGAACCAGCGTTTGATTTTATGATATTGATATTTATATATGACCCACTTACATATATTTGTGTATTACTGTTTACCAAGGACACTAAGGAGGAAGATTTTAGACTTTGTTTGCACTTTACAACACAATTCTTTTACTGACACTACTAAGGGCATTAGGCGCAACAACACACACTCTCATTATTTGATTCCCACTGTGGGAACACAATTAGGTTGTACGCAGCCACCCATCACAAGACAAGCCATATATTATTACCTATAAGGTAGTCTGGGATATCCCACACTTTTTGACAGACCCCTATCTGGGCATGCAGCCTGGCAGGTCCAGAAAGATGGGGGGTGAGCAAGCGGCCCCCCTCTTGAGCCATACTAGGCCACATGCCCTTTATATACCCAAAGCACCTTGTCCCTATGTTAATGGGAACAAGGGCCTCATCCACACAAGTGTGGCTGGTGCTTGTGGGGGTATGTATGAAGGGGGCTTGTTACCTGGTAGCCCCCTTTAACAAGGAGGCCCTCAGATCCCACCCTTTTTATGTGAATGAGTATGGGGTACCCCTATCCTTTCACAAAAAAAGTGTCAAAAAGTAATAAAAACACAAAGAGAGATTTTGACATTTCTTTTATAAAAAAACAAAATTCATCATCGACCACACTGCCCACCGCACACGAAAAAAAGAAAAAAACTCTTTTGCCATCCATAAAGGCTGACAGCCTACTGCAGGCTCCACAGTTTAACAGTCCTTTTATAGGGAAGGCCGGGACCACTTGGCAATGTCATCTGGTGGCACCCCCTCTTATGCCAACCCAGCATGCACTGGTCCGTGACTGCCAGAGTCCCTCCTGCCCCAAAGCACACCATCCCCTCATGTTGAGGGCATGTGGCCTGACATGGTTCAGGGGGGCTGCATGCTCAGATAAGGGTCTGGTATGTTGCAGGTGCGTGTCATGGTGTTAATGGAGGGATCTGCGACCACATTAAAATCTCCACCAATTATCAGATGTCCCTGATGACAGTTGGATATCTTTTTCAGGAGTTTGGTTAGAAAAGCGGTCTGCTTCACATTTGGGGCGTATACATTAACTATTGTGTATGTAATACCGTCAATCTCACAAACTAAAATTATGTATCTACCATTGGCGTCAATCACAGATGATTTTAGTTGGAATAGAAGCAAATCTTTAACAGCAATCAGAACTCCCGCTTTCTTTTTAGATGCGTTAGCTGCAAAAATATGTGGAAAATGTTTCAGGTTGAGTGTTGGGGGGATCGCTTAAGAAAATGTGTCTCTTGCAAAAGAATAATGTCTCCATGAAGAGTTAGGCTCCATGCACACAGGGCGTCATAAAAACGTGCTCCAAAGCTTTTTACATAACGCCGGGAAACAGCAGCTGTAAAAACGTGCTTTCAGTAGCTTTTTCTACTAGCGTTATTGCACGTTTGGCCACAGTAGCTGTTAGCAGCGTTTTTTTCTGCCTCCATTCAAAATCAATGATTCCCTATGGGAGCCTATTGATTTGAATGGAAGTCACACCGCAGGTCGGATCAGGGTGATCAGACTTGCGGTGCAACCTGCACTGTGAGAATCTTGAGGGGGAACTCCACGCCAAAATGGGGAAAAAAACGGTGTGGGGTTCCCCCCCAGGTTCCAAACCAGGCCCTTCGGGTCTGGTATGGAATTTGAGGGTAGCCCCGCGCCGAAAAAACGGCGTGGGGTCCCCCCCAAAATCCATACCAGACCCTTATCCGAGCATGCAGTCCGGCATGCCAGGAAAGGGGAGGGGACGAGCGGGCGGCCCCACCCCCCCTGGATCATACCAGGCCACACGCCCTCAACATGGGGGGGGTGTGGGTGCTTTGGGGCAGGGGGGGCTCTGCACCCCGCACCTCAAAGCACCTTGCCCCCATGTTGATGAGGACTAGGGCCTCATCCCCACAACCCTGGCCGGTGGTTGTGGGGGTCTGCGGGCAGGGGGCTCATCGGAATCTGGAAGCCCCCTTTAACAAGGGGGCCCCCGATCCCGGACCCCCTCCCTATGTGAATGGGTATGGGGTACACTGTACCCCTACTCATTCACCCCATAAAATGCAGTGTATGGAAATAACGACAGGAGACGGTTTGGAAAATTTATTAAAAATCTTCATCCGGCTCTTGTCCTCTCCGGGGGTCTTCTCCTCTCCGAGGGTCTTCTGCTCTTTTGCTGTCCGCCCTTCTTGTCTTCTCCTCTCTGGGGGTCTTCTGCTGTCTTCTCCTCTCCGGGGGTCTTCTGCTCTTTTGCTGTCCGCCCTTCTTGTCTTCTCCTCTCCGGGGGTCTTCTGCTGTCTTCTCCTCTCCGAGAGTCTTCTGCTGTCTGCCCTTCTGCTGTCCAATCTTCTTGTCTTCTCCTCTCCGGTCTTCTGCTCTTTTGCTGTCGGCTGTCGGCTGTCCTTCTTCCTCCGGTCCTCCTCCGACGACGTCTCCAGCGATTATGCCGGCCTCTGGTCTCTGCAGCTTATTATATAGCCACGTCATCTGGAGATCACGCCCCCTTGTGTCACAGATGACGTCATCTGTGACACAAGGGGGCGTGGTCTCCTGATGACGTCATCTGGCGGCCACGCCCCTAATGGCTATATAATAAGCTGCAGAGACCAGAGGCCGGCATAATCGCTGGAGACGTCGTCGGAGGAGGACCGGAGGAAGAAGGACAGCCGACAGCAAAAGAGCAGAAGACCGGATAGGAGAAGACAAGAAGATTGGACAGCAGAAGGGCGGACAGCAGAAGACCCTTCGGAGAGGAGAAGACAGCAGAAGACCCCCGGAGAGGAGAAGACAAGAAGGGCGGACAGCAAAAGAGCAGAAGACCCTCGGAGAGGAGAAGACCCCCAGAGAGGACAAGAGCCGGATGAAGATTTTTAATAAATTTTCCAAAACGTCTCCTGTCGTTATTTCCATACACTGCATTTTATGGGGTGAATGAGTAGGGGTACAGTGTACCCCATACCCATTCACATAGGGAGGGGGTCCAGGATCGGGGGCCCCCTTGTTAAAGGGGGCTTCCAGATTCCGATGAGCCCCCTGCCCGCAGACCCCCACAACCACCGGCCAGGGTTGTGGGGATGAGGCCCTTGTCCTCATCAACATGGGGGCAAGGTGCTTTGAGGTGCGGGGTGCAGAGTCCCCCCTGCCCCAAAGCACCCACACACGCCGCTCGCTCGTCCCCTCCCCTTTCCTGGCATGCCGGACTGCATGCTCGGATAAGGGTTTGGCATGGATTTTGGGGGGACCCCACGCCATTTTTTCGGCGCGGGGCTACCCTCAAATTCCATACCAGACCCGAAGGGCCTGGTTTGGAACCTGGGGTGGAACCCCACACCGTTTTTTTCCCCATTTTGGCGTGGAGTTCCCCCTCAAGATTCTCACAGTGCAGGTCGCACCGCAAGTCGGATCACCCTGATCCGACCTGCGGTGTGACTTCCATTCAAATCAATAGGCTCCCATAGGGAACCATTGATTTTGAATGGAAGAAAAAAAACGTATAACGTGGCTTAACGCACGTTAAGCCACGTTATGGAGCCTTATGGAGCCTTTAGCAGCGTCAGACGTTTTTTGCAGCTTGACGCTGGAGCTCCTGAACCCACAGTTCCTGGGTTTTTTTTGGAGCTGTAAAACGCCTATGCCACTTGGAGCTCCTAAAAGCTCTATGTGTGCATGAGGCCATAGAATAACATGGATGGGCGTTCTGCAGCTGCAAAAAAAAACGTCTGACGCTGCTAACAGCAGCTGTAAAAATGTCCAGTGTGCATGAGGCCTTAGAATCTCTTTTTGTAGTGCTCTTCATTTATGTGGGCTATTGAGACCTTTCACATTAAATTAGATTATTTTAGGTCCCATGAGGCATAGGTGGGTAGATCATGGTTGCTGAACAATGTAGGGAGAGTAGATCCAGGGGGATTGAGCTGGACAAACCTAGGAGCAGTGCGAGAGTCATTTGGCTATTGTTTCTGGATGCACTTACTGTCTCTGTACATGCACGGGAGGTTGGAAGGTAAGTGCAAAGAAAGTTCCATGGTCTAAGAGCATGTAGAGGGGTGATAAGGCTCTGAGAATAGAGGTTGCCAAGGAGGAGGGGGAGGAAAGAAGGAACCAACATATAAACAAGCTCCAAAAAAAAACGGAGCTTCATGGGCAGTGGGGACATAGAAGAACCCACACTGCAACACCGGGGGGTATACAAAGGGGTTTTTTATAAAACCTCTTTAAAGTCTGCCGTGGGGATCAGAGGAGGTGCGCTTGGGATGTATGGACCAACAGTGCGAGGCTCTCCGTCAGCAGAGGTAAGGCAGGTGGAGTGAGACTGATGATTCGTTCAGAAGCATATCATGACCATTCCATGGGCAGTTTAGAGGGTGAAGCCATGGTGGGGAGATTGGTGTCAGGAGGCAGGATATTCCAGTCCTTCAGAAGCTGGATGCCTTTATCAAGTGAATGGACCACAAATTTCTTGCCCTAATGGGTGATAATCAGCTTGGTAGGTCGTCCCCATTGGAAATAGATCTTATGATTATGTAAGGCTTTCGTCAGTGTAAGGAATTGACGTCTGTTGTTGAGCGTGGCAGCTGAGAGGTCAGCGTATAGCACCACCCCTTGGAACTTTTTAGACAGTGTCGGATTGGTGCGAGCCGTGGCCATAGCTTTATCTTTGGTGGTGTAGAAATGTATGCGGGCCAGAACATTCCTAGGGATTGCGTCATCCAAGTAGGAGGGTTTTGGAATTCTGTTTGCCCTGTCTATAAGGAGTTCCATGGGTGTTGCCGTGGGTAACAATTCCGTCATGAGCTGTAGCAGGTAGTCATGTAGCATTGGTTGCGTCACCGTCTAAGGTATACCGCGGAATTTTATATTATTGCGGCGTGAGCGATCCTCAAGATCCGCCAGTTTGGCTGCCATACGTTTCATTTCTTGGTCTTGGTCTGTGAGGGTGTCAACAACGTCGTTATGTGCATGGCAAATATCTCCTATCTTATTTTTCAGCATGTGACACCCTAATAGATAGATCCTGGACAGCTGTGCAGCTGTGGTCACATTGTGAAGCATAGCTGACATATCTGCATGCATTGAATCTCTAAGGGAGAGAAGCGTCTCCTTAAGGTCTGCTAAGGTAGCAGGCTGGGGGGAGGAGGGGTAGTCTTCTAATGGTCTCAGGAGCTGTGAGGCAGCCTGGGTTCTGATTGGGGGTTGTGTGCAGCTGCTGTCTTGGTCAGGCCTGGATTTTTTCTGCTTAGTGGGGCTGCTGGTCGTGGGGGACTCTGGAGGAGAAAACTCACCGGTGGATAGTGGAGCAAGCTGAAGCCTGTGTGTTGGGGCACCAATGTCTGTCCTTCGCTTGTTGCCGCATAGGTCCCACCCGCTGCATGAGGGAGAAGGCCGCCGCCACCATAATGGACCGGTCTATCCCCAGGAAAGAAATCAGTCAGCTTCTGGGGACCAGAGCGGAAGCAAATGTACAAAAAATGTATTAAACATCATTAGAAAATCATGTTGCTGAAATATGGCTACCTGGCCACTGGAAAAAGTGCTAAAAAAACTAAAACCAAACTGCCAGTTTCACTATTCTCTTTTACATTCCCCCTGCCACTCAACAGATGCGAGTCATTCCTCACCAATATTCTGGGACTTGTTCCCTCCACACCTTTTTCTCTCTTCTATCTCTCACCCCTGTCACTCAGTCATTGCCAGTCATGTCCGACTCCTTCACTGATCCCTGGGAACTTGTTCCCTCCACTTCTTCCTCCTCTATGCCTTTTTATATTTATTAAGCAGACTTGCCATCCACTATTGCTACTCAGCAACTGTTACATTGTTACTCCATAAGGAGAGTTAAACACTGGTTCTAATATAGGTAATCTTCAAAATTTGGTACATTCTACTTGTTAACTTTGTAACTATCTTTTTCATCAGATTAGATCAATGACATAAAGACTGGAAAAATATGTCGTATTTCTAGATTGTAACACCAAAAAAGTGAAAGAATCCAAGGCAATTAATACTTCTGTAAATTACTACATTTGCCCTCAGTAGATGTAAAGCAATATTACTTTCTAAAAGAAAGTCATCCACTGCAATATCTTACATGCACAGTCTAAGTCATAGGTGCATGCTACAAATATAATTTACACCAAGGGGTTTTTCACATTCTTGTCTGATACTCATCTGATATATGTTCATTTCATTTATAATGTACTTAGAATAAAATTTAGGGTACTGGTATCCATTATCAATTACTTTACTGTTCTTACAGTTTATTAAGGTTAATGACCTTCTATATTGAGCTATTTGGATATTTAAAGTAACCAGGGAATTAAGAATCCTTTCAAAGTTCAAGGCTACTTAACCAGAAGCTTAACAATTTATCTCTTATGTAGTCAACAGAGTGGGAGCTGCTGAATGTATCATGTAAATTATCCTAACCTTAATATATTCATATTTTCCAGTTTGCTTTTAAGTCCTGATCTAGGTCAATGTGTGGTGTTGGAAATTTTGGTTAAGGTTATAGAAATGGTTGAGGGTAAATATTAGGATCAGGTTCATTATTGAGGGTCATTTTTATGATGCACATTTAATCAAGCTACTGCAACGTGGGTGAGCGTAAAGCAGCCAAAAGATTGCAGGCCTCACTAACATGTATGCTTGTGGCCAATAGTCCATTTTGCCTTCTGGCATCATTCTGTTGGATTCAGGTTAGTGATTATGTTTGTAGACAGAAAAGTAGTATAATTTGCAATGATAAGATGTATACCACCTTGACAATTACATAGCTATCAATTTCATAGTAAACGAGGGAAAGAAAGAAAGAAAGAAAGAAAGAAAGAAAGAAAGAAAGAAAGAAAGAAAGAAAGAAAGAAAGAAAGAAAGAAAGAAAGAAAGAAAGAAAGAAAGAAAGAAAGAAAGAAAGAAAGAAAGAAAGAAAGAAAGAAAGAAAGAAAGAAAGAAAGAAAGAAAGAAAGAAAGAAAGAAAGAAACCAAAGAGCTGTCATAGAACTCTAAGAGGTAGACTCAGTGAGGAGCCCACATGTCAAACAAATCAATGGAATGAAAACAAAAAGAAACAAAACATAATAGAACCAAAGAGCAGTTGTGATGATGACCTGTACAGATCATAACTGTGCCCTGCCAGTGTAACTCTTGATGATGTGTTGTCCAGATGAATGTTGTGAGGGTATTAGGTATGGCAATGCAGGCATTAGGTTAGATACCAGGAGGAAGAACAGGAAGTCCTGGCGATGGAGGTGTGCGGACATCAAAGTGGCCTTGGAATAGATCTGGGATCGGTACTAAGACATCTGTAGGTGTTATATGTTTTGAATCAGATCTATTGAATCCGCTAGGGCTTGTAGCTCTGTTGTAGAGAGCGCTTTATCCATGAATGGGGACCATTGAAGATGTTTTTCCTGGTTGGAGAAGAGCAAGTCAAATTTCTCTATCCTGAGGAGATTTTGAATGTCGGATTTTAAGCCTTTGATAGTGGGAGGGATAGTCCACTTTTTGAGGTTTATTCTTCTGGCTGACATGTAGCAAGTGACAATCCAGGCCTTTTTGTATTGAAGGATTCTGGACTGAGATCTAGGCAAGTCTTGCTTAGCAACATCAAAAGATGCGAGCAAGAAAGGGAAATGTTGTTGTGGGGGCAAAGCCCGGTAATGGTCGCAACAAAAAGTTCCACTTGGTTCCAGTAGGATTTAATATAGGGACAAGAATAGAGTCTGTGTAGAAGTAGAGGCTTTCAGGTACCACATAGAGGGCAATGCAAGTGGTCTGGAGGCTCTTTCAATTTCAGGTGGGGGATGTATGCCAGGTGAAGAATTTTAAACTGCTGCTCACACCAAAATTTGTTCGGTATAAAAGCATACGTGGTTTGGTAGCCCGAGAGGATGATGTTGTGAGCGTCCAGGGATTGTAGATCTTTATTCCAAGTGATAGGGATGGAGAAGTTAATGGGCAACATAAACAAGGTGGATAAAGGCTTGTAGAGATCAGAGATTTTATGGAGGTCCCTTTCCAGGAAGGTGTCCAGTATCAATATTTTGAAGTGTACATTTCTGGGGGGACATATGCTTTCTGCGAAGCTCGTTGCTTGATTGATGTACAGTAGATGGTTGGTGGTTAAATTGAATATGCATAAGATCTGGGTAGGGGAGAGGGTCATCCCTGAAGGGACCTTGATGAGGAGGTTATGTTTCAGATGGGAGGGTAAAGCTTTGGTCCCACAGTGCAGCAATGAAGATAGTCCATAGAGGCTAGTCATCTGTGATTCTAAATCATGGTTTGAGTATCTAGAGCCACAAGTTATGCAATCTAACCCCACTCTCAAGAGACAGGAAAGATTGTAGAGCCTTATGTTAGGGAGGTTGGGAGGTTTGCGCCCCCTTTGGGTAGAAATCATTTTTTCAAAGCTATACGGGGCTTACGACCCTTCCACGGAAAGATGGACAGAGATTTGTACAATTTTTGGAGGTCTTTGTGTTTTACCAATAGGGGGATCGTCTGGGGGGGATATAATAACTTTACAAAGCTTACCATCTTATAGAGGTGGCATCTACCAAACAAAGATAGAGGGAGCCCTGACCAGTTTTCTAGCTCTGTAGTGATTTTATGTATAGTGGGGAGGAAGTTTAGTTTGTAGAGTGAGGAGGGGGACTTCCCTATTTTTTTCCCAGATAAGTGATGGGTTTTTGGCTATGGGGAATACCAAAGCTGCAGCCCAATGGAGGGAACGTGTCTGGAAGAGTGGAAGAATTCACTTTTAGCAACGTTTATTCTAAAGCCTGAGCAAGCCTGAAAGATGTTAAAAATCTTTTGAATGTGTATCATATCTTCAGAGGTGTTGGAATTAAATGTCAGATAACATCAGCGAAAAGTGTGGTGCGGAGTTCTTGGGAGCCTACCTTGATCCTGTGGAGATTGGGGAGGTAGAGGGGTTCTATTGCCAGGTTAAAAAAAGGAGGGAGATGGTGCAGCCTTGTCTAGTACCTTTGAGGCCACATTTTTAACAAAACTTATTTTGTTAGAAATGTGGCCGGCAGCAATCACATTGGCCGATGGGGCTGAATACATTGCTTGAATGAGATGGTTAAAGGGGCCTGAGAAACCAAATTTCTACCAGTAAAAACTGACAATGTCAAAAACCTTTTCGGCGTCGAGAGTAACTATGGCCGAGTCTTCAGCTAGATTGGCTCTTGTCATTTCTAGTAAAGTTAACACTTTCCTAATATTGGGGGAAGCAGATCTACCTTGTGTGAATTCCGCTTGAGAGGGGTGAATGAGGAAAGGAATAATGGGTGCAAGCCTGTTTGCAATAATTTTGGAGAGCAATTTGGAGTCCAAATTTAGTAGGGAGATAGGACGGTAGGAGTCTGGGTCCGTGAGATCTTTGCCTTTTTTTAGGGAAAGCCAATTTAAGGGTGGGGGCTATGGTTTCTAGGGACAATTAGTAAAAGTCGGAGGTGTAGGTAGCCATCTGGTCCTGGCGCTTTGCAAGGAGATAGCGATTTGATTGTATGTGTGATTTTGTTGACGGATATTGGAGCATTTAACTGTGCTAAGAGTTAGTCGTCGATGGTAGGGAATGAGATCTTCTCTAAAAAGGATGAGGCTATAGTCTTGTTGATAGGGTCCTCTCCAAAGAATGAGGTGTAAAAATGCTCTAGGATGAGGTTAATCTTTTTCGGGGAGGTGACGAGGTTTCCCGTCACCTCCCCGAAACATATAGAGTGGCTATATGTGTGGGGGTATGGGGGCCTCTACATAGGCGGGCAAGAAGTTTCCCTGATTTATTGCCGTATTTATGGTAACTGAGGTCTAGTAATGACTGATGGGTTCTTTCCTGAGCCTCTGCCCACAAATCAAAGCAGTCCCTAGCATTTCGCCAGGCCTCTCTGTTTTTTTGTTTGTGAGTTGTTCAGAGCTAAGTGGGCTTGAGCTAGGCGTAAAGCTATAGTCGCCTCAAAGTATTCTTTGTGGATTATGTTTTTGTAGCCAGAGGTGTAGGAAATGATTCTTCCCTCGTAAGACCGATTTCCCCGTCTCCCAAAAGAAATTAGCTGTGCGATCCCTGCAGCTATATCCCTGTCGATCGCTGTTGTTATTGTTGGGGGCAATAGGGCTGCAACACTAAAAATGTCGCTATGTTCACTCTCCTGCGCTGTGCGATAAGTCTCAATGTGGTGTCAAACTCCTATGTTGACATCTTACTACATGTGGATAATGTGCTCCTTGCTGCCCTCAAAAGACTAGGGACGTCCGATATGGCTGTAAGTATAGCAATTATAGGCTGTAAGTGAGTGTCAGACATGGGAGGGGGATCTGCAAAGTGACAGCACCAGGCTGGGAGGCACGGAATTGGACCACAAGAGTCCTTCAGCTATACCGGTAGTATTTGACACTCTTTGAAGATACTGGCTGGTATCCCACCTATAAACACCATCTACAAAAGCTTTGGATGGAAAATTAAAATTCAGAGTAAGGTGGATTAAAAGCATACTTCAAACCTACCAATTCCAACCCTCCTTGCAGGCTTTCATGTTATCTGGCTATGAGAGAATTCCATTGCTCTCCCCACCACTTCATGAGCCTGAAACCACATCCATGGTCGCACTCATAGGAGGATTCTGGATCATCGTTTAAAGCTTAGTTGGTCTACTTGCTATATGGTAATGCAGACCCACTGGATCTGTTTTTTAGCAATATTACGCTATTTGCAGTCTTCTTTCTGGCTTTCATGTTATCTGGCTATGAGAGAATTCCGTTGCTCTCCCCACCACTTCATGAGCCTGAAACCACATCCATGGTCACACTCATAGGAGGATTCTGGATCATCGTTTAAAGCCTAGTTGGTCTGCTTGCTATATGGTAATGCAGACCCACTGGATTTGGTGAGCGCCCAATCCTTTTGTTTATCTGGTGATGGGATATTCTTTCTCACTCTGTGATATTATTTTGTTCACCATCAAGATACTTCACGTCTTTCTGGGACTTTATCTTCATATTGATTTATTTCTATATTGTTTTGGATATGGGACTTATGTGAACCACTTAGTGACTCATATTATCCATGGTTATCACATGTTGGTATTATCATGTTTATACCGTTTTAATTTTAGCGATGCACATATTTCCTTTTTATACCGGTAGTTATCCAGACAAGGGTCTGAAGAAGAGGGTAACCTTGAAACACATTAGCCGATGTGTCTACGAGCATTGTGACTTTAAATATATGGACTTAAGCAGATGATGTTATGTCTAAGCTATGATGCAAGCATTGTTTTTTGAGTACATTTACCTCAATTTTTTACCATTTAACTACTGGTTGACTAGCTGCCGCAGTTATACATCGGCAGGTCTGCAGGTTCCTGCGAATCGCCGTGCCTGAGTCTGCAGAGTCTGCAGAGTTAGCCAATTTGCATGAGGCATCCACTCCATCCACCATATTGGCTGTGAGTGTGCTTTGTGGGAAGAGATCTGAGCTGGAGGCTGTGGCAGCGCTGGAGGGGCCATGGACCAGGAATTTGTCCATTCACTGTTTCCTCTGTGTGGGTGAGGGGTGGACTAAAAGTCACTCACTGGCAACGGATGAGCCGGAGCCTCCGTTCCTCGCTCTTTCACATGTGGAGCGGAGCCGTAAATCCAAATAGTTGATTTTAAAGGTTAGGTTTTGGGTTATGTATAGGATTATGTATTAGGTGTGAAGTACTGTAGGGGTTGGGATTTAGTTTTATGCCACAGTTACTCAGAAACACAGTTATGTCTCTTGAGATTTCTGATATCATCAGTATGCCAAGGTTTTACCTGTCAGGGCCTGATTCTCCATGTAGTTAGTGGAGTAAGATATCCAATGAAGATGAGAGCAAACTAGTGTAGACTGAAGTGTCCAGGTTAGGGCAAGATAAGGGTGAGATTTTGTCATAGAGGTGGTCAGTATCAGATCAGAAAAGAGAAGAGTTATAGTCAAGAAAGTTTCTATGAATAATCATGTGCTGCTTGGAGGGATATGTAGTTGAAAAAAGGGCACTGTGAAAGGGATGAGGTTGTGATCAAAAAGATGAAAAGGATGTTGATGAGGTTGCAAGGATTACAGAGATGTGAGAATACAAGGTCAAGGGCATTACAATTGGAGTCACCAAGAATTATAGTGGGTATTTCAGAGGAGAGAAAGTAGGGTGGCCAGGCAGAGAAATCATCAAGGAAGCATTATGCCAATCCAGGAGGCCAATAAATAACTGCAATCCTCAGAGAAATTGGAGAAAACAGATAAATACATTGAGCCTCAAAAGAGGAGAGGAAGCTGTAGGAAGGACTTGAAAGATACCCAGTGGGTATAGAAGGAATCCAACTCCACCTCCTTCCATCCATTGGTCTGGCTGAGTGAGTACAAAGGAGGCCATTATGGAAGACAGCAGCAGTAGAGGCAGAGGCAGATTCCTGAAGACAGGTTTCAGTAATGGCAAGTAAGTTAAAAAAAATGTGAGATAAAAAGGTCATGGGAGAGGTGAGCTTGTTACAGACAGAATATGCATTCCAAAAGGCACATGAGAAGCGGGGGCTGGTTTTTGGAAGCAGGGGGGATAGAAATTAAATTGAGTGGATTGCAGCAGTTGCTAGAGCAGAAAGAGTGTCACGTGTGGGGAATGCAGTTAAATAATTGAGGACCAGGATTAGGGGAGAAATCTCCAGAGATTAGGAGAAGAAAGAATGTGAGAAAAATTAGATGGGAGCAGGGTTTATATGAACACACATACCTTACTGTCCTGGTCTTTAGGTCAACTTGTGGGTTTATCATTTGCAAGAGGTGATGGGTGCAGTAATAAGATGAGCACAGGAGTGAGAGTGATATACAGTATATAAATTGTGGGATTGGAAGGAGGGGTAAAGTAATGTGATTTTGAGAACAGAGGACACTAATGTGAAAAGGAAGGCTAGAGGGAGCATATTAGAGGGTAGAAAGTGTAGAAAGAGATGGTTTACAAAATGTTGGTTTGCTTGCAATTGGATAAAAGACACTTGAATGGAAGGGCAAATTGTCAAAAACTAGACCTGTCACACACACACAGGCCAAAATAATAAAAGATCATTGTTTCTATGATCTCAAAAGCAGGAGAGAATCAACCTCCAAAAAATATAAACACGTTTAAAAAGTTCTCTGAGAACATTTTTAGAACAATAATTAGCAGAGATCCAGTTTACCTGTCATACATAGTAGCATGGATATGGTTCTCTGTTGCCCTAGTGATGGTATCTGTTTGGACGGAACTCGCACGGCAGAGTTTTAGCGGTGACATCCTCACTCCCGCGGGGTTCAAAAATAGGGTGGCCAGGCAGAGAAATCATCAAGGAAGCATTATGCCAGTCCAGGAGGCCAAAAAAATAACTGCAATCCTCAGAGAAATTGGAGAAAACAGTTGAAACTGTAGGAGAATATAACACAGGATTCACATTAAGGCTTAATGTAAAGTTCCAGACTATTGTTTCTGAGGTGAGGAAGCGCTGTTTGACTTTATCCATGTGAGTAGATGCCTGTTTTTTCTTAAATAAATGTATGTCTTTTATTGCACCCTGAGCAATTTCCCCTTCCTCTTTTATATGCTCTCTTCTTTGTGGCTGAGCTTTGGACTTCCTGTTAAATCTTTGGGAAGAATGTCCCTCAGTGGTGGCTTGAATTGGTGTAGATACATGCATACCTTCCATATATTTGGGCAGCAAGCTGTGGGAGTGGAGGCTCCAATCCATCCATCCTCTGGCCAGGATAACATATTGCAGATGTTGAAGCTGACTTCCATTTATATACCCATTAAAGCGAGTAGAGGCTTACACTCATCTATCAATCCATCCAACTATTAGGTGACATATTTGGATGTTGCATCTAATTAAACCCTATTCCTTTTTCCATCCATTCATCCATTATTGGTGGGATTTGTCTCTCATAAGCACTGACAGACCTCTTAGGATTAGAGATCTAACCCTCTGGTGAGCAAAATCTGTATTACACACTTGGGTGCCCATGTGGTGATTACTGAAGAGGATTTGGCTTATGAACTGCAGGACACCGTGTTTTTGTTGTAACATACTGTCTGAAAGACTTTCACTGGCAAACTGTATTTGCGTTGGCCTTTTCTTCTTTTCTTTTTTTCATTTTGGTAGTAATGGAACTTTTGATTTTGAATTTATTTTGATTGATTTTCAAAACGTGAACCAATTATTTATACGACTGCACAACACATGTATGGGTTTATATGGATATGGTTAGCATGGGTATTTAAGCAGCAGCATTTACCAGAGAGCAATGTTTATCAGACTATCAATGTATCAGTCATACATAGCATGGATATGGTTAGCATACATATTCAAGCAGCAGCATTTACCTGTGAATAAGCAGAGAAAACACAATGAGAAAGTGAAAAGAGATGTGTTAAACTGCATAATACTTGTGCAAAAAATACTTTGGCAAAAAGTGAATGTCTGTGACTGGCCCCTGTCTAAATTTTAAAGTTGCCAAAATAGGCAAATATTTAGTGGGGACATTTGTTCCAGCTGTCTAACAGAATCCTCGCTATGGAAATAATTCATCTCACTTCCCAATGCATTTACAGGGCAGGAAATGAAGGCAGATCTCCCTAATGGGGTACAATTGCTAAAAAAATAAATAATAATAATAAAAAAAAAAAAACATCTGTCAGGATTTAATCTCTTTCCATACTCTATCTATAACGAAGGAAAACATATATAAGCAAGGGACTTATCTTGCTTAAACCCTAATTGACTAGCAGTTTTCTGCCTATAGTGACAGTGTGAGCGCCTGCCGCTGTGAAAATGTAGGAGAATATGACACAGGATTCACATTAAGGCTTAATGTGAAGTTCCAGACTATTGTTTCTGAGGTGAGAAAGCTGTGTTTTCAGTTCAGGGCCTAAAGCGTGAAGGTTCCAAAGTGTATTGGGTGGGGTGGAACCTTCAATCCTGTGTCAATGTTTTATCAGGTGCCTTTAGCCTGTGTGAGAACACAGATGTGCAGGGTTATTATATACTCAAGCCTGAGGGCAGGTCAGGGCTCCCACTTTGGAGACAGCTCCCATATTGGAGACAGAAGGTCTTACCCAGGGGTCAGAGGAGCTCTCCCCTTTGGGTCAGAGGAGACCAGCCAGCAGCCAGGAGACAGGAGGTTTCATTCCAGGAGTCAGATGGGCTCCTATCAATGTGCCAGGAGAATCCTTATCCAGAGGCCAGGTGTGGGCCATGCAGCAGGGTGCTGTGACTAAAGGCTAGGAGAGTCAAGTGAACTTAGGGAGCTGGACAACACAGTCAGAGGGAATGGTAAGAAGAGCACCAGTGTGGTTGACAAGGGACCCAGGGGGATCAGCATTTTCAGTAGACTGTTCATATTGATGATGGAAACCCCTGCGTGGGCAATTGATATTTATGTGAACTTTCTGTTTATTCAATAAAAGTGGGTTGCCATGCCCTACAATACAGCTTAGACTGGTGCAACTCATTGGGAAAAGCATCTGCCACATGAGTATAATCACCCCAATAAAAACCCACATTATACAGTAGTAGCGCTGCAGATGCTAGATTTCTACGAGTAACTTGATATTTTTAACTGTGGTCAAAATCATGGGTAAAGGTGACCTATTAAAAGCCACCTATTTTTAATACTGACTTACTGATATGTTATAGGGTGATATCTGATGGCTCAGTACACTAAGTTTATTACTAAGATGAATGTTTTTGGATGTCTTGAAACAAAGCCAGCTTTATCCACTTGATTAAACAACAGTGAAAAAAAAAAATATCTGATAATAATTAAGAAGGCAAAAATGAAACAATCATGTTTTCATTTCAGAAAACAAAATATACCATGCTTTTCCTTTAATGTTTGATTATATTTTTCTACAGGAAGCCATATATAGCCAAGCATCTTTTGAAGACAGGTTTGTTTTGTTTGCTTCATGAAACTGCTGCCCTTTCAAGCAGAATTTTAAGAAACATATCATTTAACAGTTCCAAATGGGTCTGCACAAATCAGATGTTAAATTTATTGTTCCTAAAAGTCTCTCCTTCCTGTTTAAATCAGTGAAAAAATAACAAATAACCAGATTTATCTCTTCCCACTTTATCCAGTTTCACTTTAATTCTTAAGATATATGTAAGAGACTTCAAAGTATTAAACTAGGTTTAAATATGTTCCAGTCAATTGGCCTATCTAAATACAGGGATCAATTAATCTGGAGTTCAGAGCCATGCTATATACACATATTAATTATTTTCATTCCTGAAGTGTTCATCATATTTCAAGCAACAAAATCAATTACAGAAAAACATTTATGGTTTTTCACATGCTTCAAAAATGACAGAATTATGGCTGCAATAAATAACTTTCTGAAGTTTATAAAGTCCAACCTTAATTATTTAACTCGTGTGGTTCCAGCTGTCGGTTAGAAACATAAATATGAATTGTGAATGGTTCTTTGTTCATTTTTTGAGATGCTTTAAGAGGAAAGGGAGTTTTCTGTTAAATGCTAAACAAATCTAGTGATGGTAATCACAAAAAACAAAGTTTGGTTCCTGCAGTGATTGATGAATTTGAATACACTATAATGACACTTTATTGTACAAAGTTAGCCTACCCTAGACGGAACTTCTTTTGGAATATTGTTAGGAAAGAGTTAATAATAGATAACAAGGCTGGCAACTGTCCCAGTAAAGGTCACAACCATAACTGCAACCTCTATGGTCATGTCAAGCCCTCTTGAGCCACAAATATTACCCCCACCCCTCTAGCTAATCGCTGCAATAAATAATAATAAAAAAATAAAAAAAACTGATCTAAAAGCCCCAAATATGTGTCCATGGAAGTGCCAAACATCTTCTTTATTCCTTGCGGCAAAGTAAAGGTTACATCTTTAGTTCACTATATCATTGTGTGACCTGGAAACTTCCCATTTACCTCTACAGCTCCAGAAGACTGCAGGGGAGTGATAAAATAATGACAAGGGATGGCATAAATATTTTTTTGCTGTTGGGCTTTAAGAGGCCACTTAGGATATAGTGGTTTAAAATTGGCCACAGAGGATATAGCAGTTTAAAATTGGCCAACAGCTGGAGCATTTTAAATATTAATTTTAGGCCAAACATTACTATAAAGAGCACAGGTAAGGGTCGTCCTACATAAATGAAAGTGGTATTAAACCCAAAACCAAAAATGTAATATTTTGCAACTTACCAATCATTAGATGTGGTGGTTGCATTTGTTTCCTTCTTTCTTTAGCCTTTTTTCTTTCAGTTTTCACCTGGTAATCTGTGCAGTAACACACCTCCTGTATTAGAGTGCCTCCACTCTGGATGAAAAAGCACAGGGGCACTTTTGGACAGCAACATTAGTATTCTGCGGGGAGTGGAGTGTTAGATGTTCTAGAAGATTCAGATACACTAACAAATTAAGGCTGAACTCCAGCTCACACGTTAAGCAGTTACAGCAAGCAGTTTTTGTTTCCTTTCAGAACAAAGGTGTTACATGAATTAACATGTGTTACAAATGAAAGCTGGTCATTGTAAGCACCCCTGCCAATGGTAAATGGTTTGTGTCATCTCTCTAACTGTTACATCTGCAAAAGAGCTTGTTCTTCTGAAATATCACAAACTTACTGGAAAGATCACCAAACAGAAAGAAAACCTAAAAAAAGAAAATGATTTTAGCCATCACATCTAAGAATTGGTAAGCTGCAATATAATAAATATTTGCATTTGGGTTTAACACCACTGTACGAGACCCCATATGACACAGCAGTGTAAAATTGACCAGCAACATGAAAGTTATCAATAGCAAAGCTAGACACAATTTACTACATACAGAAAGAACAGGCTGCAGCTTTACTACACAACGAACATACCACAGAGGATACTGAAACATAAAACTGGCCAGCAGTAGAACAGTTTTATTCTGGAATAATAGGCCTAACTGGTGTATGCCTATGTTTTATTTTATCTATGGGGTTATAGGGGTGCAGTGAATGGATGTGATTTCATGCCAGGTGGTTTAGGTGCGCACTGTGCCTTTACTTTCATTTTCTTTCAATAGAAAAAACTATTGAAAGGACTGTCAGCAGGCAGCAACTGCCTAATGAGCTCCAATCACCCCATTCTAAAAGGTATGATCTTCAAAAAAAATGAGAAAAGACACCATTTAATAGTAAAGAAAAGTTGCTAGGGTGTTACATAGTTAGTGAGGTTGAAAAAAGACACCAGTCCATCCAGTTCAACCTATGACAACCTTGACATTCGAAGAACAACCTATCAATCAGTTGTTGCAAACAGACAATGGTCCTACAAGGATTTTTGTGGATATAGATGTGTGCACACAGGCAAGGCACATAAAAAAAAGGGTATGACTCAAACTATTGCGGAATGGTTCACACGCATACGAAAAATTGCAGACGTGGAAGAACTTATCCATCAATCTAAAGAAACCCCCTCAAAATTCTGGAATATCTGGTTGAATTGGCACCAATTTACATCCACAAATAAATTCTTATCTCTCAATTCTTAAATAACATTTAATATATGTCCCGAATACCAGAGGCTGGAGAGCTGGCAGAGACCCAATCCCTCCCCCCTCCCCTCCCTTCTCCTCTATCCATGCACATAAAATCCACCTTACCTATCTAAGTTGATCCCTATTCTTCAATTTCTGTTTTTTTAGCACGTATCTACCGTTTCATTTTTACAATCCATGCAAGTTCTAATACTTGATTTCATTATCCCAACACATCACTTTAGCCACAACATCTAATACACAATACCCCCACCTCTTTCACCCTTACCTGTTATCTACAGACACATAAAGGTTATATACCTTAGAGACTGTTTTAAATCTCCTAACGAACAAACAAAGCTATTAAGTGGCGTTGCCCCCCCACACCGTGACACAGTTTTGTACCCATCGGGGTGTCTGATGTGTTGGGGCTTCACTCGTCCCGATGTTCAAAATAGAAGGAGATAAATCCCATTGGATATGAAGAACTTATCTACGGCTTATCACGCAAATAGTTGCTTTTTATGTATTATGATGTTCATCACAAGTTCACGACAACGCAATATGTCCTATTATTTCGTTTACTATCTTTCTCAAAATATTCATAACTGTAATGTGCATTTGAATGTTATTCTGTTACTTTCAATAAAATCCTTGAAACAAAAAAAGGTATGACAGCACTGCAATTCAAAGAGCTCACGCACAATTTGTGAAATAAGACAGAAGGCCAACCAGTAAAAACTCAGATAAGCTTTACCAGCTGAGGATACTAGGTCCTTGTTTGTGCACTGTGTGTTATGGGGTGACAATGCTCTGCCCTCTGTCTCCCAAAATCCCTTGCCTATAAACTACCCTGTTTTCCCATAGAAGAAATGTGCTTCTGTTCCATGTACATTGCCTAGAAAAAAAAAAAATGCTTTGAAAAGAAAAGGTGTTAAAAAAAAACTTCTGTCAGCAACAATTAGGAAATATGCACCTGTGAAAAAACACATGCAGCAGGTTATCAGTGAAGAACATGTGGACATTGGCAGGCTGTGAAAAAAATCAATTGCAGTCAGAAAAAAAATAGGAAATATGAACTGTGAAAAACACATGCAGCCTTTTATGACTGTAGACAGTGCATGTGGAGAGGATGTAAAGAAGTTGCAGGGCACAAATTGATAGCATTAGGATGTAAAAATCCCTCCCCACCCTCAAATTCCCCAAGATACATTGCATTTGCCACCTATTTTAAGCCACCTGACCAAAGCTCAAATGCCAGAAAGTGCATTATTGGTAGTTGCTTGCTATGATCGCAAATGGCCACGTTAGTTCACCATTTTTGCAAAAGGCAAATAGGTTACTTGCGCCTCAAACCTGTCCTCAACCCAAAAGCAAACCTCATCTCTAACTACAATAAATGCAGGCAACCTCTTGCTTTCCTGCTTTAAAGAAAGCATAGTTTTCAGGACATTCTCCTTGTCAAAATTGTGTAGAGCTAAAACAGCCACATGGTTGTCTTAATAGTTGTAGATGCAAAGATTAACAACTACATACTTGTGACAGAATTAAAACTGTGTGGCAGAATTATGTACCATGTATAAAGTTCTACCTTCACCCAAGCATGTAGGCACAATTCTACTGAATTATGATGGACCACACTAGCATGTTTGCTATTTACTGTACATACAAGTTACTTTAAAGTCTCTAATGCCATCAAAATCCTCATGTACACTGGGTGTTTAGCCCCAGTGCATGAGACTCTGGCATTTAGATGCAGGGTGACCCACCATCTATCCTCGCTGCTGGCAGCCTGTAGAGGTTGGCAGCAGCTGCAGCTAGTAGGTGCTAAATGGTATGCCAAGTAGTACCCAGGGAAGAATGCCTGGAATGTAAGCAATCTGCATTCTGAGCATTTTAGGTTTTCATCTGAAATTTAAGTTTTTCCATCCTGTGTTCATACTCCGTTGGATTTCTTGTTCCTAGGGTATTAGGAATCAGAAAAGTGAACACAAGCAAAGTGCCACATGTCCATGAACTCATAATTGTAATGTTTCAAAATGTTTTTGTTCAGTTGAAGATTAAATTTAATGGTCTAGGTTTGATAAGTCCTAGAGCAAACCTTTTACTAAATAATGAATAATGTTTGGTATGCAAGAGAGTGCAATAGGACTGATTCAAATTGTCAAATGTATAGGTAATATTTGTAGTATTTTTAAAAGTGGCTAAACTTGTGGCGGGAACAGTTAAAGCTACCACTTCCACTACCAGCACTACCATAATTGAAGAAGTTGAGAAGTGTCAAAACGTCATACAGTATATATCAGCTATAACATTATGACCACCCACCTAATATTAAGTATGGCCCCCTTTTGCTTAACCACTTACCTCCAGTGCACTTTCACCCCCTTCCTGCCCAGACCGATTTTCAGCTTTCAGCGCTCTCACACTTTGACTAAGAATTACTCAGTCATGCAACACTGTACCCATTCAAAAATTGTGTCCTTTTTTTCACACAAATAGAGCTTTCTTTTGATGGTATTTAATCACTACTGGGTTTTTTATTTTTTGTGCTATAAATAAAAAAAGACTGAAAATATTGTGAAAAAACGCATTTTTCTTTGTTTCTGTCATAAAATTTTGCAAATTAGTAATTTTTCTTCACAAATTTTGGCCAAAATTTATACTGCTACTTATCTTTGGTAAAAATAACCCAAGTAAGTGTATATTATTTGGTCTTTGTGAAAGTTATAGAGTCCACAAGCTATGGTGCGAATCATTGAAAATTGATCACACTTGATCACACCTGATGTACTGAAGGCCTATCTCATTTCTTGAGACACTAAAAAGTCAGGAAAGTACAAATACCCCCCAAATGACCCCTTTTTGGAAAGTAGACATTCCAAGGTATTTAATAAGGGGCATGGTGAGTTTTTTGAAGTTGTCATTTTTTCCCACAATGCTTTGCAAAATGAAGATTTTTTTTTTTTTTTTTATTTTTTTTTACAAATTGCCGTATTAACAGGTTATTTCTCTCACACAGCACATGTATACTTGCAACTACACCCCAAAACACATTCTACTACTCCTTCTGAGTATGGCGATACCACATGTGTGAGACTTTTTCACAGCCTGGCCACATACAGAGGCCTAACATCCAACCAGCACCGTCCGGCATTCTAGGAGCACAAATTTCACATATAATTTCCTGACAACCTATCGTACTTTTGAAGGCCCTGGAGCACCAGGACAATGGAAACCCCTATAAAACGACCCCATTTTGGAAAGCAAACACCCCAACGTATAATTTTTGAGGCATAATGAGTCTTTTGAATATGTCATTTTTTTCCACAAGTTTTTGGAAAATGTGGAAAGAAAATGAAAACACATTTTTTTTTACACAAAGCTGTCCATTTATGCAATATTTCTAACACATAGCATGTACATAGCAAAAATTGCACCCCAAAATACATTCTGCTATTCCTCCTGAGTATGGCGATACCACATGTGTAACACTTTTTCACAGCCTGGCCACATACATAGGCCTAACATCCAAGTAGCGCTTTACACAAAGTTGTCCATTTATCCACTTTAAGACTGGGCCTATTTTTGACACTTGGTGTTTACAAGCTAAAATCATTTTTTTGCTAGAAAACTACTTGGAACCCCCAAACATTATATATTTTTTTTTAGCAGAGACCCTAGAGAATAAAATGGAGATTGTTGCAATATTTTTTATCACACCATATTTGCGCAGCAGTCTTCCAAATGCGATTTTTTGGAAAAAAAATCACTTTTTTGATCTAAAAAATAAGAAACCAGTAAATTTAGCAAATTTTTTTTCCATAATGTGAACGATAATGTTACGCCGAGTAATTAGATACCCAACATGTCATGCTTCAAAATTGCGCATGCTCACAGAATGGCGCCAAACATTGGTACTTAAAAATCCCCATAGGCAACATTTTAAAAATTTCTGCAGGTTACTAGCTTAGAGTTACAGAAGAGGTCTAGGGCTTAAATTATTGCTCTCGCTCTAACGATCGCGGCGATACCTCACATGTATGGTTTGAACACCGTTTACATATGTGGGCGGGACTTGCGTATGCGTTTGCTTCTGCGCGCGAGCTAACGGGGACAGGGCGCTTTAATTTTTTTTTTTTTTTTTTTTTCCTATTTATTTTATTTATTATTTTTTTATTTTTACACAGTTTAAAAAAAAAAATGTTTTGATAATTTTTATTCCTATTACAAGGAATGTAAACATCCCTTGTAATAGAAATAGGCATGACAGGTCCTCTTTATTGTGAGATCTGGGGTCAAAAAGACCTCACACCTCACAACTACACTAAAAAAGAAAAAAAAAAAAAAAAATTGTTGAAAGAGGAAAAAAAAAAAAGCAAAAAAAAAAAGCGGCCCTTTAAACCGGTTGCTAGGCAACGTCTTTTGACGTAGCTCCGGTCCTCCAAGACCATAGAGTTGAGTGAGGGCCATCTTGCCCTCACTCGACTTCCTGTCTCTGAGGATCCGGGACCGGATAGTTTTCCCCGCTGCCGGCGGGTCCGGTAAGCTGGGAAAACGTCTGGGACGCGGCAGGAGGGGGGGGGGCACCTCTTCCCCTGCACCGTAAGGGTAATTCCGCGGCGAATCCGCCACTGGGACCACCCTTATCTGAAAGCCGACCGCCCGCCGTTTCAAAAAATACCGGGGTTATGGGGGCTATCTTCTGCCATAACCCCAGTATTTAGCTTTTAATGGCCGACGCATATAGTCGTTAGGCGGTCAGTAAGTGATTGCATGTATATGGCAAACAGGTGACGATGACTGATGGGGTGACAGGTGACGATGACTGATGGGGTGACAGGTGACGATGACGGATGGGGTGACAGGTGATGATGACTGATGGGGTGACAGGTGATGATGATTGATGAGGTGACAGGTGACGATGATTGATGAGGTGACAGATGACAATCACTGACCGGGTGACATGTGACGATGATTGATGGGGTGACAAGTGACGATCACTGATGGGGTGTCAAGTGACGATGATTGATAGGGTGACAGATGACGGTGACTGATGGGGTGACAGGTGACGATGACTGATGGGGTGACAGGTTACGATGACTGATGGGGTGACAGATGACGATGACTGATGGGGTGACAGGTGACGGTGATTGATGGGGTGACAGGTGACGGGGCGATGGTCACTGATGGGTGACAGGTGACGGGCGATGGTGCACGGCGGTACTGATGGCAGTCTCTGGTGACCGGTGAACTTTAGGCTACATTCACATGTGAGCGTAGCGATCACGGGCAGAATCACTGCGATTCTGCCCGTGATCCAGAAATCATTGCAAATGGCGGGACGCCTGTGCGTTGCCCGCTGTGCGATGTTGCTGCGATTTCCGCCTGCCGAATCGCGGTAACATCACGCAAACAACGCATGACGCCCCAAAGAAACTCTTGTACTTTTTTGGGCGTCATGCGATGTTTGCGCGATGTTACTGCGATTCGGCAGGCGGAAATGGCGGCAACATCGCACAGCGTTTGGGGTGCTATTGCAAATCACGGGCAACGCACAGGCGTCCCGCAATTTGCAATGATTTCCGGATCGCGGGCAGAATCGCGGTGATTTTGCCCGCGATCGCTGCGCTCACATGTGAACGTTATGGGTGTCAATTTCTGGGCACTGATGAGGTGACTGTTGGGTGACAGGTGACATTGGGGGGGGCTGAGGACTGTGTGGGGGGACCTTTATTACTGTGATTTTAGTGTGATTTTACTTTGTACATGTGTACAGAGCAGTAACTCACTATTTCTAGCTCTTCTCCCCTCATACTGGAAACTGTATGAGGAGAGAAGAGCTAGTAACAGTGAGTTACTGCTCTGTGTTTACATTTTGTGATCGGCTGTGAATGGATTCACAGCCGATCACATAGTAAACAGTCACTGTCAGTGACTGTTTACTACCGCCAGTGACAGCTGTGTTCCTACGGAACACAGTGCCACCGACATGACCGCGCTGCGCGCTCCCGATCGCGCATGCGCGGTCATCTCCCGGCCGCCTCCATTGTGATCGGCTGTGTCATTGGAACACAGCCGATCACGTGGGAAACAGCCATGCCTATTGGCTGTTTCCCCCCTGCCGGTGACCGGCTGTGTCCCGGGGACACACCGACACCGGCAGTGCACGGCGGCGCGCCCGCGATCGCGCGCCTGCCGTGCTTGAATGGGCGGACGTCATATGACGTCCGCCCAGGATAATAGCCGCACCGTCCCGCCGTCATATGACGGCGGGCGGGCGGTAAGTGGTTAAACAGCCCTGACCCATTGAGGCATGGACACCAAAGTAACCACTTTGAATGGCAGGACCCAAGGTTTCCCAGCAGAACATTGCTCTAAGCATCACACTGCCTCTTCCGAATTGCCTTCTTATGCCACATCCTTGTGCCATCTCTTCCCCAGGTAAGTGACGCACACACCCCCGGCCATCCACATGATGTAAAATAAAATGTGATTCATCAGACCAGGCCACCTTCTTCCATTGCTCCGTAGTTCACTTCTGATGTTCCTGTGACCATTGTAGAAGATTTTGGCTGTGGACACGAGTCACCATGGGCTTCACAGCCCAAAACACAACAAACCACGATGCCCATTTTTTTTCTGCTTTCACCACATTAACATGTTCACTTGCTGTCTAATATTTCCCACCAATTTTCAGATGGCACTGTAACAAGATATTCCCTTTACTTGTCAGTGGTCATATGTTATGGCTGATCGGTGTATCTAGAGGCTTGAATTTTTTTTTGATTGGTGCCAAAAAAACACAACAGCGATTTGTATTTTTGTTTTTACACAATTTAAAAAAAAAAATTGTGTTTGATCTCAGGGACTCACAGAGCTGTTATAACTGGAGTTGAAGGAAAAGTCAGGTGTTTTGATGCACCTTCTTTTAGCTTCTATGGTAAGCTTGTATACTTTTGACTACTACTACTAAACTAGAGATTATAAATTCCCGGAAATTTTGAAGCCATGGAAAAAAAATGTTCTTTCTCTTGTTTTTTTTCTGGAAAAAAAAATGAAATTTTGGATAAAAACTGAAAAGCTATTCAGTGTGGGGTAGTTTTAGAAAATTTAAAGTAATTTTGTTACCCTGGGAAGGTGAAATTCAGTATAAAAGTATTATGCTTAAAATAAAAGTACAGCTTATTCAGAAAAAAGTAAATAAACTAAACTTTTTTAACCATATCTGGACCTGAAGGGTTTGCCTCTCTAATGACCAGGCCATTTTTTGTGATTCTGCACTGCGATATATTAACAGACAATTGCGCGATTGTGCAACACTGTACCTAAATAAAATTGATGTCCTTCTTTTCCCACAAATAGAGCTTTCTTTTGGTGGTATTTGATCACCTGTGCAATTTTTATTTTTTTTTGCGCTAAAAAAAAAAAAAAAAAAAGAGCGACAATTCTGAAAATAAAAAACAATATTTTTCACTTTCTGCTATATAACATTCCCCAAAAAAATTTAAAATCAATTTTTTTCATCCTTTTAGGCCAATTTTTATTCTGCTACATATTTTTGTTTAAAAAAAAAAATCCCAATAAGGGTGTTTTGATTGGTTTGGCAAACTGGGGTAAAGATGTATGTCATTTTTATCTTTTACTAGTAATGGCAGCGATCTGTGATTTTTAGCTGGACTGCGACATTGCAGTGGACAGATTGGACCCCTAACTGACATTTTTGACACTTGTGGGGGGACCAACAACATTACTACAGTAATCAGTGCTAAAAATATGCACTGTTACTGTAATAATGACACTGACAGGGAAGGGGTCAACCCAGGGGTGATCAAAGGGTTAAGTGTGAGCCTAGGGGAGTGTTTTCTAACTGTATGGGGGAGGGATTTGTGAAATGAACACAGAGACCTGTGATCCTATATAGGAGGTTCACAGGCGCTCTGTGATAATTTCAGAGAGAACAACGGTCTGCTGTGTTTACAACAACTGACCATCGTTCTATCTCAGCGGGAAGCAATCGCAGGTGCCTGGCAGCAATGCCCAATGCCTAGTGGGGCCCCCGGGGCCTGCTACCCCAAACTGCCGTACAGGTATTGCAATTCTCGCAGCTGAGCCAGCTTGCCGCAGTATATATGCGGCAGGCGGTCGGCAATCGGTTAAAAATGTATTTTTTTTTTCAAATAGGATAACAAGAACTGTATATGTGAAGAATATTTCACCTATAACTCCCCCCCCCATCATAATAATGTAAAAGTTTCCTGCCAATATGCATTATTAGCTATTGACATTGCTGATCCAGAAGCATATATTGTAATTTTTCTCTATAAATGAAGTGATTGTGCATTTTTGGGAGGCTGTGGTTTGTAACATTTCTTTACTAGAAGATGTTGCTGGTGAAGAAACACATTGTATTGATCCAGAAGTAGCAGAAAGAGTTTTTCTTGAGTGAAAACTCTGGAGGGAATAACTACTCTGACTTTTATCACTTCATTCCATAAAGTATTTTTTAATGATTTTAGGTCACCTCTGGTATGCCAGGATGTGTTTTGTCATCCTTGTAGCATTTGGAAAATAATATTTCTTCTCACAATATTTGAAGATTGCAGCTTTGCTCTCAGCAGAAATTGCACTGTGGAAATGTTTTTAAACTCTAGATGTTGGTCTCACCATTTTACTGAGGGAAGGAAAAGAAATAAAGATAAACTAATTTATCAGACAAATTTACCCTCTTGCCTGTCAATTAAGGCGTGAGAGAACAGAAACTATCATCTACTTTATCTCAACAATCACCCAACTGTAGGAGAGAAAAGATGGAGCCCAAAAGAAAAATAAATTGGAGCCTTTTCCCTGCAGTGCCCCCTCATGGCAGAATTGCATATTTCTCTTGTCTGAGAACTGCATTGAGAAATTGAGAAGTACAGTGTTACACGAATTGTGTTCCAGGATTTGCTTATCTTCAGCTGAGAGAACTTGCATAATTTAAGACTAATATTTTCACAATTTCTTTTTTTCTTCACAGGTTTTCTGATTAAACAAAACAAAAAATGGCTTTGAAAATAATGGGAAAAAAACTTTTTATTCCCAACATTTCCATATTTTTATCCAGGCCTTCCCATCTGTATCCAAAACTTCCCATTTCTGTTGCTTTTAAACATTTTCATTCCTATATGCATATATTTTACCTGACTTTTGTAAGTAGTGTTCAATTCCATTGCATGATATAATATTGTTTAAAACAATTCATTTATTTAAATTCACATTGGTAGATTTTTGCAAATATTTCTTCTAAATCCCTAGAGTATAATATTGCATATAATACAAAGTACTGCTTATTGCCCTGCAATTACCAAACAAGAAAATAAAAATGCTGTATCAAGCAATATTATCCATTAGGATACCACAGTAGAATGCTCATTACTGGAAATGGCAGAAAATGGGATTTGTTTTCAGAATATGATTAGTTTGTAATCTTAAATACTAATCACGAGTTTAATTTTAATGGAAAAGAATTGCTAGCACAATTAACACTTAATTTAAATGTTCATCCATTGAAGTAATTAAATTTTATTGATGTCTGGCTGTTTTTAAAATGTTTTTAAATTGATTTGAACTGTGGGCAGTGAGAGAAAATGAAAGCCTATGTTGTTAAACACAGCCTTTGATAAATTTTCCAAGATGTAGAAGCCATCTCTAGTAATGAGGAGCCAGTTAAGCAGCCGTGCAGCGTGCTTAGTGGTGAGAATGCAAAGTGAAACATAAAAAAAAAAAAAAAACTGGTAGGTGTGTTCTAAAATATGGGTGCGTATGATGTCAACCTCTTGCATCTATTGCTAATATTGTAATAACATGACCTGACAATTGCGGTACTAATGTGACATCATTGTATCCAATGCCAATGGCCAACAGTTTCCTTGTGCCCAGAAGTGCTAGTTCTCACATTGCTAATGGTTGTCAATCATACTAGTTTTGCTATAACCTCTTTTTTTCTGTAATTATTATTTGGTTGTGAGTGGTGTCGGTCCGCTGAGCTCAGAAATTCCATAGCTCCATGCATTATATGCAGGAGATGTGGTTTTGTGTTTGTCTTATCCTTTCCTCTCTTTCCCCCTTTTCACTGCCTCTTTATTGCTGAGTGGTTTATGAATGGCTGAGACTGGGATACCCACCCCCAATTCCCTCTGTTAAAGCTGTGTTCCAGCCTCACCCCCTCCCCTCCCCCTCCAAAAAGTAAAAGTCAGCAGCTACACATACTGTAGCTGCTGACTTTTAATATTAGGACACTTACCTGTCCTAGAGTCCAGCGATGTCGGCACCGCAGCCGATGTTTCCATCGGCTGTCGGGTGCTGTCGCCGCCATATTGCCGTTGAGGGAACCCGGCAGTGAAGCCTTGTGGCTTCACGGGTGGGTCCCAAACTAGTATGCGCGAAGTACACTGTGGGGGAAGGAGGAGGGGGCCAGATTTCAGAGGGACGGCGCTGCAGCACCGTCTCCCAGAAGTGGGGAAGGGTACCTATCAAAAACAGGTACCCGTTCCCTCTACCCCCCTGAAAGGTGCCTACTGTGGCACCGGAGGGGGGGGGGGAGGAAGCAAATGAGTGGAAGTTCCACTTTTGGGTTTAACTCTGCTTGAAATAGAGTTTGCCTGTCTATGATGGACAGGTCCCCATCCATCTGTTTTAAGCATATCGGATCGGAATGGTGGCGGGTGTCAGCGGACACATGTCCATTTACACCTGCCACTCCATAGAGAGCTATGGATGCACCGACTGGTTCCACCTTAAAAACAGACAGGCAGGACTCATTTCTGCTCTGTAACCACTTGATGGGCACCTCCAACCCCCAGCACATCTTTTTAACCCCCACACACTTTCCCAACACACACAACAGTGTCACCCCCATGGCCACACACCTGCACATTAATAAGCAGCTCTGTGGTGCCCACAGCATCTCCCCTTGTACCTCAGTTCACTTCAGCTGTAGTTCACTATGCAGTTGAGGGGGGCGGGAGGGGGCGATTGGCAGCTCTGTGGTGCCTGCAAGATGTCGCTCCTGCTATCAGTTTACTTCCTGAGTCTATACAGTGGAGAGAGGAGGGGCCTGTCATTCAGGCAGGTATTGGCTTCAGTACACAAGTGAATCACTCTGCTTGTACATTGAAGCCAATACCTGCATGGGTCAGAGGTCCCTCCCCTCTCCACTGTATAGACTCGGGAAGTAAACTGCTAACTGAAGGGACATTCTGTGGGCCCCACAGAGCTGCCAATCGTCCCCCTCCTGTCCATCTCCACTGCATAGTGAACTGCCAGATAGAGGTAGAAGGGGGTCTTGGGGCCCCCACAGTGGCGGAATGCTGGGGCCCAGTTGTAAGCATGACTGCTGCGAGCCTGGTAGTTCCTCCACTGCCCTATGTCCATCTGTAGATTTGCCAAAGGCATTGTGACTGCTACCACCGCTAATTGATTTGCAATCCTCTCCTCCTCATCACTGCAGTCCTCTACTGTTTGAAAAAATGTATGCGTTTTGAATTATATGAAAATACATTTGCATAATGATAAAAAATTGTGTAGTCAGTTAGAAGGCTGGTGGGCAATATTATGTTTACATCTTCTTTTTAGATATTAATATTTAGGGTATTCCTAAATTACCAATCACAACTGTAGTATTGTCACACCTGTTAATCTTTTATTAGTATACCATGCATGTGAATAAAGGATTGCGTTATTTAAGAAAGCGTGTAAAGATGAAAGATAATGAGAGTGAAAAGAAGATAAGGAAAAAGAGAAAAGGGGACAAAAAGGGGCCTTGTTTTTGAAGAGTATGTCTGGGAAATCAGCTCTGAGGCGTGTGAGTTATTTAGGTACCTCATTTCAAAGCCTGTTAGAAAAAGCAATGAGTTTCTATTTAGTACAGTGGAATTTATAAAGCACTTTAGCTTAAGATCTCACAAAATGGTCAGACATAAGGACTTCAAATTGTTTTTGAATGGTCTGAAATGTGTTTACATCATCTGCGGTATGAAAATCATAGCATTGACCTATTGGAATTCACCATCAATGCTATGATGGGGCTCCAATGCCAAAATAAAAGTAAGAATTTCCCATTATCATTAATTACTGTGGTGAAAATGGGATCACTAAATACAGTATATACTGTCTAAGTTTTAGTAAATTGGTGTCAGGCCCTATTCACACCTATGTGTTTTAGGGTTGGTTTACATCTGTGTGGTAACTTTTAGGTGTGTTGTCTTATATGTGCACCTTACATGCGTTTTAGGTGCATTACCATTAAATTGTATATAACAGTTTTTGTGAAAGCACAACAAAGATGCAGTAAGCAGGATTTTTATAAATGCACTGCACCTAAATGTACATAAAATGCATAGTCTTGCATGGGGCCTTTTAGGTTTGCTTGCTGTATCTTTGATGTGCTTTCATGAAAATGCATGTTATATAGAATTCAGTGGTAATTCTCCTAAAACGCACAGCACAGATGTGAACTGGTACTTCAAAAAACTTCAGGATTCACTCAGATTGAAATTGTATTATCAGCATGGTAAATATTTAGCTGTGTCATCTAAGTTAATTAATATTTAAAGACATGGGAGACGCCAAAGTCTTCACCAATATCCCCAAATAAGCAGCCAAAATGTAATGTTTATGGCTAGGATCACATTCTACAGTATATCTTCCAGCTATACCCATATGGGGATCTCCATGATGTAATACAATTTAGGGATTTGAGCAAACTAAGCAGCATGATAATATTTGGTAAATTGTGAAGCCAAAAAAACACCAAACCAATTTTTTTTTTCAAATATAAATTTTATTCAGGAATTCAAAATATATACATCAACAATTTAACATGAGATACAATGTCATTTTAACATTTATTGTGACCACTCTTTTACTGTTTGCTTATCTTATATTCCTTCATTATTTTCTTTTTAATCCCCATCCAACCTCCCTCCCCCAATTTACTACAAGTAAGAATGGACCACTGGAGCCTAGGTTTATGGTTGTTCCACATAAAGCTCACCATCTGACCTTGTAAGGAATAAAGCATACTACAGAGGAAATAGTAACAGGCAGCACCCTAAAATATTATAACGGCTTCAAAAAGTGCATCATCTTTATCACTACCTTGCTAACCAGGAGATAAGGAACTTGGTCAATGTGGCAAGAAGGGATTTAGGTTTCTGCATTAGTGGACAGATTCTGGATTTTTAGACAGCAAATCTGCTAAAATGTAATGTGCACAAAAATTAGGAAGGACTTGAGTCACCACAACTAGTCTTTAATAAGTATTTTGAAGCACAACCAAAAATTTCAGAAACATATATTTTACACCGTGACCCGAAAGTCAAAAAATATACATATGGACAAGGTAAAAAAAAGCTTGTTGAGCTACATAAAAGACCAACAGAAAAGAAGCCCTACATGTACTAACTCTGACCCTATAACTTTCCATTTCAACCCAAAATGCTGGCCTTCAGATACTACTTGATCCTAAACCTAACCCTGGCTACTGACTTCTAGCTTGTTATTGCGAAATCCAACTTCCAAAGAAATCTTTTTTTCACTGTGACCACAGTATACTGTATTTGCAGTGAGGAACACATTCTGAAAACCTTAACTTTGACACTTACATATCCTTAATGTTACCCAAGCACCTGTTGTGTTTAACAATAGCAATCACATCAACCCTGAGTAACCTAGAATAGCAAAAAAAAATTAGTGTCTAGTATTTAACCTTGACAATTAACAAATACTCAGCATTTTCCTCCTATGAAAAGATAACGATGACTGGTAAGATACAAAGTGATTGGAGCACCTTGGGTAATGTGACTGTTGGTGGAAAGGACACTGAAATGTGAAAATGTCTATCAATGACGCACACGAAAATGATTGCCCCTGACTGTTCCATTCTTTTAGAATTTGCACATAGAAATTATACCATACTGACTGGGTGTAGGAAATGACATTACAATAGGGGTAAAATGAAAAGTCATGCAATACTTTATGGGAAAGCCTCACGAAGGTCACTAGAAACTTATATGCAAATCGCTTTGCCTGATGTTTTCTGACATCTTCATCAAGAGCACTTGTCAAATCTCAGCTCATTTCTAAAATGTATTTCTATACAGTTATCTATCCATGTAGCTGACCATCACATATGAAACTTTTTTTTTTACAGCCAACACATTTAACTTTGTGATCTCAGATAATGTCATCTTTGACAAAAAATGTTGGGTGGAATATGGCCCACTAAGGTCACCAAGTTCTGTGTGAAATAGTGGGACGGTGAGAAGACAAATGTACTTGTTTGCAAGCTTGTTTACTTACCTTTGTTAGTTTTTAGCATTGGAAATGTATTAATAAATGTAAAAAAATGTAAAAACATTTTACAGGTTATGATGGTATGCTAATTGTTTGAGGAGGCATCTTCATTAGATAATTGGCTGGCAGTGTCCTATTCCCATGCTAGAGCTTACCTTTTTATGACCTCTTATGATCTTGAGGTCTTAATATTTGGTAAGAGTCCTTATTGGTTGTGGTGGTGGCTAACGTTCACACAGAGGATTTTTCTAATTAAAGCAGTATTAAGCCCAAAAGCAAACATTTATTTTATTGCATATATGCAGATTACCGGTTCTTAGATGTGATTGCTGTATTAGTTTCCTTTTTTTAGGCTTTCTTTTTTCTTTTTTCGTCTGGTGATCCAGCCAGCAAGTCTGTTGATTTTGAAAAGCACAAGCTCTCTAGCAGAATGTATCAGTCTACATGGCTGAGACAAACTATTTAACACTGTCAGAGTAAAATGCTCAGCTTTTATTTATTCATGTAAAACCTTTATCTCAAAATGAGAAAAAAAAAAAAAAAAAAAACGGTTTGCTCGTTCTGTTTATAAAGTGTGAGCTGGAGTTTGGCTTTGATTTTTTAGTGAATCTAAATCTGCTAATACATTTAGCACTCCCTTCCCCCCCAGACTGACAATGCTGCTGTGCCTGAAAGAGGAAGTAAACCCTCCTCGGGAAGTTGTACCTATAGGTAAGCCTATGATAAGGCTTACCTATAGGTACTGTAAATATCTCCTAAACATGTACCGTTTAGGAGATATTTACCTTTAATGCAGCCAGTGACGTCACTGGCGCATGCGCTCTGAAGGAACGGCTGATCGTGCCGTTCCTTCAGAGCCCCGTGCCGTGACCGTCGGCTCCCGCGCGCGTGCGCGGGAGTGACGTCACCGCGGCTCCGGCCAATCAGATGGCCGGATGCCGCGATCCCGGAAGACGGGCGACTGAACATGTCGCTCGTCATACAGGTGAGTGAGCGGCACGGCGGGGGCTCGTTCTAAGGTAAGTATTTCATAATGAGCTAGTATGCGATGCATACTAGCTCATTATGTGTTTCTCTTGCAGGATGTAAAAAAAAAAAAAAAATTTTAAACGGGTTTACAACCTCTTGAAGTGCCCATACATCCGGAGTTGTGTCTTACTAATACAAAAAGTGTGATACAGGCCAGATCACTAGGTGAAAACTGATGTAGCCACCACGTCCAATGATTGGTAAGCAGCAATATAATACATTTTTGGTTTTGGGTTTAATACCGCTTAACCACTTTAGGACCGCGCGCGGTAATACTACTGCGGCAGTGCGGCACGATACCGCTCAGCCACGTAGTATTAACGTGATGCCAGATCGCGGGTCCCGATCCCGATGGCATTCGGTAGGGAACCGATCAATCATCAGATACTGACCAATGATTTTTGGTCAGTGTCTGTAGATCGGTCCCCACCAATGGCAATCTGTCCCCTGTCTGTGTAATGTAAACACAGACAGGGGAAGTGATGTCACTGTCCCTCCTGAAGTCCTTTCGGTTCCAGGAGAGAGACAGAGACACACCAAAAACGTGAGTTTCCACCAACACTACACTGACACACCTCACATAGGCACATTTAACCCCTTCATCACCTCTGATCACCCCCTGATCACCCCCAAACCCCTCACAGTGAACACTATATACAGTGGTATACAGATATTTTACTGATCACTGTATAAGTGTCACTTGTGAGCGTAGTTTGCACCTGCGTTAGGCCCAAATAGGGTTAGGGTACCCGCCACCTATCCCCTAATAAAGTTTTTACCCCTTGATCAGCCCCAGTTAACCCCTTCACTACCTATTACTCTGTGCACTAAATACAGTATATAGGTAAATACTGATCACTGTATTTAGTGTCACTAGTGACCCTAATTTGCGCTTGCGCTAAGCCCATATAGGGTTAGGGCACCCGCCACCTATTCCCTAATAAACTTTTAACCGCTTGATCTTCCCCAGTTAACCCCTTCACTCCATATAAAACAGTGCACTAATATATACAGTATATCAGATAACTACTGATCACTGTATTTAGTGTCACTGGTGACCCTAATTTGCGCTTGCGCTAGGCCCGAATAGGTTTAGGCCACCCGCCATCTATCCTCTATAAAGGTTTAACCCCTTGATCTCCCCCAGTTTAACCCCTTCACTTCCCTGTCACAGTGTTGGGTAGTGAGGAGTAAAATCAAAAATTTACGCCATTAGAAAACCTAAAGATGGAGATTGATTTTCGGGGTCCCGTACACAGCTAGGCTCCCAAAAAGTCTCACATATGTGGTATCCTGGTATCCCTGTACTCAGGAGAAGCAGCAGAATATATTTTGGGGTGTAATTACACATATAAAATTAAATACTCAATGAGCTCAACATGCCTCTCAGAACATTCCTTAGGATGTCTACTTTCCAAAAAGTGGTAATTTGGGGGGGTCTTGTACTGCCCTGCCATTTTAGCACTTCATGAATTGAGATAGGCAGTCAGAAATTAAAGCTGCG
Organism: Pelophylax lessonae; assembly: GCF_965119305.1. Taxonomy (NCBI): domain Eukaryota; kingdom Metazoa; phylum Chordata; class Amphibia; order Anura; family Ranidae; genus Pelophylax; species Pelophylax lessonae. The sequence goes on along the minus strand of NC_138777.1, from coordinate 105,740,879 downwards.
TAAAATTTCAGTATTTACACCATAGTTTGTAGACGCTATAACTTTTGCGCAAACCAATAAAAATACGCTCATTGAATTTTTTTTTGTCAAAGACATGTAGCTAAATATATTTTGGCCAAAAAAATGACATAAATTGAGTATATTGGATATTTTTTAAAAGACAAAGTTGAAAATGTCATTTTTTTGCAAAATTTTCGCTCTTTTTTTATTAATATCGCAAAAAATAAAAAGCGCAGAGGTGATCAAATACCACCAAAAGAAAGCTCTGTTTGTGGGAAAAAAAGGACGTAAATTTAGTTTGGGTACCACATTGCATGACCGCACAATTGTCAGTTAAAGTCGCACAGTGCCGAAGCACAAAAAGTGGTCTGGACGGAAGACAGCAAAATCCTCCGGTTGTAAAGTGGTTAAAGAAGTTGGGAGTGGACTATATTGGATCAACTTATACTCTAAGGAAGCATTTTAGACTTTTCATTTTTCATTTGTTTCATTTTGTTGTTTGTATGTTATTTTGTACATAATTGTTTTATCACTTTTTTTCACACTTTATATTTAAAGCACAGCATATTTGGGGAGTAAAAATGTTTTATATCATATATCAAGATATTATGCAAATGGCTTCCCTGCTGATATCTTAACGCACTAAAGTGTGGAATCGTATACGTTTTTATGGAGAAATATTAGAGGTATGTGTGTATTTTGAATACACTTTGAAATTAGTATGTAAGTAGGGTGGATTGAATGTGAACAAGCCATACTGTCTAAACAATGCACCTAGATATGTGAGTCCTTCTAGCAGGAGTTAGCAGCCTGACATACTAATTTAATACATCATTACAGCATGTGGGGGGCTGAAATTAAAACCTGAAAGAGGTTCTAACCTTTCTATTGTTTGTCCAAAACTAAAAATAAGTTTTGTCTGGAGTTGAGCTTTAATTTAAATGTTGAAGTTACTAAATTAAACACACATTTCCAGTACAATTGGAGGAGTGATCACTGTGATGGTTAGAGATGATCAGTTACTCTGAATTTAACATCAGAACATCAGATATAATAGCGTTAATATGCTAAGTCAAACATCAAGTAAAAAACATTGATGTCACCTGGCCCCATTCACTTACCTAGGTGAAAATTCCCATCTGGTCCTGTTGCTTCACTTTTTTTTTTAAAGGATTTGTCAAAAACTGTGTGCATGTGTTTACTGTGTTTACAGTTTACATTGTTATTTTAAATTGCGTACACACACACACACACACACACACGTTTTTTAAGGATTTAGCATAATACACAATAAGGCTTGGTTCCCCCTGCGAATCCAAGGCGAATTCCCGCATCGGACCTGACTCGCAGGCAGTTCACACTGCCATATGTAAACTGCTGGGAGTGTCAATACAAAGTTAATGACACCCCCAGATCCATTCACATATCGCAGTGCGAACTGTCAATTCGGACAGGAATCAGATCACATAGGTGCGAACACCCATGTGATCCGATTCTGGTGGAGAACAGAAAAAGGGTCCTGCACAAGTTTGATCCAAATGCGATGTGAATTCAGCCATACAACCTGTATGACTGAATTAGCATCGCACAGACATTGCATGTGATTTGCAGTGCGGTGAGGTGCGAATCACATGCAATGTCTTCCATCGCACCAATGTGAACCAAGCCTTATACCTGATGTTCTGATCCACAAGCAGTTAAATGTTTATGTTTAAATTCAGAGTAATATGTACATACCCCTACTTATTTTACCTTTTTCATATGTGGGGCCAAGATCTGGGAGCCCTCTTATTGTTAAAGGAAGCTTCCAGATTCTGATAAGCCCCCCACAGATCTCTAATCTAATCAAATTACCAATGATTGCTCAGTTCTTGGTCCACTCTGAATATAGAGTGGTGACTGTCAATCACTGCTTCATGGCTCTGCCCTCTGCCCCTCCAATGCTCAGTGGAGTGCCAGGCTGGGGGGGGGGGGGGTGTTGGTGGATCAGGTTCTTAGTGGTGCACTTTGGGGCTGAGCCGACTTCTGGTCAGGCATCTGAGTTAATCCCAACATTATTATCAGGAGTGCAAAAGTAAGTGAACTCCTGTGACACACAAAAGAAGTTTTTTCAAAAAAAGATTTGATACTCCTCCATATCAGACAGATTTGTATTTATTTTTTAACAGCAGCAGCTGCTAGAGCTGCTGTGTTCATAAAGAAGGTTCCACCTTTGATTTTAATAGCCAGGAATTGCTGGCATGGTGTAAGGGACAAGGATGGCAGCAGGTCAGAAGGGATGAATGTGCTACACTGACCCTGGGGATTATTTACTAAAACTGAAGAGTGCAAAATCTGGTGATACTCTGCATAGAAACCAATCAGCTTCCAGGTTTTATTGCCAAAGCTTAAGTCCCCTTTCACACATACGGTCCGTTCAGTTCATCAGTTCAGTCACGTCAAAATGTATCAGTTTTCCATCCGTTTTTCATCCATTTTTCATCCGTTTTTCATCAGTTTTTCGTCAGTTGTCATCCATTTACGTCAGTTGTTATCCGTTTTTCATCCATTTTTCGTCAGTTGTTATCTGTTTTTCATCCGTTGTCATCCGTTTTTCATCCGTTGTCATCCGTTTTTCATCCGTTGTCATCCGTTTTTCGTCCGATCCGTTTTTTTGCCGGATGAAAAATAGGGCATTCATCCGTTCAAAAAAACAGACATTGACGGAAGCGGATGAAAATGGATGTAAACTTAGATACATTGATGTCCGTTTTTCATCCGTCAACGGATGGATGAAAAACGGACAAACGGACAGCATGTGTGAAAGGGGCCTAACTGAACAAGCTGAGGTTTAAAGCTGATTGGCTACCCTGCACAGCTGCACCAGATTCTGAGCACACCAGTTTTATGCAGGCCATAAATGGGTTGAATTCCAAACAATTTTTCTTTTGAAAATCAGAAATTTCATGCACATTGTGATACGATGATGCCACCATTGATTTCAAAATTCAATCAACCAAGCCTTCAGTTTCACCAAATGTTGCTACAGAAAAGAATTTCCGTGGCGGGGAATCTTCTTTTCTTTCTAGGAATTTTCTTTTCTTGTGCTCATGCGTATTTCTTTTTTTTATTATATTTCTCACATGATTCTCTCATCATTAACTAGAAAATTCCAACACGCCCGATAACTCAAATTTGATGGCCACATGAAAATTGGCCATTGCTGCAGCTCACTATTGAAGCAAAATTGAAACAAAAATTCTTAGATAAGATTTTTTAAAAGAAAATTATTTCAAAATTCATCCCATGTATGGCCGGGCTTAATAAATCTACTGCATTTGTAGCATGCCCAGTGTCCCCATATAGGAAAGCTCTATCTGTTCTAAAAAAGAAAGTATGATTTTAGGGTAGACTAAAAACACTAAAGGTATAAAATGCAGAAGCAAGACATCCTCAAAATGAAAAAAAAAAAACTCTCGGGGGCTCAAGAGAATTTAGGGTGCTCAAATGGTTAAAAAAGTAGTGCTTTTCCTTGCACCTTAACCACTTTACCACCGCCCACAGTAATATTACTGCGGCAGAGTGGCTCGTTATCGTCTGACGACGTAGTACTACGTCATCAGACACTCCCCCTTCTGGACGGCGCTTGCGCGCCGCCGGAGGCTCGCTCCCGCTGTTTTCGGTCACAGCGGGAGTCGGGCCAGGGGAGGAGCAGCGGCGATCGCCGCAGCTCTTCCCCGATCATCGGGGAACTAGTGTGGAGATCCGCCCGCCTGTGTAAACACAAGCGGGCGGATCTCCCAAGTGACAGGGAGTGACAGATGGGAGTGTTCAGCATAGCTGGACATCCGATCTGTCCCTGTCTCACACAGTCACCTCCCCCCCCCCACACGTCAGTAAGCACCAGGCATACATTAACCCCTCCCTCTCCAATAAAATTAACCCCTTCCCTGCCAGTGTCATTTTTACACTAACAGTGCATATTTATAGCACTGATTACTGCAGTAATGTCACTGGTGCCCCCAAAAGTGTCAAAAATGTCAGTCAAGGGTCCGATCTGTCCGCCGCAATGTCGCAGTACCGCAAAAAAAATCACAGATCGCCGCCATTACGCGTTAAAAAAAACCACCAAAAATGACAGAAATCTTTCCCTTTGTTAGTAAACGCAATAACTTTTGCGCAAACCAATCAAAATACGCTTATTGTGATTTTTTTTTACCAAACATGGGTAGCAGAAAACAAATTGGCCAAAAATTAAAAAAAAATTGGTTTTTACATCTTTTTTTGGGGGAATTTCATATAAAAAAAATGTTAAAAATATTGTTATTTTTTCAAAATAAACGCTTTTTTTTTGTTTATAGCGCAAAAAGTAAAAATCACACAGGTGATCAAATACCACCAAAAGAAAGCTCTGTTTGTGGGAAAAAAAGGACGTAAATTTAGTTTGGGTACGGCGTCGCACGACCGCGCAATTGTCCGTTAAAGTCGCACAGCGCCGAATCGCAAAAAGTGGCCTGGACGTAAAACAGCAAAATCCTCCGGTGGTAAAGTGGTCAGAGATGTATAGTAACGAAGTAGAACTACTTAAGTATTGTACTTAAGTACCGAAATGCGGTATCTGTACTTTCCTAGAGTAGAATTTTTTTCTCCTACTTCTACTTTTACTTCACTACATTTTTTCAATGATTTCGATACTTCTACTCAAGCATTTTTTTTTTGTGCTGCATAGTTACTCGTTACTTTTAAAAAAAATTACCACTGCCAGAACAGTAGACGGCAGGTTGCATAAAGCTCAAAAAAATGTGTATAATGTCATTTGTAAATCAGCGCATACGAAAATAAAGGCTGTGTATAATAAAAGCTGCTATACCAAATCTTTCCAATAAAAAGAAAATATGAAACAAACAAATAAATGGTGCTACAGCGCTTAAAGTGCATCAAGAAACTACTAACAAACACAGGTTAATCATTTGAATAAATCATTTGAAATAATAAAAACAATATGATGTTCATACTTTTGACTTCTTTCTTTAATAACTACATAACACAGTACTTGTACTTCTACTTTCAGTACTTGAGTAGAATTTTTTTTTCAAAACTACTGGTACTTTTTACTTTTAGTACTTAAGTAGCAAATTTTTTGAAAAAACTACTTGCAATACTTAAGTAAAAAAAATGTTGAATACTTTAGTACTTCTACTTAAGTAACTTTTTCTGCGAGCACTTCCACTTCTACTCAAGTAATTTTTTGATCGAGCACTTGTACTTTTACTCAAGTAGAAATTTTGAGTACTTTATACAAGTCTGAAAGTGGTTAATGGATGTTTGAAGTGATGACAGCTTCACTGTAAATATTCAGCTGCTTTAGTAAATCAACTTTTAGGTGTAGTCAACTTGAAGGCTAAAGTCTGTGGAACTTCAGTGCATGAGTGAATGAAAGTGTGTTTAACCCTTTTAGAGGAAATCCCTGTGATAATGCATTTGTTATTAAATGGAAGGTGTAGAGAGCTAAGGTTTACCAGTTCACGTCCCGTTCTTCAAAAACATTTTCACCTACAGCAGCCACCTTTCCCCCTGGGCTAATATTCCTACCAGTACTTTGATGTCCACAGGATTTAAAGAGAAGTTCCGCCTGAAGAAAAAAATATGTAACGTCAGCAGCTGCAAATACTGTAGCTGCTGACTTTTAATATATAGACACTTACCTGTCCAGGGAGCCCGCAATGTCAGCACCCCAGCAGATTTTTGGATCGGCTGCTGGGTGCTGCCGCAATTCTTTCTAAGAGAAACTGACAATGAAGCCTTTCAGCTTCACACCCGGTTCCCTACTGCACAATCGCGAAGTGCACTGCGCATTCTCATAGGCTCAGCGACGGGGGAAGGAGAAGGAGGACATAATTTCAGGTGGACGGCGCCACGGCGCTGTCTCCCGGAAATAAGGAAAGGTACCTGTCGAAAACAGGTGCCCGTTCTTTCTCCCCCCTGAAAGGTGCCAAATGTGGCATCGGAGGGGGAAGGAGGAAGCAAATGAGTGGAAGTTCCACTTTTGGGTGGAACTCCGCTTTAAGGAAAGGTGTTATATTTGCAGAACTGGGATGATCCCCAGAAACCCCAGAAAGAAAGTTCACGTGCACAATTTAATACCAATTTCTTTTTGTACAAAATAAAAGATAAGGATTGTATCAATTAAATATAAACCACAATTGTCAGGCTTCAAAACTGCGTGTGCCAGTGAAATGACCAAAAATTATAGTACTCAAATTATCGATCGGCGCAACTTTATAGGACTTTACAGCTAATTAGAGTAAACCATAAATGAAGGACCTAGAAATATTTATTTCACTCCATTACTTATGATGATAACCAATATGTGTGTAGCATTTGTTGTGTATAAGTGCACGCCTTACATGTACATTTGCATTCATATGTGTGCGTGGTGCACTTGTGAAATGTTACATGCACCACAAAAGGTGCATGTAACCCAATCAAATTAATAGGCTGCCTTAACGCAACACAGATTAACATGCAGCATAACAGGCCTTAATGCACATGCACTAGCGCACCGCAATTGTGTGAATGGGCCCTTAGAAAATCATATCAAGACTGTCCTGTATATTTCAAGCTTAAGGGACTATTCAAACCTTTCCGATGCGTTGTTTTGCAGAAATGTACACATTAACATAACATTAACACATACCACAGGGCACGTTAAAGTCCCGTACACACGATAAGAAATTCCGAAGGGAAATTTCGTCCGACGACGATCTGCCGATTTTCGGATTGTTAGTATGGTGCTTTCGACAGCCGACTCCGACTTTTCGGCTGACAAAATCCTGATATGCAGGCTATAAAATTTTTGTCCTCCATCAACACACGTCTGATTTTCGTCTCATTAGAACAGATTTCGACGGGGAAAAATCTTATGAGCAAGACTAGGCACATGCTCAGAGACGAAAGAACACATACAAAGCAATCCAACACATGACATCACTTCTGAAGTAGAATTCTGTCGTACGGGAAAATTCGTATGAAAAAAACCCTTTTCACTTTCCACATCAGACTAGCATGCCACAAAAAACGGACGACAGATCGTCCGATAATCTGATTGTGTGTACGGGGCTTTACGTATGTTCTATGTGTTAGTGCATTGTGGTGCCATTATTTTAAATGTCACCCTAATGCAATAGGGTGTCAAACTGGCGGCCCTCCAGCTGTTGCGGAACTACAAATCCCATCAAGCTTCTGCCTGTGGGAGACATGCTTGTAACTGTTAATCTTGTAATGCCTCATGGGACTTGTTGTTCCACAACAGCTGGAGGGCCACCATTTTAAAACCTGTGCAATAAGGCAATGCAGTTTCAAATGCAGAGTAGTGGACCACCATGCCTTGTGGTGAGCTGTGATGCTAAAAATGGTGCATGTCTGTTTTTTTTTTTTTCTTGGCATGTTTTGGTGCATTGCCATCCCATTCATTTGAAAAGGCTGCCTTAATGCAATACTCATTTAACAATAACAGTGTTATTGCAACACACTAGGACACCAAGGTGTAAATGGCCCCTTACAGTGAATAAGTGGTAAGCACTTCCACCTAGCGGCACTGGGGTTTTTGGTCTTAATCCCAACCACAGCACTACCTGCCTGGAGTTTGCATGTTCTCCCTATGCTTGCATGAACTTCCTCCCACACTCCAAAGACATGTTGATAGGGTAAATGACTCCTGACAAAATGGCCCTAGTATGTGTATGTACAGTATGAATGTGAGCTAGGGATCTTAGATTGTAAGCTCCTTTAGGGCAGGGACTGATGTGAATGTATAATAAATAAATAAAGCACCACCTAAATTGACAGCACTCTAGAAGTACCTGTAATAAATAATTAAGTGTATTTCCTTATTTGGATTCTTCTTGTTGGATTTCCTTATTTGGGCAATAGCCTCTATTTAGAATGGTTTGCTTTCTAAAATGAGCACATTACCAAAGTATAAAATAACAAAACTACAATCTTTTTTCTCCATGTCACCTGAACTGTAGTCCAAAGAAGAACCATTTGTCTTATATATAAAAAAAAAAAAAAAGGCTATTTTATTGCTTCGTTTCTTTTGAATGAAATAAAAGCTTATTGTATTTGCAAAATAAATAATTGCCTGTCCTTGTTAAAAGACATTTTACACTCTAGCTCCACTAGCCTTCTTTAACCCTTCGTAAATCAGTGACTTTCTCTTCCTTTGTAATTCAAATAATGTACGATCCCATCACAACCCCACTATTTATGTCCATGTGTTTCTTGTTCCAGGCAAACAATATGAGATGTTTTTTCTTATTCTTTGTCCACGTGTAATCTCTGAGTTCCAGCCAATATCCATATAAAGACCTTGTAAACTATATTGACATTAATATTAGTCCTCCATTGTCCGGCCTGCATGCCTTTTAATGCATTTTATGTGATAACTCGCAAAGGTTTTGTGTCTTCTTGCCTGCAGAAGAAATTTCAATTCCCTTTGTGACTGCTGTGTGATGTCACCAGCAAGCTGAGCATTCATTTGACTTTGTAGAAGGTCTGTAATCTGATACCAGGATTGTCACACATGTCATCCTTCACTTCTTATCAGAGTTGTTCTTCTGGTTGTAAGACATCTTCTGTCAAATCAAAGGCAGATTAAACGTTAGTATATTCCATCTTCAAAATAAGTCCCACTGCGTGCAGATTCCTGTGATGATACATAGCATCCATTTATTTCTCTGACAGAGCGAAATGTCCTCACCTATCCTCCACATCTCTGTCCTTTCTTAACTTTTTTTTTAGAGCAATGCTTGATCATGCTTGTTGTGTCATTTATTGCTTGCAGTATACATACAGTTTATATTTCTGGGAAGTTATAGCATTGCAATAATGTAAACATGTTAAGGCAGACCAATCTTACATTTTAAAAGGAACGCCAATATTTATTTATTAATTACAGGTTCTTATATAGCTCAATTTTACGTAGCACTTTACATATCTATTGTACAGTGGGTACGGAAAGTATTCAGACCCCCTTACATTTTTCACTCTTTGTTATATTGCAGCCATTTGCTAAAATCATTTAAGTTCATTCTTCTTCCTCATGAATGTACACATAGCACCCCATACTGACAGAAAAACACAGAAATGTTGACATTGTTGCAGATTTATTAAAAAAGAAAAACTGAAATATCACATGGTCCTAAGTATTCAGACCCTTTGCTCAGTATTTAGTAGAAGCCCCCTTTTGATCTAATACAGCCAGGAGTCTTTTTGGGAAAGATGCAACAAGTCTTTCACACCTGGATTTGGGAATCCTCTGCCATTCCTCCTTGCAGATCCTCTCCAGTTCTGTCAGGTTGGATGGTAAAAGTTGGTGGACAGCCATTTTTAGGTCTCTTCAGAGATGCTCAATTGGGTTTAAGTCAGGGCTCTGGCTGGGCCATTCAAGAACAGTCACGGAGTTGTTGTGAAGCCACTCCTTCGTTATTTTAGCTGTGTGCTTAGGGTCATTGTCTTGTTGGAAGGTAAACCTTCGGCCCAGTCTGAGGTCCAGAGCACTCTGGAGAAGGTTTTTGTCCAGGATATCCCTGTACTTGGCCGCATTCATCTTTCCCTCAATTGCAACCAGTTGTCCTGTCCCTGTAGCTGAAAAACACCCCCACAGCATGATGCTGCCACCACCATGCTTCACTGTTGGGACTGTATTGGACAGGTGATGAGCAGTGCCTGGTTTTCTCCACACATACCGCTTAGAATTAAGGCCAAAAAGTTCTATTTTGGTCTCATCAGACCAGAGAATCTTATTTCTCACCATCTTGGAGTCCTTCAGGTGTTTTTTAGCAAACTCCATGCGGGCTTTCATGTGTCTTACACTGAGGAGAGGCTTCCGTCGGGCCACTCTGCCATAAAGCCCCGACTGGTGGAGGGCTGCAGTGATGGTTGACTTTCTACAACTTTCTCCCATCTCCTGACTGCATCTCTGGAGTTCAGCCACAGTGAACTTTGGGTTCTTCTTTACCTCTCTCACCAAGGCTCTTCTCCCCCGATAGCTCAGTTTGGCCGGACGGCCAGCTCTAGGAAGGGTTCTGGTCGTCCCAAACGTCTTCCATTTGAGGATTATGGAGGCCACTGTGCTCTTAGGAACCTTAAGTGCAGCAGAAATCTTTTTGTAACCTTGGCCAGAACTGTGCCTTGCCACAATTCTGTCTCTGAGCTCTATAGGCAGTTCCTTTGACCTCATGATTCTCATTTGCTCTGACATGCATTGTGATCTGGAAGGTCTTATATAGACAGGTGTGTGGCTTTCCTAATCAAGTCCAATCAGTATAATCAAACACAGCTGGACTCAAATGAAGGTGTAGAACCATCTCAAGGAGTGTCACAGCAAAGGGTCTGAATACTTAGGACCATGTGATATTTCAGTTTTTCTTTTTTAATAAATCTGCAACAATGTCAACAATTCTGTGTTTTTCTGTCAGTATGGGGTGCTATGTGTACATTCATGAGGAAGAAGAATGAACCTAAATGATTTTAGCAAATGGCTGCAATATAACAAGAGTTTGAATACTTTCCGTACCCACTGTATATTCACATCTGTCCCTGCCCTCAAGGAGCTTACAATCTAAGGTCCTTAACTCACATTTATACATACTAGGACCAATTTAGGCAGGAGCCAATTAACCTATTAGTATGTTTTTGGAGTGTGGGAGGAAACTGGAGTAACTGGAGGAAACCCATGCAGGCACAAGGAGACCATTCAAACTCTGTGCAGGTAGTGCTAAGTATTAATTGCTTATACTTAAAATTCCACACAACCTTACCACAGTAAAGATACCTTTTTAGAGGGTCAGACACTATACCAAATATTAACTTACACCTCTGACTTGAGACTTGAGTAGTGGAATATCCACTGCTTACACACGATAAATATTAGAACAAACATCACCCTCTCCTATAAAAAACTCCCACTTTTTTAAAATAATAATACCTTTCCTTGGATTGAGACATTTGTTATATATGTATCAGCCATGACATAAAATATGAGACATTATTACATACTTCAAACAACATCAAAATTAAAAAACAAAAAAAAACAAAAACAAAATTATATGTATATATATATATGTATATATATATATATATATATATATATATATATATATATATATATATATATATATATATATATATATATATATATATATATATATATATATATATATATATATATATATATCACCAATTATAACAGTCTGTATATGCAATAAAGCATGTCTATTTTACTCACTGTGGAACCTAAGAGGTTATTCCTCCACATTTTGTAAAAAGGTTGTTTGATTCTGGCTTCTCTGATCCTCCCCTTCCACTGACTCCTAATACTTTGTGATAAGACGTACATCGTGAAAAGAGTCTACGGAGTCAGGCTACACATGCTGAGTTTGATGTGTATTGCTAGAGAGGTTTTTTTTTTTTTTTTTCTTGGGAGAGTGCTTGTGATCAGCACAGGGCCAATCAGCACTGTCCAGACAGAGGGCCAGGGGTCTTTCAGTCTCATAGGTCGGTCATAAATCTCATCCTACAATCTTTAACCAGTGCTTGGCTGGACACTGATAGAAGTCACACGACTGCTCTAACTGCTGATGAGAAAAGGTATTTAGCAGTTTATATTTACTAAAATAATTGCATTCACATGTTGTGTCTACTATGAGAGACCAGATATAGTGAATGCAGGGTCCTGGGTTTAGTAACACTTTAAGAGTCATTAACACATAGCTCTCAAACCAACCTAAAACTGAATAATATTGATGAAAAATCAATAATCAATATTTGTGAGAAAGAACAGTGCATAAAATCAGTCCATAAACAATATATAAACTTCACAAAAAAAATAATAAAGTTCACTATAAACGTTGTTAGAAGTCCTGGGAAACTGTGGATCATCTATATGTCATTCAAGAGAATAAGCCTCACTGTTTACCAGAGTGAATGAAAAGTCAAACTGTGCAGAATGTGGAACCTTTCTATTCTGCTGTCCAGGCTAACTGTCTCGCTATCATTTGAGAACTTAGTGCACTATTCCTTATAACAAATTGTGGATAAAAATTCCAAAGTGTCCATGCACAAGTGAGAAAAACAACTGTGATTGAATCAGGCAAACACTTCAAGAGTGACACTGCAATAAGTGTACAGATCCAATATATACAGTGGTCAAAAAGCCTCCAAAATGAAAGTGTTAGAACATATGAAGGGGAAATAGTAAACAAAGAAGAACAGGCTCCCTAGTATAATACCTAGGTTTAAGCCACTTTTTTAAAAGCAAATTGTGCACTCACACAAAAAGTAGATCAGTACCACCACAGTAAGACAGGCTTGTAAGATGGAGATGCGTGATCTCCTGGCTCCAGTCCCTGTCTCCCCTTCTGACACTCTGACTGTATCTAACGCCTTGGGAGCTACACTACCTATCTCTTGAAGAGCCCAGGCATCCCATGGGTAAGATTGAGAACCAAAACAACATCATCCAGCTCTATACCGAGTCCTGTAAAAGGATCCCCCATTACCATCAAGAGAGCCCGATGCGATTGTTACAGTGAATGTCCTAAATGTAAAACTGCAAGCCCTGCTGCAGTTTTTTTTTTTTTAATACATTTTATTGAGAATTTTCACAATACAAGAAGCATTAAAATCTGCATGGTAAACATGGCATAAATTGTAACAACCAAAATATAACCAACAGTGCAGACTGAATAGGAGCTGAAATAACCTAATAGAGGGAAATAAGGGGGGGGGGGGGACAAGAAAAGGTGAACATGTCTTACCAAACACTACCAATTATCATTGGGCAGCAGGATGAACCACCGGAGGGGAAGGGAAGGGATGGGGGGGGGGGGAAGTAATTTTCTCAGAGCAGATGCTTGAGTCGAGGAAGACCTCTGAAGTTTGGTTAAGTATCCTGTATGGTAGGTAGGGCGGTTATTCAAAACCGATAGTTCCTGAGGCGACATCACAGCTTTGGCAAAGGTGTCCCACCAAGAGTTGAAACGAGCAAGAGCTTTTAGATTTCCGGGGTCTACCCCAAGTCGTTCATTGTACAAAAGTAGTAATAAGGCTTGCTTAAGCTGGGAAATTTTTGGACACAGTGGGGAGATCCAATTCTGCAAAATACATCTACTGGCCGTCAGGAAGCATAAAAGAGTCCAGTCTTTATGAAGAGATTTAGATTCTGGGGGTCTGGATAAGATCTGAGAGTCCCAGTAGCCAAAAAGTAGGAGGATGGGGTCCTTAGGGAAAGATGTCTGAGTGATTCCATAAACAAAAGCCAGAGTTTGATCCCAGAAGGTGGAGATAGCCGTGCATTCCCAAAAGTGGTGGGCCAGTGTAGGCCGAGAGATTTTGCAGTGGGGCAGATTGCGCCTTGTGGGTTGTCAGGATCTGTGGTGAATGGGTAGTATGCCCTGTGGAATATTCGCATTTGTGTTTCCCGCCAGAGCTCATTTGTAGTCAAATGTAGAGTGGTGGAAAGACCCGACCGCAGCCATGGCAGCAGTTCCGGGTGGGGGAAAAATTTACCCCAATTAGCGACTGAGGAGGCAGCCGGGGGGGGGGGTAGCCTTCAGCAAGAGCGGTTTATACATGTGTGAAATGGTATTCATACCTTCTGTGAGGAAAGAGTCCAGTATAGATGTAGCAAACTGTCTTCCCTTATCTTTGCAGGATTCACGAACACAGTGAACACATTGTCCGTAACTGAAAAAGTGGATTGGTGGTAGAGAATAAGTGTTGGCAACAGATAAAAAGGGGCGTGGTTCACCCGTAGTAGCATCACACAGGTCAGCGAATTTTGTCAGGCCATGTTGTTCCCATAGTGCGAAGTGGCCTGAATCAAGGCCCGGTTGGAACATTGGAGTGCCCCTTATAGGGAGGTGGGTGGATATGGATGTCGGAAGGTGAAGTAATTTTCTGATCTCCCTCCATGCTATTGCAGTATCTCGGAGTAAGATATTGTGTTGAAGGTCAGGCGGGATAGATTTCCAGTGGCTATGAAGAAGGCCCTGTAGTGAGAAGGGAGTCACCATGGAGGCCTCCAGTGGGTGGGAGGAATAGCGTTGGGATTGAGAGATCCAATCGATACAAATACGCAATAAACAGGTCAGGTTATACAGTCTTATATTGGGAAGGTTAATGCCCCCCTCTCTCCTGGGGAGATATAGCTTTTGCAGGGAGATCCTGGAGCGTTTGCCCCTCCAGAGGAATTTGCAAATGGAGGTATTTAGCAGTTGCACATCAGCATGTTTCAATAGGAGGGGGAGGGTCTGCATTGGGTACAATAATTTAGCAAAACTGACCATTTTTACAAGATGGCACCTCCCAAGGAGAGAGAGAGGCAGATTCATCCAGTTGCCCATTTCCTGTACTATCTTAGATATCAGCGGGGGATAATTGAGGGAGTAGAGAGAAGAGGGAGATTTACCAATTTTGATACCGATATATGTAATGGAGGATTTAGCTACTTGAAAAATGGAGGAGGAGAGCCACTTACGGGAGGGGGTTTCCGAAAGGGGTAGTATTTCGCTTTTCTGGAAATTAATTTGCAGACCTGAACATTTTTTAAAGTCTTCAAACGTGGATTGGATAAGGGGCATGTTAGCGGAGGGATTGGAGGTAAAAATGAGCACATCGTCGGCGAATAATGCCGTGCGAAGTTCATGGGTGCCAATCTTGACTCCATGTAAAGGGGCATGTTTGGCTAGGTAGCGAGACAAGGGTTCCAGCGCAAGGTTAAATACCAAGGGCGACAACGGGCACCCATGCCTGGTCCCTTTGTGCAGGCGGAACTCCCCGGTGAGGAGGCCCGCCACTACCAGTCTGGCCGAGGGAGACTTGTACATAGCCTCGATGAAATGGGAGAAGGCTCCAGTAAACCCCATTTTGGCCAGCACCATGGACAACCAGGGAAAGCCAACATTATCGAAGGCCTTCTCGGCGTCCAGGGTGATGATGGTAGATCCCCCCAGGGCGAAGACGCGCCTGTTCTAATACAAGAAGGACTTTGCGAATGTTAAGCATGGCTGTCCTACCTTTTACGAAACCCGATTGGGCTGGGTGAATGAGGGAGGGCATGATATTCGCCAGGCGGGTGGCAACCAATTTAGACAGAATCTTGACATCCAAGTTGAGGAGCGAAATCGGGCGATAGGCCCCAGGGTCAAGGGGATCTTTCCCTTTCTTCGCTAGCAGTTTTATCAGGGCTTGATTTCCAGTTGGGAGGTACTCACCCCTTCCCAGATGTGAGTATAGACTTTGTGGAGAGTGGGTATAAGTTCCTCCTGAAAGGATTTATAAAACTCCCCGGTGAACCCATCAGGGCCGGGGGCTTTACTTGAGGCTAAGTGGTTAATAGTGGTTCGAAGTTCATCTATCGTTATAGGGGCGTTTAACTCCGAGAGTTGGGATTCAGTTAAGCTGGGTAGAGTGTTATTGGTCAGGAAAGAGTGGGTCGTGGTGGGGTCCATAGGATCTTTGGCGTAGAGGGAGGAGTAAAACTCCAGCATTGCTTCGCTTATCTTATCTGGGGAATGTACCGTCTGACCCTGAGAATTTCGCAACGCAGTAATATGCGTGGGGCGATAAGGGGGTTTACACAAACGAGACAGAAGTTTTCCGGCCTTATTCCCAAATTTGTGGAGATGAGCTGCAAAGCGTTTGTATTTGGTCAATTCTATAGTAGTGGCCCATGAGTCGTAGGCTCGCTTGGCTTCTTGCCATTCCCGTTTAGAGGAGGGGGAGATGTGAACAAGAAGCTGTCTCTGGGCCTCCGTCAATCGCTTACTGGCCGATCGAAAGTGGCTCTGGGACTGCCTCTTGAAAGAGCTTGTGTACGAAATTATTTTCCCTCTGAGGAAAGCCTTGCCAGCTTCCCAAAATAAATGTGGGTTATCAGCAGAGGGGGAATTGGCTGTGGAGTATTCCTCCCAGGCTGATACGAGGTAAGTATGGAAGTCTTTGTTGTCAATTAGGAATGCGGGGAACCTCCAAATATTCGGGGCAGTAGGTGAGTCGGGTAGGTCAACGGTAACGGATATGGGTGCATGGTCCGAGATTGCAATCTCGTGTATAGTGGGAGAAGTCAGGATTCGGGCCATGTCATCGGTGCAAAAAAAATAGTCGATTCTGGTAAAAACATTGTGGGGAGGGGAGAAAAAAGTATATTCCCTATCCACCGGGTGGTGCAATCTCCATATGTCAGTGAGGTGCAATGAATCAATGGTGGAGTGCAATAGAGAATGGACTGTTTCCTTTTGGGAGGAGGCGGTTGGACTCGAAGGGGAGAGGTCATCTGAAGAGTGTATGATGGCATTGAAATCCCCACCTATAAGGTGTGGAAGATGAGGGAGTTGCAGAATATGTGATGTGAGGGTGCTGTAGAAGGATTTAGTGGGTGAGTTAGGGGAGTAGATATTTGTCAACAGAAACTCTTTAGATTGGAGGCAGATCTGCACTGAGCATATCCTGCCTTGAAGGTCTGTGGATGTAGACAATATCTGATAGGGGAGATTTTTTCGGAAAAGTATTATTCCCCCGGCCTTGCGGCCTACTGCAGAGGAGCCGAGGACCTCTCCCACCCAGAGCTTCCATAGGCAGTGGAAGTCTGAGGAGGAGAGGTGTGTCTCTTGAAGAAGAGCTATATCAGTTTTTAAGCGGCGAAGATGACGGAGGATTTTCATGCGTTTAAGAGGGGATCTAAGTCCCTTCACATTCCAAGAGGTTATTTGTATGGACATGAGTAGTGAGGAGAGGAACATTGATAAGGGGTGTTGTATCTATGATATCTATAGTGTCCGGTGTGCCTATGTGAGTCACCACAGGATGAGTCATATAGATGGACGATGCATCTCAGGGAGGTATTGGTTAAAAGCTTAATGAATGTGAGGTGGAGAAGGACGTGGGAGGGAAGAGGGGGAGGGGGAGAACAACAAAAAACAAACCAACAAATATCGATCAACTTCACTTTTTTCCACAAGGGGTCGCTGTCAGTAGGGGCTCCCCACCCACAATGGCTCACAAAGGCATATACAGGGTCGCCCCTGACGTTTCCGAAGCCAGTATCGGCCACGGCCAAGGGGAGAGACTGTGCGCCCTGGGGTGGTGCAGTGAGCAGTAGAGCTAGCGACCCCAGGAGAGAAAAGAACCAGAGCTTTTAGCAAAGGACTCACAGACAGCTCATGGAAAACACATTAGGCATGTCGGATCAAAGTCTCTCATAGCCTTGTGCTATGTAGAAGTATAACGAAAAGAACTAAAATAGGAGAGAATACCTTACAAGTCTGGCAGGCAAAGCCCATGGTGGCTGACAGTCAGCAAACGTAGCCATAGTGATTCCGAAGGGCACAGTTCAACGCCCTAATAAAAAAAAATGGAAAGAAAGGTAATGAGAGAACCATACCGCAGATCAAATCAGCAGGGTGTCAAGAGAACAAAGCCAGCGATACTTGTTGCTGTGGGATGGTCCAAAAAGGCGTTGGCGCTTAGGCGATTCTTTTCGCGGGCTCCGCTGGTCAAAGGATCTTGGGAATGCTGGTGGTCTGGAAGTTGAAGATGCTTGGGGAGCATCAGAGTGTAGGGAGCGCACGTAAGCTTCTGCCTCAGAGGGGTCCTGGAAAGATAGTTGCTCACCCGTGTTGGACTTCAAGCAGAGGATAGAAGGGTAGGCTAATGTAAATTTCACCTGTAACTGGTACAGCTGCGAGCAGATCTGCTGGAATGCTTTTCGTTTCTTGGAGACATCTATGGAGTAGTCGGCAAAAAGTAGAATTTTCACCCCATCAATCTGTAGGGATTTGGATTGCCTATATTTTTGCAGTATAAGATTTTTGTCAGCATAGTTCAAAAACTTTGCAATGATGGGTCTAGATTTGCACTAGATGGCGCTCCAATGCGGTGAGCCCTTTCCACCACATGTACACCGGGTATGCCGAGGGCTTCTGGGACTCTGCGGGCACAAAAATCTGTCAGCTCCATAGCAGGAAGGGATTCAGGTACCCCCACAAACCGCAAGTTACTGCGTCTGGCGCGGTTCTCTAAATCTTCCAGCTTTTGTGAGAGGAAGGCATTGATTTTGTCTTGCTGCTGTTCCTGTGCCTGCATGTGGTACAGTTCATCCTCTAGGCTGGATATCCGTTGCTCTGCCTCATTGAGTCTGGTGGCATGCTCATCCAGATCCCTCCGGATCAGCAGCATCCCTGCCTGGACTGCTTTTTCCACAGTGTTTTGTATTGTGGGAGAGAGCAGGGAAGCCACCGCCTGAGCGATCCGATCCGTGAAACCTGGATCCAGTGGCGGAGGGGGAGGAGGGAGCGCCTACCTCCATTGTTGTCTGTGAGGCCTCCGCTGCGGCCTGAGGAGAAGACTCAGGCGGGTCGGGTAACGGCTCAGGGGTCGGCCGCGGGACGGGTTTTTCGAGAAAACGATCCATGCTGCTTGCGGGAGAACACAGAGTCCACCAGGGAGCCGATGGAGCGGTAAGTGCGGGCGTAATAGCAGAGTTTTCGGCCGGGTGCGGGAGCTAGCAGGGAGAGCGACTAGTCCATGCAGAGCCGGAACCGGAAGTGAGCCCTGATGCAGTTTTTAACCCATAATATCACCAGAGAGGTGAGGAAAATTGCACATGAACTCAGGGGGGAAATTACCCAACTAGGAGAACGTACCGACACCTTTGAAAACAAATTTGATGAATTAATACAATATGTACACGTTCTGGAAGAAGATAATGATGCCCTTAGGCATACAGTCTCCCAAATCCAAATGCAACAAGAAGACCTGGAAGACAGGGAAAGTCCCCAGAACCTACGGATCCCTGGGGTCCCTGAATCCATAAGTGATAAAGAGATACACTCTTATCTTTTGGGCCTGTTCATCACCCTGGCTCCTCACATCCCAGACATAGATTGGCGCCGTGATAGGGCCCATAGATATCTAGCCCCTAAACCACCACCAGGTACTAACCCCAGGGACATTATTGTATGCTTACATTACTGCGAAAGTAAAGAAGCCATCACTACAGCCACACATAATAAAACAAGTTTGGAATACAAAGGCAGCAACATCCAAATATTTAGTGACTTGTCTCCTATCACCTTGGCTAAATGACAGAGCTTACGACCTGTCACTACCCACCTACAAAATCATTAGGTTATCTATCACTTGGGGTTTCCATTCTGGCTATCAGCCCCCAAGGATGGGGTACAATGTTCCATGAGGGATCTCCATGAAAGCTAAACCTTCTTACGTAACCTAGGTCTCCCAGGTTCTTGAAGAAGATCTTCAACTACCCCTTCCCACCCCATGAGCTTTCTCTACTCCTGGCAAGATTTGGATCCCCGTGCGGCAGAGATCCACTCCTCAACGTGTTGCTTCTTCTAGAAACCCCGCCTGATGAATCCTTGCAGATATCCTCATTAATGTGTATTAACGCAGATGGTCTGCACTCTATCTATGTGTTGAAGATCCTGGTATAGGGACCTGGCTTCCTCACCCATGGGACTAGTACCCCCCTTTTTTTTTTTTCTATTTTCGATATTTGTTTGGCTGTTAGTTTTGTTCTCTTTTTAAGCTTTTCAGAAGATGACCGGGCCTGCTTGCCTGATCTTGCGGGCTACCATGCTCCTCTCCATTACCCTCGGCACTGGCCTTGGACTGCTGAGGGTCTAGACTCCCTCAGGCGTATCACCAATGTTGTTTTTTTTTTATTATTATTTTTATCATTTTTGACAGGTCCTTATTTGACCTGTGTTTGACCAAATCTTCTGCTTCAATCAAGGTTTCTCTAATTCCTTTGGTTTTTTTATCCACAAATGTTTTTCTTTTTTTATACACCATGGACATCATTTTCTACCTTGTCTGACTGGCTGATGATTGCATTGCTTATATTTAATTCCTTATTGCTTTAAGTATTTTCTCATGTAACGTCAAAGGTTTAAATTCTATCCATAAGAGATGATTAGCTTGGAAAGAATTTAAATCTTCTAAAGCAGTTGTGATTATGGTTCAGGGAACTCACTTTCAAGCAGAGGGCTCCTTGAAGGACTCCTTAAAGTTTTCCTCCAATCTATTTCCCACTGCCTTCGTAGCATCAGATCCCTCTGGGAAAGCTGGTGTAGTGATCTTAATAAAACGTACATGTCCGATCAAATTATCCTTCCTTGATCCTCATGGCCGATTTATTCTCCTGAACTGTACTTACATGACGATATCTTTTACCTTGGTAATATAACTGCACCTAACTCGGGGCAGATAGGGTTTCTTACAGAGGTGTTTGAGAAATTCCAAACCTTTTCACAACCCTTCATGATTTAGGTTGGGATTTTATTGTGTAGGTCTCCAACTAAAGATAGACGCACCCCTTTTCAAACTACACCATCAATTCAAACTCAAAGATTATCTACATCTTTTCGTAAACTTATTAGATCCCACAATCTTTTTGATTCCTGGCAGGTTAAACACCCCACTCATAAACAATTTACATTTTACTCCCCTTCGCATAAACTTTATTCCAACCTGGACCATTTTGCTGTGTCAGCACCTTTACTAACACACTTGGTATCCTCAGAAATAAACTCTATAATGTGGGCAGATCATGCACCCATACTTCTGGACCTTTCCTTGTCTGCTCCGACAACAAAAACATGTCATTGGCAGCTTAATGAATCCTTCCTGCAGATTCCCAAAATCAAGGATCAACTCCTACAGAAATTATATGAGTTCTTCCAACTCAATGATGGCACAGTATAAAATGATGTAAATGATGGTGGGTTCTCCACCCTATGGGAGGCCCATAAGGTCTTTTTTAGGAGAGAATATATCTCTGCTGGTTCTCATTTAAAACAGGAATCCACCCTTCAGAAATTATTGCTTCTTGACCAACTACGCACTTCAAAGATGCATCTGCTCCTCTCCCCTATGGTGGAATTACTATGCTCTGTTGTTTCTTTTTTCTTTTTTTTTTTGC
Source organism: Pelophylax lessonae (assembly GCF_965119305.1). Taxonomy (NCBI): domain Eukaryota; kingdom Metazoa; phylum Chordata; class Amphibia; order Anura; family Ranidae; genus Pelophylax; species Pelophylax lessonae. Next base: position 105,719,893 of record NC_138777.1, on the reverse strand, counting down.
TTTCAATAGATTTTTGTTGACATATTCAAAGGTAATAAAACAAGTGTTTAAAAGATATTGCATAAGAGACAACAAAAGTTCAGTAACCATAGTCAACAAATGTAAAACAGTAGTCATGAAGAATTTAGCTAAAGGCACAAGACCAATACATAGGAGAGCAATGCATGAGATTAAGCAGTGAGACCAAAATCTAATAACCAACAGAACGGGAGGAGAACCCCTAGCACCCCTATCGGGATCCTGCTGTGTCCACTGACATTCCTAATAAGCCAGATCTAAAAATCAGGCTGTGATAGGCCTAGCCTCATGAAAGGTATACCCAACTCAATGCTATGTATTGTAGACCACGAAAAAAGAAACCCTAAGGCTCCTTTCACATGGGCGTTCCGTATGTCCGTATATCACCCCATCCATTTGCGGGTGATATACGGACATAATGCATGTCAATGGGATTGCGGATGACCATCCGCTGACATCCGATTTGCGTCCTTTCAGTTCTGTTCCGTTTTTTGGAACGGAACAGAACCCTATTTTTCTTCCGTTTAAAAAATGGAAAGGACGCAAAATCGGATGTCAGCGGTGTCATCCGCTGACATTTGCAATCACATAGACATACGTTATGTCCGTATATCATCCGCAAACGGATGGGATGATATGCGGACATACGAACCGGATGACACAAGTGTCATCCGTGTCCATAAAAAAAAAGTGCCGCAGCCGACGAAATAAACTGAGCGGCCGTGTGAAAGAAGCCAAAGTATATGAGAACCTGTCAGTGACAGGCATTAACTGAAACCAATAATGAAAAGGTGACCCTGTAGCTTAAAAGAGTCAGTTAAAGAGAAAAGAAAAAGTGAGGAGAAAAGGAAAGAAAAGTTGGGAAGAGAAAGAGAAAGAAAGGAAAAGGAAAAAGAGAAGACAGAAGTAGAGTCCAGGGAGAGGTAACATATCCATAGTCCGCATATTCTAGGCACTATGAAATAAGTTTACACAAGTGAAACCTTAACATATTCGGCCCATGGTTCCCAAGTAGCTTAAAATCGTGCCAATGAATTTTCCAGTACACTGACCAACTTTTCTTGTGACATGATCCATGATATTTTCTGTTTAGCCCTTGTGAAGGAGACCGACTGACTTTTCCAAGTTCCTGCGATTGTTAATTTGGCCCCCGTAAGGATAAAGTGAATGAGTCGCTGAGTAGACTTACTGGCTGGGAAATCCCTGGCATGTAACAAGGCAATCTGTGGAGATTTAACTAGGGCCACTCCAGTAATCCTGTGAATAACATTGAAAATTTTGTTCCAGAAACCTCTAATTCTAGGGCAAGTCCACCATACATGCATCATGTCACCTGTTGAACCACAACCTTGAAAGCAAAGAGGCGATGTGGGCGGGAAAATTCATGAGAGTCGCAATGGCACCAGATACCAATGCATCATTACCTTTAAATTGGCTTCAGTTAGAGATATATTGAGGGTACCTTGATAGGCTCTAAAAGAGTTTTGAAACCAAACCTCTGTAGGCCATTCAAAAGCAAGGTCGGACTCCCAAGCCTGCATGTAGGGGGTTTTAGAGGATTGTGAAGCTAAAGAATTGTAAATCATTGTGATTCCGCCCTTCCTCTCAGTTAGTTGTCCACACCAAGCTTCATAGGGAGTTGTGCGAGGTGGGATTGGTTTGGATTCCCATAAGGAATGCAAGAAATGCGATATTTGAAGAAATCAAAACTTTTCAGGGGGTGGCATTCTAAGTTTCTGGTTGCAATACTTTTCGGTAATGGGGCCAGAAAGCGTAAAAAAGTGTCCAATTCGATAAAAACCCTTGTCTAACCACCATTTGAATGCCCTTATGTCATTACCCGGGGCGTTCCTGAATACATGTGCTTTTTTTTTTTTATATATATAAATGGCTGTGGTAAATAAATATGGGATGGTAGTGGAATTAATGTAAAACAAAAAATGCTAAAGCAAATGTATGCTAATTATCAGTTGAAGTGCTTAAGTGCAAACATATATGCTAATAAGCACCTGAAACCAATTGCTTGGTACGTATGGGTGCAAACTTAGGTGCTGGTGCTTCAGTGCAATGGTGTATACTTATAAACAATAATATTCATAAACCCAAAAAATTACCAATCAGCAAAAAATAAATATATCACAAAAATATCTTTTGTGTGCAAAAAGTGCAAGTGCAAAAAAGAAAAAATGCAAAAAATGCATGCATTAGTAAAATACTAAAAAATATTTCTCAAACGTAATAATCTCATATCAAACAATTAAAAATAAATCCATTGAATAAAGTTCATTATTATAATCCTCCCTTGTAAAAAAGTGCCAATAGTGCTGAAAAATAAATAAATTCCAAGGTGCTTGTGATGTGTCAGTGAGGATCCTTCCACCACAGTAATTAGTGCCTGGGTAAACTCACCAGATATATTGCTGGTAAAATTATAAACCAGCAATCAAGCTTTGTTCACACTTTAATTAATCCTTGACCTCCTCTCTCCTTGGTCACCGCAGCTCAGGTTTAAATTAGTAGAATCACATAGAGGGATAAAGAGTGATGCCACACATAGCATTATATTGCATAATAAGACTATTTATTTGTAAAAGACAAGTTCCATAACACTCACAAGGAAGGTGTCTGCCAGACACTAGGGATCTGTGCTGTGTAACATTGATCCTCTGCTCAAGCCGTCCGTGAGCAGTGCTGTCTCAGTGACCTGTATGCCACGCCCTACCGGTTTCGTCACCTAACTTCTTCTCGGGCGGTCTGATGGATGAAGTGAGAGCCGGGTGATCCCTAAGGGAATCCCATAATCAGAAACAATGGGAAAGCGTTGGTGAGAGCAAGGGTGGTCTATGTTTGATTGGACACCAGAGGAGAAAATCAAGAGTGTTTAGGGGGGTCGCCTGCCGTTCAATTGATACCCAGTCAGGAACGCCGGTGCGTTTGTAAATATCAGAAATCTGAGCCAGATGTGCCGCTTGGTAATACCAGTGAAAGTTAGGTACCCCCAAGCCCCCTTGCCTCCTTGAGCGAAACAGCACCCCTTTAGTCAGTCTATATCCTTTAGATCCCCAGACAAACTTTGTGATTCTCAATTGTAATTTCTTCAGAAACGCCCTAGGAACTGGAAGCGGGAGTGATCAGAAGTAATACAAAATTTGAGGCAGTAGGGTCATTTTGACCGAGTTAATCCTACCCAACCAAGATAACCTTAACCCTCCTCTTATGTTAGAATTCCGTTACTATCCATGATGTTAGGGTCAGTTTTGACCCGTGTTTTAAATCAGCCATAAAATACCCTCTGAATAATTATTTATCATCAAATTTGTTTCTTACCTCTTGGTTACCTTGTTAGGCTTCTTTATCCTTGAAAAGATTGGTTTTAATATTTTTGGTTTGACCCCTAGACCTTTCTTTTGATAGCATACCTCTCATTGTCAAATTTAAAAAATGGTAAAATAAAGTCAGCAACTCTGAAATTAATTTTTCCTATGTTTCTTCACTTTATTTAGAGAAGCAGACAAGCAGGAAAAGAGATAGGCCCCTCCCTAACTACAGCTCACAGGGTTGAGAGGGGATTGGCTGTCACTTTTACTAAGAAGAGAGAGTGTTTATGATTTCAGTTTTGGAACTTATTAGTGTCCTAAAATCCTATATTATAACTGGGTCAGAATTGACCCTAACACCATGAACGTCTTAATTTTCACCACAGTATTTTATAATTTAGTGAAAAGGATTATTTTTCTATTACATTGTTTAAATAGAGGTTCCTGACAAAGTAAAAAAATCTTGATGCAATAAACAAATTTATGTGATACTTATAGACATTCAAAACCTGAAAACGGGTCAGTTTTGACCCTAACACAAGAGGAGGGTTAAATGCGACCAGCCGTTCATTTCCGCTTCTAAATGTTTGATTAGTCCAGGGTAGTTAGCCCCTAACAATTTATCAACTGTCGACGTTAACGTGATACCTAGATAGGGTATGGAGGAAGTAGCCCATACAAAATCAAAATTAGTCTGGAGGTGGAGCACCTCTGGAGGAGACAAGTTTATGTTCAATGCCTGTGATTTGGAATAGTTTACCCTCCAGGAGAGGACCCAAAGTATCAAACATAGACTGAAAAAATTTAAGCTGGTTCTGATTGGGGGCATAGTAGGAGACCAGAGAATATAGGGTGCCTGCCATATGTCCTTTAACTAGGATATACCTGCCCCCAGGGTCTGAGTAGGAAGATATAGGAGTAAAATTGTAATTACAAGAAAAAAGGATTGCGACCCCTTTAGTTTTATTAGGGGCGCTGGCAATATAGAAGGTTGGATACTTTGCATGCAAGAAGGAAGGTTTATAGTGTGTAGGGAAGTGTGTTTCCTGGAGCAACAGTATGTCTACTTTCTGGGAATGGAAATATTGGAGCACTTTTCTACGGTTTATCGGGGAGTTCAGGCCCTGTGCGTTTTGTGAGGCTAATCAAAGTCGCAGATTTAATTTGTTATTTGGATCCATAGAGGTAGGGAGTTCGACCCAGCTATAGAGGAACCTATATAGATGAGGACATCAACCGGAGGGTTAGGAGTCTTAGAGAATACGAAGTGCCATGATGAGGTCTCCCTGGACATCAAGAAGGGTTAACGAGTAGAAAAACCGATGAGAGTAGGAAAGAGAAGTAAAGTCCCGCACAGGGCAAGCAATACCAATCCCAGGAACCCTTTTTAAGAACTCTGAGTTGCCTAGCAAATAACATTGTACACAGAAACATAAAAGACAAACAAAGACAAACAACGAACACGGTTCAATTGGACCTTTTCAAGAGAATGAGCATCCCCCTCAGTAGAGAGGGATGATCCCATGTTGGCTAGCCTGGAAAACCAGTAACCAAGATGGGAAGTGGGGCATGATCACTGTCCCAGGGATCCGGATTCCCCAACATAAGCAGTATAGCACTATAAAGTGAAAACAGCATCCAAAACCACATAAAGCCGTAAATGAAAACAAAAGAATATATGTGCACCTAGGTAACCATTATTGTTGAAAAAACATTGCAGGTGGGAAATGACAATATGACCCCAGGCCCTGGCTGACCCAGTGAGCCGAACAGGCAAGCCTGTCCTTGGGGTATCCAACCTTTAATAAAAGAGAAATAAAAAGAAAAAATAGTTTTGTAGCCTAGGCACCTTGAATTCATGGAGGCCTCAAAAATGAGAACATGAAACAGAAAAACTAGGGGGAAGAAAAAGTTAGAATGTCACCCACTATTACAGGGGTATAAACTTGAGAGTTCCAGACGTCACGATGGAATGGAGAAAAAAGCCAAAACTTGAACTGTGAGCATTTCAGGGTGGTCAACCATCCTTGGACTTCTTGGATTTGGACTTCTGCCACAGGGGGGATACAGGGCTAGTAGGCATGTGACGCTTGGAGGAGCTGGGAGATGCCGAATGCGGAGGAGACGAAGGTTCCTGAGAGATGAGGCGCAATTTCAGAAGGAGCTTCTCGTCCACCTGAAAGGAGGAGAAAGCGTAGGATTTCTGCTTATATTCAAACTTGAGGTTGAATGGGAATAACCATCTATAATTGATGTTATGCTGAACCAGGGAAGCCAGCAATGGTTTGAATGATCTGTGACGTTGAATGGTGGTCGGGGATAAATCTGTAAAGATTTGAATGGGTGAACCTTGGAAAGTGAGGTGATCATTGAAGTGAGACTTGTGCATAACTTCCTCTTTCACACCGTAGTAATGGGGTTTCACTATAATGTCTCTAGGGAGACCATCTTGGCGCGGCAACTGCAGAGCCCTGTGAGCCCTGTCCAGCTCGAGCTTGTGTGGAGCTATATCAGGTAGAAGTTCCTTCATGAGAGATTGTACTGTAATATGAACGTCCTGGAAAGATTCCGGAATCTCCTGGATTCTGAAATTATAGCGTCAGCTCCTGTTCACAAGGTCATCAATTTTCAATAAGGCGGCTTCCAATTGTTCGTGTAACTCTTGGAGACGGTGAGAGTTCTGATTAGTTTTAATCACAGTGAGATCCAGTTTGCCCTCAATAGCCTCAATACGCGAGCCAATGCTTGAAAGGTCAGCTTTTATGTCCCCTGTTATTTTAGAAGCGGCGGTCGTAAGGCCTTGGTCCAATAAATCTACAAATTTTGTGAACATGGCCTCCATTTGAGCCTGCGGGCCCGGTGAGAATACAGCCCCATGATAAGGTGATGGCAGGTAGGCCGCACTTGCCTCCATAGGAGTTCCCGGGAGAGTATTGAGCATAAGGCCGAGTAATGATTCAGTGGAGGCAGAAGATGCCGGTTCCATGTTAGGGATACTCACAGGCGAGTCCCTGGCTGGGCTGATTGTGTATCCTTGTCCCAGTTGTGAGGTGAGCTCCGGCGGGATATGGGGACTCTGAGGAGTGACGTCCGCCATATTGGCCCTCCCTGTCAGGTGTTCCGGAGTGGCGAATGACGCTAAAAGGTCCCTGCGGACCGATCCCGTAGACATAGATCGGTACCGCTGATGTTCCCCCACCTGATGGTATCTCCGGTGACACGGTAGAAGCTGTTTCAGTGGTGTGGGGGATCCGTGATCTGCTGAGGAAGGACGGAGCTCCGGCTTCAAGCGGCCATCTTAGGAGCTGCCGCTAATGCGCCTCCTCGCTGTTGTTTCGCAATCATAATAAATCTTTAGATTTGTGTAAGATCTCGAAAACAATGTTATGGGCCAGACAGAAATTTTATGAATTTTCCAACAAACCTCACAGAATGCTCTTACACAGACTTAAACCACGCCCTTTCCTTTCCATACCTGATTTTGTGCTCCAACCAGACGGCACTCCGACCTACTGTCCTCATAATATGTCCATAGTCTTTGGGGATTTTTACCACAACCTTTATAATTGCTTAAGTGTGGAGTCACACTTTCATTTCACGCAGGAAAAGTTTGATTCTTTCTTTGCCTCCTTTCAGCTACACAAAATGTTTTCAGCAAATCGATCTAAGCTAAACATGCCTATTACAGCTGAAGAATTAGCAGAGGTTATCTGACACCTACCATCACACAAATCCCCGTGCCTGGATGGCTTGCCTTACTCTTTTATTATAAAACATTCCTCCCAATTCTAACTCAATATCTGTTAAACCTTTTGCCTCCCTAATGACGGGCACTATTCCTCACCTCCAATTTCTTCATGCATCCATTACAGTTATTCTAAAACCAGGTAAAGATCTGCAGTCCCTGACAATTACCATCCCATTGCATTATTAAACTCAGACTATACATTTTGTACCAAAATACTCGCAAATAGACTGACTCTCACTATTACTCTCATCCTTAGTTCACAGGGATCAAGTTGGTTTTGTCCCTACAAGATATGCAGATGATAATACCAGACCTACTATTGATCTCATAGACCTCTAATATAAAACTAAACGCCTTGCCCTAGTTTTGAGTCTAGATGCCCAAAAGGATTTTGACCGACTGAATTAGTCCTTTATGTTTGCCACTCATTTCATTATGGCTTTTCCGGTCCATTTAGCCATTATCCATGCTCTGCGAGCATTAAACATTGAACTGTTTATTGAATCACTGGAGCACCCTCCCTCTCTCTCTCCTTGGAAAAATCAACTTGCTTAAAATGTCTATACTCCCAAAACTACTAGATCTGTTTGAGACACTTCCAGTTACGATTCCGTTTTCTTAAATGAATCGACTATAGAGAACTTTTCCTAATTTTATATGGAATAACGCTAACCATATTTTACTCATATCTACAAATTAAACATTTTTTTCTCTGCTAAATCCTCTAACCTATCTCTGGAAAAACCTACTGGTTTCAAACTTTTATGTGCTAAAGGTCCGTATGAACCTCACTTGGGACAAAATTTGGGGATCTGCCTCTAAAGTATTATGATGCGTTGTGCAGAGAGAAACTACCTTCAAAATACTCCTATTTTGGTGTAGGACCCCCGATATCTTACATGCTCGTAACCCAGAAGCCTCCCAGATGTGCAGGAGATGTAGTACTGATGTAGGCACTCACTATAATATTTTTTTGGAATGTTCCATGAACCAACCCTTTTGGGCCTTCGTTCGGACCCTTCTGAAAGATGTATTACGACTATATCTTTAAATCATATACATTATTTGCTGGGTTTTCCTTTTCCAGGCATCCCCGAAACATGCAAAGAGGTTGATGGCCTTCATTTTATAAGTGACATTTTATATTCTGTTGGTTGTCTCCTTCTCCTCCCATTACCTCCCAACTCCTGTCTACTATAGCCAATATACGCAGGATGGAATACCTGACTGCAATGATTAATGATTCCCTACCAAGATTTAATAAAACCTGGGAGGTTTGGGATGATTCTATCTATTGCCCTGAAGATGTTCTTCCAGAGCTTAAGATAGATTTCTCTTACATTTTGCAATGCTAATCTTTTGTGTATTCACGTTCTGAGATCCATGGTGTCCCTATTCTTTTTTACAGTCTCTTTTCTCATGCTTAATTTAATCTCTGATATGTTTATTTTCACTATGCTGAAGGATTATACTATGCACTACCAAAAGATGTTGATGTGCATTATTCTGACCCTTCAGTCATATAAGAGGTTTTTCCTTTTCTAATATACTTCTGTTGATTACTATGCTCTTCTCTGTCTTTGTACTTGTATTTTTGTATGTTTAAAAATACCAATAAAAACACAATTTATAAAAAAATCCCAAGTATTGGCCAGTTTGCACATTATTACTACATCCTGGCTCCACACTACACTTTTTATCAGAAAATGACATCATCAGGGGCCAAGATACTGGATGTCAATTGTACTGTTATATACCGGAACACCATTCTTATCACATCGCCCTCACCAGAGGGTGCTTTATTATAGGAACAAATTAGCTGCATTGGGAAGCATTGTAAATTTCTCAACAAAGCCATCTAGTAGTACGTTGATCAAATTATAGTAAAAATATTCCAGTAAAACCAAAGAGACATTTTGCCCATGGCACTTTTTGGGGTGTGCGGGGTGGATTGTTTCCATCCATCACATGCATGATGTTGGGTGGCCCATATTGGCAGGGTGTTGGGTAGAAGAGGGGGCTCTCAACCTGCAGACCTTGTCTGAGCAGTTGGGTGTGTGCAGCATGTCTCCATGCTGTTGTGTTCTTTTAACTTTCTGATGTCCTCTTTCTAACAAAGTATGACTTGGTATGACAAGGTATGACTTTCCTGCTTGGCACTTTGTTACTTATGATGTATTTAGTACCTATCTAGTTACCATACATACTGATATGGCTAATTTCTACTTCTTTTGGTGGAATATATATCTTTGATATACACTTCTTTTGGTATTCTATATATACCCTTCTTGTACAATTACCGCTTTTCAGGTTTATTAATACCTGGATATACCTATTTGTGTACAGAGCACTTTTATTCATCCACTCATACATGCTTTTCAGCATGTAATTTCCCCATCTTTCTTTCTTTTCTGTCACTTTTGTTTTCTTACCTACTGTTTCATCGATCAATCCATTCCTTTATAGGAGTTCTGCAGTGAGGGTCCTTCCTCTGTGCACCACCTCCTGGTCACCCATCTACCCTTAGCTCCCGGGGGAAACACTCTCTGTGAAAGTTTTTACAGCATTGAGATCTAAATATCGTCTCTCTTAACCCTTACCGTATGGTCTTGATTGTTATATAATTAACTTCCATGTGAGTATACCCTGTGTATATCACTGGGCCCTATTTACAGAAACTGATGAGTATACCCACTGGGCCCTATTTACAGAAACTGATGCACTGTCCAATATAATTTGAATTTTTGTTCATTTTATCTTTTATAAAATGCTGAACCAATTTTAACTATTTTTATTATTTGCATACTGACATGGTCTTTCCACCGGTGTACATATAAATCAACTGTGGCAGCCTTCTGATAAAGTAGGCACTGTCCCATGAAATGCATAGAGATTACAGCTTCTGCAAATGAACAATGATTTACTAACCACATTGGCATTTAGAATGTACATAGGTAAAACTATGTTTTTATTGCTGCACAATTAATGTTGAAGTGTATTTGTTTTTTTATGTAAATTTAAATAAATGTTGTATTTTTATACATTTTATACATTTGTTGTACACCATTTTACTTGGCACCACTCCCAAAAGTCTCAAGGGCAAATTGTCTCTTTGGTTGTTCTGGAATACTGGAGAGTGCCGCTTAGGTCTGAGCATGGGGGGGCCTGTTTTGTTTCTATATAGTAAAAATATCACAGGTCAAATTATGTGTCATCTAATAAAAAATCAACAATGCTTCTAATTCTTAAAAATATCAGCATAAAACAAAATTAAATCCCCAGTCCAAATGTAATGCTTCTTTATCACAAAAACTTAATGGAACAAGAAAAATGAATGAAATGTTTACATTAAAAAGTGCATATTAGAATGCAAAAATGCCTTCTAGAAAATAGGCAATATGTATAAACAATATATAAAAACAATATAATAATGTATAATATTAAAAGAAGGTTTTTATATATATATGTGATAGCATTATTACCCTTGGCTTTTTTCCAGGCTCCTAATTAGTCTCCATATGTAGGTCATTTGTACTGACTTTTTATTGTTTTTATATAGTGTTATACAGTTTATATTGGTGTTAGCAGCTTGTTGGCTTTTTTTTTTTTTACTTTCAATAATTTTTATTCAAGAATAACAAATGTACAGGACATTCAAGTACAATAATATTGTAAAGAAGGCAACACAACTTCGGGAGCTTAACAGTACCAATAGTATAAGGTATAACATGAGTAGAGGACATCCAGGGCATTTGCCAGTAGTCCATAGAAGAGTACCTTTCTGACAACACCAAAGAGTCAATGTGCAATGAGGAAACAAATGTAGCACATGTAAAACAAACAAACCAATGAGATTTCATGGTTGTCAAGCCTGTCATCAAGTATCCTGACCCAAGAGAGGTCTATGTGAGCATGGTGAAATAAGAAAATTAGATCAGTAAATAGAGGAATACTCTCGGTACATGTCCGTACCAAATCGGGTTTCAAACTCCCATATAAGGCATAACGTAATGACAACTAGTTGCCTCACAACAACATAGAGAAAGGGCCCTATGGCCCAGAGAAGATTGGAATGACAGAAGATCAGGAGAAGGGAAGGAGGAAAAGGAGAAAAGAAGAGAGAATAGGACAGAAGTAAGGGTTTACAGCCAGTCCCCAGATAACATCAGTAAGACAATCTAATTCATAGTCACTCCTGGAACCAGTGAGATACCTACGTAGGATGCCCAGGGCTCCCAAATCATCTCAAATTTGGGTACCGTGGTGGTCAGCACGCTGACCATTTTCTCTTGGGTCATAATCCATGTGATTTTATTCCTTATTTTCCTGATGGAGACCCTGGGCAATTTCCAGGATCCCGCTATAGCGAGTTTGGCTCCCAACAGTATGTAGCGAACCAGTGTGTAGGTGTATTTCGGAATGCCCGGGGGTTTTGAATGCAGTAGGGCGATAGGGGCAGTGTTGGGAATCCTATGTCCAGTCACTTTGTATATCATATGAAAAATTCTGTTCCATGTGCCCCTAATTCTAGGACACTCCCACCATATATGCAACATAGAACCAGGCATCTGGCATCCCCTGAAACAGAGAGGTGAGGCAGAGGGATACATCTTGTGTAATTTGACGGGCACAAAATACCAACGGGTCAAGACTTTTATGCCTGCTTCCATTAATGATATACTGTGGATCCCCTGAAAGGAGCGAAATCCAACCCTACCCCATTCCTCTCTGTCCCATTCGGACGCCAGATCCCGTTCCCAGGCCCGCATATATGGAAGTTTCTCTTGGTCGGATACCAGTGAATTATAGATTATTGAGATGCCCCCTCTCTGCTCCGCTGAATTACAGCACCATACCTCATAGCTTGTGAAAGAGAAGGGAGGGGATTCCCCTTTCGAGATGGATGTGAGAAAGTGCGAGATTTGTAAAAATCTAAACTTTTCCGAAAGTGGCATTTTGAGCTTGTCAGAGCAATGTTTGAGGGTGAGAGGTCCCTGGGAGGTGAAGAAGTGTCCTATACGATAAATTCCTTTATCCAGCCACCATTGGAAGGCCCTAATGTCCATACCGGGTTGAAATGCCGGGTTATGGAATAAGTGTGAAAGTGGTCTCATACTGGAGGTGAGGGAGGAGGACTGCCGTAGACCATCCCACAAAGCGAAGGAAGACGACAAAACAGGCGACAGTATGGGAGGTCTGAGCTTAGGTGGACTCCATAGGAGATAATCCAGGGTGTACATAGGAACTGCCTGTCTTTCAATTTGTATCCAGTCTGGTTTCTCAAATCTGGAGTAAACCGCAGAGAGCTGTGCTAATCGCGCAGCCTGGTAATAGAGCCAAAGGTTAGGGACTCCCAACCCCCCTTTCCGTCTGTGTGCATACAATACCTTGCGAGAGAGTCTATGTCCCATTCCCCCCCAGATAAAGTTGATAATCAGGTTTTGAAATTTCCGCAGCGGTTCCCTGAGGAGTGGAACAGGGAGAGCCCTGAATATGTAGAGAAGCCTAGGAAGCAGATTCATCTTGACAGCATTAATTCTGCCTAGCCATGATAATCGATAAAGAGACCAACTCTGTAGTTCACCCTTCAAGGACTGGTAAATAGCTGGGTAATTTGCTTTATGTAAATCCTCGAACTTGGCCGTAAGGCTAACCCCAAGGTATCTGATACGGGAGTCTTGCCAAAGAAACTCGAAGGAGGATTGCAAGCGTTGAGCCTCCTCTCTTTTTACGGAGATATTTAGGATGGAGGATTTTGATAGGTTAACCCGAAGGCCCGAAATATCTGCAAAGTTAGCCAATGTTTTGCATACATTAGGGAGGGAGACTGAAGGAGAAGTGACGAATAAAAGAAGGTCGTCTGCAAATAATGCACATTTATGTTCCTGAGTGCCACAGGAGACCCCCTTAATGTCTGGATTAGACCGAAGTGCAATGGCGAGAGTTTCAATAGCGATTGCGAATATAATAGGTGACAAGGGGCATCCCTGCCTCGTCCCCTTAGAGATTGGGAACGAGTCAGAGTAATATCCCTGATATCTTATTCTTGCCGTGGGGGATGAGTAAAGAGCCCTGATAATGCCCATGAAGTGTGCTCCAAATCCCCATCTTTCTAATATCGAGAACAAATATGGCCATTCAACTGAGTCAAATGCCTTTTGAAGATCTATGGAAAGGAGCAGACCTTCCTGCGGGACACCCCCCGACCAGCCTGACTGTAGTATAGAGATGATGTCGATCGCTCGCCTCACTTGGTCGGGACCCTGTCTGCCAGGGATAAACCCTACCTGATCTTTATGAATGTAAAGATTAATGAAGGACGCCAACCTATTCGCCAGTAGTTTAGTGAGTATCTTTAAATCATTATTTATGAGCGAGATGGGTCTATAATTGCTGACTTCTCCAGGGTCCTTATCAGGTTTAGGGATCACTGAGATGAAAGCCTGATTGTTTTGTTTGTCGACCGGGCTACCGGTTTTAAGGGTGTTAAAGTATCTAGTTAAGTAGGGGGAGAGCAAGTCAGAGAATGTCTTGTAGTAAAGGTTAGGGAACCCATCAGGTCCCGGTGCCGAACCTAATTTAAGATCTTTAATCACGCCTCTGACCTCCGCTTCAGTGAAGCGTGCATCCATGACCTCCGTATGTTTCTCGGAGATACTAGGGATAGGCAGGCTGTCTAGGAAGGATTGTAACGCTTGTGTCTTATCCGAGTGTGCATCTTGATAAAGGTTTCGAAAGTAGGTTGCAAATTCCTGCAGTATGCGTTGTGGGTTCTGGGTCCTGCCTCCCCCCCCTACAGACATTTTGGGCATTGCATGCAATCCCATTCTGGGCCTAAGCTTCAGGGCCAGCATGGACCCTATTTTGTCCCTCTGGTGATAAAATTTGGCTCCCTGCCATCGGAGGTGTTTCTCCGCCGAGCTGGTCAAAGCCAAATTAAGGTCTGCCCTTGCTGCATCAAGTGCCTTCAAGGACGCCTTGGTAGGTTTACGCTTATGTTCGGTACTTAAGGCTACAAATTCATTTTCCAGGCGGCGTATTTGTGCATTCCGTTCCCGTTTGAGATTGGATGATATTTGTATCAGTTTCCCCCTAATGGTCGATTTATGAGCCGCCCAGAGGACTTCAGGAGAAATCCCATCTAGGTCATTCAAAGAGAAGTATTCCGAAATAGCACGCTCGAGTTCCGACACTCTACAGGGTTCACTAAGAATGGATTCATTAAGTCTCCATTGGAAGGGGCCCTTAGGGGTGCAGGTCCTGGCTACCTTAATTTCCACCATCGAGTGGTCCGACCATACCACGTCTTTAATAGAGGCCAATAACAGTGAGGGGAGCACGGCCCGAGAGACTAAAATATGGTCAATGCGTGCAAAAGTCTGGTGAGGATGAGAAAAGTGTGTGTAATCTTTCGATGTCGGGTGCAGTTCCCTCCAGCCATCCACCAGTCCCAGTTGGTTAATCAATTTGGCTATCTGCGAGCTATGTTTGGGAGGTTTAACCTCTCGAGAGCCCAGTGGTTTAGATTTGTCCAAGCCATAGTCAAAAGCTGTGTTAGAGTCCCCTCCAAAAATGACGCGGCCCTCCAGATGCTGCGAAACCCGACTAAACATGTGCTGGAAGAAGTGGGACTGATTCTGATTTGGTGCATAGTACGAGACAAATGTGTACAATTGTTCTGCAATGGTACCCTTGACTAGCAGAAAGCGCCCCCCGGGATCCCGTAGCTCAGATTGGAGGGTGAAGTTACAAGATTTAGCAAAAAGGATCGCCACACCCCGCGTTTTGTCCTCTGCATTGGCTAAAAAGAAAGTGGGGTACTTAGCGTGCAAAAACGAGGGACAGTATGAGTGGGGGAAGTGAGTCTCCTGGAGCAATAAGACCTCTACCCCTCTGCGGTGGTAATCCTGAAAAGCCTTCCTTCGCTTTATGGGAGAGTTGAGACCCTGAGTATTGTGGGTAGCTATTTTGAGGCATGGGGCTGTAGTTTTAGAAAGAGACATGGAGCAGGTAGTGTAGGTGCATCTGAAAAATCACATCACTCACCCCGTTCCGAGACAAGATACCTGGAGTGTTCATTCGACAAAATCTGGAAATCCGGTTAGGTGTAGAGATCGTAAGCATCATTCTCCCAGGGACCAGCTGCAAGAAAAGAAGAAAGTAGATGAGAGAGAGAGACAGGAGAAAAAGGGAGAGAAGCGGGTAAGGGTGAAGTCGTGGACCAACGTCCAAATAGGACATCCAATGTCGGGTTGAGGTCCACATCAACCCGACAAGGTCAAGTACAGAGTTCCAACCTCCCATGAAGGGGGGCTGGAGAGAGTCACTTGAGAGAACCGAGATCCTCTCCCGTGACTAGTGGAGGCGTCATCCGACCACTCCGGCAGGGCTCCCGCCCTAAGTAAACAAATGCTGTAAATAAAGAACAAATAAATGCAGGTAAGCATGCAAGTAGAACGGCTGCAGGAGAAGAAAGAAAAAAAAAAAAAAATGCACTACCCCCAGGTGCTCCGCTGCTACCCAGCTATCCAGCTGGAAGAGCCCCCAAAGGCAGTGACAGAGTCGTCTGCAAAGTTCATAAACAAATGGCAGGCCAGTGTCCGGACTGCGAAACTCCCCGAGCAGGACCCCTCCAATTGAAGGGGAGCCTGCCCGAGAGATTGGATCAAAAATAGCAGGCAAAAATCAAAAACAAAGAACCGAAAGGTTCTTAATCAAGGAGACAGGTTCATAAGGTGGAACTCCACAGTGAAGGAAATCTTGCTAGGAGCATCCGTGGCTACGATCAGGGGGGCTTGCCATCTTTAGAGCGCTTAAATTTGGATCCGTTCCAGAGCGGGGCAATGGGGCTGGATGGGTTGGGGCGCTTGGATGATCCTGGGCCAGTTGAAGAGGCTTGGTGATCCGGGGGCTGAGGCATTAGTTGCAGATGATGCAGTAATCTTTCTCCTTCCGTGAAGCTGGAAAAGGTATACGTCTTATTCCTGTAGGTGAACTTGAGTGCGAAGGGGAAAGCCCACCAATACTTAAGCTCTTTCTGGGACAGAATGGACAAGAGTGGTTTTAAGGATCTCCGTCGTTGTATTGTAGATGGGGCTAGATCAGTGAAAATCTGAACTGCGTGGCCTTGACAAGTAAGATTTTGAACCTTCCTGGCTCTGCTGACAATTTCTTCCTTTATCATATAGAAGTGGGGTTTGACCACTATGTCCCGCGGATTACCGTCCCGCCTAGGGGGACCCAGTGCTCTGTGAGCTCTGTCAAGTTCAAGTTTGTGCGCTGGTATATCAGGGATAAGATCCTTAATGAGCCCCTGCACAGCGGTCTGGACATCCGCAATTGATTCTGGCAGACCCCGCAGTCTAAAATTGTACCTGCGAGACCTGTTTTCAAGATCTTCCACCTTAAGGAGGGCCGAGTCCAGCTGATCCTGAAGTGATTGTATGAGGGTAGTGTGCTGGTTAGTTTTTGTCACTGTCCTGTCTATTTTGTTCTCAATAGCTTCCATCCTGTCACCCAGGTTCTGAAAATCCACTTTTAGGTTTGAGGTGACTCTGTCAGCAATTTGTGACATACCCCTCTCCATCATGATGGACATTTTATGAAGAAGATCCTCATAATCTGAATGGGAGAGCCCTCCGGATCCCTCCGTGGCAGGGGGTCTGATAGTGGGTATGGGTGTATAGCAGGCAGGGGAGAAATCCCCCATCACCCTGCTCAGGAGGGACTCTGTGGAGGCTGGGGAGGGAGTCAGGAGCAGGGGGTTACTCACAGGTCCCTGTGGGGTAGCCAGGCAGTTTCCTTTAGCCAGAGAATCTAGATGTAGCTGAGCGGCGTCCCCCTCCTCCATCTCCTCACGCTGCTGGGACGGATCCGCCATCTTGGATAGCACTGCCTCCGGAAACCCTGAGGTAAATTGCCTCGCTAGGTCTCTTCTGACCCGATTAGCCTGCATACATTGATTCCCGCGGGTCCGGTGGAGGTGCGGACCCCGATCCGGGTCTGCTAATGTGCTGCGTTACCGCGCTGGGCGGGAGATAGTGCCGGGATGGCGCGGAGCTCCGGTCCTAAGCGGCCATCTTGGGAGCTGCCGCGCATGCGCCTCCTGTTGGCTTTTTTTTACCTGATCGTGGCTTCTACTCCAAAAATGTAAAGCCAAATTAGTTCCCTATCACAAAGCAAGTTTGAGAGCTTACTTTGGAGTTTCTTCTGCCTAAATTTAAATTATGACTAACATGGGAGCCAACTTGATCATCTGCCATATCTCCTTTTAAAAAGGCTCCACAGAGTTGATAAGTCTAAAGGCCCCAGTGAGGGAGCTCAGCCAACAGTGTTATACTCCCCTAGATTAGGCAAACACCCCAAACATCTCCTGCTACATAAGATGGCTATCTACTAGACATTCTAACAGTGATATATCTAATTTTAATAAAAATTATTGTAAAATACACCATGCCTTATTTACTATTTACTTACCCAAAGTAACCTTTAAAAAGCCATTTTGCGGATCTTAATATTCCTGCATAAGACACGTCTATTATACCATACTGATGCACATTTATTATTGTGTTAAAATAACCTCTTATGTAAAGGACTAGTTTCCTAATGAACAATTATATACAGTAAATCCTTATTAGGGATTAGATTAGAGTTTGCTGATATTATGGGTTTGAGGCAAATTATACAGGTCCAACATTGGTGGTCCCAACAAACATTTGTACAGATTTACCTGGGAGAATTTTTAAAAATGAAAATGTACTGCACGGCCTTTGAACAATTATCACTAGGCTTAGATTGGCCAGTAAGGGAGCTTTTTTCCCCCTCAGTACAAAAGAAGATAGGGAGGAAAAGAGCAGCCATTGTGTCAGCAAATTGAAAGCTGTTGTAGGGAATGTATAGGGAAAACCAACAAACTGAATAATAAGAGATAAGGGTCAGTTATGACTTGAATTCTGATTGCTGGCTCTTTTAAAAAGAGGCCCCTTTAGTATCTTTTTATTTTTGTCTTTTAGTTAATTTTATCATTGATTTGAGGTCAAAGGTTAGTTTACTGAAGCTGCAGTTTAATTCATAGTTACATAGTTAGCCAGGTTGAAAAAAAGACAAGTCCATCTAGCTCAACCAATAAAAAAACAAAAAAAAGAACACAACCATATAATCCCATATACACAATCCTATACCAACAATTGATCCAAAGGAAGGCGAAAAACCCCAGCAAAGTATAATCCAATTTGCTACAGCAGGGAAAAAAATTCCTTCCTGATCCCCCGAGAGACAATCGGATATTCCCTGGATCACCTTTACCTATAAATGTTTGCACCCAGTTATATTATGTACCTAGGAAATAATCCAGACCTTTTTTAAAGCAATCTACTGAGCTGGCCAGAACCACCTCTGGAGGGAGTCTATTCCACATTTTCATAGCTCTTACTGTAGAGAAACCTTTCCATATTTGGAGACAAAACCTCTTTTCCTCTAGAAGTAAAGAGTGCCCCCATGTCCTCTGTGATGACCTTAAAGTGAATAACTCAACGCCAAGTTCACCATATGGACCCCCTCTGTATTTATACATGTTGATCATATCCCCTCCTAATCTCATTTTCTCAACACTTTCTCCAGTTCCCCGATATCCTTTTTGAGAACAGGTGCCAAAACTGAATTACATTTTACAGATGAGGTCTTACTAATGATTTGTACAGGGGCAATATGATATCTTTCTTTCTGCTTTCCATGCCTCTCCTAATACAAGAAAGGACTTTGCTTGCTTCGGAAACCGTAGCTTGCCATTGCATGCTATTATTAAGTTTATGATGTACCAGAACCCCCAGATCCTTCTTCACTATTGAGTCCCCCAGTTGTACTCCCCATATTGTGTATGAGGCATGCATATTTTTAGCCCCCAAGTGCATGTCTTTACATTTACCAACATTAAGCCTCATTTGCCACATAGTTGCCACATACTGTAGTTGCCCAACGAAACAGTGCATTGAGGTCAGCTTGTAAGTTGGAGACATCCTGTAAGGAAGTTATTTCACTACATAGCTTTGCGTCATCTGCAAAGACTGAAATGGTACTTTTAATCCCAGACCCTATATCATTTATAAATATATTAAAAAGTAAGGGTCCCAACACTGAACCCTGAGGTAACACCACTAATAACCTTAGACCATTCAGAGTATGAATCATTGAACACTACTCTCTGAATTCTATCTTTTAGCCAGTTTTCTATCCATTTACAAACTGATCTTTCCAAGCCTGCAGACTTTACTCTACACATTAGCTGTGTGTGTGGAGCTGTGTCAAACACTTTTGCACAATCTAAGTATACTATGTCCACAGCCACCCTTCTGTCCAAGGTTTTACTTACCTCCTCATAAAAAGAAATCAGGTTTGTTTGACAACTTCTGTCTTTCATGAATCCATGCTGCCTGTTGCTTAAAATAGTTTTTCCCAGTAAGGACTCATCTATGCCTTTTTTTATTAAACTCTCTAGTATCTTCCCGACTATAGAAGTTAAACTAACAGGTCTAAAGTTACTTGGTAAAGACTTTGATCCCTTTTTTAAATATAGGCACCACATTGGCCCTACGCCAGGCCAGTGGTACTATGCCAGTTCGTAAAAAGTCCCTAAAAATTAGAAACAATGGCTTTGAAATGACATAGCTGAATTATTTTAGGATCCATGTGTGGATGCCACCTGGTCCTGGTGTTTTATCCACCTTTATTCTTTTTAAATATTTCACTTTTGAGCCATTGTGGATCATTGTGGATCATTTGTGTCAATAGCATCCCCATTATGGTCATGAGCTCCCCCATGCTCCTTTGTATACACAGACCTGAAGAAAGTATTTAATACATTTGCCTTCTCTTTGACCCCAGTTACCCATTCCAGAGTATTTTGTAAAGGGCCTACATGCTCATACCTGACCTTTTTACTATTAATATATTTGAAGAATGTTTTTAGGTTCATTCAAAGCAAACTTTAATTACTTAGCAAAAGGTCAAATGTATATTTTTTTATTTTATGTTGAAAGCTCCTTTTTTTAACATGTTGGTGTTCTCAAAGGGGAGCATTCACTTGTTACTTACCCTAAATTGCCTCTGCATCCAGCAGCGAACCTCTTTCCCTAACTGTGGGTAATCACTCCATGTGCAATTATATGTTGACAGCTATTCTTTTGTAGAGGCTTCCCAGGCACAGCTGTATGCATAAACCTGTGATTCCAGGAATCCACTGATTCTTGCTGCAGAAATCTTCTGCACTCCCCTAATCACACATGTGTATGGGGCCTTACACCTGCATTACCTGCGATTCCAGAAGTCTACTGATTCTTGCTGCAGACATCTGCTGTACTCCCCTAATCACATGTGTATCGGGCCCTAAACTGGCCATAGATGGATTAAAAATTCTGCCAGTTCAGCAGGGACAGACCAAATTGTAATCCATCTATGGGCAGGCCAGTTTTACAGAAGTCGATCTCTGGATCGACTTCTGTACATCCAGCTTGACCAGTTTTTTCACTTAATCAGCGCCTCCAGCGATAGCATTAATCATTGAATTCTGCCTGTGGAGAAGGCTCCCTGGTGGCAGAACCTAGTAGCACTGCTGAAGTGACTCCCCCATTCACATTGGATGTGTGGATGGGAGAATTGTCATTTTTTTCCTGTTCAGCCCATTGGTTAAATGAAAAAAAAAAAATATATATATATAACGTACAGCCTGCTTTACACATCTGTATCATCTTCAATCTCCTAATAAGAAACACAAAAGAGCTATGGAGAAAAAGTTGAAGTGGCTCATCAAGTCTGCCCCTTTTGTAATATGTGTAATTCTTATAGTAAAATACATCCTTGTACTCTTTGTTTCTAATACATTTCTGCCTTTGATCCCTGATTAAGCAATCCTGCTACTGTCCAGTTTACGCTGCTTTAACCTCTGCAGTATCTTAATTCTTGTAGTAAAGTTCTAGGTTGGGATTTTTGTCTCTAGTAAATGTGAATCTAGCCTTGCTATTTAAATTGTCATGCTGCTCTGGAGTTGCCCAATTCTGCTTGACTTCTGGAATCAAGTAAGGGATGTTTGTTTCAAACTGACGGATGTCCATCTGGGGGTTGATCCTGCAGCCTTACTCCTCCATCTTACCCCCTTACCAGAAAAGAGGTACAAACATGCACTCTTGATACATCTCTTGAATGTGGCCAAATCCTATATGTCCCTTTACTTGAGACAAATGATTCCTCCTCTCATCAGAATCTAGCTTTCCAAAGTTAAGGAGACCAACATTATGGAAGAGGTTATGTCCTCCTTAAGCCATAGGGAGCACTCATTTATTAAGACTTGGTTTTACCGCCACAATTTTACTGCAATCCTGGAATACAGTGCTTTGATGGCAGTTCTGTGACAGACAATCATCTCTTCCTTGCCTGCCCGCAATTTCCCTTCCCCACCCACACTAAATAACTCCCGCCCCCCTTTTACACTCCTTTTTTTCACTTCTATCTCTCTGTCCTCTTTCTTAGGAGATTTTTCTCTCTCTTTTTCTTCCTAAAGAGTAAGTCCACTTTTGTGGGGGAAAAAATCAGCAAATAAAGAAAAAATAATATAGTGTATACAATTGCGACACAAATCATATTGTAAATGAATGTTATTAAAAATTACCTTTCCTTTTCAATCTGCAGCTGTTGTATTTTTCTGAAAATGCAATGCAATATGGATACCTAGAGCTGTAGAGACCACACCCCAGAAACATAATTTCCTGCTTGTGTGATTGGCTCACCAATTTTCTCAGAAGTCTGCCTAAGATACAAGTCAGATTTCTGGCATCCCCTGCAACAAAAATTTCATTTTTGGTAAAATACTCCCAATAGGAACATGTCTAAAGGGATGCAGGCCCAGCAGCTTTCCTCACTAGAGCCCTGCAGCTGCCACAACTAATAGATAATTATGAAACCACTCCCATTTGACCCACTTAGCAAAGAGGCACAGAGGAACAAACAATGATTTCTTTAGAATAACAAAAGGCAGGAATCTGCAACAAAGTTTGTTAAAATCACTGCAATGTACAGAGATCACCCAGATGGGAATGTTTTTCTCTCAACAAAAGTGGAGTTACGCTTTTAGGATTCCTCCTCATGGACCTCTCGTACACTTCCCAGAAGGGTCAACTAGCTTCTTATCTCTTTGATTGTGGCTTATGGGCAATAAATGTGAAACCTAATCTTATGTTGGCATACTTGGTAAATTGGCAATTTCATTGCTTACCACCATAAATCCTGTGGGATTCTGTCCTTCTGAAGATAGGTCAGTAGGCATGAATTATAGCCTTGAATATAGTATGTTTCCGGCTTTCCTTTTTCCTCTCTTACTAATCTTCATCAAACTATTATTGTTTTATCATACCTTGATAAATGTTTAGTGGTACATGCATATTGTATCCTGTGTTTGCTTGCGGTCCACCACTTTCCATTCTATCCATGTACAAAATGTAAACTTTAACTAAAGAATGAAAAAAAATGTCCTGATGCTGGCCAATATTATACGGCTATATTATCTGCAGTATTTTAATTCTTGCAGAACTTGGTAAAAAAATTGGCCAGCAGTAGGCAAGTTTTGCATCAATGAGAACAGGAAGTGCCACGGGGAACTACTGGCCAGTTTCTATTTGCCAGACAAAGCGGGTCTTGTTACTGTAGGATGAAAAAGCACGCATTGCTGCTAAAGCTACCTGAAAAGGGCTTTCTTTTTTTTTCAAACTGAAATGAATCAGATTGAGGTGCTGCTTCTGTATTTAAGTCAAGCCAGATGTAAAAGGAGAAAATAATTTTGCAACCAAATATGCAATGTGAATGGATAATATGTAGTGTGCTGCATAAATTGTGGCTGCCCTAAAAAATGTCTGTAGTACAATTTGTGCTGGTAATGTACCCTGTCACCAAGACTGTCTGTGAAAATTGTACTGCAACTTACCACCATGTTCAGCTTTAAGGCATTCCCAAGCATGTTGAATAAAATATTTGTGTATTTTCAATGTTGACTTTGAAGCCCCATGTACAGACCCTCTCCCTGTCATATGGTGTTTTTCTCCTAGAAAGTGGCCACATTCCCAAGCCTTTTTGACAATAATTTGTCTATTATCCCTAAAAATGTCCAGGATTTAAAGTGTGGGTTCACAGAACTTTGGACAAGATATGCCTTGGTGAATTGAATCACAAAACCACTTATCTAACAATATCCTTTTTTTACCTACACATAATAAATCTCATATATTACACAAATAAGTATAAAAACTCTCCAATAATTTATTTTAATTTCTGTTTTTATTCCTAATATTAGTTTCCTCTGGCTCATAACATTTTGTTTATGGTTTTCAGCTAATGGTTTATAGTACATCTCTCCAATGCTGACAGTCAATAAACATATCATTTTTCATATTTTTATTCACCATGCTTCATTATGGAGATAAAAATAATTAACCTTTTGCTCTTGGTCAGTGCTTTAGATCCATGCGTCATTACCATATATTGAATTCTGTTCCAGGAAATATATTGTCATATAATGAAAGAGGGAAATGGATTTATATTCTAAGAGACCACAGGCAGATTACATTTACATAATAAAAATGCTATTGCCAATATATCATTAATAAAGTAGATATGGATTATATAATTTATGAATACATGTTTACAAGTGCAAAGTACTTTTAATATGAGAAATAAAAAGCACATTTCATATTTTTCTGATAGTCTTGGCTTATCTCTTGAATAATAGTTAGTACTACTATTTTTTTTTTAAAAAGCAAAGATTTGAAAAATATGTATATACAAACATTAAACAATATAATTACTTTTAAAATATTCACCATAGATAGATTCTAACTAACTTCCCAGGTACAGGTATTACAGCTGACCAGCCTATAATGAACCCAGTTCAGGATATAGTACCCCCACTTTCTCATCCATGCAACAGAAGCAGAAATATATTCGCAACTGGAAACATATTGACATGGTACGCTGGCTTTAGGTTAATCCATGCACAGCCTGCCCAGCAGAATTTAGGAATAAGTCAAGCCTTTATAAAATCCAAATGAACACGTGCTCTTAGAAAATTTGCTGAGTACAACAGGGAACATGTCAAAGCTTTATCTTGTGCCTGTGCTTCTTTGGAATAAAGGAAATATGTTTTTAATATGCAATTTTCTTCAATAAATAACATACTGTATTAGTATTTGAATTATTTTGGGG
The DNA here is from genome assembly GCF_965119305.1 of Pelophylax lessonae. Classification (NCBI taxonomy): domain Eukaryota; kingdom Metazoa; phylum Chordata; class Amphibia; order Anura; family Ranidae; genus Pelophylax; species Pelophylax lessonae. Next base: position 105,695,569 of record NC_138777.1, on the reverse strand, counting down.
CTGGGTGTGAGCATATTGCCTGTGTTGTGTGGGACCTAAATGTCCAAAAGTTCCATCATGGAGATGAAGGGAAAGACAAAATCATAGTCTGAAAAAGACGACTGCTAAACAACTGGGCCCTCCTGAAGAGAGAAAAAAACATCAATAAATATATATATTTAAAATGACACATGGCATCTTTGTTGCTATCCCAAACAGTATTTTTTTATTGCGGCCATGAAACTCTTTACTGCTCCCTCTCTTAAAGTAGACCTTCACCCTAAATGTCATGTTGTGCTGCTCTGCCTCTTCCCCCTCCCTCTCTTACAAATGAACATTATATATTTATTTTTTTCAACAAAGTACTTGATTTGTGCTGATAAGCAGCATGTTTGTGTTTCTCACCTACTTTCTCCCCATTTGCTGGTGTGCTCCAGTGTTCGGGTCCTGAGAGAGACCTACGGCACTTTTGCACATCTGCTGGTTTCCTCCTGGTTTCTACCAGGTAAGTTCAAAACCTACCCTGTTTTTGTGCATGTGCGGAAAATTCCCTGAACATGCGCTAATGTGCTGACAGGCTCTGCCATAACACAAAAGCAGGGCAAAGCCTGTGTGTGCATCTGCGCATGTTTTAGGGGATTTTATGGACATGCACAAAAACCAGAGTTGTATAAAGTACTCGAAACCCATACTTGAGTAAAAGTACAAGTGCTCGATCAAAAAGTGACTTGAGTAGAAGTGGAAGTGCTCGATCAAAAAGTGACTTGAGTAGAAGTACTAAAGTATTCAACATTTTTTGTACTTAAGTATTGCAAGTAGTTTTTTTAAAAATGTTGCTACTCAAGTACTGAAAGTAAAAGTACCAGTAGTTTTGAAAAAAAATTGCTACTCAAGTACTGAAAGTAAAAGTACAAGTACTGTGTTATGTGGTTTTTAAAGAAAGAAGTCAAAAGTTTGAACATCATATTGTTTTTTATTATTTCAAATGCAGCTTTTATTTATACATACAGTAGCATTTATTTTCATATACGCTGATAATACACATGTTTTGAGCTTCATGAAACCTGCCATCTACTGTTCTGGCAGTGGTAATTTTTATAATTGTAACGAGTAACTATGCAGCACTTAAAAAAAATATCAGAGTAGAAGTATTGAAATCATTGAAAAAATGTAATTAAGTAAAAGTGGAAGTAGGAGAAAAAAATTCTACTCTAGGAAAGTACAGATACCGCCTTTCGGTACTTAAGTACAGTAGTGAAGTAGTTCTACTTAGTTACTATACATCGCTGACAAAAACAGGGTAGGTTTTGAACTTATCTAGTAGCAACCAGGAGGAAACCAAGTCCAAAGGGAGACATAGCTGCCTGGGAGGTGGACTGAAGTTCCACTTTAAATAACAGATCTCCAGAAATCCCTGAATTGCAATGGTCAAAGCATTTTTATGTGCCAGTTTTAAATCTGCCTGAATACATGACATACCTATAATTCCTCCTTTGGAGTTTTGCTGGAATTATTATTTTGTTATTGGCTAAGGGAGCAATACAGCTCTTACAACAGCCTCTATGCACTAGTACTGTTAGATAGGAAAACAAAATGGGTAAATTTACAGATGGAGATGGCAGTAGCTCCATTGATGCCAGTGAAGGGAGTAACTGAAGCAAATTTTTGAAACAGTATATGAATGGTGAATTAGCAAAGAACAGAGATAAAAATGATCAGTTGTGCTACATTGGAATACTATGGATACCCTATGTGTACCTGTTGATAATAGAATGGCTAAGTAAAATAATAAAATTAGTTAATAACAATTGTCATTAATGTAGAAAAACACAATTTTTATGCAAAACTTGCCTTAGGCTGGGTTCACACATATGTGGCTGGGTGTTCGTGCCTGGGATCTGGTGTGTCCCTGTTCACCGGTTCAGGTGTGAATCAGGTCTGAATTTTAGCCTGAATTCGCACCTGAATCGGACCAGAAGACGCACTGTACCCCTTTTCAGTGCAGACTGTAGCTGCTACGGACATGTGTGAACTGGCTCCATTAGGAGCTGGTCAAACTTGCTTGTAATGCGAATTGGATGCGGTTAAACCTGCATCCAATTTGCATATGTGTGCAGCCTAAGTCTGTATTTACCACTAATGTTACTTCTAGCATTTCTTTTACAGTGATGCTGACATCAATGAAAGAAAGATTCCACTTTAGGATGTTTTCTTAAGAATATAACACCATATATATATATATACTCATAATCCCGTAATGCTAAGCATGAATTATTTTTCAAAAATGTTTCTCTGCCTCTATGTCCAAGGAATTCTGTACTTCATACATAATAAATTTACTGTAAAATATGTGGGACCAGTTGCACAATATTAATATCAATATCAATGACCAAAAAAAATAATAATAAATATATATATATATATATATATATATATATATATATATACACACACACACACACATACACACAAAGTACATATATCTTAATTCATCTTTTTATCTTTACTGTATAGAGTATAAGCCCTGTTGCTTACTGAAATTCAACAGTTAGAAAAATATGGAACCTGCGATTTTGTCATAAACTAATATTTTTTACTTTCGTACCTTTGTGTGACCTAAAACCAACATCCGTAGGAGACAGAGAAAAAAGTCACAGAAATACAGGAATTGTTTTGTGACTACTGCCATGAATGTCCTTCCTGTAATTAACCTCAGCTCATGTTTGCGAATCAGCTTTGCCCTGTAAAAGGGACTTGATTTCTATTATACAATGACAAGATGAATCATTGCAAAGGAATGTTTATCTCAGACTAATATTTTCAGACCTGAGAGACACTTTTGTCAAAGGATTTTCACATGGTCAGTGAATAATGCCATGGTATTTTTTTTCTATATCCATCCACATGAGTCTGCATGACAAAGCTTCTAATTATGTGCTGCAAAATGAAATAAAAATAAACATTTCAGCTCTCCTAACCTCAAATTGGTGGGTCTAAAAATGATTGCAGCCACTAACTAAGCTTCTACTGTAATATGTGCAATAAGAAGCAAAACATTTTTTGAGGTTCAGATTTGCTGTTACCATGGATTTCAGGTGAACTTCAACTGCTACTATATCTACTAAATCCTATTCCTCCTAATTCTTCTTTTCTGCAAATTCTACCATATCCCCTCAAAATGGCAATATGAAGTAAGTAGAGATGAATTAATTGCAGGGGGGGGGGGGTGTTGACCGCCTAGTATGATGGCTGCCTGAGCCTGGAGCTCCTCACGCTCGCCGGGGACAAAACAACAAGAAAGAGCCCTAGAAGCCTGCCAGCACATGTTCCTGCTACTCACCAGCATAGGAAGTGTCCCACTATGCCCTGAAGGAAAAGAGAGCCGCCGCATCCCAGTAAGTTATTGGGTTTCTTCCCCACAGTGTCCCGAGGGCTACAACAAAATGGCTGCGGGTCCTGAAACTCACGATCCACCGCTGGACCTCTAGTGGCTGCACCAGTGCCATCTTCCTGTTGCCCAAAAGAAGGAAACAACACAGCATCTGGCTGAAGGGCTTCCGCTCCTCCCCTAAAAAGCGTAGCCAAATTAAAGTCCCGCAGGGAGCCCCCACAGCAATGTGAAGAAGAAATGGAAGGAGAAGTCAGCTCAGAGGCATACTCACCTCCACTGATTCCCACTGTAGACCCAATTGTGGCATTCCCTATACTACAGGTCAGCCAGTATCAGACACAACATTTAAGGACATGCTCCTCTCACTTAGAGCCTCACTGCATATTGATATAATGACATGCATCAACCAACACAGAGCAGAGATCTGGGGGACCAGATAGATCATGTGGAAAATTCATTATGTGAGTTTACTGAGAACTATAACATCGTCATAGACTCATACATGGCACAGACGGAAGATATTCCCTGAATAAAGGCAAAATTAGCGGACCTAGAAGAGAGGTCACGCCGGAACAACCTGAAAATTATGGGTATTCTGGAATCAGTCCAGACAACACAATTACCTCACTTTGTAAAAGATTTGTTCCTAGCAGTTATACCGAATCTCACTTCTGCAGACCTGACGATCGACAGGATACTCAAAGTACCTAAACCCTCATTCCTCCCTGCAGAAATACCTTGAGATGTGATCCTCAGAGTTCATTTCTTCTAGGAACAGCTCTTGGAAGCCTTCCGCCACCCATCACAGCTCCCAGAATAAGCCTTGAGTCTACATTTACTGCCTGACCTCTCTCAATACACTCTGCAGCAAAGCAAAAACCTGCAAACTGTCACAAAGGCCCTTCGCAATTATAACTGGCCTTATAAATGGAAATATCCGGCGAATCTGAAAATGACCTATTAAGGTTCTATGACAAGAATTTCAACCTTAGAAAAAGGCCTGACAATGCACCGCCAGTGGGTTATCTTCCCTGATTCGCACTCAGATCGGCCACAACCCCAGCGACCTCCCAAAGTCACTCCCGAAGGGCAACAAGTTTGCTATAATCATTCCACCTAGTATAATTTCTAGGGCTCCCCACCATCATCAACAAACATAGTTCTTCAATAGTTCCCGGCGATTACAGGAGTATATGACACCTTACTCCTACCCTGCAATGCCTTGCAGCTCACGCTGGCTCTTCCCCTCATCACGTTTGAAGGGGGACTTGTTTATATTATTCTTTTCACTGTTCACAACCAGTTATATTTTGTTTTGTTCACAGTTAGACCCTTCAATATTTTGGGACACTAAAAGAGCACGAACCTCTCGGTATCAAAAATCTCCTCAACGGCCTTATCATAAGCTGAACAATCTATTGTATGCCTCATAACTTCGCCTAGTGAATCTTCGCAAAGACATAATGGATCCACACACCATATTAATAATTGAGCTTCACCACATTTTTGTAATGACATACCGGCCTCCACTGTTACAACCCCTGTTAAACACCTATGGGCATTAAAATTCTATTATTAAATACCAAGTGTCTCAACCATCCCGCCAAAAGGGCCTCTATGTGGAAAGAAGCACGCAAGAAGGAAGCGGACATTCTCTTCATACAGAAAACTTGCTTCCATATTCATGAAACTCCCCGCTGCTCCCACAAATCCTATACACACATCTTCCTAGCACCTGTCCCCGAAAAGAAGAAAGGAACCCTCCTAGCAATCTGGCCCGGGACACGCTTTCCTATGAACTTAACCACTTATCCCTGGGTGGACGTCATATGACTGCGGTAAACTTTGCGGTAGTGTACCGGGATGATGCCTGTAGCTAGAGGCATCATCCTGGTACTGTTGTTTAGAGCCGACAGTTGGCTTTCCGTTGGTACCGACCGATGCGGCTCGGGAGCCAATCGATCTTTACCTGGGGGGGCCGGAGGGGACGTCCCCCCCCTCCCGCCGCCTTCCGTGGCTTTTACCGGGGCTCCTGTCCCACCGGGAGCCCCGAGCACCCAGCCGGCACGTCCGCCGGCTGGATGGAGTCCCGATGAATGCCGGAAACGGCTTTGATCGGGTCTCCGATGACGTAACCCGGAGGCGGCGTCCATGATGTCACTTCCAGGGTTACTGTGTTGCCAAAGGCGGCAAATTTGAAAAACGGCTGTATGCAAAAACGCCGTTTTCGGCGTTTTGCATACAGGGAAGTGTAGTGGAGGGGTCTAGGGTCTTTTAAACCCTCGATCCCTCCATAAAGTGTACCTGTCACTGCATATTGCTGTCACAAGGGATGTTTACATTGCTTGTGACAGCAATAAAAGTGATCAGATTTTTTTTTTTTAAAAAAACTGTAATAAAGTTAAAAAAATAAATAAAATAAATGGGAAAAAAAAATAAATAAAAAAATTTAGCCGCCCCCATCACCGTTAGCTCGCGCAAAAAAAAAATGTATACGGAAGTCGAGCCGCAAATGAAATCGCTGTTCAAACCACACATGTGAGGTATCGCTGCGATTGCCAGAGCGTGTGCAATAATTAAAAAAAAAAAGAGCTACACTCTAACTCTAAACTGGTAACCATTAAATACATTTAAAGCATCGCCGATTGAGATCTCTATTGACCGTAGTTTGTCGCCATCCCACGGGGGGCGCAATTTTAAACCGTAACATGTTGGGTATCTATTTACTCGGCGTGACGTCATCTTTCACAATATAGAAAAAAATGGGCTAACTTTACTGTTTAGTATTTTTTAAATGCAGTGAAATGTGATTTTTCAAAATTTTTCCCAAAAAAATGGCGTTTTAAAGACCGCTGCGCAAATACCGCGTGACAAAAAATATTGCAATGACCGACATTTTATTCTCCAGAGTCTTTGCTAAAAAATATATATATAATGTTTGGGGGTTCTAAGTAGTTTTCTAGGAAAAAATACTGATTTTAACTTGTGAACAAAAAGTGTCCGAAATAGGGCTGGGGCTTAAGTGGTTAAAGAATCAATTTTAGACCAGGAAGGTCGCTTCATCACTTTACTGTGCCTTCTCAACGATAAACCTTACACTCTGGTGAACGTCATGTCCCTAATTCTCATCAGTTGCGTTTCATTAAGAAGTTATTTAAGAAGAAGATCTTGTCACTACGCATTGGCAGCCTGATTGTTGGAGGAGACTTCAACCTTCTGATTAACTCTGCGTTGGATACCGTATTTTTCGCCGTATAAGACGCACCCAATTTTAAAGGAGGAAAATCTAGAAAAAAAAGATTCTGAACCAAATACTGCAGTAAAATATTTTATATCAACAGGTGAGGGTATAGGCATGGCACAGGTGATGGTATAGGCATGGCACAGGTGAGGGTATAGGCATGGCACAGGTGAGGGTACAGGCATGGCACAGGTGAGGGTACAGGCATGGCACAGGTGAGGGTATAGGCATGGCACAGGTGAGGGTACAGGCATGGCACAGGTGAGGGTACAGGCATGGCACAGGTGAGGGTATAGGCATGGCACAGGTGGTGCTTTAGGCATGGCACAGGTGGTGGTACAGGCATGGCACAGGTGGTGCTTTAGGCATGGCACAGGTGGTGCTTTAGGCATGGCACAGGTGGTGGTACAGGCATGGCACAGGTTACATACATAGTTACATAGTAGGTGAGGTTGAATAAAGACAATAGTCCATCCAGTTCAACCTGTGTAGGTGTGTGTGGCTGTAATCATCTCTCATACCCCTGAATGTTCTAATCCTTGAGATGCACGTCCAATAGTCTTTTGAAAGCCACCATACTACCCGCAGAAACCACCTCTTGTGGTAGAGAATTCCACAATCTTGTAGCCCTAACAGTAAAGAAACCCCCACGTTGCCTGAGGTTAAAACGCTTCTCCTATAATCGCATTATATGCCCCCGAGTCCTCATGCAATCCCTTCGACTAAACAGCTTTTTTTCTAAGCTGAGATCCCCATTGAGATATTTAAAAATTGCTATCATGTCCCCCCTCAGGCGTCTCTTCTCCATTGAGAATAAATCAAGCGATTGCAGACGCTCTTCATAATCAAGGTCCTCCAATCCCCTAATTAGTTTAGTTGCCCTTCTCTGGACTCTCCCCAGCTCCAACACATCCCTCCTGAGGACTGGTGACCAGAACTGGACAGAATACTCCAGATGCGGTCGGACCAGAGTTTTATAAAGTGGAAGGATTACAGTCTTATCTCTGGAATACATCCCTTTCTTTATGCATGCTAATATTCTGCTAGCTTTGGCAGCTGCCGCCTGACATTGCATGCTGTTGCCTAGTCTATCATCATCCCAGATCTTTCTCCATTTTTGATTCCCCCAAGGGTTCCCCTCCTAACGTGTATTGTGCTTTTATGTTTCTAGTCCCCAAGTGCAAAACTTTACACTTCTCTACGTTAAACCTCATTTGCCAAGTCGTTGCCCACTCCGTTATTTTGTCCAGGTCATTCTGTAGGATATCTGCCTCATGCTGTGCGGTTATTGCCCTGCCCAATTTTGTGTCATCTGCAAAAACTGCTATTGAACTACTGACCCCGACCTCAATGCTGTTTATGAATAAATTGAACAAGGTTGGTCCCAGGATTGAGCCCTGGGGCACCCCGCTTACTACCTCAGACCAGTCTGAGTATGCGCTGTTTATTACCGCCCTTTGGACACGCCCTTTAAGCCAGTTCCGTATCCAAAAGCACACCCTGCTGTCGATACCTGCAGACCTTATTTTATAAATTAAGCGCTTATGGGGAACTGTATCAAATGCCTTAGCGAAATCTAGGTACACCACATCCACTTTAGGCATGGCACAGGTGGTGCTTTAGGCATGGCACAGGTGGTGCTTTAGGCATGGCACAGGTGGTGGTACAGGCATGGCACAGGTGGTGCTTTAGGCATGGCACAGGTGGTGCTTTAGGCATGGCACAGGTGGTGGTACAGGCATGGCACAGGTGGTGCTTTAGGCATGGCACAGGTCGGCTTCAATCACTTACCTGCTCTCCTGGGCTGCCTGCGAGACGTCCACGGCGCTGCTCCTCTCGTCCTCTTCTTCTGACGGCGGCGGGATTCCTGGAACCGTCCACGGCGCTGCTCCTCTCGTCCTCTTCTGTCTTCTTTGACGGCGGCTCTCTCGGTCCAGCGGGAATAAGACGCACCAACTCCCCCCCCCCCCCCCAGTTTTGGGGAAGAAAAAGTGCGTCTTATACGGCGAAAAATACGGTACCTCATACAAGGGTACCAAACCCCATCCAGAACTGAGCACCTTCCAGGATACGACTAATATAGATGACGTGTAGCGATGCCAGCATTTTAATGAAAAGGACTACACATTCTTCTCTAATAGACACCTATCTTACTCACGCATAGACTACTTCCTAACTGAAAAGTGGCTATTGCAGCAAATATCCTCAACCTTAATTTACGACATTACATGGTCTGGCCATGCAGCCATCTACATTGTCATAGAGGAAAAGGATATTAGCCCTAGAGTGTTTATGTGGCGTTGTAATAATGCGGTTATCCAAAACCATGGTAACCATGGGTCACTTTCAAAACGTATGAGAGAGTTCTTCAGTGTAAATGCAACCCCTAGTGTAGATGTCTTCCCCTTTTGGAATGCTCGTAAAGCATACATGTAAGGGCTTATTATCAAACTGAGTGCCATAAGCAAATGTAAATTTGACAGCAAGCTCAATGAATTGATTAAATCCATCCATGACCTTGAAATTCAAAACAAGGTATCTACCACTGAATCTATCTTGGCCAGTCTGACTAAACTACATTGTGAGCTCCTCTCTCTGTTGTGCTTTCAACAAGACTATTACCTGAAGCGACTTAAAATGCATTATTATGTGAACAGCTGGTAATGCCAAACTCATAAATCCTTTTATTATACAACCCTTTAATAAACAACTGCCAACAAACCCCCAAGATATTGATGACGCCTTCCCTGATTATTATAACGCCCTATACAATTTCAACCCCCCAACCCACTCAAGAACTGATCAGTCAATTCCTTGATCGACTTAAGCTCCCATCTTTATCCACTTCACAGCTGGAATCTTTAAAAGCTTCCTTTACTGCGGACGAAATTCAAAGTTTTATCTTATCCTTACCACAAGGTACTAATAAAATTTGGTTTCACAGGCACAATACTATTAGCCATTATGGCACTATATTCCACTCCATCTGCGAGGGGCTACTCCTCAAGCCTCCTTTCCAAACCATTTTCAATAACTGATGGAACTAGACAGGGATGCCCCCTATCCCCATCCATTTTCAACCTGATCATTGAGCCACTAGCTGAGGCCATTCGTACCCACTCTGGAATATCCAGTATTTGTTTCCATGAACTTCCCCACATCATTAATTTATTCGCAGATGACATTATTTTAATGCTATCTAACCCAGCGACTTCTCTTCCAGATGCCCACCAGTTTCTATCATCATTCAGTGACATTTCATATTACAAAGTGAACTGCTCCAAATCACTCATTTTGGATTTAGGCCACCCTATGAAGACACACTCCCTCTTATCTAAATCTATCCCATATTCTTGGGCAGAGAAAGGAATACCCTACCTAGGTATAACAGTGACTTAAAATGTCCCTTCACAAAGGTGCTGTGTGCAAAGACTCAATAAAAGATCAACTTAATGAACCATCAAACTGGACATTATCCAAAAAGAAGTGTCCAAAAGAAAAAGAGTTTCTCGAACAGGTAAGTGTCCAAATAATCCCTTCTCATGAAGTGCTCTGGATGAAATCATTGAAAAGGGTACTCCACACAATCCACCTAAAATGTAAGTGGGGCTGAATGTGCACTGTAGATGGCTCCTTACCAGATACAATCTGTTATACTGCAATCAAAGCAGATGGACCAACCTATGATCTTCACAGTGAAGATTCCCCTCCTTTCTTTGCAACACCTCGTGCTGTGCAAAAAGGTATAGTGACTTGCTTCTTACCAAACTGAATAATATGGTAGGCTCAGAGGTATACATCCCTTCTGTGTTGCTCCTATAATGTATTCTTGAATATATCCCAGATCCTGCAACATTAGATACTAGTATTCCCTTAACTCCAGCATCCACATCCACAAGATTGGTCCTCTCAATGGGGTGGTTCCGGAATTAAAAGGAAAAACTCATCTTGATTTTCCGTCAACCATTCTTTAGCTGTGTTCAAGGCTATGCAAGCTGCTGGCTCATTTGGAAATCCATAAATTCCTGTAGGATTTCACGGACAGGATCAGATCGGATAGCAGCGGGTGTCAGCGGAGATGTATAGGGCTGCATGGACTATCTGATCTGGTCCGCCTGAAAAACTGACAGGCGGATCGGATCGGAAAGCGCATGTGAAAGGGGCCTAAAACAAACAGATAATCGGCAACTGCACCAAACTTTGATAAAAATGCTACAATGCACAACACAGCATAGACATCTCCATATGTTTTCATTTTGGTTATTATTTTATTTTTTTTCTAACACAAGTGGAGTTACTCCTTAGCAGCCTGCATGTCATCTGGTCCCTTCTGCTGACCTCAAGCCAAACATACTCACATATCCTGGACCTCGTCCACAGAGAAAATGCATCTGCAGGGTGACCTGGATCCCAGGAACAGCAAAGCACACCGTCATGTTGGGTACACTTTAGAAGGCATCTGACCTAGCACAACTGCTCACCATTAGCAGAGTTTACATTATTACAGGTGTCAATCTTCTGCTCATGTGTGCCATTCACCCCCCTGCTATTGGCTTGGGCATTTGGTGACTACTGGAGCCATCCTGGAACTTCTGGCACCACAGGACACTCCCAATATCTGCATGGCTGTCCCGTGTGAGACCCTAGTTACCACGTCTTCCAAAATGCCGGAAACTTTATACAAAATGGTCCTTATGAGCGACAAGGACAAAAAAGGGTCCTTTCACACGGGGCGGACCGTTTTTTGCTCCGCTCCGGCGCTTTTTTTTTTTTAATGGACACGGATGACACTTGTGTCATCCGGTCCGTATGTCCGTTTATCATCCTATCCGTTTGCGGATGATAAACGGAGATAATGCATGTCAAGGGGATTGCGAATGTCAGCGGATGACACCGCTGACAACGGTTTTTGCGTCCGTTCGGTTTTTTTTAAACGGAAGAAAAATAGGGTTCTCTTCCGTTCAAAAAAACTGAACGGATTGGAAAAGGACGCAAATCGAATGTCAGCGGATGGTCATCCGCTGAAATCCGCAATCTCATTGACATTATGTCCGTATATCATCTGCAAAAAAATGAGATGAAATACGGACATACGGAGCGCACGTGTGAAAGGACCCAAAGGAATGCAGCCTCTGGTTCAGCCTGACAATTTATGGGAGTGAGGTCCTATGGGATAGGAGCAAGGGTGGATCTACCCAAATGTATGTTGTCATGGAAGTCTGTCAGGAAACTTTTTTTTTCAAAATGTTTTGGACTTTTTTCATTTTTTTTGCAAAAAAAATAAAAAACCCAGCAGTGATTAAATACCACAAAAAGAAAGCTCTATTTGTGTAAAGAAAATTATTTTTGTACACGTCAAATAAAGTTAAGTGAGGAGAATAAAAAGGAATCTGTGTGATGGCGCTGAAAGCTGAAAATTGGCCTGGACAGGAAGGGGGTGAAAGTGCCCTGTATTGAAGTGGTTAATGCAAAACTACCAAAACATGTTTAGAATACACAATAATGCTTTAGTAAACTGTCATTCAGTTAGGGTTTACATCTACTTTGGACACGTAGCTGAACACAGAACAAATTGTAATTAATAACTTAAATAAACAAGAAAGACAGATTTGCAGTAACCGAGTTGCTCAATTTTATTGCCCCATAATATGCAGTTTTTCATAACTCCTGTCAATTCACCTTAGTCACTTCCAGGCAACCTTATAAATCATTTATGTTTTATACTCATTCCCCTTTCATTCAGTGATGACACATTTGTGACAATACCCACAGGAATGTTCCTAAAGTCTGAAGCTTGGTAGTTATAGTACTATATTTAATGACTGAATATGTGTGCTCGTATGCATGTATGCCCAAGGGACTTTTTTAGTAAAGCAGTACAAAGATCAGTGACAATGTAACACGGTAAACTATCAAATTTCCGTCTGATAAGTGAATAGTTGCTATAGATTGCTGCACATTGTTATTTGTTACTTACTGAATAAGCCTGGGAGTTTAGTCATCCCCTTTAATAATGTTTCAACTCAAAGGTCTATAAATGTTTTACATCCAGTTTCAGGAGGGTAAAAAGCATGTGCATGTATGCATTTAAGTATGCATTAAACAGACAAATTTAAACAATGGTGCATATAATGAAATAATTGTGAGTCCCATGAACAGAAAAACAGATTACATATGTTATCTTTCAGAAAATATTACTCCTAATGTCCTAGGGGAAATTGCAGCTCGATAGAACCTTGGAAATCATTACTGACTACTGATTCACAGGAAGAGTTAAATGATGATCCTCTATGACATGAATTAGTTTACATAAGCCTTGTAACCGGATATTACAATATACAGACCCTCTGCCCCCTATTCACCCCTTCACCGAGGTGTGAAATTCCAAAGCTGGTTATAAAAGACTGTCTGACATGTCATTACAAACTTCGATTTCCACATCTTTGTGAAGTTTACACACAAACCATTCTCGAGAAAAACTTTCTGCACTCTATATTTGCTTTTGATTACATGCAAAAGGAAAAAAGAAATTAATAATAATGAAAGACCATACCCCCCAATATTTGCCTTTAAATTTGACTCAGAATGTGCAGTAGAAGCAGGAAATCCATAAAGTCAAATTTGCATATTTGCAAAATCTAATAATAAAATGCATGTTTTTTTGCTTAACCGCTTCCGGACCGCCCACCGAAGATATACTGCGGCAGGAAGCCCCTCCTGCGCAAATCGACGTAGGACTACGTCAGTCGCGGGCCTGCAGCTAAGGGGCAAACACATGCTGCCGGCGGTGCACTTACGCCCCCACATCAGACTCTGATGCACGGGGCAGGCGACTCCCCGCTGCGAGAGAAGATCGGTCAGCTGTTGAAAACACAGCTGACCGATCTTCTCTCTGGAATGATCACAGAGCCCCTGTGATCCTTCCATATAGGATCATAGGTCTCTATGGTCATTCCATAAGCCTGCTCCCATACAGTTAGAATCACTCCCCTAGGCTCACATTTAACCCCTTGATCACCCACAGTGTTAACCCCTTCCCTGCCAGTGTCATTAGTACAGTAACAGTGCATATTTTTAGCACTGATTACTGTAGTAATGTCACTGGTCCCCCCCCAAAAGTTTCAAAAATGTCAGTTAGGGGTCCAATCCGTAATGTTGCAGTCCCGCTAAAAATCGCAGATCGCTGCCATTACTAGTAAAAAAAACAAAAAACAAACCAATCAAAATATGCTTATTGCAGGTTTTTTTTTTTTTTTACTACAAATATGTAGCAGAAAACAAACTGGCCTAAAATGTTAAAAAAATTAGATTTTTAGTTTTCTTTTTTTTTATTTTGGGAATGTTATATTTTTAGAATAGTCGCTCTTTTTATGTGTATAGCGCAAAAAATAAAAATTGCACAGGTGATCAAATAGCACCAAAAGAAAGCTCTATTTATGGGGAAAAAATAATTTTGATTGGGTACAGCATCGCATGACCAGGCAATTGTCCGTTAAAGTAACACAGTGCCGAATCGCAAAAAATGGCCTGGTCATTAAGGGGGCAAAACCTTCCGGTCCAGAAGTGGTTAAATATACCTTTATTAATAATATTATGGTAGTGTGAATAGTGGTTTGCACTAAATGTAACATTTAGGCTGTATTTACACATAATCCATTGTAAAACGCTGGTCACTACAATGTCACCCAGAAAACAATCATTTTCTGTGTGTTCCATTCACACTGCAACAGAGCCCAGAGCTGACCTGCAGCAAGCTGCGATAAAATGCAGACATGTTGCATTTTACTGCAGTGCACTGTACAAGACCGCATGTCACTGTACATTAGCACAGCACATCGCACTGCTGCACAGTGACATGAATGAAGTGTACTATATGCATATATATATATATATATATATATATATATATATATATATATATATATATATATATATATATATAAAATGTGTTTTGTGCAACGTTTTTTTTTTTAATTTCCCTCCCTAGTTCCGCTCCCATGCAGCATTGCTGCTGCAGGGAACGGAACTAGGAAGTGATCACACCGACGGAGGGACGGAGGAGCGGCGGGACTCTCGGCTGGCGGTCACAGCAATGAGAGATCATCGCTGGATCGCCAGGATAAGGTAAGAGACACCGCTGCGCTCTCTGCAATCCACCCCGAGCGTGACTCGGGGTTACCGCTCCTGATATAAAAAATCAACCCCGAGTCACGCTCGGGATTACCGCCAAGGTGGTTAAACAGCAAGGTTATACTGCAGTTGATAGGAGTGGACTGGGAACCATGGTCAAGGTGGTAAACACAACCAACCAGTCCTTTTATGGTAGGCACGCTAAAGAAAGTGTACCAGTGTCATGGTGCCTCATTAAATTGTGGGCATAATAAAAGGTAGCTGTTCCAAAAAGGCATGGTTTATTGTAACACATGGGCATCCGCAGGCAGGGGCAAGGAGGGGCCAATTCCCCCCCCCCCCCAGAATCTCAACTTACCCTTTAAAGTGACTGTTAAGCCACTTTATACCATCCTGTCTGGTCTGTTTAATAATTATGTGTGCCCTTGTGTCTGTGTTTTAAATAATAAGTCTTTCTTTACTAATTTTTATAGCTCACGTGACCCGTCGGCTCTCTCCTTTCCCCGTCTGACAGCCACCTGCCGCAGGCGGAGCCGAGTATTCCTTGATGACATCAGTTGGGAGGGGAGGAGGAGGGGAAGGGGAGAGGAGAGGAGAAAAGAGGCGGCGGGTCACGTGAGCAGCGATTGGCGCTCTGAAAACTTTTTATAAAACAGGGGCACACAGGATTATTAAACAGACTGTAGACAGGATATGAAACTTTAAATGAAACTACAGCAGCAGCAGGGGAGGGGGCAGGCACTGACACAGGAGCAGACAGGCAGGGAGGGAGGGGGGGAGAGGACAGAGGAGGACAGAAGAGCGGCGGATGATGGAGACACATAAACTGATCACGGTGCCAGGGCTCAGCAGCCATAGTATACCGTGGTCAATTTACAGAGGGGAGGACTTAGCCAGGCAGGATCAGCCTGGTGTTTTAGGTGATAGAAGGGGCCAAATTACACAACACAAGCACTGTGCTGTATAACATGCTTTAAGGGAACAGAATCAGTTTTTTTTTTTGTATAGGATTAACAAATGCTTTAAAAATAAATGCTGCCATTTGCCCTTTAAAAATAAATACTCAAAATAAGTATAATGACTAAGCCTCTCCCCGTCATGACATTGTTGAAAAGGGGCAGAGCATGGGTGACCATAAAATTATGCTTCCCCCTGAAAAAAGTTCTGTGGACGCCCATGTTGTAACATACTTTTTCTCATCTGGCATTAGCTTCCTTTTAAATTATTGGAATTTGTTCACATGACTTTTCAAACCTGCAAAGGTGCTGGAGAACTGCTATGATCACAGTTCTGAACAGAAAGCAGGTAGTTAACTAATGCCCTGTAGGTCCTGCTCTGACTGATGTTTGAATGAAGCATCTCTACTCATTGTCACCAGCTCAGCATGTCTATTTAGTAATGTTTAAAACAAGAACATGCCTGGAGTCAAAATTTCTACGAACAAGCCTCAAAATTTTGAAATTGCATCTGGAACTTAAGCTGGCCATAAACTTGTTGAAATTCGGACAGTCCAGTTGGTTTAATTGACTTAATAAAATAGAAAAAAAAAAAAAACATGTTGAAAATTTTCTATCAAAAACTTTCCCCTGTAAGACAATTGCATATTGTGCTGGTATGCATTGCATACTAGCACATTATGAAATACTTACCCTTAAAAGAAGCCCAACAGCAGTGCGCTATCACCACTGACAGGGCTTCCCTCTTCCCCCGTTCTTCCTTCCAGGTTCATACGCGTGAGACCCCTCAGTTCCGGCACAGTGCCCTGAAGGTCCGGCACAATATGCCACACCTTTAGAGCGCATGCGCTGGTGAAGTCACCGGCTGAATCCAGGGTGAGTTTTTACTAAACATGCTGTTTAAGGGATATTTATTTTACCTACAGGTAAGCTTTATTATAGGCTGGATCATATATATATATATATATATATCTATATGTGTGTGTGTGTTTGTCGGCTCTTCTGGATAGGGTGCATATGCTCTGGCAGGGGCTTTTTCCTGCTGATGATCGGGCAGATAGGCAGATTGCATTCTGCCTATGTAAACAAGGCAAGTCGTCATTCTGACAGGAGGGAAGGCATGGATCCTGTGTCTCTGCAGATCAGGGACTTGGATCCATGTCTTCCCTTAGTAAAAGCACCTCCCACACTGTACTAAAACACAGGCTAGGTACACAGTTAACCCTTTGATTGCCCTAGATGATACCCCCTTCCCAGCCAGCGTCATTAGTACAGTGACAGTGCATATTTTTTAGCACTGTATATTAGTGTCACTGGTCCCTAAAAAGTGTTAAAAGTGTCAGTTAGTTTCCGAATGTATGCCACAATATCACAGTCCTGCTATAAGTCACTCATCACTGCCATTACTAGTAAAAATTGACAAAAAAAAAAAAAAATATCCCATAGTTTGTAGAATCTATAACTTTTGCACAAACCAGTCAATATACGCTTATTGGTATTTTATTTTACCAAAAATATGTAGCAGAACACACATTGGCCTGAATTTAGGAATAAATTTGATTTTAATATTTTTTTTTATTGGATATGTTTCATAGCAGAAAGTCAAAAATATTTTTTTTTTTTTTCAAAATTGCCTTTTTTGTTTATTGCACAAAAAAAAATGAAAAACACGGAGGTGATCAAATGCCATAAAAAAAGCTATATTTGTGGGGAAAAAAGGACATACATTTTAATTAGGTACAGCGTCACATGAGCATGCAATTGTCAGTTAAAATAACACAATGACATATCACAAACAAAGGCCTGGTCATGAAGGGGGGTAAATCTTCCAGGAGTCAAGTGCTTAAAGAGTAGGTCATTTTCCAGTCTGAATGCCTCTACGGTCATTATGCCACATCTCTGTCAAGTTTAGGAGTCTGAGTCTGACTCTTCTTGCAAATCACTTAATACTGCACTGAGAGGCTGACATGGACTGTTTTTAGCCCTTCTTTTGGGGAACTGTGTATAATCGTAAAAAAAAAAAAAAAAAAAAAAAAAAAACAGAAATTGTCTTGTACCAAGGGTGTACAGTGGTGATCGAAAGTTTGGGCACCCCAGGTAAAAATTTGTATTAATGTGCATAAAGAAGCCAAGGAAAGATGGAAAAATCTCCAAAAGGCATCAAATTACAGATTAGACATTCTTATAATATGCCAACAAAAGTTAGATTTTATTTCCATCATTTATACTTTCAAAATAACAGAAAACAAAAAAATGGTGTCTGCAAAAGTTTGGGCACCCTGCAGAGTTAATATCTTGTACTGCCCCCTTTGACAAGTATCACAGCCTGTAAACACTTTTTGTAGCCAGCCAAGAGTCTTTCAATTCTTGTTTGAGGTATCTTTGCCCATTCTTCCTTACAAAAGTCTTCCAGTTCTTTGAGATTTCTGGGCTGTCTGTCACGCACTGCTCTTTTAAGGTCTATCCATAGATTTTCAATTATGTTGAGGTCAGGAGATTGTGAAGGCCATGGCAAAACCTTCAGTTTACGCCTCTTGATGTAATCCCCCATGGATTTTGAGGTGTGTTTAGGATCATTATCCATTTTTAGAAGCCATCCTCTCTTTAACTTCAGCTTTTTCACAGATGGCATCAAGTTACCATCCAAAATTTGCTGAAATTTTATTGAATCCATTTTTCCTTCTACTCGTGAGATGTTTCCTGTGCCACTGGCTGCAATACAACCGCAAAGCATGATTGATCCACCCCCATGATTAACAGTTGGACAGAGGTTCTTTTCATTAAATTCTGTGCCCCTTCTTCTCCAAACGTACCTTTGCTCATTCCTGCCAAAAAGTTCAATTTTAACCTCATCGGTCCACAGAACTTGTTTTCAAAATGCATTAGGCTTGTCTATATGTTCATTTGCAAAGTTCAAACGTTGATTTTTGTGGTGAGGACGTAGAAGAGGTTTTCTTCTGATGACTCTTCCATGAAGACCACATTTGTACAAGTATCTCTTTATAGTGGAATAGTGTACCACAACTCCAGTGCCTGCCAGATCTTTCTGGAGGGATCATGCAGTCAAACGTGGGTTTTGAA
Organism: Pelophylax lessonae; assembly: GCF_965119305.1. Classification (NCBI taxonomy): domain Eukaryota; kingdom Metazoa; phylum Chordata; class Amphibia; order Anura; family Ranidae; genus Pelophylax; species Pelophylax lessonae. The sequence goes on along the minus strand of NC_138777.1, from coordinate 105,676,791 downwards.
TTGTTTTTCTCACAATCCTGCGAGCTGTTCTGCTTGATATTTTTCTTGGTCTTCCAGATCTTGCTTTAACGTCCACTGCTCCTGATGACTGCCATTTCTTAATTACATTCCGAACAGAGGATATTGACATCTGAAAACGCTTTGCTATCTTCTTATAGCCTTCTCCAGCTTTGTGAGCGTCAACTATTTTCAGTTTCAGTTTTCTAGACAACTGCTTAGAAGATCCCATGGTGCTGATTGTTGGGGCAAGGTTAGATGAGTCTGGGCATTTAAAACCTTTGAGATTGACATCACCTGGTCTTCCCAGATGATGATTGAGAACAATCCATGACACTGGCAGGTCTCAGCCTTGCAAAGGGGGCAGTGCATGCTATAAATTCTGCAGGGTGCCCAAACTTTTGCAGACACCATTTGTTTCTGTAATTTAGAAAGTGTCAATGATGGAAATAAAATCTAACTTTTGTTGACATATTATAAAAATGTCTATTCTGTAATTTGATGCCTTTTGAGATTTTTCCATCTTTCCTTGGCTTCTTTATGCACATGAATACACATTTTTACCTGGGGTGCCCAAATTTTCGATCACCACTGTATGTGCTATGAGGTCAGCCGGTGAACTCCTTCCTGTCTCTTAACAGTTTTAATGTCCCAAATCTATATACCTGTATGCCATGAACTCTTCTATGCAACAGAGTTACATTTTTGGTATATTGGTACATATGGCGCTGAAATTTAGAAAAAGGTGAACTTAGCCTTTAATATTCAGTCTATTCCAGTCTCTATAGAAAACAATATCTTTTTTCTTCAAAAACAATCCATACAAATCCAATACCTAATGGACCAGTAATTTTATTTTTCAATAAATTGTTTCTTAATGTGTTTTTTCCAGTCATGTGCACTGCTCTCTGCACACCACAAATCCCCATAGTCTATAGTCTACCTTAGAAGTGAGGACGACATGGTAGCTATGTTCCTACATACAGTGATAAATAGTGTTGGGTTACTCAGTGACATACTGTATCTGCAGCATATAAATAACTTACCAAAAGAATAATACACAGTAACAGGTGAAACACATTAATATCAATGACAACAACAGTGGTAATTGTGGCGTTAAATAGTTTTAGTCATAGCCTTTTGACTAAAATAGCATTTTTGTTTTAGTTGTATTTTGGGCATCTGAATTGTTTTAGTTTTAGTCATATTTTAGTTGCCTAAAATAGTTAAGGCTTAGTTAAATTGAAATGCATTATTTAACCACTTTAACACTGCTCACTGTGCTGCTACTGCGGCACAGTGGCTCGTTATCGTCTGGCGACGTAGACCTGCGTCACCAGACATTCCCCTCTCTCGGCGGTGTGCGCGCGCCGCCGGACGCTCGCTGCCGCTGTATTCAGTCACAGTGGGAGTCAGGCCAGGGGGAGAGGCGGCATTAACCCCTTGATCACCAATAAAAGTTAACCCCTTCCCTGCCAGTGTCATTTTTACAGTAACAGTGCATATTTATAGCACTGATTACTGTAGTAATGTCACTGGTACCCCCAAAAGTGTCAAAAATGTCAGTCAAGGGTCCGATCTGTCCGCCGCAATGTCGCAGTCCCGCAAAAAAAAATGCAGATCGCCGCTATTACTAGTTAAAAAAAAAACAATAAAAATGACATAAATTTAGTTAGTAGCTGCGATAACTTTTGCGCAAACCAATCAAAATACGCTTCTTGCGATTTTTTTTTTACCAAACATATGTAGCAGAAAAAAATTGTCCTAAAATGTTAAAAAATTTTGATTTTTACATTTTTTTGGGGGGGAATTTCATATAAAAAAATGTGAAAAATATTGTTATTTTTTCAAAATTGTCGCAAAAAGCAAAAAGTAACCGTTAAAGTAACGCAGTGCCGAATCGCACAATATGGCCTGGTCAGGAATGGGGTAAAATCTTCCGGTCTTAAAGCGGTTAAAAATACGCTCATTGAGAATTTTTTTGTCGAAGACATGTAGCTAAATACATTTTGGCCTAAATAAATGACAAAAATGTAATATATTGGATATTTTTTAACTGTCAAAGTAGAAAAATATTGTTATTTTTTCAAAATTATCGCATTTTTTTATTAATATCGCAAAAAATAAGAATCGTGATCAAATACCACCAAAAGAAAGCTCTGTTTGTGGGGAAAAAAGGATGCAAATTTTGTTTGGGTACGGCGTTGCATGACCGCGCAATTGTCAGTTAAAGTCGCACAGTGCCGAATCGCAAAAAGTCGCCCAGACGTAAGACAGCAAAATCCTCCGGTGGTAAAGTGGGTAAGCATTTCTCTAGTATTTCCAAACTCCTGGAGTACAAATCTAATAATATGTTTTCATTTATGGTCTTAAAAGTTTAAATAAGCTACAGACGCAGATTTAGCCATTATATAACATATTTATAAAAAAGTTTTGTTGCAAAAATATTATTTTTTTTACAGAAGTACAGGTCAAATAACTAAAAAGACTGGATGGTCTGATGAGGCCTGTAATGCACATAGTTCTCTGGATGGTGGTCTGAGGAGTCCTGTAATGGCGCATACAGAGTCCTCTGGGTGGTGGTCTGAGGAAGCATGTAATGGCACACACACAGTGCTATGGGCGGTTGTCTGTCTGTGGAGGCCTGTAATAATGCCACAGTCAGGAGGCATGCAAATGCTGCACAGTGCTCTGGCTGGTCATCTGAGGAGGCCTGTATTGCTGCACAGTGCTAAGCACACTATGGTACTAAGCAGGCTATGGTCACTACCTTGCTTGCAGGGAGGGGGACACTCAAGGACTTTATAGGACGAGCTTCGAGGAAAGTTCACATGGGTAAACCTCCCTACCTCACATTTTTGTTCTGTTTTCATTCATTGACAAACATTTAAATTGATTTTCTTCGTAATTTTAGTCAGTTGACAAAAAGTTGGAGTAATATTAGCTTAGTTTTTAATCACTGGAAACAGGCCGCTAACGAAAATTATGAAAAAAATATTCTTGGTTAATGAAATTACCACTGCAACAATCAGTCCCACAATAAATGTCTTCCAGTGTAATAAATTTGAAAAAGTTCTCTGTGAATCCGGTTCCATTTATCACATGAAGGTCTATCCTTAATTTCGTGCTCCACCATAAATCAGAGTGCTCCACCACCAGTTGGAATGCCTGCTCACCTGGATATTGGACCCATTTAAATGAATATACAGGTCTCAAAAGCGCTTTGACTGGACATAGGTTACTCCATCCATCCACCGGGCTTCCCAGAGAAATAGTATGGACAGTACTGTTGAATAGTGGCAGGTCCCCTCTAAATGCACGGAGTCACACTCCCCACTTAATTTCTAAGCAGAATCACAAAGGAAAGAAGAGGAAGCCTCCAATAATATAGTAGGTTTTAGTAAATTTTAAAAAACTGAAACCACAGTAAAATTTTCACTCACATTTATTAACTGAGTCACCAGCATAAGAAAACAATGGCTTCCGGTTTTTGACTCTGGACCAGAAGTGACATCACTTACCATTAAGTGATCCATTAAGAATGAAAAGAACCACCCTCTAACAGGAAGTTGGATAAAAGCAGCAGCAAAAGAAAAAAAAGAAGAAATTTAGAGACTTGGAGGAGGCTTAGAGCAATAGAAGGAACTTTGTTGAGTTAAGAATGCATATTTGAAAATATTTTTTTTTAAACCAGAGTTCAGTGTCACTTAACTATAGGTAAGATGTTTATGAGCAGGTTTAGCAGAGCAAAGAGTGTAATGCATGTGGTTTCATTGTTGTGGTTCAGTATTGACAGGTTTAAAACAGGTGAGGAGGTGATATATTGCTTCCTCACCACCAAATGCTTCTGAAAAGGGATCCATCCCAGATTGCTCCACAGATGGGAAGGGTGCCATGACACTTGTGTAAACTTGGCCTAAAAGTGAAAACACACTTTCATCATTTCTAAATTTTCTGTACTGATTGAGGGCTAAGGGCTCATTTATATGGCCTATTTGCGGTATGTCACCAAGAATCCACATTTCTCTGAAGCTGGTATGTAATGATGTTTGCCATCAGCCATGGCCATCACATGTAACTGCACATTCATGCAATTACATGAGATTAGGGACAGATGAGTGGCCGTGGATTCAAACAGTTTGCATCCAGGACTGTTCATCATTCTCTAATCGCATGTAACTGTTTAGATGTTTGGTTACCAGCGATGATCTCTGATCAATGGCTACAGATCAATGATCCGAGATCATCTCTGGTAACCAAACATCTAGGCTGCTGGCTACAGTTTATGGCAAACACCTATGCACACGTGCCACAACTGATTTTTGTCAACGTACAGCCCATACCAGCCATGCAAATGATATCTAACATGGCACACTTTGCTACTTCTTAGATAAAAACTCATGATTTGAATATCCAACTTTCCAAAACAAGTATATAGTATTCACCTTTGATTAACAAGCCTGTTATAAAGCAGCAGGAAACCCCTACTGTACAAAAGTTTAATATAAGTTTGTTAAAAGTTATATCCATGAAAAAATGTTAAATCATTTCCACATTTTAGATTTGTGTACAAGAAATTTAGATGACCCTTACACAAACTGGTTAGACCAACAATAACAGAACTAATGACTTCAAACTTACATGTCTGTGAAATCAATTAGGATGTCTAACACTTCTGTAGTATGTTTCTCAAAGGCACCACAATTGTTACTTCATTTATCTGTGGGCGTTTTTATGTTTCCAGTGGGTGCTGTAACAGCAAATTGAGAATTTGTTTCCAGGCTGAAAATTGAGTATTTTAAAAGCCTCCTGAAATCAACACTTTGCAAACAATTCATTTAGCCATTGTGTTTTTCTTTTTTTTTTTGGAAATGTTCACAAGACGCTCTTCACACCTAAAAATGGCTTTAATTGCTCAGGGCTAGAAAATATGTTTCAAAGCCACTATATTAGCAGAGCTTTAGTAAAAACTATATTAAGACATTTTGTGTATGACAAAGTTTCCCAACTACCTAAATTGCACATTCTGTGATCCTAAGTGTCACTTTGTTTTTGGTTACCTCAAGTGCCCTTTGAAATGTGTACTTTTAAGTACAGTATATTCTCCACAATTGTGAAAATATATTTTCTAGACAGTTCCTTGTAGTTTTAATATAAGTTGCTTATAATAAAGGAAATGCAATGGTTTGATCAGAAGATTGGAGTGCCACACCGAAAAGTTACATTTTAGAAAAAATAAATAAAAAATTCCAAATTTTGATACACTCAATAGCCAAAGCATTTAAGAGGCCACATTTTGCCCCCTTCATGAGGGCTATCTTATGATTTTAAAAAAAGAAAGAAAAAAAGAATAAATGCCATGATTTAGAATAAAGGGATGACATGCAGGTGTGATCTGGCTGCCCTCAAGCTGCTTAATCTAATGGCCACTTTATAATCAACAGTCAACCCACAGACTCACCTGCTTTTCAATCCAGCACATGTCCTTGCTTCCTGTGAGCCCAGGAAGTCAAGGACTTATCCCACCCACCCTGGACTCACTGGAGAATCTCGGCAGTATTCAGAATCTAGAAAAAAGATAACACTATACTAGTGTATCTCCCCGCGCCTCGGAAAAGGTTTTGATTAAATATAAGATAAAAGTATAAAAATATGTGTGTAATTAGTAAGATATAAATATAAAAATATATATTGTGTGGCAGCAGCTGTAGATTTAAAATGGATGATAGAAAAATAGCCTAGGCTATATACAGCGCTTGCCGCAAAAAAATTATCTTAATGTACGTGAACAATGTTGAAAACTTATCTTTACAGTATAAGTGAAAATACAAATCAATTGAACATATGAAAATGAATAAAAAGTTACAAGAAATTGATAAATAGATAAATAAGTATTTTCCGGTGGAGATCAATATATGTGAATAAAATAAATGTAAAATTCAATAAAGTCTTTTCAAGTGGTGATCAGGTGCAAAGTGCTTCGTGCTCAATAAATAAAAGTTTGTGACTTTTGTGATGTGGATTCCTCTTTTCCTGTGGCTTATGGTAGAAATAAATGACTTACCAGAATTGTTGGGTCCTATGTGCTGTATAGCACTAGGACCTACAGCGCTTGGAGGTCATTCAGGCCGGATTGGGGATCCCCTTTGCGAATGATCCTGGTGGGATACAGGTTAGGTTCCTCCTTACCAGATCTCGAATCCTCAGGATATGGGGTTAAAAGAAAGGCTCCTGATAATGTATTATCGTTTTAAAAGTTTATTCATCAAATATTCATAAAAATCGGGGCGAAGAAGGACTCAAACTCCAAGTTTGCAGGCAAAGAAACCGCTTTCAAACACCTCCTAAAACAGTGGTGAGTGGAGTGTTCCGTCTTGCGTTCCACGTGGTGCGTAGCGTGCTGACGTGCGTTCCACAACCTTGACGTGTTTCGTCACTTCCTGTGACATTTTCAAAAGGTCCAGTTTGATTATAGACACAGCCCCTGCCAACTTTATGGAAATAATTCTGCTGTTGTTTTCAGGAAACCCTACATCATCATGAAAAAAAAAAAACAGGCAAGATTTACATACACTTGGTAAACCAGGAAACCTTCATAAAAACAGGCTAGCTAAGTCAAGGCATATCTATGGTCAGAATTTAAAATCATTATATTCATTTTGACATTGTTTTTTAATTATTTCTATTAAGTTTACTTCCTTAAAATTATGTGGCACAGATTCACTATACCTATTAAGTAGGCACTGCTGTGACACACATTCACAGAGCCTGCCGTGCTGAGATGAGGAGTTTCAGGAGGTCAGTCTGTTCAGGAACCACTGTCAATCACTACGAAAGCAAACCAAAGTAGTCAGCAGAGATAAAGCTGCAAAGCATGCAGGGAAAACAGGAAGTGGTGAAAATAGATGACCTGAGTGAAGGACAATGAGAATTTGGACTCTGGCCTAACCCTTGAACCTACACTAGTCTTTTGGTATACTCCTAAAGCTGGTGAAGAGAAAACATAGAAATCTATGCTTTGTGAAAACTACGATACACTACTGTAAGAGGGGTCAGTATGGATCAGTGTGAGGAAGTCTGACCATCATTTTATGCCGTCTGATCATTGTTTCAGCAATTTAAACCAAGAAAAGACATCCCAGGACTGAACTGCCTTAATCAAGACCTGAGAAAGTAAGGGAGACGGTCTGGGGATAAATTATATGTTTCATATTTGGGGATTCCACTTGAAATGTCAAAGGCTAAATAAGCAGAGTTGTATAAAGTACTCAAAACCCATACTTGAGTAAAAGTACAAGTACTCGATCAAAAAGTGACTTGAGTAGAAGTGGAAGTGCTCGATCAAAAAGTGACTTGAGTAGAAGTACTAAAGTATTCATCATTTTTGTACTTAAGTATTGCAAGTAGTTTTTTTTTTTAAATGTTGCTACTCAAGTACTGAAAGTAAAAGTACCAGTAGTTTTTTTTTAAAAAATTTGCTACTCAAGTACTGAAAGTAAAAGTACCAGTAGTTTTAAAAAAAAAATTGCTACTCAAGTACTGAAAGTAAAAGTACAAGTACTGTGTTGTGTAGTTATTAAAGAAAGAAGTCAAAAGTTTGTTAAAGTTGTTAAAGTTATTAAAGAAAGAAGTCAAAAGAAGTCAAAAGTACACATGACATTATACACATTTTTTTGAGCTTCACGAAACCTGCCATCTACTGTTCTGGCAGTGGTCATTTTTATAATTGTAACGAGTAACTATGCAGCACAAAAAAAAAATATCGGAGTAGAAGTATTGAAATCATTGAAAAAATGTAGTGAAGTAAAAGTGGAAGTAGGAGAAAAAAATTCTACTCTAGGAAAGTACAGATACCGCCTTTCGGTACTTAAGTACAGTATTGAAGTAGTTCTACTTAGTTACTATACATCTCTGTAAATAAGGAATGGCACTGCCAGAGAAGTCCACTGCTGGAAAAAGGTCTCATTTGCTCAGACTAGCGGAATTCAGCCTTCAATTATCATGCAGGTACAGAAATGCTGGAATCAGTGCACAAAACCTATTTCTGTGATAATAGATGGATACAACAGTAAAATATATATATATTTTTTTACTACAGAAGGAAAGCGTTAGGACCTTAACTAGGTTATGGCAATTCTGTTTACCTAACAAAGGCAGTGACAGCAATACAAATGAAGCTGAGACTTACATTACCACAGAAGTGGTAAATTTGATTTTGTAAAGTCTAATTATAATAAATAGTTTTTCTTTTTTGGATAGAGAGGAAAAGAGTTAGGACCTCTGTCACATTTTAATTGCTGTCTGTGTCTCCATAGGGATTTCTGTTCATACCTATTCTGAAAAGGAAAGGTATAAATTGTAAACTGTAAATTAAAAGGACATTTTAGGTATCCAAGGATCACCCTGTTCTGTCTGACACTGGTAATCTTGAAAGGACGTCAAAAGAAATCATTCTCATAAGCACACAGACCAGAAAGCCTATAATAAGTTATAAACACTTTTTGTGCTACCAGAAAATGTGTTTTTTTCTACCTCTGTGCCCGTTGGGGGAGATTTCTTCTCACTTCCTGGTTTTTCAGACTTTCTTTAAATGGGCAGGAAGTGAGAGAAATCATCATTGTGTTTCTATTTGAAATGTTAGACCTAAAAAGTAGACCAGTGGCTTGAGATGAGGTTCAGGTTGAGGTCTGCTACGAGTTTGAGGCAAACCCAATATTTTTGATGTTCACGGTCTCAGAAAACTAATATGGGACTTTGACTACCCAAATTCTAATATTTATGTAACGCAAGAACCTTCAAATTGAAATCAGTTAGCTTAAAATGGCTAATTATGGGAGTCTCCTCACTTTAAAAGGGGGGGGGCACAGCTAACCTGGGTGTCAATGTTTTGGAAACTGCTGTAGGGATAGGGAAAGCTGACAAACCGTTCGGTAAGGAGAAATTTCACTTGGTGGTGGATTTATGTTGGATGTGGAATCAAGTTCATCTTTCTTCATCTTCTATGCAATATCATCACCCTATTTATGGACATTTATGAACTTTTATGTTTATGCACCAGTTGATATTCACGGATTATCATTGTGTCACCATAATTTATGTATGTTTATTCATCCTACATGTTTATAATTTTTAATTATTCCAACTGTTTGGATCTTATTGTTGTTTAGCGCACCCCATACTTTTTCATTTACTTCACATATTCACCAAGCACTGAATACCGGGAGCAGCTTCAACACACTATCAGCGTACCCATCCCCCCTAACACATACATAGGAAAATATTAGGGTCATTTAGCAAAGCACAGAATATTTTTTTTGCCAATCTGTTTATGTAGCTTTCGTTTGCTTACTGCTGCATCGTTTAATAAAAAAATAAAAATGCACACAACTAAAGTGGTTCTAAAGTCTGAACATTTTTTTACCTCAGTGCATTCGTTGCCCTCTCCTCCTCCTGTCCAATCATGGAGAGCTTTGTATTATGTGAACCCGTTCACAAAATCAAAGGCTTTTGTGAATCAACAGCAAACGGAAGGGGTGGCAGAATTGCTGCTGCTATATTTGGGGTTTACAGACTTCACCAGTGCTGTATTTTGGCCTAGGCCATCAAGGCCCAGGCCTAGGGCAGCACTTTGCAGGGGGGCAGCAAAAAAGTCCCCCCCTCCACCTGAGAATCTTTTTGGCCAGTGGTTGCTAGAGCTGCCTCTCGCACCCCCCTCCTCTCTTTCTCACCCTCCCTCTTCCCTCTCTCTCATTGCCCCTCTCTCTCTCACCCCCCCATCTCTCCCTCCCATCCCCCCTCTCTCTCTCTCCCATCCCCCCTCTCTCTCTCTCATCCCCCTTCTCTAAATCTCACTCTTTCTCATCCCCCTTCTCTCTCTCTCTCTCTCACCCCCCCTCTCTCTCTCCCACCCCTCTCTCTCTCTCTCTCGCTCTCATCCCCCCTCTCTCTCTCATCCCCCCTCTCTCTCTCCCACCCCCCTCTCTCTCGCTCTCATTCCCCCTCTCTCTTTCATCCCCCTCTCTCTCTCATCCCCCCTCTCTCTCTCTCATCCCTCTTCTCTCTCTCTCTCATCCCCCCTATCTCTCTCCCACCCCCTCTCTCTCTCATCCCTCTCTCTCTCTCATCCCTCTCTCTCTCTCTCTCTCTCTCTCTCATCCCCCCTCTTTCTCTCTCTCTCATCCCCCCTCTCTCTCTCTCACACCTCCCCCCCTTACCCACCCCTCTCTCTCTCTCCCACCCCCCTCTCGTGAGATCTTAGGGGTTCATGCTGGGACTTGTAGTCCTCAAATTTTGGAGGGAGTCACATCCGTTAAAAAGGAAGGAGTGGAGAAAGTTTACATAGGAGCAGGGGGGGGGGTGGCGCCCAATTTTAGTCTTGCCTAGGGCAGCACAAAACCAAAATACACCACTGGACTTCACCCTGGGTTTGACAAACCCCCTGTGAGTCCAGTCAGATTTACTCCACCCTAGACATGTCAAGTGTGAGATTGGATGAACAGTTTCTTAACTTGGCTTCCTGCAACAAAGCATTTCAACCTCTCATTTTTCAGTAAATACACTTGATAAGAAATCAATCAATCAGTAATCCCACAAATAATAACAGGCCTAAACATTTTTGCTAATTATACCCCAGCAATCAAAGAACATATTGAGGTTCAGTCATGAGCAACACGGTTTGATAATATAAAATCCATTCATCATTCTTACATCACTTACCTTTAATACAGCATTAACATTTAAAGTTATGCTTTCCTGATTCTCTCCCATTTAGTGACAATGGTTTGTCCAAAAGATGACAAGACAGACTATTTTTTTTTTGCATTCTTTATTTTTTAACCTCCTAGGCAGTAATCCCGAGCGTGACTCGGGGTTGGTTTTTCATATCAGGAGCGGTAACCCCGAGTCACGCTCGGGGTGGATTGCAGAGAGCGCAGCGGTGTTCTCTTACCTTATCCTGGCGATCCAGCGATGATCTCTCATTGCTGTGATCGCCAGCCGAGAGTCCCGCCGCTCCTCCGTCCCTCCGTCGGTCTGATCACTTCCTAGTTCCGTTCCCTGCAGCAGCAATGCTGCATGGGAGCGGAACTAGGGAGGGAAATTCAAAAAAAAAAACGTTGCACAAAACACATTTTGTATTATATATATATATATATATATATATATTTGTGGGTTCTAAGTAATTTTTTTCACAAAAAATACTGATTTCAACTTGTAAGCAACAAATGTCAGAAAAAGGCCTGGTCTTTAAATAGTTAAACTCTTCAGTATCTTCCCACCTATAGACAGGTCTATAGTTACTTGGTAAAGACTTTGATCCCTTTTTAAGAATAGATACCACATTGGCTCTATGCCATTCCAGTAAACATGTTACAGAGGCACCGGCCTCCAACCCCCCCCCCCCCCCCCTCCCCAAATTCCTGTTTTGACATATTCTCCCCCGCTTGCTGTGACAATTTTAAAAAAACAGGGCAGAGCAGGACTTCGCCTGCCTGACTGCATCATTTATTCACAGTGTTCTGTAAATGTGAAAACTACATATACCAACAGCCTTTGCAAGCAGACAGCTTGCACAGACTGTTTGCAAGAGGCCTACATGGCACCTGTGATCTGCTGGTGCAATGCTTTGCAGGCTCCTAGTAAAAAAAAGTAATAAATGCACTTTTTTTTTTTACCTGAAAAAAGATGTGGATTTATTATTGTTCTTTTTTTTTTTCAACAAAGGTGAACTTATCCTTTAACTGGTTGCCGACCACACGTCGCCTATATACTGCGGCAGTGTGGCTCTCCCGTGCAAACCGACGTAGGGCTATGTCGGTCGCGTGCCTGCAGCTAGGGGGTGAGCGCGCGTTGCCGCCGGCATGCTCCCGCCCCCCGACGGCGCGCTTCCGCCCCTGCTCATCAGCGGGGAAGCCGATGCATGAGGCAGGAGGCTCCGATTGCGAACACAGGTGACCGTTCTTCTACCTGAAATTATCACAGAGCCCCTGTGATCCTTCTATATAGGATCACAGGTCTCTATGGTCATTACACAAGTCACGCCCGCCACAGTTAGAAACACAGCCCTAGGTGCACATTTAACCCCTTGATCACCCGCACTGTTAACCCCTTCCCTGTCAGCGTCATTATTACAGTAACAGTGCATATTTGTAGCACTGATTACTGTAGTAATGTCACTGGTCCTCCCAAAAGTGTCAAAAATGTCCGTCAGGGGTCCGATCTGTGTGCTGCAATGTTGCAGTCCTGCAAAAAAATGCAGATCCCCGCCATTACTAGTAAAAAAAAAAAACAATAAAAATGACGTAAATCTTTCCAGTAGTTAGAAGGTGCAATAACTTTTGCACAAACCAATCAAAATACGCTTATTGCAATTTTTTTTTACAAAAAATATATAGCAGAAAACAAACTGGCCTAAAATGTTAAAAAAATGTTGATTTTTTTTGGGAATGTTATATAGCAGAATGTGAAAAAAAAAAAAAAAATATATATATATATATATATATATATATATTTCTTTTTTTTTTCAGAATTGTCGCTCTTTTTTTGTTTATAGCTCAAAAAATAAAAATCGCACAGGTGATCAAATACCACCAAAAGAAAGCTCTATTTGTGGAAAAAAAAGGACATCAATTTTATTTAGGTACGCACGACTGAGCAATTGTCCATTAAAGTAACGCAGTGCCGAATCGCAAAATATGGCCTGGTCATTAAGGGTGATAATCTTCCGGCCCAGAAGTGGTTAACCTAAACAGTTAGGTTTTTTTATTGTTGACTAGCTTGAAAGTGCACTAGGGACTCACTTTGTGCCGTTTTGTATATCGCCCTAGTGTAAATATCCCTTGTTGCTAATTTCTAAAAGATCAGAGTGGCTGCCAAAGTTGTTTTCTAATTAGATAAGGTGATAAGCAATGTTAGACTGGCTACTGAAACTATCGAAATATCCATTAGAGAGTCTGGATACAAAATGGGACACCTAATCATGCTTTACAAAAATAATACATAGATAGTTGTATTTTGTTCTCTTTTATTATCCCAAATTTGTTGAACAATTTATTAAGAAATGAAACGTATGATATAAGTATAATGTAATTTTTTTTTTTGTCTAGATAATTTTTGTTTGTATATTAGGCTCTTGTAACAACCTAAAATTCCACTATACTGTAATATGTATTCTTAACTAAAAAAAAGTAAATTTTATTGTTCTCAGCCTCCTCCAAATCTTCAAATAATGTTTCTTTGTTGCTGTGATCTGACTCCCTGTTAGAGGGGTAGTTACATTAATTCTTTACTGTATGTATAAACATAGCAACCCTCTCTTGCTAATTTCCGAGATGGCCTAGGGACTATGGGATTTATATTGTACATAAAGCAATGCATGTGACAACTAACATGCATTTCATATTCCAAACGCAAATGAGGTGGAAAAGAAAAGGTTCATGAGCTAATGGAAGATGTTACAAAAATGAAAAATACAAATACACAGAAGGAAACAATTTAATGAAAAATAGGTTGCAGGGTGATTATTTTTTAGAGAATAAAGCTGGGTACACACCACACTATACAACTTTTGTTGGTAGATTTCCTTTAGATCAATGCCTCGTACACATGCACCGATTGTTGGCCGTGAATTTCCGGCCAATGTCCGATCGACCGATTATCGGCTTGTTAGAATGATGCTTCCGACAACCGATTGCGACTTTTCGGCCGAACAAAATCTGGTGTGCATGCTATAAAATTTTTGTTGGCCGTCAACAGAACGGCCGATTGTTCATCAGTCAGTACAGATTTCGGCAGACATAAATCAGATGAGCAAGACTGGGCATGCTCAGAGAAGCAAAAACACACGGCAAGGTAAAACAGCACATGACATCACTTCTGAAGTTGGTTGTTGTTGGCCGAAAAAATTTGTGTGCAGTCTAGAGCACATTTCAACCAACACAACAACACTGGACAAAAGACGGCCGATCGGTCGGCCAACAATCGGTGCGTGTGTAAGAAGCATTACCTTCAACTATGTAGTGCACGGGCCTGTCTGATTGCATAGAAATTGAAAGTGTTTAGGTCTGACCCCCTATTATATGGTTTTGGTAAATCTAAAGGAAAAAATCTGAATAGTGTGTAGTGTGTATCTAGCTAAAGAATTTCATTTAGGAACAATTTAAAGAGAAAGTAAACCCTCCTCGGCAAGTTGTACCTATAGGTAAGCCTATATTAAGGCTTACCTATAGGCACTGTAAATATCTCCTAAACATGCACCGTTTAGGAGATATTTACCTTTCATGCAGCCAGTGACGTCACTGGCGCATGCGCTCTGGAGGACCGGCCGCTCGTGCTGTTCCTTCAGAGTCCCGTGCCGTGACCGTCGGCTCCCGCGCGCATGCGCGGGAGTGACGTCACCGCGGCTCCGGGCCAATCAGATAGCCGGATGCCACGATCCCGGAAGACGGGTGACTGAGCATGTTGCCCGTCATACAGGTGAGTGAGCGGCACGGCGGGGGCTCGTTGTAAGGTAAGTATTTCATAATGAGCTAGTATGCGATGCATACTAGCTCATTATGTGTTTCTCTTGCAGGTTGTAAAAAAAAAACATTGAAACGAGTTTACAACCTCTTTAAGGCTTGAAATTTAATCACTGGGTACCTCTACTGGCACTATCTGACTCAACAAAAGTTGATTGTTCAATTGACTTTTGTTGAAGAAGCTGTGTGGAAAATTGGTGGTTGTTCAGGTAACCTGATGGCGGCTAGTGCCAATTGTCAAAATACAATAGCCAGCAGGATGGATTCCTCCTCTGTTTAGTGTTTAAAGGGAGATCTGTTGGATTCTCAAAAGAAATCTATGCATGTATGGCCAGCTTTACTTGTCAGCTTTACTTTACCCTACATTTTCCATCATGCCATTGTTCATCAGAAGTCTTAGAGAGTTCAGTAGCATGAGCAAATCTCTGATTCTTTTTGTGAATGCACTACATTGTGATAGCCAAGCTGTTCCACAGGTTGGGGACATCTGCCCTTGCTGTGCTTTAAGTACTTTCACTAGTGTTCTCTGGCCAATCAGCAAACAGATTCAAAATATAAGCTCACACTTAGCCCTAAATATTTATTAAAGGACAACCTATGGATTGTTCTGCTTTACTACATTCTTTCTTGACTACTAACTATGTATGCTTGCACCATTTAAGACATTTTTCCAATATTTTACATTCATATTAAACAAGTCGGCAGTAAAAGAGACTTAAGTCTTTCCACCAGCAAGTTTGTAACACATAAACTATTAAAATGGAAGGAGCAACACGTTAAGAAAAACAGATTAAATATTTATTCTAACCTATAACACTATTTTGATTTATAATAAAAATGACAGTCTTAAAAGAGATCTCTGTGTTTTTTTGTTTCTTTCAAATCCCATCTGTCCCACAGATGGACAGACAGTAATTTACAGACATGTGTCTCCATGTACAGCAGTAATTAAGTCAAACTTTATTTTTCCTTCCAAAATGTTCATTTCATGTTTCCAGATTTAATGGTCTTTTGGCCTGTGTTCAGTACTGCGAGGAGAAGTATCAATCATTGCAAAATGGATTGTTAGCAATGAAAAGAAGCTTCAAGATGTATTCGGCAGAGTGTGCTGTTGTATTAACCTGCATTGTTCTATTGTGTGCTGTTTTCATCAAAGATTTTCAGTTGGCATTTTGATATGCAGAGTCTGAATATGCTTGGCTCAGAACATTTATAAGTCTTTGCAGTAGATGCTGAGAAAGTGTGGGGCTATAATGAATACAGCCAAAATGTAGATGGAGTGTAGCGTTTTATACCATTACTGACAGCTGGGTACCTGTTCTTTAACTAGGACATATAGGAGGCTTACAAAACTATGACTTTTTACGCACACAAATAAAATGAAAAGCATTTCTTTTAGTATGTACAATTGTTTTTGAAAGCTGAATGAAAATAAAGATAATTTTAGAAAGTATCTGTAAAAAAATGCTTTTATGGGTATAGAAAATAAAATAATTGGTCCAGGTAAGAATAGTTTCAAATTTTAGAAACTTGTGAATCAATTTGGGTAGAAGGTATAGGCTCACATCTTTTGTGAAGGAATGTGTAGGATATGTATTTTGAATGTGTACCACATTACCACTCCTGAGCCATTTTAGCAGTGTGGCAGGGAGCATTATCCAAATTAAAGAGGCCATTGCCATCAGGGAATACCATTTCCAGAGAGGGTTTACTTGGACAGCAACAATGTTTAGGTAGGAGGTACGTGTCAAGTAACATCCTCATGAATGGCAGGACCCAAGTTTTTCTAGTCAAACATTGCCCAAAGCATCATATCGTGGACTCTAAACAAGCTTATACTGCTCTCCTAATCTCTTTAACGCTTCCGCGGAAAACCATCCCTGTTTCTGCCATTTTGGATTCCCCAATTCCTCTTCAACAGGATCTGCCACTGTGCTAAAAAAGACAGCTTCTTGGTACATCTGGCAGATGGCTCAGACATCAAGTCTGGGCTTGTTACCCAAGAAACTGTCCCTATTTCATGTTCCACTTCATCAGATCCCCAAGATTTCTTACATCTGGATGTTATATCCTTTCCTTGTTCCCCATTACCTTGGGCCAGGTTTGGATAAGAGTTCATAACTCTCACATTGACTAGTCTACTATGGAACTGACCTTCACATTCCGTTACTACCAAAAGTTCTGTCTGCCACCAGCTCTCAGTGCAAGGAATTCTCTCTTCAGTATTAATATGGACTTTGAAATGCCCATGTTAAACCATAAATACCTAGAGGACTTTAGTAAGAAGATTACTGACTCTGCCACATCTCATCAGAATTTAGATTGTCCTATCAAACTATTACCAAGAGCTGAAATTCCTTTCAGGCAGGTTTACCCCCTCGCAGTACCCAATAAAGAGGTGCTTCATAAAAATTAATAAAAACCTCTTCTCCAGCAGAGGCTGGTATCTTTTTTGTGGAGAAAAAAGATCATACCCTTTGGTCTTGTGTGAACCACCAGGATCCTAATGAGGTTACCATAAATAACCAATATCCTCTATCACTCATCTCTTAACATTTCCAAAGACTGCAGGATACACAAGTATTCTCCAAACTGGGCCTATTGTGGACATACAATTTAATCAGAGTTAGAGAAGATGAGGGGAAGACAGCTTTTTGGACTCATCTTGGGCAGTTTGAATATCTTGGGCTCGCATTTCCTCTGCAATGCCATATCTACATTTCAGCATTTTGTTAATATTTTTGGGACTTTATTGATCTGTTCTTTATAATCCACTTATATATTCTCATTTTTTCCTCTTCATTATAAGCTTACGAGATTCATGTGAAGAACGTGTTGAGCAGACTGAAGAACAATGATCTTTATGCTAAACCAGAAAAGTGTAAATTTTAGAAATATAGCCTTCAATTTTTAAGACTTGTTGTTTCTTCTGATGGAATTGTCATGGATCCACAGGAGTCTGCCCACTCCTGTGGACAAGAAGGCTGTACAGCAATTTGTGGGCTTCAATCATTTTTGCAGAAAATGTATTATAGACTTTTTCAGGTATCATTTCAGCCATCACACATGTAATCAAACAGCATGTATCTTATATTTGAAAGACTGAGGTCTTTGTTTACATTTGCTCTCGTTCTCCATCCTGACCCTGCGTTATGTTTATGTCTTGGAGGTTGACGCTTCTAAAAATGCCATACATTTTCAATGACAGTGAACCAAATTGTTATTCCACCCAGTTGCTTTCTTCTCTAGGAAACATAGTCCCTCTGAGAGGAACTACAATTTGAGTAATAAGGAATTGTTAGCTATCAAATTGGCTCTTGAAGAGTGGCACTATTTGTTGGAGCGATCTTTGCATCCTATTCTTATTCTAAATGTTTAGGACTGCGACAGGCCAGATGGGTGCTTTTCTTTTCTCAATTTTTTTCCCACTCTAGATCGAAAAATGGCGAACTAGACTTCCCCTCACGCATGTTTCATGATACTGTTAGGTCATCCAAACTTGGCACTATCCTACCTGCTAAAAACATTTTGCTGCTCCAGACTGATTAGATATTGCAAGTGAAGGTTGCTCCATCATCAAAGGAAAGATGGTATCTTCTAACATGGTGAGCAAATCTTCTTTTCTCAACGACTTTGAACTACAGTTCTTGACATGTGTCATGATCGCCCCCCCTGGCCAGTCACTTCCAGGTGAGCAAGATTTGGAATTTATTCCTTCATTCCTTCTGGGGGCTAGACTTGGTGCAGGATTGCAGGAACTACACTGCTCAAAAAAATTAAAGGAACACTTTTTAATCAGAGTACAGCCTTAAGTCAATTAAACTCCTGGGGTATTTATCTGGTCAGGTAAATACCAGAGGGTATTGTTAATCAGTTTCAGCTGCTTTGGTGTAAATTAAATTAAAAACAGGTGCACTAGATGGGCAACAATGAGACAACCCCCAAAACAGGAATTGTTTTACAGGTGGAGGCCACTGAAACGTTTTTTCCCTACTAATTTTCCTGATTGTTTTTCAGTAGTTTTGCATTTTGCTAGGGTCAGTGTCACTACTGGTAGCATGAGGCGATACCTGGACCCTATAGAGGTTGCAGAGGCAGTCCAACTCCTCTAGGATGGTGCATCAATACGTGCCATTGCCAGAAGGTTTGCTGTGTCTCCCAGCACTGTCTCAAGAGCATGTATGAGATTCCAGGAGACAGGCAGTTTCTCTAGGAGAGATGGATCGGGCCATAGAAGGTCCTAAACTCATCAGCAGGACTGGTATCTGTTCCTTTGTGCACAGAAGAACAGGATAAGAGGGAAGACAGCGCAGCGCCTTCTAAGTGCAGCAAGACATTTATTGAAGTATGTGCAGCAGTATTACACTCACATTTAGTCGGTGAATAAGATGCAGTTAGTCAAGTAATGTTGATCATCAGGAGCATCACTGGAGCAGGTCCTGGTGGTGGAGGCAGTGGATCCCGGTGAGAGCGGCAGGGGGTTCCTCCGTGTGTACAGGGATGGCCTCGGTGGTGTCCGTGGGCTCCTCGTCAACTGGTGGAACGCTGGCACTCGTGGGTCCTGGGATCCTGAAGTCACTCCTGAGCTGAGCCACCGTCCTTATCACTGCATAAATGCCCTGTCCAAACATGGTGCATCCACGGCCTGAGGAAGGAGCTCATGCTCCGATAACGCGTCGCCGTAGCATCCCGCATCACCGCCAGGAGTGACTTCAGGATCCCAGGACCCACGAGTGCCAGCGTTCCACCAGTTGACGAGGAGCCCACGGACACCACCGAGGCCATCCCTGTACACACGGAGGAACCCCTTGCCGCTCTCACCGGGATCCACTGCCTCCACCACCAGGACCCGCTCCAGTGATGCTCCTGATGATCAACATTACTTGACTAACTGCATCTTATTCACCGACTAAATGTGAGTGTAATACTGCTGCACATACTTCAATAAATGTCTTGCTGCACTTAGAAGGCGCTGCGCTGTCTTCCCTCTTGTCTCCCCCCAGAGATCTCTTCTGTCTCTTCCGCCGGCAGCCGCTACAGTGGACAGCTACCCCCTGAACTGTTTGGGGGTCCCCCCCACCCCTGGTGTTTCCCTTCTCCCTTCCCCCCCTCCCCCGGGTCCCCAGGACCAGACTTTTTTTTTTTTTTTTTTGAGACCTCTTCTTGTGCCAATTCACCACCAAACCACAGAAGAACAGGATGACCGCTGCCAGAGCCCTACAAAATGACCTCCAGCAGGCTACTGGTGTGAATGTCTCTGACCAAACAATAAGAAACAGAGTTCATGAGGGTGGCCTCAGGGCCCAACATCCTCTAGTGGGCCCTATGCTCACTGCCTGGCACTGTGGAGCTTGATTGGCATTTGCCATTGAACACCAAAATTGGCAGGTCCGCCACTGGCGCCCTGTGCTCTTCACAGATGAGAGCAGGTTCACCCTGAACACATGTGATGATGTTACAGGCAGCATAATGTTCGCAATGGCTGGAGAAGCCATGGAGAATGTTATGCTGCCTGTAACATCATTCAGCACAACCGGTTTGGTGGTGGATCAGTGTGATGGTCTGGGGAGGTATATTCATGGAGGGACAGAAAGACCTTAACAAGCTAGACAATGGTACCCTGACTGCCATTAGGAATCGGGATGAAATCCATGGACCCATTTTAAACCCTACGCTGGTGCATTGGGTCCTGGGTTCCTCCTGGTCCACAACAATGCCTCGCCTTATGTGGCGAAAGTATGCAGCCAGTTCCTGGGGAATAAAGAAATTGATACAATTGAATGGCCCCCACGCTTGTCTGACCTAAATCCAATAGAACACCTCTGAGTCATTATGTTTCGGTCCATCTGATGCCGCCAGGTTACATCCCAGTCTGTTCAGGAGCTAAGTGATGCCCTGGTCTGGATCTGAGAGGAAATACCCAGGACATCATCCGTTGTCTCATTAGGAGCGTGCCCTGACCTTGTCAGGCACGCATACAAGCACGTGGGGGCAATACAAACTACCGAGTACCATTTTGAATTGCTGCAATAAAATTTCAGCAAAATGGACTAGCCTGCTGCATCATTTTTTCACTTTGATTTTTGGGGGTGTCTTTGAGTTCAGCCCTTCGTAGGTTGATAATTTTAATTTCCATCAAATGATGTGGCATCCTTTCGTTCCTAACACATTACCCAGTTCATATCAGTATAGATATCGAGTATGATATTTTTCCCCATTGGGATCTGGTGTGTTTTTTTTTTTTTTTTTTTTTTTACAAAAAAGGTTTTATTGAGCACAATAAGAAACATACATAATGGAAACATAAACAGGAGAAAAAATGCAACACTGAGAAAAGATCCAGTCATGGCACCTAGGTAGCCAATACATATGACAAAGAAATGTGAACATAACATTGCAAACATAACGTTATGCGCTGTGAGTACGTTAATAGAGAAGATAAAAAACAATATACACTCATCTTGTCCAATGCAGAAGGTAGGAACAGTAGTAGGCACATGTATATAAGAAATACCTTACGATATACAGGTCAATGGAGAATTCAGCCACCTGTCCCAAATCCTATTGTATTTGCTCGGGCATCCCCTGTTGACGTATATGATTTTTTTTATATGGGAGAGTGTTATTCACCTCATTGAACCATGTAGCCAGGGTAGGCATCAAGGCCTGGATCCAGCCCATGGCCAACAACTTGCAGGCACTAAAGAGCATTTTGTGAATAAATGTAGAAGTATATTTATCCATCTCAGCATCAAGAAAGAGGCCCAAAAAACACTGTCTGGAGTCCATCAGCACAGGAGAACCCATCTGGTCATGTAGAAACTGGATTATCTGAGCCCAAAAGCCACGTACTCGAAGGCAGTGCCAGACGAGGTGCTCAAAGGTACCAACAGACACCAGACATTTAGGACAGTGGGGACTCCGAGGCGGGCAAAATTTATCCATGCGCTCCGGGGTCAGATAGACTTGGTGTAGTATACAGGTTCGAGTAAATCTATCAGACATTTTAGGGTACACACACTTGGTGCCATCAAGCACGTCACCCCAGTCTGCAGCCTCCCCCAACAAGGGTTCCCACTTGGACTTAAGAGCATAGGCTAATTTAGTTGCAGAGGGGGTGACTAACATCTCATAGAGCAGGGCTATCAGCTTACAGTGTTCATAACCAGTTCATATAAGAAAGACATCCAGGGTCTCCAGGGTCGGGTACCCACCCGGAAACTGCGGCCGCAGTTCATGACACAACTAAAGGTAGTGAAAGAGCATGTGATTGGGGAGGTCAAACTACTGTTTCAGTTGATCAAAGGTTTTGATTGCGCCCCGGTGTAGTACAATGCTAAGTAGTAGGTGGGGAGATCTGGAACTGCCAAACCGCCCCAAGGAGGACGGAACCTTAAGAATTTTCAAAGAGAGTTTGCGTCTGATAGTACCCCATATAAACGAGTGCCATATCGATTCAATAATTTTAAAATATCGTAGGGAAATATAAACCGGAGAGTGCCACAAGATATACAGTACCTTCGGAAGTACAAGGCAAAAAAAGACTCATCCGCCACCCAGTGGATTTGATTGGAGCTGCAGTGACCTAGCTACCACATTAAAGACTGTAATCAAAGAAGGAGGTTTTCACATGCATCCCTTGGAATTGTATGATGAACAAAGTACCTTCGGAAGAAGGATCATTTTAATAAGCCCTATGTGAACCATGACCCCTAGGAGCAACCTAGCCCAGATTTGAGTTTTAGCTTTAAACAGGGTAATCAGGGGTTCCACATTTAGTGATATGAAGTCCGAGAGCACCCTGGAGACACGGATGCCCAGGTATTTAACGGTGTAGACCCTGAGTAATGGTAAGGAAGCCTGCTCTATTGAAGGGGGGGGAGGGGGGGAAATGTCAACTGGAAGGATTTGAGACTTGTCCCAATTAATGTTTAAGATCTGGTGTGTTTTTCAATTTTTTTGAGCAGTGTATATTAGGTCATGTATTGTGTGCCAAAATAAGCCAGACAGAGCCATAACTTGGGGGTTACAGGAACTGCTCTTGATACTTAAATTAGTTATTGAGTTATGGCGCATGCTCTCTATGGACTTTATTGTGGAGCTGCCACCATCAGAAGGATTTACTGCAATTTTCATGGTGTTTGATTATCATTTATCTAAAGGCGATTTTCCACTGCATGGAACCGTAACGGATCGGCACGCTTTTGTGCTTTTCCACTGCTGGTACCGCATGGTATAGGGTCGGAACGGTTCGGTACGGTATAGGTTTGCTTTTCCACTGCATGGAACCGAACGGTACGGTACGGCTCTGAAAAAACAGTACCTACTCGATTGTGGTTCCAACAGGTACCAAACTGGTATCGTATCCCACAATCCTTTGCATGCAGTCACTACTAGCCACTGATTGGTCAGAGAATCCCACCCACCCCGTTGTTATCCCACCCACTTAACTTTAGTACTACTTTAGTGGAAAAGCAAACCTATACAGTACCGTACCGAACCGTTCCGACACTATACCATGCCGTACCAGCAGTGGAAAAGCAAACCGGGCCAACCAGGAACGAGTAGAGCCGAGCCGGTACTAGCCGGTACTTGCAGTGGAAAAGTGCCATAAGATGGTTCATTTTGTGCCCTTCAAGGAAACACCCTCTTCTGCTAAAACAGCTACCACCTTTATCAGGGAGATTGTGCACTTACATGATGTTCGTTGCAGTATCATCTCAGACCATGGTGTACAATTTACCTCTAGGTTATGTTAAGCCTCGTGCAAAGCTTTAAGTATTAAACATTGTCTGTCCTTGGCCTATTATCCACAGATGAATGATCAGACAGAGAGAACAAAAAGATGTCTTGTAACTTCCTGTGGAAATGAAATCTCAAACAAGATAAGCTATTATATGTGAGCTACAAAGCAACATCTCTCTATGTAAAATAAATGAAGGTAAGGGGAAGTGTTTGTAGTCCAAATCAGGAGAGCAGGCTTGGGTGACAATACTATTCCTCCATTGATACGGTCCAGGAAATATATTATAGGCAGGATTACCTAGTGAAATTAACAGAACATCTTAAAAAATGAATGCAGTTACTACATCTAATGGTTTGTAAGCTTCAATGTACTTTTGTTCTTGGGCTTACATATGCTTAACCCTCCTCTTATGTTAGAATTCCGTTACTATCCATGATGTTTAGGGTCGGTTTTGACCCGTGTTTTAAATCAGCCATAAAATACCCTCTGAATAATTATTTATCATCAAATTTGTTTCTTACCTCTTGGTTACCTTGTTAGGCTTCTTTATCCTTGAAAAGATTGGTTTTAATATTTTTGGTGTGACCCCTTAGACCTTTCTTTTGATAGCATACCTCTCATTTTCAAATTTAAAAAATGGTAAAATAAAGTCAGCAACTCTGAAATGTATTTGTCCTGTGTTTCTTCACTTTATTTAGAGAAGCAGACAAGCAGGAAAAGAGATAGGCCCCTCCCTAACTACAGCTCACAGGGTTGAGAGGTGATTGGCTGTCAGTGTTACTAAGCAGAGAGAGTGTTTATGATTTCAGTTTTGGCACTTATTAGTGTCCTATAATCCTATATTATAACTGGGTCAGAATTGACCCTAACACCATGAACGTCTTAATTTTCACCACAGTATTTTATAATTTAGTGAAAAGGATTCTTTTTCTATTACATTGTTTAAATAGAGGTTCCTGACAAAGTAAAAAAATCTTGATGCAATAAACAAATTTATGTGATACTTGTAGAAATTCAAAACCTGAAAACGGGTCGGTTCTGACCCTAACATAAGAGGAGGGTTAAGGAATGCCATTGCGATTCCAAGTGCTATCATCACTAGATGTCATTAATAAGTCATGAAAAAATGTGGATATAGGTGGCATAGAATAGCGCATACTGAATAGGTAGCCAAATGTTAAAAATGTTAGTAAATAAAGTGAATGCTTTGTATTGCACTGCAACACATGTATAAGAAATGAATTCCCTTAGTTCATTGCGGTGACATGAAAATGAATGGCACTAAAGTGTGTGTGTGTGTATGGTACATTGCTATGCAGCCATAACACATTTGTTATCACAATGCATCACAACTGACACATGTGAATGCACCCTAAGTGTAACAGAAAAAAAGTGTAACAAAAACTCTGGAACATTTTTTTTACTATTCTTCAGCCTATGTAAAGCTCTTGTCCTTCCATAATAAAGTACTTTAAACTATTTCTGTATATTCCATTGCATTAGATGTGTCTGCATACATTAAACTCCATAGAAATTCATTTAAAATCTACGCACAATGCATGTACACTTGTAATGCGTCCACCAAATAAATTAAATAAGTACAGAGCCAACTAAAAAAAGGCAAATGATAAATCCGCTTTGAAGTTAATTTCAGTAAATAAACACAGATAGGATAAATCAGATAATATAAATACACTATTCTAAAAACACAACCACAACCCAACACAACCATGAAAAAAAAGGACCCTGCATCCAACGGTCATTGGTGGTGATTCCCGACACTCACGGACTGAGACACCCATACAATCTTAACTATTGGATGAACACTGCCCCCAGCTGGGAATTATAGCACATTGGGAGTTCTCTCCCCTGGAGTCCTTTTTTTTTTTTCATGGGTGTTTCCCCCCCCCCCACCTTGTTGATTCCCCAGGGGCAAATCAATTCTTGAAGTGAATCATTGGGGTGGTGGGTGGAGTCCTTGTTCAGAGTAGCAGTGGCTTTTCTTGAGATAGGACCCTTTGCAGTTGATTTTATCTCCGTGTCAGTGGGCCAATTCCTTTTTCAAATTTTTCACCCTCTTTGATGTTGTTGATTTTTATTCAATTTTTTGTAATTACCTCAATAAAGTATTTTGTTTTTTATACACCTCACCCTCGTTGGAGCCATATTTGCAATTTCTTTTTCTTTTGGTTTTTTAGGTGGATGACTCCACTTTCTTGGTTACATTTAAAGACTATAAAAGTCCTCTCTATTCCCTAATCGGCTGTTTTGACAGTGAGGGAGCAGAGGCAGACGGAGGAAGACATCCCTTTGCTTAATTCTGTAGTTTCCTCCTATTAGCTTTTTCCTTGTTAGTGTATTTGCATGCAACTCACTGTACTGACTTCCAGTCCTGTCCCTCCCTCCGCCCCGTCTGAGTACTGCTCTATAAGTGAGTGCAAGGGTTTATTACCAAGTTAAATTCAAATACTTAGGCCTTCCTGCTGAACCGGCCGAGATTCCAACCGTTAGTGGGTAGGCTGAATATTCCAAATTGATTGATCAATTAACTTGGGTACAACCAGCCTGCCAGATTCTCTTACGACTATCGCTAGTGACTGCTATAGCTGCTAGTGATAATCCCTGTATTCTCCCAGCTGGGACAGCGCCAACTCACCAGGAGCAGGCCATTGCTCGGCAGGAGGGATTCCCTTGTCAGTACTGTCTAGGGTTGCCACCTCATCCCTTTAAACCCGAACACATAATAATTACACAGGTTATGGGGCTAATTTTCTGCAAATAAGGCACCAAGTGGGTTTAATTGCTTCCTTAATCAGCCACACAACCTGTGTAATTATTATGTGTTGGGGCACTGTCTGTGTTGCTGGGGGAATCGGGCAAATATATTTTCTGCAACCTGTGGTTGCAGGAAAGAACTTTGCTCCGTGTATGGCCTGCCTTGGACTAGTCGAGTCTACTAAAATACATTGAATGATTTATTCAATAGTGCACTAAACTCATGTTTTTTTTCCATCTGTCTGGAGTCAAGCTTCCAAAAGAAAAAAAATGTTTAAAATGAGTATAGGAAATTTGTCAAAAATATGGGATTATGTTTTTGTTTCTAAAACAAACTACAAAAAGTTTTTACACAACCTGGGACAGCCCCATGGACCTGGCACAGAAAGGGTGCATCGGTAATCCAATGTTTGCCAGCACAGGTGTGGAGTTTTAGGATCTCCCAAAATTAATTGGTAAGCAGACTCCAGGGTAGTGGTTCTGTTTATGATCAGCATGTGCTAAATTGGCAGAGATTTGCCACAATTAAACATCCTGACAAAGGCTTGAGATCACTTTGGTGTTTATCATCTCTGGGAAAGAAACTGCACCTGTGTGTAATGTCTCTCCCCAGCATGGACCCAAGAGCAAGGCTACCGTAATGCAGATGTTTGTCCTTGGGGGGCATTGCAGGAAGCAGGAATCTGAAAAGGACAATGCATTTTTTATGTCATTATACTGCCCAGCTTGGGTATCATTGTTTTCAGAGATAATTTAATGGGCAGCCTATTTTTTCATAACTATTCAGATTGTTTTGTATATTATCATTTAGATGTAAGATCTGTCATTTACTGTGCTTGTTATCAGATTTCAGCATATTACATACAGTATATCTTTACAAAATGAATACTACATCTAAAACAGCCACTGTTTTACAATCTGAAAAAAGATAACTGAAGTCTTGGCTTTATGTGAACTTTATAAATGATGTTAGTACAGATGAGAGAGGGTAATGAAATAGAGAAAGACTTTAAAATATATATTTTTTTAATATAATAAGTTTGTATTCCGCATTGGCAATTTGTGAGTTCACCTTAACAAAAAAAACAAAAAAACAACAGCACATATTTTTGCAGGTAAAAAAAATTTACATTTATTACATTACTCATTACATCATACAGTATATTACATTTATAGCCTGCACGGCTATGCAACCATGATCAGCAGATAGTGAGTGCAATGTTAAGCTCCTACACAAACTTCCTATAGCTTTGTTCCTGTATCCCCCCATGCGGGCTTTTAATTACAAAGGATTTAAGGGGTTGTAAAAGTTCTGATTTTTTAAAATAAAAATTACATGTTATACTTACCTGCTCTGTGCAAGGGTTTTGCACAGAGCAGCCTCAAACCTCCTCTTTTGGGGTGCCCCATCGGCGCTCCTGGCTCCTCCCCTTCATCATGTGCCCCACGAAGAGTCGCTTTCCATGGGCGCACCTGTGCGAGCGCACTCCTAAGTCCAGCTGCTGCATCCATTGACACAGACAGCGGGACTTGCCCCCCCCCCCCCCACTCCCATGTCACTGGATTTGATTGAGAGCAGAGTGAGCCCATGGCTTCTGATGCTATCTCTCTATCCAATGAGAACAGAGACAGCGGCTAGAGCCACTGGGCTCATGTACATCGCTAGAACGGATGGGCTCAGGTAAGAAAAAGAGGGGGCTCCTCTGTGGGCAGTTGCAATAAATAAGGTTTTTCAGCTTAATGCATAGAATGCTTTAAAGTCAAAAACCCTGAGACTTTACAATCCCTTTAACTATAAGTGCACTGAGACTTTACAATCCCTTTAACTATGAGTGCACTGAGTAGTGCGCTCACAGCCTAATCAAACTACAATTAAATCTGCCATAGTAGAAGACAGGATCTGTAATTTTTTCATTCAAAATACTCTGTGTATGAAGGACGTGGCTGTGTGGGTGAAGCCTGTACAGTTGTGCTGTTTTTAAAAGTGACAACAGGTGAGGGGAGAGGATCCTCTGTCCGCTGTAACAGAACGGGGAGCTTTGGTAGCAGGAGGGGGATTATAGGAGCATGTTACATAATACACCCTAATTATGGGTTTAACAAGTTAAGGGGAACTTATCTTGTTTTGAACTGGTCTGACCTCTGCAGTCATTTTTTACCACTTGCAATTTGAAATGTAATATTACACTAAGGTCATTCTCACACATTTGTAGTTTAAAATGTGTGCCAGAATACACTAAATGCGTGTGCCATCTAAAATAACGTTACAGATAAGAATCTGTTTACAGACCACACTTTTTTAAAATCCATTTTTTGTCCACTTTCATGCTTTGTGTGGCCCATAAAAGTCAACGATAATGTACCAATAACGACGCACGTGTAATAAATTTTGCATTCTTAGCCCCCCCCCCCAAAAAAAAAAATGAAAACATTATAATGAGCAGCACATTGGCTAAGTGGTTAGCACTTCTACCTAGCAGCATTAGGGTGGTAGGTGTGATAGGTTTGCGTTTCCTCCCACAGTCCAAAGACATGCTGGTAGGTAAATTGGCCCTAGTATGTGTATGTTTGAATGCAAGTTAGGAACCTTATATTGTAGGCTCATTGAGGGCAAGGATTGATGTGAATATGCAATATATGTATAAAGCACTGCAGAAATTAATGACACTATTTACATACCCATAATATATAAAATACTAAATAGAATAAAAATGTGCATTAAACATGTGTAAAATGCACAGCAACTCACATTGAAAACTAGGGATGAGCTTCAAGTTCATGTCAAACGTAAGCTTGAATAAATTGGCTTTTTTCGCAGGAACTTCGAGTTCCTGCATTATCATGGACTCTGACCTCTGATTTCAATGAATCACCTGTTGGCCAGGGGATTTGAACCCCACAGCCACATCATTGCAAGCCTGGTATTCTACCATCTACACCACCACACTCTCCCTAAATTTTATCTCATCCACTGTGTGTAGGGTGAGATAGGAATTAGTTAGGCAGGGAAAGTATGTTCAACCTAAGCGTGTTCAACCTAAGCGTGTTCAACCTAAGCGTGTTCAACCTAAGCATGCTTGATGGTGGCATAGCTGGTAGAACACCAGCCTTGCTAATGGCAGGGTTGTGGGTTCAAATCCCTTGGCATGCGGGTGATTTAAAAGGGGAATTCTATAGTTAATAAATACATTTCTGGCAGGGAGAGAGATTTTTTTGCTTTTTACAGTTTGTTGAGATCAGTGCAGTGTATACCACAAAGTTATATATATATATATATAGGCACTTCAGTTTATATCAGTTTATCTCAGTATTGCTGAAAAAAATGGCGTGGGGTCCCCCCCAGTCCATACCAGGCCCCTCGCACCAAAATTAAAAAAAAAATGGCGTGGGGTTCCCCTTACAATCCATACCAGACCCTTTTCTGAGCACACAGCCTGGCTGGCCAGGATGGGGGTGGGAGCGAGCGAGCGCCCCCCCTCCTGAACCATACCAGGCCACATGCCCTCAATATGAGGGGGGTGGGTGCTTTGGGGCAGGGGGGGGCTCTGCCCCCCCACCCCAAAGCACCTTGCCCCCATGTTGATGGGGACAGGGGTCTCTTCCCGACAACCATGGGCTGTGGTTGTGGGGGTCTGTGGGGGGAGGCTTATCGGAATCTGGAAGCATCCTTTAACAAGGGGGCCCCCAGATTGCGCCCCCCTATGTGAATGGATATCAGGTACATCGTACCCCTAACCATTCACCAAAAAAGTGTACAAAAAAAATAAAGACAAAAGCCAATTTTGAAAAAATCCTTTATTAAAAAATAAAAAAATAGTGTCCCCCGATGATCAGTCGCCCGCCCGCCCGCCCGCCCGCCCGAAAAATAGTAAAAAAAAAAGAAGCTCCTGCTTCTATGGACGCTTTCCATGCTCTGAGCTGTTTTTATTGTGAAAGCTCTTTTATAGGCATCTGACGTCACAAGCCACCACACAATGCACTGCTCAGGTACAGTGAATAAATTACTGACGTCACTAATTTAGGACTTTTCTAAAACTGGCTTTTGTCTTCCTTTTTTTTTTTTGTACACTTTTTTGGTGAATGGGTAGGGGTATGATGTACCCGATATCCATTCACATAGGGGGGCATGATCTGGGGGCCCCTTGTTAAAGGGGCTTCCAGATTCTGAAAAGCCCCCCCACAGACCCCCACAACCACAGCCCACGGTTGTCGGGAAGAGACCCCTGTCCCCATCAACATACCAAAGCACCCACCCCCCCATGTTGAGGGCATGTGACATGGTATGGTTCAGGAGGGGGGTGCTCGCTTACCCCCACCCCCATCCTGGCCAGCCAAGCTGTGTGCTCGGATAAGGGTCTGGTATGGATTTTAGGGGGAACCCCACACCATTTTTTTTTACCTGTATTGCCAGGAGCCAACAATACATTACAGCCTCAAACAAGTTTAAATGACATTTTTTTCCTTTAGAAATGTCAGTATTGCTGCAGCAGACTACAAACATCGCACAAATTAGCTACTTTACAGGCACATTAAAGGGGCCCCCCAGGCACAATATTTAAAGGAATTTTCTATTTTTATTGTTTTACTTTAAGCATTATTAAAATCACTGCTCCCGTAAAAACGATAGTTTAAAAAAAAATTTGCGTTGATTCATGTCCCTCAGAGCAGTACTCAAGTCCTCATACACTTTTTTTGGGCCAATAACTTGCACACTAAGCCTCATAGGGTGCCACCCTGGGAGGAATGGGTTTGGATTTCCAAATTGAATGAAGGAAATGGGAAATTTGTTGAAAACTGAAGTGTTCAGCAGCTGGCATTTTGAGTTTAGATTTACAGTGTGAAAGGGAGATCGGGCCCAATCCGGTGAAGAAATTTCATATTCTATACAACCCCTTATCTAGCCACCATTTAAACAAGGTAATGTTCAGGCCAGGAGGGAAGTGGGGGTTTTGGAACAAGAGAGCCAGAGGGCGTATGGGGGAGATGATTTTGGGTCTACCCCCGGAGCCTGTCCCAGAGAGAGAATGAGTGTGAGAGAGTAGATGCTAGAATTGCTGGACGATACTTCGAGTGACACCACAGGAGGTAGTCTAGTGTATGGAGAGGGACTGCTGGATGTTCCATATTGACCCAGTCTGGTTTTACTCCACGAGAGTACACAACTGATATTTGCGCCAACTGTGCCGCCTGATAATACCAGCATAGGTTAGGAAGTCCCAGACCTCCCTGTGTTCTAGTTATGAATAAGATGTCCCTAGAAAAGGGAGCCTTTCGAGCCCCAAATGAACTTGAATATTCGAGACTGGAACTTGCGAAGATGAGTGCTATTGATGGGAATGGGAAGTGATCTAAAATAATACAGGATACGGGGTAACAGGGTCATTTTGACGGGCTATCCAAGAGATTGGTAAGTGTGACCAAGTGCGGATGTCCAATTCCAGTTTAGAGTAGAGTGGGGGATAGTTAGCCTTAAATACGAGGTCAATTTTCCTCATTAGCGTGACCCCCAAGTATGGTATGGACTGTTCGCTCCACGAGAATGGAAAGTGATCTTTTAGATTCGCTATCACTGGGGTTGGAATGTTTATGTTCAGAGCCTTCAATTTGGCCATATTTACCTGTAATCCGGAAACTGTTCCGAAAGTTGTTAAGAGCTTGCAAACATTGGGAAGGGAAATCAGCGGGGACGTGATAAATAAGAGTAAATTATCTGCGAACAAGGCACATTTGTGAGTGCCCTGGGCGCATTGGACTCCATAAATGTTAGTGTCATTTCTGATAGCTAATAGTGTTTCAATTGCAATTGCAAATAGGAGGGGGGAAAGAGGACATCCCTGGCGAGTACCTCTAGAAATCTGTAAAGATTCTGAGTAACAGCCTTGGAATCTGACTTTAGCATTGGGGTTGGAGTATAACGATTTCAAAATATTAACAAACCGTGCGCCAAAGCCCCAAGTATCCAATATGGAAAACAAGAATGACCAAGAAATAGAGTCCAAGGCCTTCTGTAGATCGATAGAAAGGAGAATGCCCTCCTGGGATGGACCCTCGTCCCACCCTGATTGCAACAAAGAGATCACATCTATAGCGCGTCTAATTCGATCGGGGCCTTGTCTACCCGGGATGAATCCTACCTGGTCTTTATGAATGTATTGGGCAATGAAGGAAGAAAGTCGCTTAGCCAAGATCTTAGTTAATATTTTGAGGTCATTATTTATAAGCGAAATCGGCCTATAATTTCTGACCTCACTAGAGTCCTTTCCAGGCTTGGGTATTACCGTAATATATGCTGCATTAAGAGAACTATCCAGTTGTGGCTTTGTGCGAAGCTCATTGAACAATCTCGCCAGGTAGGGGGCCAGAATCAAACTAAAGGATTTATAGTATAAAACTTAAAAGCCATCAGGACCAGGGGCAGAGCTACCCCTAATGTCCTTAATGACTAATTAAATTCCTTCCACCGATATGGGGTTCTCTAATAAGGCACGATGTTCATCAGTCAGTTTAGGGAGAGGAATAGCTAGAAACGAGTGGAGTTGAGAGGGCCATCGCTGTAAAGGTCAGTGTAGAAGTCTTTAAAGGCCTTCGATATATTCTGGGGGTTACGCGTTCCAGTATCATTCGGGAGTTTCACAAGTGGGGGAGCCTGTAATAGCAGTTTGGCTGAGAGAGTGGAAGCCAAATGAGAGCCGATTGTATCTCTTTGAAAATAGAAGTGCGCTCCCGTCCAACAGAGACTTTTGTCAGCTTTGGCCGTTAAGGCCAAATTAAGTTGAGTTCTAGCCGAGTCCAGCTTGGATATGGGAACTAAGGTAGGGTTACATTTATGACGCTGATTGAGTGAAATGAATTCGGATTCTAGACGTGTCAAGTCAAGTCGTCTTTCCTTGAGTATCTGCGATGAAACTCGGATAAAGGCTCCTCTAATGGTGCCCTTGTGGGCCGCCCAGAGAACGCCCAGAGAGGTGTCTCCCATATCATTAATAGAGAAGTATTCTCTAATCTCTTTTCCAATCTGTGTCTTTCTGGTTGGGTCTTTAAGGAGGGATTCGTTAAGCTTCCATTGATCATGTAGTGGACGGTTATGAGGGCTCTGCATAATGTAACCAACGCGTGGTCAGACCACGCGGAGTCCCTAATGAAGGATTTCAAAGCTAAAGGCGTGAGGTATGCTGGGAGAAAAGGAATGATGCAGTGTCGTATAGAAAGTGTAGTCCTTTTGGGTGGGGTTGAGTTCTCGCCAAATGTCAATTAAGCCTTGGTCATGTATGAGCTTGGCTATGTGTGTACTACGTTTAGTAGGGCAAACAGATTGGGAGCCCAATGGCCTCTTCTTTTTAATTCCCGTGTCAAAAGCAACATTAGAGTCCCCCCCCCCCCCCAAATCACGGAGCCCTCAAGCATAGGTTGCAGTGTGCGGAAAAGCTGAGAGAAAAATGGGCTCTGTGCTTATTTAGGAGCATAATAAGATATAAAAGTGAAGATGTGGTCATCTATGGTCGCCTTAACCAGAATATATCTACCCTCTGGGTCTCTAGGTTCCATTATGGGGGAAAATTTACACCTGTGGGAGAAAGCAATAGCCACTCCCTTTGTCTTGCCTTCAGCATTGGCCAGAAAAAACAGGGGGAATTTAGGGTGGATAAATTTGGGGTTGCACAAGTTAGGAAAGTGAGTTTCTTGGAGGAAAATCACATCAAAGTTTTGGCTATGATAATATTGAAACGCTTATCTGCGTTTCACAGGAGAGTTAAAGCCCTGAACATTATGTGTCCCTATCTTCACGAGACCGCAAGTCACCTACTTGAAGCGAACACCTGGCGTCCAACGAAGCTCAACAGAAGAGTAGGGGCTTTGTGCAGCATCTCGTGGTTGCGACCTGTCAGGAAAACTGAAACAGAGAGAAGTATGAGAGAAAAGAAGGGAGAAGCAAGAAAGAGAAAAAACAAATAAAAAAAAATTCCGCCGCCAGGGGGGCAAGGGGAAAGAGTCCATTGCCACCATAGGGAAGAATGTACCAAAAATCTCCCAACGAGGGGAGGGACTCCACCCAGGGAGTCAGAAAAAACCTAGACTCCGAGGTAGGAGAAGGCGTCAGCTCGCTGATCCGGCTGCTGTACCCCAGAGCAAAAAAACAGTGGAAACATAGTTAAGATGTAAAATCTGGTAAATGGCAACCGCCAGCAATGTCATAATAACCGGCAAAAACGGGGGGAGGGGGTGGGGGGAGGAGGGTTTGCAATCCTGGGGAGAGATTCAATGTAGGGAGCAATCATGAGGTTTGTGAAGCTCAAAAACAAAAATTAAAAAGAGAGAGTAAGTTTGTGGGCAAAAGAAAAAAATACAATTAAAAGTTCAGGTCAGAGTCTGGAGGAGGATCTCCAACCGGCAAAAGGAGAATCCAAAGCAGGCTTGGGTTTCAGTAAAAACCGAAAGTCCAAAGGATGTAAGAAACTGTGACTGGTGCCAAGGGGCTCGTTCAGCCGGGATGGTTCGAATCCTTGGACCGCTTGGTCTTGGGCTTCTGCCAGAGGGGTGTCAGCGGGCTGGTCGGCATCTGGCAATTCTCTGCTGTATTAGGCGACTCCGGTGGAGGTGAGGAGGGGGTCCTGGAGATGAGTCCCAAGTCCAGAAGCAATCGTTCGTCCTCTGGGAGGGTAGCAAAAGAACAGTTCTTATTCTTGAAAAAAAACTTCAGTTTAAATGGAAATAGCCACCAGTATTTGATTTCTTTCTGGGTCAGAACAGAGAGAAGGGGTTTCAAAGCTCTGTGTTTTTGAATCGTGTAGGATGAGAGGTCTGCAAATATTTGAATGGGACAGCGCTCAATATTATATGTGCGATTCAAAAGCATAAAACACAAATCATAATAAAAATCACAATAAAATTCACAATGAAAATCAATTGTGGGCTACTCCCAGTGATTAAAAGTAAAGTGACTGTGCAACTGTAAATAAATAAGTACAAAATATAATCCTTGAAATTATAGTCCTTAAACTTGAAAGTGCAAGTGCAAATGTTCTATAAATCAAAGTAATTGCAGTGCTTGGTGTTCAAAAAAGGTGCATCCTTCATGCAAATGAGGGAAGAAAAAGGAATCCATCACCAGATGCCCCACTCACCCACTTCCTTATGGCTTGATCGTATAGGGCTTGAGTGAATTATTCGGTGGAACCCACACCAGTCCTTCCCATACAGCGGAGAAACTCCCGAGGCTTTAAAAGAGAGCGGGGGAGACGAGAGTCTGACCGAATACCGGGATTTCTTTGGAGGTTATCACTTACCCATGCTAGACCCCAAAAGGGTCATCTGGTAAGTGAGTGGGGCATCTGGTGACGGATTCCTTTTTCTTCCCTCATTTGCATGAAAGATGCACCTTTTTTGAACACCAAGCACTGCAATCACTTTCAAGTTTAAGGACTATAATTTCAAGGAATATATTTTGTATTTATTTATTTACAGTTGCACAGTCACTTTACTTTTAATCACTGGGAGTAACCCACAATTGATTTTCATTGTGATTTGTATTGTGATTTGTGTTTTATGCTTTTGAATCGCACAGATAATATTGAGCGCTGTCCCCTTTGTTTCACATTTCACAAACACATTGTTGTTTTTTGACTAGCAGCTCATTTTTATAATTTAGAATTGACACTTATTAGTCCTAGGCGCTGTCACGTGAGTAACAATTAGTCACTTACACTTTTCTTTTTTTTAAATATTTGAATGGGTTTTTCCTGGAATGTAAGATTGGATAAGGCTCTGGCACGTTTCATTACTTCCTCTTTCACAGAAAAGTAATGTGGTTTGACCACTATAGCCCCGTACACACGTACCAATCGTCGGCCATAAATATTCGGCCAACGACCGATCGGCCGATTGTAGGCTTGTTAGTATGATGCTTCCGACAGCCGACAGCGCATTTTCGGCCGCACAGAATCTGTCATGCAGGCATTAAGATTTTTGTTGGCCAACACCAGAACGGCCGATTGTTCGCCAGTCAGTACAGACTTCGGCCGACAATCAGCAGATTTGCAAGACTGGGCATGCTCAGAGAAGAAAAAAGACACGGAAAGTTAACCATCACATGACATCACTTCTGCAGTCGGCTGTTGTTGGTCGACAAGATTCGTGTGCAGTCTTTTGCACTTTTCAGCGGACAGGACAGCCCTGGACAAAAGACGGCCGATCGTTCGGCCGACAATCGCTACGTGTGTACGGGGCTTATGTCTCTGGAAAGCCGATCAGATCTGGGAGGGCCGAGAGCCCTGTGAGCTCTATCCAGTTCCAGCTTATGTTGAGGTAAATCTGGAATCAGGTTTTTGAGGAGAGAATGCACTATCTCTGTAGTATCAGTAAAGTTTTCAGGGATCCCCCTTATCCTAAAGTTATAGCAATGTGTTCTGTTCTCCAGATCATCAATCTTTGACATTGCAGAGTCCAGCTGATCATGCAGAGTTTGGATAAGATCAGTATTTTGGTTGGTCCTGGTGACCGTTTGATCAAGTTTGGATTCAATTGCTTCAATCCTGGATCCTATATTATTCAAATTAGCCTTTATCTCCCCTGTAATCTTTGCAGCAGTGACAGAGAGCCCCCTATCTAGCAGTTCTGAAAATGTTACAAATAAAGTGGCTAAATCAAGCTGAGCTGTGGGTATAGGTTCCCTGAGGGAACAATGAGGATTGCTGGCCTCCATAGGGGATAGGAGGAGGTCATCCAGAGTGTGACCGATTAAAGACTCCGTGGATGCTGGGGATGGTTGAGGGGAAGATAAAGTGTCTCCAGGGGGTCCCTGTGTAGTAGGGAATGGCTGGGGGTCCATAAGATTTTGTGAGGAACCCTGATGTAGATCGTATGGCCGGCAGGGCTGTGGAGCGTCTGCCATCTTGGGCGGGTAGGCCTCAAAGTTATAAAGTTCTGACCGGGCCAATCCGAGCATCGATTCCAGTACCTGGGGGGTCCGGGTGAAGGCAGGGAGGGATATCAAGATGCCGGGCTTTGTAGCGGTGTTGGATGGCTGCAGATGCTGCTGGACGGGGCGCGATGCAGCCGGATCAGTGCGGAGCTCCCGGTCTAAGCGTCCATGTTTGTCTTTTTTTTTTTAAACCACTGGTAATGTTGCTATTTTTAAGCTGTCTACACAAAAGTAGATTTTTTAATGAAAATTTTCAGTACATTCAATGGCTTAAAAAAATGTTCCAAAAGACTTCAAAATTTAGTTTAGTTTAATTATTCAATTTTGGAACAACTGTACTTTACTGAAAGAAAGCCACATACACTGTTATAAATTTGTCCGTTCAAAAGAAATTTTCTTTCCTGCACCTTCAAATTTTCCATCCAGCTCCTTCAAATTTTCTCATCACTGCAGTTGAAAATGAATGTCAATTTGACCATACTAAGAATTAGAAAATCAAAGAAATGTTCTCATCCAATTCAGCTCTTTGAACGTATGTTGTGTGGATTTTATTCAGTCAAGCTTATGGTTTAAAAGTGAAAGTGATACAGATTATATTTAAAGAGCTAGTGGTACAGTGCCCCCCCCCCCTTCCCTCCTACCAGCAGTCCCCTCTCCTTCCATGGTTCTTGGCCTCTCTCACTTTTATCAGGAACCTGGGATGACAAGAGCTGGCTTCAGGGGGGAGAGCGATGTAAAACCAAGGCAAATCCATGCCTTGATTTCACATGTAAACAATGAAACCGGAAGCAACTTTATTTCAGATCCACCATTTCCTGGCCGGTACAGCCAGGGGACACATCTAACCAAGCCGGACTGTGTTTGGTTGGATGTTGTGAAGGGCAGGGGAGACATTCGGGTGTATTAGACCCCTAAGGTCTCCATAAAGATTATCTGTCCAATGCTATCACATAAGGGTTTAATAACTCTTTGTGATAGTAATCAAGTAAAAGTCAATAAATAAAAAGTTAAAAAAATATAATAAAATGTTTTTAAAAAAAATAAAACATGACCCCAATTGCCCCGCATACATGCACAAATGCAAGCCCAGGGTGTGCACGTATATGTAAACCGCACTTGCACCACACAGGTGACATATCACCATGAAAGTCAGAATGAGAGCAATAAACACTCTAAACTGATGAGCTGTAAGCTTCACCTATGGTGATTTTTGGGCAAGTTGGTTTCTTCTGATATCACAGTTGCACGCAATTTTAAGATGTAACATGTTTGGTATTTCTTTTCTTGACACAACCTAATCTTAAGAATTTTACACAAAATAGGTAATACAGTATATTGTGTGTGTTTGCTCTAAAATTAATTTTATTATATTTGTTCCTGAAACTTTGCTTTATTATAAACAGATGCAAAAATATCATGTGACATAAAAAATTATAACTATAATCTTTTTATTCTTCATGGCTTCTTCTTTCAGAAGATATATAATATTCTGGAGGTTTAAGTCATTTTTTTGCTAAAAACGTGTGCAAAAGTGAAGATACTTTGCTCTAGAGCTCAACTCGTTAAAACAAACGTTTTACTAGTGTATATATAGACAGCTATAGACAGCAACATTTTTTTTTTTTTGGAAGTGGCACCCGGATTTGAACAGACAGCAACATTTTAAAAAATGAAATGAAAAGTATAAAAACATTTTGTAACTATATAAATAATAAAAGGGGTAAAAGTGTTTTTTTTTTTTGTACCAGTCAAAAACAGAACATGGCAGCTGATCTTGACTGCCACTTTTTTTTTGTTTTATCCTCAAAATGAAAATAACCAGCCTGGGCCATGGGAGTCTAGTCTGCTTATCTTTTTGTCCTTGTTTGCTCTTCTCCTGCCTGTATAATCTATTCCATCATTTTCTGCTACCTGGCCATCCCCATGTGTTGTAGAAGAGAGGGCACAGGGACAAGATGATGTTTAGGCCTAGGACTTTTTTGTAAGGGTGTTTACATTGCCGCCCCTGCCAGTGTTAGCTTCACCAGGTCAGGAGACACCTCACAAGTAAAAACATTACTTGTGGCCAGCCTTCCCACTTAAATATGTCCTGCTGCTGGCCAGTTTTAGGGCCTGTCCACACTGATCTGCAGCCCAAACTTCTGCTGCCTGCACAACGATTTGGGCTGCAGAGCAGTGCAACAGGGGGTGGGGTGATGCACATTGCATCGCATCACACAGTTACCTTTTTTAACAAACTTTATTTAAAGTGTACAATGTG
Organism: Pelophylax lessonae; assembly: GCF_965119305.1. NCBI lineage: Eukaryota > Metazoa > Chordata > Amphibia > Anura > Ranidae > Pelophylax > Pelophylax lessonae. The sequence goes on along the minus strand of NC_138777.1, from coordinate 105,637,579 downwards.
ACACTTCATTTGCATCACTACACAAAAGTGAGGTGCGGTGTACTTCTGTACCATTATGTAAAGGACTGAGCAGAGAGGTGCAATATTATGCAAACGTATTACATAATATCACACTGCTTTGGAATGCAGTGTAACACTGCATTCTGGAGTAAACATGACACACAGAAAACTGTGCCATTGACGACACTTTTTTCCATGAAGAAAAATGCAGGTCACTGCACCTAATGTGAATGGGCCCCTAAACTGCTGTGTCATCTTTGGTCTCCTAATTCTTTTAGTAAAACACCTGCCTGTATCTGGATGTCCAGTCTTTAGCTTTTTTTTTTTTACCTACAATGGGTATGTCTTTATTATAAAATATACTGAAAACATTCATCACAAGTCTGTCTCATTTCACTTTTATAATTTAATCTTCTTTGTTTATGAAAATAGATAGTAGGGATAGAACGATTTTCGGCAAGGCCGATATATCGGTGGCCGACATGCACTTTACCCGATATATCGGTATTGGCCCTGGAACTGGCCGATATTGCCAAGATTTTTGTGATGTCATTCTGCCTTCTCAGGCCTCCTCCCTAGCCTTGGACAGCCTCATCTGGAGTCAGGACTAGTCTTGCGGGAGTGTATACACCCACCCACAGCAGCCTGGTGCCAGCCAGCCACCCACATCCACAGGCCCTGTACCAGCCAGCCACAGGGACTGTACTAGCCAGCCAGCCACCCACAGACCCTGTACCAGCCAGCCACCCACAGGCCCTGTACCTGCCAGCCACAGGCACTGTACCAGCCAGCCAGCCACAGGCCCTGTACCGGCCAGCCACCCACAGCCTCTGTGCCAGCCACCCACCCACCACAGGGTGCCAGATAGCCACCCACCCACCACAGGGTGCCAGACAGCCAGCCACCCACCACAGGGTGCCAGACAGCCAGCCACCCACAGGCCCTGTACCAGCCAGCCACAGGCACTGTACCAGCCAGCCGCCCACAGACCCAGGACCAGCCAGCTGCCCACAGCCACTGTGCCATCCACCCACCTACCACAGGGAGCCAGCCAGCCACCCACCCACCCACCACATGGTGCCAGCCATCCACCACAGGGTGCCAGCCAGCCAGCCAGCCACCCACCACAGGGTGCCAGCCAGCCAACCAGCCACCCACCCACCACAGGATGCCAGCAAGCCAGCCATTAAGCATTAAACAAAAATTACTAAGTTCAGTACCAGATTTGTGTCAAAAATTGTCTTTATTTTTCAAAACTTTAAATGTACAAAATATTGGCCCATATTGGCCGATACCGATACGTTGTGACCAAACTATCGGTATCAGTATTGGCCCTGAAAAAAACATATTGGTCTATCCCTAATAGATAGTGTTAAATAAAAATGAATTGTAGCATTTATTTGATTGACAGGAAATAAAGCTCTAGTTAGAGAAATGCAGTTATTTCATGTTCAGTAAATTTGACCAGAACCCCGGCCTTCCTTTTCTTCCTTACTGCCAACTAGACATGGGCCAAACACCCCCCTGTTCGGTTTGCAGCAGAATTCCTGAACAGGGTAAAAGTTCTAAACCCAAACGGTGAACCCCATTAAAGTCTATTGGAGCTGAACAGGAAAAATCGTAGTGAGTGTACAGCTTGTATAACAGTGTAAATTTGCTGTCCCTTCAAAATAACTCAAGACACAGCCATTAATGTGTAAACCGCTTGCAACAAAAGTGAGTACACCCCTAAATGAAAATGTTCAAATTGGGCCCAAAGTGTCAATATTTTGTTTGGCCACCATTATTTTTCAGCACTGCCTTAACCCTCTTGGGCATGAAGTTCACCAGAGCTTCACAGGTGGCCACTGGAGTCCTCTTCCACTTCTCCATGATGACATCACAGAGCTGGTGGATATTAGAGACCTTGTGCTCCTCCACCTTCCGTTGAGGATGCTCCACTGATGCTCAATAGGGTTTAGGTCGGGAGACCTGCTTGGCCAGTCCATCACATTTACCCTCAGCTTCTTTAGCAAGGCAGTGGTCATCTTAGAAGCCTGTTTGGGGTTGTTATCATGTTGGAATATTGCCCTGCGGCCCTGTCTCCAAAGGGAGGGGATCATGCTCTGCTTCTGTATGTCACAGTACATGTTGGCATTCATGGTTCTCTCGATGAACTGTAGCTCCCTGGTGCCAGCAGCATTCATGCAGCCCCAGACCATGACACTCCCACCACAATGCTTGACTGTAGGCAAAAAAAACACTTGTCTTTGTACTCCTCACCTGGTTGCCGCCACACAGGATTGACGCCATCTGAACAGATACGTTTATCTTGGTCTCATCAGACCACAGAACATGGTTTCAGTAATCCATGTCCTTAGTCTGCTAGTCCTCAGCAAACTGTTTGCGGGCTTTCTTGTGCATTATCTTTAGAAGAGGTTTCTTTCTGTCATGACAGCCATGCAGACCAATTTGATGCAGTGTGCAGCGTATGGTCTGAGCACTGACAGGCTGACCCCCCACCCCTTCAACCTCTGCAGTAATGCTGGCAGCAGTCATATTTCTATTTCCCAAAGACAACCTCTGTATATGACGCTGAGCACATGCATTCAACTTCTTTAAGCGTTAAACCGCTGTAGGGTCTTGGCCACCATGCTGCAGCTCAGTTTCAGTGTCTTGGCAATTTTCTTATTGCCTAGGCCATCTTTATGTAGAGCAACAATTTCAGATCTTCAGAGAGTTCTTTGCCATTAGGTGCCATGTTGGACTTCCAGTGACCAGGATGAGAGAGTGAGAGCAATAACACCAAATTTAACACACCTACTCCCCATTTGCACCTGAGACCTTGTAACCCTAACGAGCCACATGATACCAGGGAGGGAAAATGGCTAATTGGGCCCAATTTGGACATTTTCGCTTAGGGGTGTACTCACTGTTATTGCCAGTGGTTTAGAGATTAATGGCTGTGTTTTGAGTTATTTTTAGGGGACAGCAAATTTACACTGTATACAAGCTGTACGCTCACTACTTTACATTGAAGAAATTACACTTTGCTACAATGTTGTGAAAAGATAACAAGAAAACATGAAGAGTCGGTTCACACTGGGGCGACCTCTCAGGCGACCTGGTCGCCTGACAGGTCGCCGTAGGTCGCCTGCCATAGAGAAGCTATGGACCCGTTCTAATAGGAGCGACACAAGTCGCTCCAACTTAGAAAAAGGGTCCGGAGCTTCTTTGGGGCGACCCGGATCAACCTGCATTGACTTCAATGTTATGAAGTCCGTGCCGGCCGCTCCGAGGTCGCGGTGCGAGCAGCGCACCGCGACTTGTGAGGTCGCCCCGGCAAGTCGGATCGCTCTAATGTGAACCGGCTCGAAAAGATATAATAAAATATTTACAAAAATGTGAGGGGTGTACTCACTTTTGTGAGATACTGTATATTCAGAGTACCTTCATCCTAAAACTATGGAAAATAAGTGGGTTGAGGCATGGATGGACTTTTATAGTACCGTATAAGAGCTTATATTCTTTTTAAAGAAAATACTTTTCTTTGAAATAGATTTTTTATTCAAAATATATTAAAATCAGAAAAAAACATCAGCAATAAACATTTTTTGTCTTATTTGCTTAATTTGAATTGTTACATAGGATGACCTCAAAGTCATAGCCATTGATTAACATCATTTGAAGGCTGGACGCTCAACATGTTTCATGGGAAAACATTTTGCTGCTTCTTCAGGAGCTTTATAGCACACATAGAGACACAACAAAAATTGACATCTATTGCACCTTGGTTACATGAACGTTTAGGGAGACGTGCTCGTGAAGATTGGGTGTTGGACAATCGTGAAGTGACCCGGAGCGGGACCACCCATAAGAAGAACCGGGATACACGCCTGTCACAGCGAATGTGGGAGTCACACCGCCGGGGGAAATACTTAGCCTTAAAAACTTGATCCAAAAGGTTGATTAAATCAGCATTAAAGATGGTACAACGATCATAAATCAATGGATCAATACTCAAGGATAATATATTGCTTCTGATCAAGACTTTATTGTCATATGTCTTGCATTTTTGACATTTTTTATTTGTGAAATAAATGTATTTATTTTAAACACTTATATACCTTTCTTTCTGCCTAAAAAGTCCCATTGGGGGGGTCCCCTTTTTTTGTTTTGATACTGACTGGGATGTGGCAGATAGTCCTTAGGACAAACACAAAACAGAGCTCTTTATTCTTTTTCACAGTTTGATGTGGAGTATTTACTATTTGTGGTGGATGTAACATTGATTGTATCAGACCTTAAGGGTCCTGTAATGGATGAATGTATAAATGAATGGTTGGTATAAAGGCGGCATAGGGACAAAGAATAACATTATACAACAAATCATTTTAACAGTACATTTTAACAGTATATGACAGATCATTTTAGCAAGTTGGAATTATGGACCCTATTGGGAATGGTAGTATGATATAGTGTGATGGGGTGGACTCGGGTATCTAAAGAATAAATCCAAAATGTTCCCCTTTCGCAGAGACACTTGAAGTGTTGTGCTACGAGGAGGGTACAAGGCATGGCTTCCAGGATCCAAACAAATAGACCTTCAGATAATTGGTCATAACATTCAGTGAAGTAATGAGGGACACTGTGTTTGTCGAACCCTTCTTTCACAAGCCTGAAATGCTCACCAAACCTCTTTCTCAATGTGCGTTTTGTGCATCCCACATTTAATAACCAACATGGGAACTTGTGGCAGTAAAAACAACAAATTCAATTGAACAGATGAAGAAGTGGGGGAGGGTATAGGTTTTGCCTTAGTGGACAAAGTATTTTTGTTCATGTCAGACGTGTTTGCAGGTAAGGCATTTCAACTTCTGGCATTGGTGCATGTTCTGTGTACCTCATACTCATTCAAATAAGGGGGGCGGGACCTGGGGGCCCCCTTGTCAAAGGGGGCTTCCAGATTCCGATAAGCCCCCTGCCCGCATACCCCATGACCTCCGGCTACTGTTGTGGGGATGAGGCCCTTGCCCCCATCAACATGACAAGGGGGAACAAGGTGCTTTGGGGTGGGGGAGCAGAACCTTTTTGCCACAAAGCACCCACCCCCTATGTTGAGGGCATGTGGCCTGGTATGGTTCAGGAGGAAGAGGCTGCTTGCTCACCTCCCCCTTTCCTGACCCGCCATTCTGTATACTGGGAGTCTGGTATGTATTTTGGAGGGGGACCTATGCTGTTTTTTTTTCTTTTTTTACAATTTTGTTTGCTGGCTTTTTTTTATTTATTCAGCTGTCAGTGGGGAAGCCCATTGACAGCTGATGACTCATCCATTGTTAAAGATTCCCAGCCCTGCTCCTTAACAACCAGCTTTTAATGCACCCTGATTGGGCAAAGCTTTGCCCAATCAGGGAGCATAATTCACTGTGCAGCACACAGTGCATTGCAGGGAATTAGGCGGGGCAAAAACCTGCCGAACACCCTGCAAATTTGGGTGTTTCCCAAATGGGGCGAACAGCCAATGTTCAGGCCTAGCTCATGCTCGAGCTGAACCGTTGGCCCAATTCAACTGCCAGCAATATGGTTACATTTAATGAAGGTACAACATTTAGCAACTCACATGGTTGATGATTAAAACAGGCACATCTAAGTATGCAGGCATCCAGAGAAAAGCTGTCCACATAGACCATCCTCTGCACCGCCATCTACATCATCCCTTCCATGCTGTGCTCCACAGGCGCCTCAAGCCTCACTTTCAGATCGCTTTACTGCAGGGTAGTCTTCCTGGTTGTGATTGCAGACTGACAGCGGTGAGAGCCGGTGGTAAGGACGGTCTATGTGGACAGCTTTACCCCGGATGCCTGCATTCTTAGATGTACCTCCTTTAATCATCAACCATGTGAGTTGCTAAATGTTTATGTAGCACCCTCCTAGGTAAGTGCTAGTGAGGGAGTATAGTGTTTGACTCTGTCTACCTATTAGAGGGGCTGCAGGCAAATCTATATTGCTCTTTGCTAACCAGAGAGCAGGATTTGTTAGTGAGGTCTGCTCATTGTGCTCAGTATGTGATTCATTGTGTCTAGAGAGTGTTTCACACTGGTCCCATAGGGAGGCATGTTGGACAGTGGGTGGAAATCTGACAAATGAATGCATAAGCTTTGATACAGTCCTTGTGATTGGCAGTGGCAAGTTTCCTCAGTGCATTCTAGGATACTGTATAAAAGCCAGGAGCACATGTGCTGCAGGGTCTTTGGCTGGAGGGCAGCTGCCTCCTTCTCTGTAGCTGTGGCACGTGGTCGCAGGAGGTAGTCCTGAAGGCTGGAGGATTGAATGAGAGGAGCTGAACCCAGAGATCTAGGAGAGCTGACTGAACGGGGACACTGGAAACCCTGGGAAAACAGTATCTTGAGTACAGGAACTCGTGTCAAGGGGCCTGACCTGAGGGGGGCCACCCCACGTGTTGGATAGTCAGAGGACGGGTGTCGGAAGTAAAGAGAGAGAGAGGATGCTGAGGAGAGTGTCCTGAAGACAATCAATAGTTCACCAAATTGTCTTAGGAAAGAGACTTAATTCTAATTCACCTTTAGTGACAGGGTGAATCAACAGCCTGGCTGTGCATGAAGATAGAAGTCCTCCAACATTGTGCATAGTTAATTTGGAGTATCCCATTGTTCTCTTCTCCTATCCATAATATATAATAAAACACAAAACAACCAAATACCCCTGGACTGATTATTGAAACGAGCCAAGGAAGGAGAACAAAATAACTGTATGCTGGTAGCCCAGGGGGACCCGGAAAGTGTGATTCTAGCAGTCCTTACAGGAGTAGTGCTACATTGAATCATATTGAACTATATTAAATGTAACCATATTGCTTCACTTAGAGGCGCCTCTCTTCTCTTTTATACTCTGTAGCTCCTGCTGGATTTTGCTTCTAATCCCCTTGTGAAGGCTTCCATTTGTGAATGGACATTTTATGGATACACAACCTATAACATTGCTAGAATCTTTTTATATGGACTATAAATTGAAGGACTCATGAATAAATGGTTGTGGAACGAATCATCTGAGTTTCCATGATTTTTTTTTATGGGGAAATTCGCTTTGATATAAGAGTGCTTTGGATTACAAGCATGTTTCCGGAACGAATTATGTTCGCAATCCAAGGTTTTACTGTATATCTAAAATATTTTATTCCGCTGCTGCAGATTTATTTATTTATTTATTTATTTTTTCGGCCCGTAAGTATGTGTAAAATATACGATGTGGCCCTCAAAATGAAAAGTTTGGAGACCCCTACTTTATGTCTACAAGACCCAATGGTATTGTACATCTGTATGGATGATATAAAGAAATACTGGGTAGAAAGTACTGAATGCACTTACAAAGAGACTAAATAAGAAACTTTCAAAGCCACCTTTAGAGGATCCCTTATCTCTGTGGTTAATTGCTACAGATATTAGTGATACAAAAAACCCTAGAACTTGAACAGCAGAGTAAAGAGGAAGATCGATTATATTTAATTTCTCCCATTCCTGATCAGACTTGGAGATAATAGATCGTATAAATTGTCAGAAGAGTATGTTGTTAATAGAAGCTACTTCAACAAATCCAGTTTTTAGGTTAGGTGACAAAAATGGTTATCTGTTGGTACCTTTAACTCAGTCTGATTATCTCCAATGTACCATTCCTGGAATTTATAATGCACATCAATCATCTGATACAACATACCCAGTCACCATTGAAGCTGCTTTCTTAGACTTTTATAGGAATATACAGATCCTCTACATAGATGATGAACTAGTAGGCAGTTATCTTTCTAAAATATCCCTGTCATTTCTGACTAATCAGCAGAGAGAGTTCTTGGACTTCCCCTTTACACCAGAGGAGATGGAGTTTGCCCCCTCAACTTTTCCTAAACATAAGAACCTGAGCAAGGATACATATCCAATGTTGCAATGCAACATTCAAAGACCAACTTATTCCACTTCTTCTCACTCTCTTTGAGAATACTCATGAATCTGGAGAAAAGATAACTTGTTTATCTAACCCCAAACAATCCCTGAAGATAATTATTTAATTAATAAAAGCATTTGAAACTTATTCTGGGTTTAAAGTGAAATTGGGGGAAGTCAATATTTTCTCTGTTGATAGAGATAAGACATAGAGGAACTGTAGTTCTCAATGGAGAACAAGTGCAGAGATACCTTTGCACTTGTAGTCAACTGGTACTTCCTCCAGCAATGTAGCTGAAGGAGTTGGAGAACAAATGTAATCCTGTTTGCTTTTATGTCACTAAGGGATGACAGTGCAGTGTCTTCTGATTCTTGAAGCTACACTGTATCACACTAAATGCACAAGTCCATTTTAGCTGCCCCTGACAGCCTGATCATTTTGCAGCCCAGCTTGACCACTGACCACAGTCTATGGGATCTCCAAGACTGGATTTAGACTTTAGATGAGCAATTTCTGTCTTCTGGATTTGTTAGTGCATTTTTTTTCTTCATTCTACATTAAAATTGTTTCACTATCAGTGGACTCTGTTTTTAGTAATGGTGTACTGTGCACATTATGATAACACAGCTCCTAGGAGCCCCAAATGCTTCTTTTGTGGTATAAATTTACTTCTGCTTCAAAAGCATCTCCCAAATATGTAAATGAAAGAATTGGTGTTTTTCCTCATGTCATCACTCAAAATCATATTAAAAGGAGGACTCTTGATCCTCTGTATGGTATTTATTGTTTTGTTTTGTTTGTTGTATATGTTTGCAGCTCCCTGTGCCCCCTTTTTACAATGTCTTGCCCTTTAGTCTTGAAAATGGGCAGAATGTGCTTTAAAGACCTTTATACTCCATAGGCTTCAATGTGATTTTATTTTACATAGTTACATAGTAGGTACGGTTGAATAAAGACAATAGTCCATCCAGTTCCACCTGTTTAGATCATGTACATGTGTCAGCGTTGATAGTTATATCCCATATCCCTGTATGTTTTGTTCTTTAGGAAGCATGTCCAAGAGTCTTTTAAAAATGACAATACTCCCTGCTGACACCACCAACTGTGGAAGAGAGTTCCACATCCTTATCACCCTGACAGTGAAAAACCTTCCCTGAGACTGAACCTTTTTTTTTTCCTACTCTCGGATTACAATTGAGGTATTTGTAAATTGCTATCATGTCCCTTTTCAAGCGTCTCTTCTCCAGTAAGAATACATTTAGTGCTTGTAGGCATTCCTCATAACTGAGGTCCTCCAATCCCCTTATTAATTTTGTTGCCCAACTTTGAAATCACTCCAGCTCCAGCACATCCCTTCTGAGGACCGGTGATCGGAACTGGATGGAATACTCCAGAAGTGGCATAACCAGAGTTTTATAAAGTGGCAGGATTATAATTTTATCTCTGGAGTATATCCCCTTTTTTTTATGCATGCTAATATTCTGCCGGCTTTGGTAGCTGCAGCTTGACATTGCATGCTATTGCTTAGTCTGTCTTCTACTAGGACCCCCATATGTTCTCCATCCTTGATTTCTCCAGAGGTTCTCCCCCTAGTGAGTAGTTTGCGTTTATGTTTTTAGCCCCCAAGTGCATTACCTTACATTTTTCCCACATTAAACCTCATTTGCCATGTGGTTGCCCACTCCATTATTTTGTTCAGCTCTTTCTGTAAAATGTCTATATTCTGATGTGAAGTTATTGCCCTGCTAATGTTTGTGTGTCATGCACAAAAACTGAGATTGAGTTATTTATCCCATCCTCAAAATCATTTATGAATAAATTAAACCAAATTGGTCCCAAGACAGAGCCTTGGGGTACCCCACTTACCACTCCAGACCAGTCTGAGTACATGTTATTTATCACCACCCTTTGGACGCGTCCCTGTAATCAGTTATCTATCCAAGAACAAACCTTATGGTCCATGCCTGCAGACTTCAGTTTTTAAATGAAGCATTTATGGGGAACTGTGTCTAGTTCTTTTGCAAAATACAGATACACCACATACACAGGCCCCCCCTATCTAGATGGCAGCTCAGTTCCGCGTGGAATGTTAACAGATTGATCTGGCAGGAACGACCCTTCATAAACCCATGCTGATCGCTACTAATAATACTGTTTGCCTTAGCAAATTCTTGGATATAGTACCTCATCATCTCCTCCAACAATTTACCTACTATTGATGGTAGACTGACTGGCCTGTAGTTTCCAGGAAAATGTCTCTGCTCTTTTCTGAACATTGGTACCACATTGGCTTTTCTCCAATCAGCTGGTACTATTCCTGTCAGTATGCTGTCCGCAAAGATTAGAAATAATGGTCTAGCTAAAACCTGACTGAGTTCTTTTAGGACTCTCGGGTGTAAGCCATCTGGTCTAAGCCATCTGGTCCTTGTGATTTATTTCTGTTAAGCTTTTCTAGTCTTTTCTTGATTACAGCCTCTGTAATTCAAAAGGTTACATCCTGTGATATGTTACTAACAATACTTGTGTGGTCAGTATACTCCTCCTTTTCCTGTGTAAAAACTGAAGAGAAGAACGCATTTAGTAGAGTTGTGTCATCTGTAACCATCCTCCCATCATTGTCTTTTATTTGGCAATGTGCTCTGATCTCACTTTTTTACTGTTAATATATCTAAAAATAAATTCTTGGGATTCTTTTTACTCTTCTCTGCTATGTGTCTCTCGTAGTCTTTTTTTAGTCACCCTGATTTAGTTCTTAGACTTCTTATTGCATGTTGGAATGCTAACAATGACCCCTCTGCTTTACATTTTTTTAAGGCCATTTTTTTCTCTTTAATAAGACTTTTCACATTACGGTTTAGCCACCCAGGTTTAACCTTCGCTCTTCTATATTTATTGCCCATTGGAATGCACTGTGTGATAACTTTGTTTATAATGTTCCTAAAGCATTCTCATTTTTCTTCTATGTTTAATGTTTTTAGGATTTGGTCCCAATTGATGTCTTGTAATATTGAGCACAGTTCAGAAAAGTTTGCTCATTTGAAATTTAGTGTTCATGTGCTACCCTCGTGCCTCCTTTTCCTATGATTTACGCTAAATGTGATCATCCTGTGATCGCTAGATCCCAAGTTGTACCGTATTGCCACATCTAAGATCAGACTTGGATCATTCGTAATTTCATAAACTCGTGATTAATAAATCAAACAATGTATTCTTTCTAATTCTTTCTAGATGGGGAATCCACCAGTTGAGACATTACATTGTCTTGTAAGACATTCATGAAATGATGGGCCTTTAATGAGTGAGTTGTCCCCTCTGCCCAGTCAATATCGGGATAATTGAAGTCTCCCATTATGATGACATTTTCCCTGCCTCGCTGCCATTTCTAACTGTGATAAAAGGTCCAGCTGCTTCTCCTCATCCTTCAGGTTGGGGAGCCTGTAACATACCCCCCCCCACTATTATTTTCCACTTTCCTCTTCTCTTTGGAGTTCTACCCACATGGATTGCACCCCCCCTTGTCCCATTCACAATGTCACTCCTCTTTACCACTCTTACATCATTTTTGATATATAGACACACCCCTCCCCCTCTTCTACCTTCCCTGTCCTTTCCGATACAAGGAATACCCCTGAATATTTGCCAGCCAATCATGTGAGCTGTCCATCCAAGTTTCTGGTATTCCCACAATGTCTAAGTCCTCCTCGTGTAATAGCAGCTCCAACTTATCCATTTTGTTGGCTAGGCACCTGACATTTGTGTATACGCCTCTCAGTATTATATGAGTGCATATTAATTTCTCCTTATGTTTTCTCAGGCTTTGTTCTTTATTTGTCCACTTATTCACCCCGGGTTTAGATGTTATTGCTTTATTATCACTATTCACTCCACTATTACCCTCTGTCCTTTGCTCATTGCCAGCTATCACTTCCTCTAAATCCTCCCCCCAACACCTAATTTTTTCTGTTCAAACGGTTTTTATTAAGGCAGAAGGAATGTAGTACAAAACAATACCAATAGGTAATAGTGGTGCATAACAGATGAATACAAGTCAAAATGACATTATGAACAGCAAGTAGTAGCATAACAATCAGGTTAAGGAATAGGAAAGGGGCAAGCTGGGCGCCCGGAATACAGGTACAAAGGATAAACACAGTGCACAAGGGCGGCTGGGGGTAGGGCAAAAAGGGAGGCCGTAGTGCAGCAGGTGGTGGTCCAGCCACAATAGGGAAACAAATTAGGTAGCGGGCAACTCGAGGCAATAAGGGGGGGGGGAGAAAAAGAAGGGAGTAAGAGGGGCAAGAAGGATAGGGGGGGGAAGGAAGGGCAAAACAGTGGAGGGGGGGTTATGCGGGGGAGGAAGGGTGCCCGGAGGGAGTCCCGGGCCACTGATGTGGTTAAGATCGACAAAGCCAGCAGGGAGTCGGTAACCACAGGTCAAGCTAGTACAAGGGATTCATCAAAGCCTATCGGAAGACAGTTGTCAATCCATGGTTTCCAGAGCTTTTCGTAAGGTATAAGTTTATCCAGCAGGATAGCTTCAGTTTTAGCATGGATCATAGCTTGAGTGACTCTATTTTTCATGGTCAGGAAACAAAGGGAGGAAGTTTTCCAGGCCTTCGCTATGGTCTGTTTTGCAGCCGTGGTGACATACAGGAAAAGTTTAAACTGGCGACGTGTGAGGTCAGGTGGCTTGCGGTTCAGGAGCGCAGAAGCATGATCAGGGGTAAGGGGTGTGTGGAAGATTGTAGATAAAACCCGATACACTTCGGACCAAAAGGTACGGACCGTGGGGCATTCCCACCAAATGTGTGCATGGGTACCTAGAGACTCGCAACCATGAAAGCAATGAGGTGAGTATTGTGGCACATACTTGGAGACTCTGGCTGGGACCAAGTACCATCTGGTAAGGACTTTGTAATTTGTCTCCAAGGCTACAATATTTGGGGAAGCCGATTTAGTGGCTTGCCAAATTTGGATCCAGTCAGAGTCTTCCAAGGAGAGGTGTAGGTCCCTTTCCCATTTGGAAGCATATGCCGGGGGGGGGGTGGTCTCTTGAACCGATAGGAGTTGGGCATAGAGATCAGAAATGAGCCCCCGCCTATGCGGGTCTGTTTTGCAAGCCCGTTCAAAGGTGGAGAACGCATGGGAGCTATCGCGCGCCGGTGCGTTCTGGCTAAAGAAGGGTTTCAGTTGCAAGTAGTGAAACAATTCGCCAGGAGGGAGGTTGTGGGCCTCACGCAAGGCTGGGAAGGTTTGAAAAGCCCGGGTAGTGAAGAACTGGTAAGCACGTATCAAGCCAACCCTAGTCCACTCGGAGAAAGAAGTCCAGGAGGACCAGGCTGGGTAGAACGAGGGGTTGCGGAGAAAAGAAAGTAGGGGATTATGGGGGGATTGAAGGTGAAAACAACGTTTAAGTCTATCCCAAAGGGTTAGGCTGTGCTTAGTGATAGGATTGGTAACACATCTCCGTTGCGAGGGTGGGAGCCAGAGGAGGTTAGCCACAGAGAGAGGATCACAGTGCATTGCTTCTATGGAGACCCACAATGGGACTTCCTTTGTTGCATGATACTTAGGGAGCTGAGCCAACTGTGCTGCATAGTAGTATTTGGAGAACTGTGGCACCCCAAGCCCGCCTCGGATACGTGGTCGATACAGCGTCGGTCGGGGTAAGCAGGGTTTGGCGCTACCCCAAATGTATTCCAAAGCCCGTTTCTGTAAAATGCGTAAGAAGTAAGCTGGTACCCCAATCGGGAGAACCCGAAACAGGTACAAGATCTTGGGTAAGATTGACATTTTGAGGACTGTAATTCTCCCCATCCAGGAAAGAGGTAGGGAGGACCATTTGTTCATAAGCGATGTAAGCGTTGATAGCATGGGAGGGTAATTAGCAGAAAAGAGCTCAACAGGGTCAGCTGTGAACTTGATGCTCAAGTAGGGGATGTAGGAGTTGGCCCAAGGGAACGGGAGGGAAGACTTGAGGTGGTTAAGGTCTTCGGCTGAGAGGGATACATTGAGGGCTAGAGATTTCCGTGGGTTGACAACAAGGCCCGAGAGTGATCCAAATTTAGTTAGGGTATCAAGGAGATTAGGGGCAGACGTGAGAGGGGCAGTAAGTAAAAGCAGGACATCGTCCGCAAAAAGGCAGATGTTTATGATGGTGACCCCCCAGTTCAATTCCACGAATATTCGGATTGGATCGCATGAGGATCGCAAGGGGATCAATGACCAAGGCAAATAGTAGGGGGAAAGGGGACAACCCTGTCTCGTGCCGCGCTCAATGGGGAAAGGGTCCGACCTGTAGCCTGAATAATAGATGTACACTCTAGGGTTCTTGTAGAGGGCATTCACGCATTGCAGGAAGTGGGAGCCGAAACCCCAGCGATCAAGGATGGAGGTGAGGTATGGCCAAGACAGAGAATCGAATGCCTTGCTAATGTCTAGGGAGAGAAAGCAAGAGGGAATTTGGTGTTTCCTGGCAATGTGTGCCAGCAGGGTGGCCCGACGAATATTATCGCCAGCCTGGCGGGATGGGATGAAACCCGTCTGGTCAGCATGGACCAAAGTGCCTATGACCACATTGAGGCGAGAGGACAGGACCTTGGCAAGCAGTTTTATGTCAATGTTGAGTATAGAGATGGGTCTATAATTGGACCAGGAGGTATCATCTGAATTGGGTTTGGGAATCATGGAAATGGCAGCCATGAGCGAATCCGTGTGAACGGAGTGACCGTCCAGCAGGGAATTAAGTGCCCCTACCAACGGGGGGATAAGAACAGAGGCAAAGCGTTTATATTATGTAGCAGAAAAGCCGTCAGGGCCCGAACGCTTACGTGGTTTCAAAGTCTTAATTGCCTGTAAGAGTTCCTCAGCAGTTATGGGTTTATCAAGATTCTCCCTGTGGGAAGAGGACAGTGCAGGGAGGTGGACAGAAGACAGGAGGGCGTCTAAGCGAGTGCGGTCAAAAGTGGAGGGGTCCTTATAGAGCGTGGAGAGTTTATCACGGATGGTGCGGAGAATTTTAAGGGGATTACAGGTGTATGTGTCCTTAGCCTGCTTAAGGCGTATAGGTTTGGGAGTATAATCGGCTTTGCGAAGCGTCAAGGCAAGAAAGGTGTCAGGTTTGTTAGCTTTCATATATAGAGTATGTTTCGACTTTCGGAGTATTTGTTCTGCTGATTCTGAAAGGAGAAGATCAAGCTCAAGTCGAGCTTTATCAAGGGCTTGTTTCCTGGAGGGCGAGGGGGTGGCTTGGAAGTCTGCGGAGGCCTTATAGAAGGCAGCTTCTAAGTGTTGTAGTAAGAGGCGATGTTCCTTACGGAGGTGAGAGGTTTGGCTAATGCAAACCCCCCGTATAACTGGTTTGTGGGCTTCCCACAACATGAGTGGGGACGTGTCCGGATGAGTGTTGGTGGACAGATAGTCAGAAATTGCGTGCTCCAATTCGAGACAGTGGGTCGGGTTAGCCAGCATACCGTCATTGATCTGCCAAGAGCGAAGGTTGGGTTTAGGTACCAAGGAAGAGAAGGAGGAGATGACCGCATCATGATCAGACCAGGCCCAGGGGATGATAGTGGAGGTGGAAAGGAGAGGAGATGTGCCAATGTGGATCAAGATGTGGTCAATGGGAGTAGCGCGTGTACTGTCGTCGGCGTGGGTTGTGTTCACGCCACGTATCCACTAATGAATGTTGAGTTAGGAGTTGTTGGAAAGAGAGGCGCTGAGCGGATATCGGAGCGGGAGATTTGTCCTGCAGAGGATAGAGTACTTGATTGGAGTCGCCACAAAGCAAGAGGGTACCCCGTTTGTGGGTATCCATGACAGACAATAGGTGGGAAAGGAAGGCCTGGGGTTTCTTATTAGGAGCATAGTATGAAACTATAGTGACATCCGAGTCAAGAAGCCGTCCTAGCAGTATGAGGTAGCGACCCTCAGGGTCTTTTATTTCCTTCTGTAGAGTAAATGGGGTAGTTCTGTGAAATGCTATCAGCACACCCCGTTGCTTCGTGGGAGCAGAGGCAGTGTAGACCTGTGGGTATTGGTGACCAAAGTGTTTGGGAGTCGAATGAATGGAAAAGTGCGTTTCCTGAAGGCAAGCCACATGAACCGATAGCGAAGAGAATGATCGGAATGCCTTCACACGTTTGGAGGGGGAATTTAGGCCTTGTACATTAAGAGTAAGAATCGTTTAAGGGGGACATAATGGAGAGCAAAAGTAGCGTGGCAGGGGTAGGAGGCAGGAACGGCGGGCGGGGGACTCTCTCCGGGTGGGGACGGAAGACAGGAGGAGCAGGAGCAAGAGGGCGGGAAAGGGGGAGGAAGGGAAATGGGGGAGAGAAAAAACTCAAGAGTGGAAGGGGAAGGAAGGAAAAAAGAGAAAAGAGGATCCTCTGGAAGGAAGTAAACTTCCCGCCAGGAGGAGTCAACTTGTCCAAGAGATACCAGTCCAAAAAGGTCTGGTACTGAAGGACTACAAGTGGGGTGCAGTGAGCAGTCTCTGGGGTAGGGACAGCCTAGTAGCAAGCATAACGCAAGTGGAGGTAACGAGTCAATAACATATCAGAGCACAAACAGTAAAACAAATCAGGTCAATATGATAGACCCAACAATGAGAGAAAAAAAAAAAATGAGAAAATTGAAGTAAAAGTCCAATGTAGGGAAACTCCGCCACCAGTCTCACCTACAGAAGTGGTACGTCCTGGAGGGTACCAAAAAAAAAAAAAAACACATATGTATATATATATATAAAAACATTATAGTTACGGTTCCAGAAGGATACCAAAAATGGTGGCATCAAAGAAAGGGATCAGCAGGGCAGCTAGACAACCGTCCTAGTAACAAAGAGCAGGTGAACACCGCGGGGTGTCCTCAGTCCATGGTGTCCTCAGGAGCCGGGGCTGGAGCTGGTGATGAATAGCGACCTCTCTTGTGGATCCCGTGCTGGGAGATACGATCCTGGAGAGCTTGGGTCTTCTGTGGAGAGGATGATGCAGCACGGCGCTTGGAGCCTTCATTGGTAAGAGGAGCCTTTATAGGAGAAGCGGACAGCAAAGGGGAAGATCCATCTGTAGGTAATCTTGTGGTGTTGAAGAACAAGGAGATGTGGCTTCATAGCCTTACGTTTAACCAGAGTAGCTTGGGATAAATCTTGGAAGAGTTGGTAACGATGACCCTGGAAAATTAGGGAATCCCTATTATGGGCAGCTACCATGAGTTGTTCTGTAGTGCGAAAAAAGTGAAGTTTCACTATGATGTCCCTAGGGGGACCGTCATCTGAGCGCGGGGCCAGTGATCTATGGATCCTGTCCATTTCCAAACGCTCTATAGGAATTGATGGGGATAGTTCCTGAAACAAGGCAGTGATGGTGGATTGAAGGTCCTCCACAGACTCTTGGTGTGAGGAGTTGCGTGGGGCGAGCGGGTAGATGGCGCCGCCGCCATCTTAGGAGCGGTTTTGAGGAGAGCGTCCCTGATGGATTTATTCTTAAATTTGTTCTTTGGTCCGCCGTAGACCATCGTGGGTTGACCCCAGAGGTCCCTGGCAGCCGGTGGGTCTGTATGCGGTTAGGTTAGCAGCGGTGACTCGTTGCGGAGAGGCTGTAATGCACCCAGAGATGCAGAGCACTAGGCGGACATGTCCTGCTCAGAGGGGCCAATGGTCATAGAAACATAGAAACATAGAAACATAGAATGTGTCGGCAGATAAGAACCATTTGGCCCATCTAGTCTGCCCAATATATCTGAATCCTATTAATAGTCCCTGGCCCTATCTTATATGAAGGATAGCCTTATGCCTATCCCATGCATGCTTAAACTCCTTCACTGTATTTGCAGCTACCACTTCTGCAGGAAGGTTATTCCATGCATCCACTACTCTCTCAGTAAAGTAATACTTTCTCATATTACTTTTAAACCTTTGCCCCTCTAATTTAAAACTGTGTCCTCTTGTGGTAGTTTTTCTTCTTTTAAATATGCTCTCCTCCTTTACCGAGTTGATTCCCTTTATGTATTTAAAAGTTTCTATCATATCCCCTCTGTCTCTTCTTTCTTCCAAGCTATACATGTTAAGGTCCTTTAACCTTTCCTGGTAAGTTTTTTCCTGCAATCCATGTACTAGTATAGTAGCTCTTCTCTGAACTCTCTCTAGAGTATCTATATCCTTCTGGAGATATGGGGTGCTAGGGGTAACCCTGGACGCTGCACTGTCCTTTCAGGCTCACATCCAATCCCTGTCCAAATCATGCCGCCTTAACCTCCGCAACATCGCTAGAATACGGCCCTTTTTAACCAATGACACCACCAAGCTTTTAATTCACGCCCTGGTTATCTCTCGCCTCGACTATTGCAACTCCCTCCTCATTGGATTACCCTTACATAGATTATCCCCCCTTCAATCCATAATGAATGCCGCTGCAAGACTTATCCACCTTACCAACCGTTCAGTGTCCTCCAACCCTCTCTGCCAATCCCTTCATTGGCTTCCACTCACCCAACGAATAAAATTCAAAGTGCTAACAATAGTTTACAAAGCCATCCACAACTGCCCCCAGCTACATCACTAACCTGATCTCAAAATATCAACCTAGCCGCTCTCTTCGGTCCTCCCAAGACCTCCTGCTCTCTAGCTCCCTTGTCACCTCTTCCCATGCTCGCCTCCAGGATTTTTCCAGAGCTTCTCCCATTCTTTGGAACTCTCTACCCCAATCTGTCCGACTGTCCCCTAATCTATCCATCTTTAGACGATCCCTGAAAACCCTTCTCTTTAAAGAAGCCTACCTGGCTACTAACTAATAACGCTGTTTCACTTGCTCCATCAGCTCATCCCCCACAGCTATTGCCTTTTGTATCAATTGACCCTCCCTTTTAGACTGTAAGCTCTAACGAGCAGGGCCCTCTGATTCCTTTTGTTCCAAATTGTAGTGTAAATGTAATGTCTGCCCTCATTTTTGTTAAGCGCTGCGCAAACTGTTGGCGCTATGTAAATCCTGTATAATAATAATAATAATAATATGGCCTCCAGTACTGCGCACAATACTCCAAGTGAGGTCTCTACCACTCCTTCTAAATTACACCAAGCTACCTACCTCTGGCTCCTGTGCCTTCATATCTCCACTCTCCTCTACATTGGCCACTGCCAGCACCTGTTGGGTAATGTCCAAGCTCCTTTTCAGGTTGCATATGCTTCTCAGCATTGACACCTGTGTCTCCAGAACTAGGATCTGGGCTTCCAAAGAAACAACTCATTCACATCTCGCACAGCAGTATTCATCTTTGAAAGGCTCATTAAGGAATGCATACATGGAGCAGAATGTGCACTGAGTGGCATCACCAATCCTGTTGGACATTTTGCCCGCTATTCTAGTGGGGAAAATACAGATAGACTTGCTATTGGTATTCTACACTTCTCCAAGCTCTCCTGGCACTACAGCTACTCAAAATTCCTCACAGTCACTCTCAGCACCCTGCATCACCCACAGCACCCCACTCCATTCCCAGCACTCCGCGTCACTCTCAACACCCTGTTTCACTCTCAACACTCTGCATCACTCTCAACACGCTGCGCCACTTTCAGCACCCTGCATCACTCTCAGTACGCTGCGCTTCTCTTAGCACTCTTCATTCCTCTCACTCCTCTGCGCCACTCTCAGCAACCAGTGCCACTCTCAGCACCCCATGCCACACTCAGCGCTCTTCATCCCCCTCAGCACTCTGCATCACTCTCAGCACTCTGCGTCAATCTCAGCACCCCGCATCACTCTCAGCACCCCGCATCACTCTCAGCACCCTGCGCCTCTCTCAGCACTCTGTGTCACTTTCAGCCCTCTGCATCACTCTCAGTACCCCAAGCCAGTCTCAGCACCCCACGTCATTCTCAGCATCCTGCCCCTCTCTCAGAAATTTACATCACCCTCAACACCCTGCGTCACTCTCAGCACCCCACGCCACTCTCAGCACCCTGCGCCTCTCCCAGCACCCTGCGCCTTTCTCAGCACTCTGCATCTCTGTCAGCACTCTGCATCACTCTCAGCATTGTGTGTCACTCTCAGCACTCTGCACCACTATCAGAACTCTGTATCACTCTCAGCACTGTGTCACTCTCCACACCCTGCATGACTCTTCACACCCTGCGTCACTCTCAGCAGCCTGTGTCTTTCTCAGTACTCCGTGTCACAATCAGCACCCTGTGTCCCTCTCAGTGCTCTCAATTACTACAAATAGTTCTCCATGTGCTCCAAGTTCCTATATTATGCTAATAATACTCCCAGTACCCAGTTACTATATTATCCAAGTACTCCAAGTTACTATATTATGCAATTAATACTCCCAGTACTCTAAGTTACTGTATACTCTAGGTACTCTTAGTATTCCAAGTTACTCTCAGTAATTCTAGATACTAAAGGTACTGCCAGGTGCTAAAGGTACTCCCAGGTGCTAAAGTTACTCCAGGTACTCTCAGTGCTCCCAGTTACTCCAGGTACTCTCAGATCTACCAGTTAATCTTAGGTACTAAATGTTCTCTCAGGTACTAATGGTTCTCCCAGGCACTAAAGGTACTCCCAGTTACTCCCAGTTACTCCCAGGCATTACTGCACATATTTAGGTGTACATTACAAGGTTAAACATTACCACTAAGACTAATTTTTGGGACAAATTACTTTCCAAGGTGCAACTTCCCTTGCAAAGTGAACATCTCATTTGCCTTTAGTAAATTAACCCCATTATGTTCAAGCATGTTGCTGACCAAGACCTACTTCTTAGAAGCTTTTGTTTACACACAATGCACTGTTGATGATCAATACACCTGATATACAGTATATGTGAGAGCTTCACAGTTTAGACCAAATTTCTTGACAAACCATTCCCAACCAGGGTTTTGTGGAACCCTAGGGTTCCTCCAGAAGTTGCTAGGTGTTCCTTGAGCTATGGCTTATTGACCTCCCATTTAATGGTCCCTGCGAATTTGTGGGTTCAAAGTTTTCTAGATTGTGTAAAAGTGTAAGGGTTGCATTATTTCTACCGACGACCAACATAAGGGGCATTTTTTCCCATTGACCCCTGATAAATTAGTTTTAGTAAGGTTTCCCCAAGATCTGAAAATTATTTCAGGGTTTCCTCTGGGGTAAAAAGGTTGAGAAAAGCAGTTCTAGGCCATATGAGAAAATATGGACACCTGAAAGCTGAGAAAGCAGAATATATAGACAGGAGACTAGAGCTCCACCTGCTGGCTTGATAGGAGCACACAAATATTACTATATCTTGTGTCATATTTATCTGCCTCTTTAGTCACCTACCTTCCCCACACCAGTCCTATCCACATATTGCTTTCCATGTAGTAGTAGACAGAACCAAACTGACCCCTTGAATTAAAGAAGAGCTTTCAAATTATCCAGTCATACCTTAGCAGGCATGCACATTAAACCTATTTTTAAGCTTATTTATATTGTGTAAAGCATAATACACTAGATACTGTATCTCTCATTTAGCCTAATTTCAAGCTTTTGTATTGCTCATCAAAATGTGTTCAGCACAGATATTCTTAACTGTGACAAATGTAAAAGTAAACTACAAGAAAATCTTGTACTCCCCCATTCAGTAAGCTCTCAAACACATCAAACAAAGTCCTTTGCAGCTCAGAGTTACAGATCTGTCAGTGACTGCCCCCAGCTGCCCCACATCCACACATTATACTTATAGGAGGAAATGTTTTATTTCCTCTTCCAAAGTCTTTGAGATACTGTTAAACATAAAGGTGCTCACTTAATGGAACTGACATGTCTGGTTTCTAGATTTCTTTTCTCTTGGCACCTAGGGGCAAAGAGCAGCTGTTAATGACACACTTACAGGAAGGGAGGTTAAAATTGTTGACATTAAAGTGATAGAGAAAGAATTTCACTAGCTTTACTCCGTTAACCATGAAAGATTGGCTAGTTGTGTGCATAGGATCAAACTAGGATAGAAGAGTGCAATAACTATGGTTTATATCATTAATCTGTATCCTCCTTATCTTTCATTTTCATGAGTATTTATGGAGTCACTGAGCTACGCTGACCAGACTCATTTGTAATAACACATACTTTGAGGAAACAGCAGCCCAGTCATGAACTATACATAAATGCAATAAGTGAAGCTTTATGCAGCTGTCAAAACCTTTTGCTTTAACTCACTGACCTATGTATAATACAAATTCCTCTTCAATGTTAAAAATTCTAAAACACAAGTTACTGTGGGTAAAATGTAAGAAGAACTATGTTTAAAGTGTATATAAAGCCAAAACCTTTTTTTTTTTTTTTTTCGTTTTGGATAGAGTGGTGAGTCTCTAGAAGCTCTGTCTTCTATATTATATTTTTACAGCTTTGTCTTCACAAGAGACAAGTTTTCTCTCTATTTGTCCTGGTGACCCTTGTACTCAGGACAGAAAAAGAGGGAAATCTAAATTTTATATTGTCACCAGAAAATAAAAATAAAAAAGTGAAAAGGGGAAGACTTCGACCAGGAGCACTTGTTTCAGAGAAAAAAGGGCTCTACCATACTTTGTAGAGATATACTCTCACTTTGTCAGGGTGCCACGAAACTAGACTACACGGAGATGCAGGTAAAATAAAGCAGTTTATTGGAGCAAACAACAATAAACACACAGCATGAGTGAGGAGTGAGATCAGGAACAAGGCGGAATCAAGTCCAGAATCGGGTAGTCATCCAAGCCAGGGTCGAGTCCAGAAGCGGGTAGTCATCCAAGCCGCGGTTGAGTCCAGAAGCGGGTAGTCTGTTGATGCTGGGTCATCTGCTGATGCAGCGTCGAGAGCCAGGAGAGTCATCAGCCAACCCAGGTCATACACAGAGGAACACGGAAGAACAGAAGACTGCTAGCAGTGAGGCTCCACAAACGCAAGGGCAAGGACTGCAACCCATCAGGTGATTGATAAAGTCAGGTAATGTGCAAATATAAACAGCATATTTGCACATTATGCTGACTAATCCCCTAGTCTGCTGTCCAATAGTTTTGGCCGGTCCATGCTCACTGTCCCCATTTGGTCACCAACATCTTCCCCAGTACTTTTCTCCATCCAGTTTTTTCTCTCCACAGCCATTGGAGGCTACCAATAATGTAACATCTGAGCATGCACTCTGGAGTTTCATCATGGCAGAACCTGGCTGAGAGTGAACCCCCCACTTTTTATGCACCACAGGCAGCGTACACAAAATAAAAAATTGCTAGAAGAAAAAAGAAAAATGTTTTTGGAAGAAAAGTCATGTACAGTCTCCTCTGCCAAGAAGCTCTACATCCCAGCTATTTTTTATTTCCTTGGTTTTATTTCCTGTTTAGCAACAGAATCTAGTGTCAAATAATCATAAACTTGAAAATATGAGATTATGATAAAAACAGTTTTCTGATAATTTTTTCTAATTGGAACAACTGTAGACCAAGCATAAAGCTTTATGCTAGCAATTTAGCATTTGTAACACTCCCCTAAGTTGTAATATTATTGTGGCTTCTGGTTGTCGGGGTCTGAGTCCTAAATATACAGAATACTCAAAGGTGCAGTACATAGCATATTTTGAAGTACAGTATGTGTAACTTTGCAAACACTGTGTAAAAACTTCTGAAGAGTCCTATTAAACGGCAACTGAAATGTTTTTGAGCTTTTTAGGGCATCTTTACCCAACCCTCTCTAGTTTCACACAACTGAGAACCTCTGAATAAAACAAAAATAATCCCAATGCAATCACTACTGTGCTCAACGAAAATCATTTTTGTGTTCACACTTTTTCTACTGCTGCCCACACTATATATGTTTCACACATATAGCTCAACATATGTAATATTAAAACACTGTCACACAGTAGTAAATTTGAAATTATCTCACAAGTGCATAAAATAAACCATAAACCATAATATCTCAAAAAATATATCAAACTAAGGGGTTGATTTACTAAAACTAGATAGTGCAAAATCTTGCCTTGCGCAGTTGTGCATGGTAGCCAATCAGTTTCTAACTTCAGCTTTTTCAATTGAGATTTGACAAAAAAAAAAAAAAAAACAGCGGAAGCTGATTGGTTTCTATGCACAGCTGCGCCAGCTTTTGCACTCTTCAGTTTTAGTATATCAACCAAAACGTGCCCATTTTTATTTATGTACATATGTGCCTTAAAACATGCTATAATAAATGCATCCACTAAATCTATATTTACAATAACGTTTGTTTTACTAAAATCCACCAAATTTGCAATATATACTCAACTTAGTAAATGCACATCAGCTGGTGCACTACAATGTATACAATGTAAACACGTAAAATAATCTGTCAACATTACATTTTGACCCCAGCAGGGTTTTTTGTTCATTTTGACAGCATATCATATACCCAAATATATGGTGAGAATTCACCCATGGCAGTCATATAATGCATTCATTCTAGGCCATTTAAATACTGATAAACCCTAAAAAAGTCCAAAAGGGCATTATTCCATTTGTTTTATAAGCAGGGATAAAGAATTTCACAGTGTTTTGGTCAAAGTTAGCCCTTTATCACCAGATATTTTACTTTTGGATTGAAAGACTTTATCAGATTCTTCAGTGTAAAACATTGTCATAAGGTGTCAGTTTGTCTCTGAATGGATAAACTGTAACTACTTATTTGTTTGTATTAGCATTAGTACTTGTGGACTTTTTCCTTACAAAACCAAAGACATATGATTATTAGTGACTTTAGTAAAGGGTCTTACTAGAATATGAAAACTCTTAAAAAATATGCTGCATCTATTTTAGCCCTGAAAGAGTTCTATAGAAATAAGGCCAAAAGAAAAACAAAATGTCCCCTTTAATAATGCTCAGTGCTAGGACAAGTTACTATTGATATGTAACCAGTGCTTTAGGCAAGAAAAAATGAGAGTCAGATGAAATACATCTTTGTTTCTTTCATTTCAATAATAACACAGAACTGTAGTCATGAATATATATAATAATTCTAATTACAGGTATGTCAAAGCATATGTGCAGTTTCATGCTACAGTTCAATAAGAACTTCAAAGCGTACTTGTACAATCAGCTTGTCATGAAGGAATGTATAAAACGAAATGACAACAATAAGTGGATTGAAATCAGAAATAAAGAAAAAGTACTGTAAGGATTTCTTATTTGGTACAAGTAACAAAAGCTTTAGAATTTTCCATTATCTACCTATGAGATTGTACAGCCAGACTTTTTCAAACAGTTCTCCAAATATTAGGCTGTACAATATACCGGAGTATAAATATTATATAGTATATAACACTATACAGCACATCACTATATTATATGTTAACAATGAGATTATAGAGGATTTAATTTTCTGAATGTCAGTGCTCCTGCAGATCAGAGGAACACAGTCTAGGAAGTTCAGTTTTACTAAAATAACTTGCAGTGCATTTCCTTTAATCCACAGTCTGAATCAAGAATTTCTGAACAATCTGAAAGTTTGAGAGTTCCAAATATGTGATTATTCATCAACTTTAATTCATTTGGAATATGAGCTTTATGAGATCCATATGTATGAGCTCTGAAAATAGGGAAACACGGAGAAGAGATATTCCAATAAGTTAGGACAAGTTACAAACAACGAGTAGTCTGGCGCACATAGATGGTGCCATGTAGTTTAATATAGATATAAGTGTTGTCAGCAAACCACAAAAGTAATTAGTAGCCTTTTTGTGTTCAAATAGAAAAATGGACTGGTTGGAAATCTCAAGTAATATCCTTCACAGATTTCCACTGAGAATTTTAGTGTCACATACAGTAGTTACATAGTAGGTACGGTTGAAAAAAGGAAATAGTCCATCCAGTTCAACCTGTCTAGGTGTATGTGTGTCAGTGTCGATAATTATTTTCCCATATCCCTGAATGTTGTGTTATTTTTCTTTATTACTTTTTTTTACAGTTTTTACAATTATACAACATACAAACAAAAGAGAGTTCTACATCCTTTTCGCCCTGACAGTGAAAAACTCATTGTGCAGCTTAAGGTTAAACCACTTCTCTCCAATCTCATTGTGTGGCCCCATGTCCTCTTACACTCCCTGAGACTAATTCGTTTTTTTTTCCTACGTTGGAATTACCATTGAGGTATTTGTAATTTGCTATCATGTCCCCTCTCAAGCGTTGCTTCTCCAGCAAAAACAAATTTAGCGCCTGTAGTCATTCTTCACAATTGAAGTCCCCCAGTCCCCTTAATAATTTTGTTACCCTTCTCTGGACTCTCTCCAGCTCCAGCACATCCCTTCTGAGGACTGGTGACCAGAACTGGACGGAATATTGCAGATAGGGCCAGAGTTTTATCATCTGGTCCTGTAAGCCATCTGGTTCTGGTGATTTATTTGTGTTAAGCTTATCTTGTCTTTTCTTGACTCCTGCCTCTGTTAGCCACAAGGATATGTCCTGTGATGTGTTACTAACAATACTTGTGTGGTCTGTATACCCCTCCTTTTCCTGTGTAAAAACTAAAGAGAAAAAAGCATTTAGTACAGTTGCCTTCTCTGTGTCACCTGTAACCATTTTCCCCTCATTGTAGTTTATGTTGGCAATGTGCTCTGATCTCGCTTTTTTTACTCTTAATATATCTAAAGAAATTCTTCGGATTATTTTTGCTCTTGTTTACTATGTGCCTCTCGTAGCCTTTTTTAGCCACCCTGATTGCGTTCTTACACTTCCTATTGCATTTTTTGTAGTGTTGGAATACTCACAATGACCCCACCACTTTATATTTTTTAAAGTCCTTTTTTTTTTTCTCTTTAATAAGGCATTTTACGTTATGGTTCAGCCACCCAGGTTTAAGCTTCACTCTTCTATATTTATTTCCCATTGGAATGTACTGTGTAATACCTTTATTTAATATATTCCTAAAACATTCCCATTTTTCTTCCATGTTTAATGTTTTTAGGATTTGATCCCAATTGATGTCTTGCAGTATTGAGGGCAGTTCAGAAAAGTTTTCTTGTTTGAAATTTAGTGTTCTTGTGCTACCCGCGTGCCTCTTTTTCCTATGATTTATGCTAAATGTGATCATCCTGTGATCGCTAGATCCCAAGTTGTCCCGTATTGCCACAAACACAATATTGATGTACCCTTGATACCTTGATATCCTTGACCCTTTCACAACTCTATCAAGGGTACATCAATATTGTGTTTATAAATTTTTTGTGAAGATCGTGGTGGTGGGGTGAGAATGAACTGACAGCCATTTTCGTCCGATACATTGAAACAAATGGGAAATCACACAAAAAATGGCGGCTCCCATAGAACTAGAAAGGAAAGATGGTGCCCGCTATTCAGTATATAAAAATGCACACAGCCTATCATTCAATTATATCCCCCTGAGGAAAACATGAGGTCCCTGTGTCGTTACGCATAGGGGAGGGGCACGGACAGAGCACTGCACACACCGACAGGCAGCAGGTGTATGCAGGTGGCTAGAGGCTGACCAGTGATTCTACTACACCACTATGATACCGTTTCTGATACTGGATTGCTACTAATAGATTGGTGCACTCACAGCACCAACAGTCTGTGAGTAAATGTATTGCTTTTATCTAATGCATTTTAAAAAAAAAGGGTTTCAGCACTATTGAGTTTATTTTCCCCTATGTATGATATCATCACTGTTTGCTACAAAGAGCGATCCCTGAGGGAGAATCCCCACTTGAGGGAATTAGAAGATTGTTCCTAGCCTAGGAAGGCACTAAGCGTTTTCTGACCAAGCTTAATCACAAGGTTGCATGATTTGAGGTGAGGACCCAGCCACAAGGGGGTGAACGGTCTAGGTGTACTTTCACTGCGACACTGTTTGAAGCACATAGTCACTTTGTATTTCTCTTTGAGCTTGATATTGGCATGTCTACAGCACTACTGGCACTTTTTGGAGATTGATATCATCACTGTTTGCTACAAAGAGTGATCCCTGAGGGAGGATCCCCACTTGGGGGATTGGAAGATTTTTCCTAACCTAGGAAGGCACTAAGTGTTTTCTGACCAAGCTTAATCGCAAGGTCACATAAATTGAGGTGAGGACCCAGTCACGAGTGGGTGCACGGTTGTAGGTGTACTACTTTCCTGGGACACTGTTTGAAGCACATCGTCATTTTGTATTTCTTTTGAGCTAGATATTGGCACGTCTACAGCACTACTGGCACTTTTTGGAGAAAGGATTGTCCGTGACAGCACTTTATATTTATATTTATATGGACTTTTTTTCTACACTATATTATATGGACTTTTTTCACTGCACAATATAGTTATTTAAGCATTTTTATATGTAATATAGATGTATGATCCTACATTTGTTATTTAGCACATATTCATACGTTGGAGGTTTATGTATATTTCAAGCACTTTATTGCACTATTAAAATATAGCCTATATTTATATTTATTGCACAGCATTATTTGGGATCATCCATTTTGTTAGCTAGGCTCCTGGCATTTGTGCATGCGTCTCTCCGTGTTGAAGGAGTGCATAACATTTTCTCTTTAGGTTTTCTCAGGCTTTGTTTTTGATTTGTCCATTCATTCACCCTGGGATTAGAGGTTACAGCTTTATTATCACTACTGACACCACTAATACCCTCTGTCCTTAGCTCAATGCGGGCTATCATTTTCTCTGAACCCTCCTCCCCATAACCTAGTTTAAAAGTTCCTCCAACTTTGTGGCCATCTTTTTCCCCAAAAGATCTGAACCCTCCCCAGTAAGGGGCAGCCCGTCCCTACTAAAGAGGTGGAAACCAACTGAGAAGTCAGACCAGTTCTCCAGGAACCCAAATCCCTCCTTTCTACACCAGTTTCTCATCCACGTGTTCACTTCCCTAGGCTCCTTCTGCTTCTCTGGTGTGGCTCAATGTACAGGTATTATTTCTGAGAATACTACCTTGCAGGTTATTCTCTTCAATATATTCACTAAATCCCTGAAAAAAGTTTTTTTCACATTTGTTTTTTTTTTGTTTTTTACATATTGTCACCAGTGCAGTACAGCACCATCATATAACTGGTGAGGCGGTGACCAGGGACACTGACTGGTGAACGTATGTACTAAAAAATTCTATTTTTTTATTTATTTATTTATTTATTTTTACATTTTTTTAACATACTGTGGCTAGAGCAACACAGTGTTCCCATAGTAACACTGTGGGAAGTTAGTCAGGATTTTTTTTTGGTTATATCATTGTTTTATTTTTTTTTTAATATTTTTTTTGAATAACAGTGTGTAGACACTGTCTATTGTGATTAGCTGTGCAACAGCTCAGAGAGGCCATACTTGATGAGGCAGAGGTGGCTTGAGAAGTTATCTTCAGTAAGGTGAGCAGCCCTCCACTCTCAGTACCAGAATGGGAGCAGCCGGGAAAAAGCTTAATCCAGAAGAACCAACTACACCACCTCCTCAATTGCTACTTCACTACTTTAGCAGTGCATGAGACCACTATATCAAAAAATCTGCAGTATTAGTTATTTTAACATTTTTTTTAAATGAAGTAAAACTGACGAACATGTTTTCCCCAGATTTTATCTTGGAAAGAGATAAGACTGCAGATGCCAAAAATCAGGAGGTTGCAGCAAGGAATACATGGTGGCCATAGAGCTGAGCAGCTACTTCTGGTGATGGTGTTGGTGGAAATGGTGGCTATAAACACTATGCTATGGGGTTCAACAAGCCTTGAGACCATTTGTCAAGAAATGTAACTACTTTTAATGTACAGTATATACTATGTAGTTTGAGAACCTTTGTAAATTCTTTATGAAAGCAAACAGGATTCTGTACCACTTGAAGGAGATCCTTCTATATGGACAATGGAAAAACAAGATTCCCTTTACGGATTTTGTTATGGGACCCCTAACCTCTTTTTTTGGGATTTATGGTAAGAGTAATACAAAGTCCTATTGTGTTTTGCACTGGTTTCGTTTAGGCTTTTTCAGTTGATTAAGTTCACCCCACCATAACCTGTTTGATTGTACCTTCTAGTTATGATAGAGAAAAAAACTTTTGGTTTAAATGTGTAGTATACAGTATATATTATTGTATTATGACAAATTTAAGTGAACTCTACATGCAACATGTTTTCTGGGACCAAAGGTGGGGGGTGGGGTTGCTAATAGATAGGTCAATCAATGTCTTTGTAAATGCAGCAACAATAGTGATGCAGTTTACTATACATGGAAAATAGCCAGATTTGTTGTGAACTTTAACTCACAGATTGGTTTGATCAGCCATACTAGTAATTTCATAACACATAGGATTTTCCACTTTCATTTTTATTAAAGTTGCCCTGTGAAAAGAGAAGAAAGGATTCATATAAACTTTTATTACCTTGCATATATAGTTGGTGCCAAAGATCCAAGATTTGGGGGTTATTTTCTCTTTAGGTTGTATTAAACTCTGTGCTCTTCAAGTATACTGTTTAAAAAGCCTGCCCCCCCCAACCCCTTGGATCCTCATGAATGTTAATTATTTACCTTCTTGTACACATAGCTTTTTTTTTTTTTAATTTGTTTATTGTTTTTAAAAGGAAAAAGACAATACGAATATATTACATACAATAAAAAACACATCGATTTTTCAATTATATATTATATCCCTTCCCCTATGTATCCCTCTATTTCCCCTCCCTCCCTTTTTCATACTAGTTATCCTTCTCTTTTTTCTCCACTCCATTTGGTATACTCTCTTGTTTTTTTAAACTCCCTCCAATCTTCCCATATGTCACCCCATTCTTCTAACCCTTCTTCCTCCCATTCCCTTAGGTATTCCAACGTTCTTATTCTCTCTACTCTCTGTACCCAATCTCCCACAGTTGGTGCTTCTTCTTTTTGCCAAAATAGCGGTATTAATCCTTTTTCAGCATTCATCAAGTGGGGTATCAGTGTCATTTTGTATTGCCTTACTGAATTTTTTATACCGTGGAATAAGCTATACCAGGGTTCTTCCGGGATTTCTATTTTCGTGATGTTTTTAATTTGGTCTAGGATTTCCTTTGAATACTTACTGATTTTTGGGCATTCCCACTATAGGTGGGCCATTGTACCCACTTTTGTACAACCTCTCCAACAGTTTTTTGATTATTCTTTTTGATAGTTATAGGCTTTATCGGGGGTAATGTACCATCTTGCAATGCATTTGTAATTCATTTCAACTGTGTTCATATCTGCTGTAGAACTGTGTATTAATTTTAAGCCTTTTTCCAGGTGAAAATCCTTATTTCGTGTTCCCAGTTCCCTCTCCCATTTATCGATGAAGGGCAGTACCGCCGGTCCAGTCCTATCAACCAATATTTTATATATATTTGATACATTGTTTTTATATTTCTCGGAGGAGCAGATTTGCTCAAAAGGGAGCAAGTCCTCTCCTCTTCTTAACACTTTTGGCAACGAAGCCACAAAATGTTTTAATTGGCAGTAGCGCCAGTCATCGATTTTCAATTTTTTTTTTCTGTTTTAATGCCTCTAGTGTGTGTATTTGCTCTTTGTCCATAATATCTTTTAGATGTGTGTCCTCATTTCCTATCCACTTCCCTCACATTTTTTCTTGTCCTGGTGGAAAACAAATTGTGCCTTTTAACCACTTGCCTTCTGTGCACTTAAACACCCATCCCATCCAGGCCAATTTTCAGCTTTCAGCGCTGTCACACTTTGACTGACAATTGCGTGGTCATGCTACACTGTACCCATATGAAATTTTTTTCACACAAATAGAGCTTTCTTTTGGTGGTATGTAATCATCTCTGGGTTTTTTATTTTTTACAAAAAAAAAGAATAAAGACAGAAAATTTTTAAAAAAAAAAAAAGTTTTTCTTATTTTCTGCGAGTAAATTTTGAAAATAAATTTTTCTCCTTCACTGATGTGTGCTGATGAGGCGGCACTGATAGGCTGCACTGATGGGCACTGATGAGGTGGCACTTATGGGCACTGATGAGGAGGTACAAATATGCCGCACTGATGAGCATTGATAGGCGGCACTGATAGGCGGCACTGATAGGCGGCACTGATGAACACTGATAGACGGCACTGCTGGGCACTGAGAGGTGGCACTGCTGGGCACTGAGAGGTGGCACTGAGGTGGCACTGCTGGGCACTGAGAGGCGGCACTGACGGGTGGCACTGATGGGCACTGAGAAGCGGCACTGATGGGCACTGGCGGGTGGCACTGATGGTCACTGACGGGTGGCACTGATGAGCACTGATGGGTGGCACTGATGAGCACTGATGGGCAGCACCATCAGTGCCCACACTCAGTGCCCATAGTGCTGCCAGTCAGTGCTCATCAGTGCCTAGATGAGCAGGCACTGATGGGCACTGACTGGCAGCACTATGGGCACTGATTGTGGGCATTGATGGGGGGCACTGATGGCGGGCACTGTGGGCACTGTTGGGGGCAATTTGTGTATGTTTTTTTACCTTGCAGTAATCAGGGCACTGGTGATCAGTGCCCTGATTACATGTCTCTGTGTCCCCGGCGGCTGACGGCTCCCCCTCCTTCCTCACACTGCAGGCTCCGTGTGAGGAAGGAGCGCCGGCGATGAGAAATGATCTCATATGTTTACATATGAGATCATCTCTCATTGGATGGTCCGATCACGTGGTGAATGGCCGCTGTGATTGGCCATTCACCACGATCTGTGATCGGCTGTGTCCAAGGGACACGGCCGACACAGATTCTCCCCGATGCGCACTCGCGGGAGCACGCGGGGAGCCTGCTTGTGGGAGGCCATTTAAAAACGGCCTCCCGAAAATTCGAGTCCGCGCTGCAGCCGTATATAGGCTGTAGCGCGGATGGGAGGAAGTTAAAGGAATTAACGGTGAATTTTATTGCCATTTATTTCTTTTGTGAATTAAATCCCAAATTCTAAGTGTTTGTATTGTAATCGTGTGTGTACTTGAACTCACATTTCTAAATTGTGCAGGTATCCATATAATTTTACCTAAGTGAGTGCAACTCATAGTGGATTCTATTTTTACCCTGTTTTTTTTTTTTTTTCACTTTTTATTTTTCCCCATTCCATTGCTTGTGAAAGTAGTGCTGCAACGTAATATTTTTTTTAAATCTGGTACCGCTAAGCCCCCTTGATTTTTGCCCTTCATTAATACTGCATGTTGTATTCTGGGTTTGCCTTTCCTCCATATGAATCTGGATATTAAAGATTTCAAGGTTCTAAAGTATGTCTGGGGGGACAGGATAGGTAACATTTGGAATTTATATGTTATTTTTGGTAGAATTACCATTTTTATTACATTTATTCTCCCTGTCCATGATAGCAGTCTGTGTGATATCCTATTAAGTTCTTTTTTAATTTCGTTCAATAGTGGGATATAGTTTTCTTTAAAAAGTCTTTCGGGTTTTGTTGTCAGTATAATTCCTAAGTACTTTAGTCCTGGTTTTTTCCACGTAAAGGGGAATTCTGATTTTAAATTATCTTCTTGTTTTTTTACTTTAATGTTTAATATATCTGATTTAGCTGGGTTGATTTTTTAATTAGATAGTTCTCCAGATTTTTTCAAACTTTCCATCACATTTGGAAGGGTTATCCTTGGTCTGGAGATGTACAGCAATATATCGTCCGCAAATGCGGCAACCTTTTGTTCTACATCTCCCACCTCTACTCCTCTTACATCTGGGTTCTCCCTAATTGTAGCTAAAAGGGGTTTGAGTGAAAGAACAAACAATAATGGGGACAGTGGGCATCCCTGTCTTGTTCCGTTGGTCATTTCAAATGGCTCCAAGTGGGTCCCATTTACTCTCACCTTAGCAGTAGGGTGGGTATACAATGTTTTTATCCAAGCCGACAAATCCCAACTAACTCTGTCGAATGCTTTCTCAGCATCTATCAACATTATTAATCCATGGGATCCACTCTTAGCCATCTGTTGCATCAATAGGATAGTTTTTACCCCGTTATCTCTACCCTGTCTCCCGGGTATAAATCCTACTTGGTCCTTATGTACCCATTCCGTCATTAGATTTTTTCATTCACACTTTTGCGAAGAGTTTTGTATCGATGTTTAAGAGCGAGATAGGTCTATAACTTGAACACACAGTCGCGTCTTTTCCTTCTTTTGGGATTACTGTAATTGATGCTAAGAGGGCTTCCTTACTCATACCATAATCTTGTCCAAGGCCATTAAAATAGTCTTTTAATTTGGGTATTAGCAGGTCCTTATGTATTTTATAATAATTCACCGTAAACCCATCTGGTCCGGGACTCTTCCCTAAGGGTGTAGTTTTGAGGGCTATACTTATCTCTTCTTCGGTAATTAGGGCTTCTAGTTGGTCTAATTTATCCTGTTGTATTTTAGGTAGTTTTGCCTCTTTCAAGTAATGTTTAATTTTTCCTATTTTATTTAAATTCCTCTCTCCTCCTGCTTCCTTGATATTATATAGTTTTCCATAGTATTCCTGAAATATTCTTTTTTTTTTAAATTGTAATTTTTATTGAGGGTATAAGCAAAGATAAGGAACATACAAGGAAACAAAGATACAAAAACAATAACATTGCAAAGCATATCAAAACAGTCCCAGTCGGAATATGCAGGTACTAAGGGACGTATTAAAAAATAAATAGTACATTACACACCACAGGCTCTGAATGACAAGGAAGCAGATGATACAGTAGAGAGACACATCAATCGGGAAAAAAACACAGTACATTCATGTAAGAGTAGAGTCCTGAAGGTCCCAGTCAGCCCATATAGCGTTAAACCGTGAGACTTCATCATGGACCGTAGCCGTTAGGAATTCCATTCTCCGAATCTCCAACACCAGGCGCTGGAAGAGGGTAGCATCGGGCGGCCCCACCTGCTGCCAGAACAGTGGGATTGCTCTTCTAGCCACAACCAGAAGGTAAGATATCAACCGCCTGGTAGGTTTGGAGACCCAGGGGAGGCCCAAGAGGTAATGAAGGGGATCCAGCAGGAAAGACAAGCCTGTCACTGATTGTATCTTTGACCCCACCATATCCCAAAAGGGTTGAAGGAGAGGGCATTGCCAGAAAATATGAAAGAGTGTGCCCACACCAATGCCGCAGCGCCAGCAGGTAGCCAGGCAGGATGGATTAATTTTATGTAATTTAGCCGGGGTCCTATACCAGAATAACAAGATTTTCAAAGTAGTCTCCCTCTGCACCACACACCGGGAAGACTTGAAAGCTGCGATCCAAATCTTATCCCACATCTGCAGAGAGATAGGCTTCTGTAGTATGTCAGACCATTTGCGCATATAGAGGTGGGTATACTCCACCAAAGGCTGGGCATCGTGTAAAATATTATAAATACTAAAGACTAAATGTCTCTGGTGAGGCCCCTGTGCCGTCAACTTTTCAAAGGCCGTGGGTTGCTCCAGAGTCAAAGAACCCATCAGTGAATGAAACAAATGGCGGACTTGCAGATAAAAGTAAAAGGTATGTTTAGGGATGCCAAATTTCTCTTTCAGAGTTTCGAAGGAGTACAACGTGCGTGAGACCGGGTGGACGAGATTACGAAGCTGAAACAAAGGGGCCTGCAACCAAGTCCACACCCGTCCCATCTGCAATCCATCAGAGATGGAAGGATTAAATAAAACACTGGTGAGCGGCGGGCATGGTGAGGAGAGAAAGCACCTACTATAAAACCTGAGCCATACGTCCAAGGATCAAAGCATAGGGGCAAGGCACATACTTCGCAGAATTCTATCTGAGTGTAAATTAGCTGACCACAATAAGGAGCAAGGGTGGACCGGGAAAAACACACCCCGCTCAATCTCCGACCACCGGTTGGGGGCCACCAGGGAGGACCAGGAGGCCGCCACCCGGAGGTGGGAAGCAAAATAATATTTAATAATATCTGGCGCCCCCAGTCCTCCTCTCCGCCGCGGAGAGAAGACCACAGAGCTGGCTACCCAGTGGACCATGTCATTTCAAATTAAATTCAAAAAGCTACGCTGCAAGGATTTTAGCTGACGCAGGGAACCCAGGAGCTCTCTAAACAGAGGAATACAATTCTGCTGATAAAGGGTATCGTAAGAGGGTGTAAGTTTACTCCCCAAATAAGAGAGGGCAGACGTGCACCAACGATAGGGATAAGACTCCTGCAATTTGGACAGGAGCCCAGGGGGCATATAAAGGGGTAAGGGCTCCATTTTTGTAGCATTAACTTTATACCCGGAAATGGCACCGAACGAGGACAGCACTGCATGAAGGTATGGTAAAGACAGTAATGGGTTAGTGAGGGTCAGGAGAATTTCGTCCGCAATTAAAGACAAGGTGTACTCCCTCTGTCTCATCAGCACCCCACTGATGTCAGGATGTTGTCTAATGGCCTCCGCCAGGGGCTCAAAACAAAGTATAACAACAAGGGGGACAGTGGGCACCCCTGACGGGTACCATTATGCAGCTCAAAAGAGGGTGACATGAATGCAGACGACATCCGCACCTGAGCCACAGCTGGCGAATAGAGGGCCTCTAAGGCCTTATAAAAGGGACCCTGAAAGCCAAAGCGCTGCATGGTCGCAAAAAGGTATGGCCAACTCAGGCGGTCAAAGGCCTTCTGGGCATCTAAACTCAGCACCAAAGCCGGGCGGGGGTACCTATTTAGAGGATCAATCAGGTCTATAGTGCGCCTAGTATTATCAACCGCATGGCGGGATAAAACAAACCCCACCTGGTCCTTATCTACCAGTTTGGGAATAAGGAGAGACAACCTATTAGCAAGTATCTTCGTGAAAATTTTGTAATCCGAGTTTAACAGGGCAATAGGACGGTAATTGTCGAGGAGGTATGGGTCCTTCCCTGGCTTCGGGATAACTGATATGAAGGATTCTTCCCTTGAAGCAAGGAGGCGTACAACTTTAATAAATTAAGTGTCAGAATGGGTTGGAAAGTTTTATAGTAAAGGTATGGAAGACCATCTGGGCCAGGAGACTTCTGGGAAGGGAGCTCCTTAATCGTAGCGGGCCAACTCCTCTACCGTAATGTCAGCATTCAATTTAGTCAGAGCAGAAGCTGATAATTTGGGAAGGGACAGATCTTTAAAAAAGTCATCAAAGCGTTCCTGAGTGAAGGAGTAAGACAGTTGTAGAGCTTACTGTAAAAGGCACCAAACACTTTAGCCATAGTGTACGGGCAGTGTGTAGGGGTTCCATCGGGCTGAACCAAAAGGTCAGGGACCGAGTGAAAGGGCCGGTGCCTAAGTTTATTAACCAACATCCTGTGGGGTTTATTAGAAAACTCATAAAATTTCTGCTTAGCCCAAGATAGGGACTTGTTCACTTTTGACAGGTCAAGAGATTTAATGTGCTCTCGGAGGTGCACGACCATCCTAAGTTTCTGAGGGAGACCCCACAAGCCGGGCCTCCGCCAACCGCAGGTCAGCCAGAAGGGAGGCCCATTGACAACCAGCTTCCTTCTTCATCCTGGAGCCCTCGGCAATGCAAGAGCCCCGAAAGACGGCCTTGTGAGCCTCCCAGAGCGTAGAAACATTGTCCACAGAACCCCCATTAAGAGTAAAAAATTCCGCCAGGCCAGAAGCCAGTCTATCACGAACGACCGGGTCTGGAGAAGGCGTTCATTGAGACTCCAATGGCAGGTCCTCACGGAGGTAGGGGCGAGAGACAACTCCAAGACCACAGGCGCGTGATCCGACCAAGTAATCGGGAGTATCTCACAGTGCACCGTGCAGGGGATGAGGGGAGCGGAAACCAGAAAATGATCCAGTCTAGAGTGCATTTTATGCGCTGGGGAATAAAAGGTGAACTGTTTAGAAGTAGGATGTTTAACCCGCCAGGAGTAAAAAATTTTATGCATCCGCACGCACTTACGGAAAGCCCTAGACTGGGCCACCAGGCGACGTGACGGGGTGTCACACACAAGGAGTTGCCTATCCCTATGAGGGGACATCACTAAATTGAAATCTCCCCAGACCACCATGAAGGGTTGAGCAAAGCGGGATACCTTTTCCATGACAGCTTCTAGAAAGGCTATTTGCCCTGTGTTGGGGGCATACACATTAAGCATAGTGAATGAGGTAGACTGGTATTCACAAACTAGGGCAATGACACGTCCCTGAGGATCCAGGTACTTGTTCCGAACCCTGAGTGGACATGACCTCCTAATAAAAACCGCCACTCCCCGCTTACCGGATGGATCACTAGCTACATAAGAAGTAGGAAAAACCCTAGAAGCAAACTTGAACGATCCCCCAGCCCGAAAATGCGTCTCCTTGATCAGAATAACTGCGTCCTGTGGATTCTGCCATTTACAGCGCTGTTTTTCTCTTACACATGTGAGTTTTATACCTTGTTTAAATAAATATATTTTTGCTACTTACTTCACTATGGTGGCCCTTATCTTTTTATGGTGAATTGCAGGAGATTTGATTGCCCATGCTGCTTCTGTATACCATGGTGTATACCATCTGTCTCGGCTTGCAGTGGAGATTCGAGAGGGATCTATTGGAGGGGATTGGGTTCATAACCCCCATGGTCTATTTTGAAGGGCTTGATTACATATTCCATCTGGTAAGCGCATTAGCGTGACTTTGGCACTTTTGAAACCGTGGATAAAGAACTACCTAACTGTGGTGGAGGATTTCTGTTTCCTTGCACAACAACACACATTGTTTTGGACTATTTATTCCTTTATATTTATGTTTATGGTTTATATTTGTTTGGTTATCTTATCCATACACGGGGGTTCACTTTACCGTTACTAAGGTGGTGACCCTCTGGTGCTTGATTGCATATTTATTTATATACTCTTCTTCACTTGACTGCTTATTGTTATTTACATCACATTACATGTATATGTTGCATTAACATACATCACTATTAGCGCAGCTTTACTTTTGATATTGCTATTTTGGTGTTTCCCACTGTAGCTGCAGCTGTATATTTACATATTTACACCTTTATTTAATTTTTTTCTTTTGGTGTTTAGCGCGGTTATTTTTGTTATTATTAGAAATCCAGACCTGCCTCCTGGCATCAGACACCTCTTAAAGGGCTTGAGGCACCGGCATTAAGGGGTTAATACAGTAATTTTAATTTTGGTATTGTATCCTTGAGAGCCCTTTTTTGTGCCTTGATGCACTCTGGATTAAGGCAGGCCAGTATTTTTAAATGGTTTATTAATCAGCCTTAACACATGTAAGTAAAAATAAAAACTTGCACTATTTTTTGATCAACACAGTGCATCCCAGCATTATGGTACATTGAAGGGCATGTAAATTTTTTTACCCTATATGGTGTATATATATATGCTGTGATGTGTTCATATTAATGCACATCATGGCCTCTGTTTTTGCACAAACCAACATGCATGCACCAAATGCACCAGTTGGTATCTTTAAAATTAAATGTATGTTTAGTGGTCCTTAACACATGGAGTTGATTTGCTAAAAATGGAGAGTGCGAAATTTGGTGCAGCTGTCCGTGGTAGACAATCATTTTCTAACTTCAGCTTGCTCAATTAAGATTTGACAAAAAAAAAAAAAAAAACTGGAAGCTGAATGGTTTCTCTGCATAGCTGCACAAGATTTTGCACTCTCCAGTTTTAGTTAATCAACTCCAATGTTTATCTGTAGTAAAAAAATATTCCTCTATCTCTGTCCAAAACAGTACAGAAAGGGTTACAGGTTCCCATAGAAAACCTAGAGTGATCATTTTTCTTATTTAATCTTTTCAAGATGATTCCTCTGTAGTTGCCTTCCCCAAATACAATCCATTTGATAATATTTACATGAAAAAAGGCTCTAAAGAATAAAATGAGCCATTTCCTTAACTAATTTTTTTAATGGCCAATTGCCATTTATACATAGACACAACAGCTTCCATTAAAATATGCAATACATTATAAATATAAAATATAGGTTTATTTTTTTTATATCCTCAATTTCCTTTTATATATTAGAGGAACTCATTAAACCAAAATCTTTTTATGTGTATAAAATTAATTTATGCATTCACAAAAAGTGATATGTTTTTTTAAAATTAAAAATAGTGTAAGTGCCTGAATGAGATGATGAATGTGCTTTATTGCGCCGACTGCCCACAGTATATTTACTGCGGCAGTCAGCCCCTCACAGGCAAAGTGACGTAGTACTATGTTGCTAGCCTGTGAGCCTCTAGGGGGCGAGCTGGTGCCGCCAGAGGCGTGCTTCCACCCCCGCTAGTTCCTAACATGTCCACGCATGTGACCGGCAGACCCGATTTCCGCCGGCCACTCGTGATCTCCCGGTGGAGAGGGAGAAAGGCAGGCGGCTGATGTAAACAAAGCCGCCTATCATTCTCCCTGATCTAACTGCAGAGATCATACGATCCTGCTATGTAGGATCATATGTCTCTGTGATCACATCACTAGCCACACCCCTTTACAGTAAGAAGCATGCCCCTAGGGACACACTTAGCCCCTTGATCACCAATAAAGTTAACCCCTTCCCTGCCAGTGTCATTTTTACAGTAACAGTGCATATGTATAGCACTGATTACTGTAGTAATGTCACTGGTACCCCCAAAAGTGTCAAAAATGTCAGTAAAGGGTCCGATCTGTCCGCCGCAATGTCGCAGTCCCGCAAAAAAAATTGCAGATCGCCGCCATTACTCATTAAAAAAAAAAACACCAAAAAGGACAGAAATCTTTCCCTTAGTTAGTAAACGCAATAACTTTTGCGCAAACCAATCAAAATACGCTTATTGCGATTTTTTTCACCAAACATAGGTAGCAGAAAGCAAATTGGCCTAAAATGTTATAACATTTTGATTTTTACTTTTTTTTTTTTTGGGGGGAATTTCATATAAAAAAATGTGAAAAATATTGTTATTTTTTTCAAAATTTACGCAATTTTTTTGTTTATAGCGCAAAAAGTAAAAATTGCACAGGTGATCAAATACCACCAAAAGAAAGCTCTGTTTGTGGGAAAAAAAGGACGTCAATTTAGTTTAGGTACATCATAGCACGACCGCGCAATTGTCCGTTAAAGTCACGCAGTGCCGAGTCGCAAAATAGGGCCTGGTCAGAAAGGGGGTAAAATCTTCCGGGGCTTAAGTGGTTAACTGAAGGGCAACAAAAGGTCACTAAACTGGCTGTAGAATCTTGCATGGCTCAGTAATTCCAAGAACTGGATGGTCAGAAATACCTTTGGTAGGTAAAATAACTTCATTTCATGTATATATTTAACTGTTGGCTTGGAACTCAGCTTTAGAAGAAAAGTTTGGGAATCAAACATCACAAACAATCATACTCACCAAGATGGCTGCAGCACCAATCCTAGCTGCAGCTGTCTCCTGCTGCCTCTGCTTTAAGAACTTAGCCATCAAAGACCAGTGATTGCTCAGTTCTCAGTGAGCTGGGAGCCAGTGAATGTTACTGACTCTCTGCTCTGCCCCTCCAGCACTTATTGGAGTGCAGGGCTGGGGGAGGGGGTGGAAGCAGCTGGCTCAGTCTCCCAGTGGCTAATTGAGAGGCAGCTGCCAGCCCAGGCATTTGGGTAAATCCTAACATTAAAGTTGAGATCAATCCAGAACCTGGATCGGCTGAGTGACATCAGCAAACAGTGGACTTTAGCCCTCTGTGGTTTGAAAATGGGCCACAGGAGTACAGAACCAAGTGCACATCTGTGACCCATAGGAGAAGTAGGGATGAAAGAGCTTTGGCCCTACTTCTCCTTTAACGTTAACTGCTGTGTAGCTTAACATTTGTAAGCTGCTACTATAATCTAAAGAAGGCTTACAGTAAACTTGTCATGAGAGAAGGATGGTGGTCGTCATTGCTAGAATTCTCAAAATGCTAGTTGCCTGGTTGAGTCTGCTTTAAATACTTTATAGAGTTATAGCAGCAGCAAACGAATGTAAAGGAAATGTCAGATTTCCTTATGTCTACATTTATTCCAGACTCAGAAGGTTTCATTTAAAACAGCTGAATGTTAACATATTGTCCCCACTAACTAGGCTACCTTTTTCCTTCTTTTTATGTCAAGTGTGTTTTTTTTAAACTTAATTTTATTGTAAAACTACAGAGTATAAAAATTGAACAGTAGATCATCAAGTGAACAATCGGTTGGAGAACAGTTTAAAGTAACAACAAAGTATAACAACAGAAGGTGTACATAGGTCACATTAGCACAGTTAAACATGACTGGACTGGTCTAGGTAAGTATAATCAGTCGTAAGTGGTGTACTATGAGTTGAGAAAGCATTGTCAGGTAGATAGGTAATTGGGTATGGACAGGGCATGAGGCTTTCAAACACTAGGTGGTTCCTTCATGAGAGAGTAATGCCTCGTACACACGGTCAGATAATCGTACGAAAAAACTCGCTTTCGACCTGGTTGCACGATAATCTGATCGTTAGTACACAGCTTTCGACAGCCGATCACAACAGTTCGTCCAACAAAATCCGAAGGGACAAACAGGAAAACTTCTGTCGTACGATAGCCCCGCGAACGACAATTGTGTAATTAGTACACTATGCGTCCGCTAAAAATCGTTCGACAAACACCGCGCATGATCGGAAATAGCGAAATAACTAGAATGATTAAGCCAGGTTATTATATGTGACATCACTTTCCAAGACGTGGCTACGCATTCTGGTTGCTTTCACACAATCGTACGACAGAAATCATATGGTTAGTACACATGGTTGCATTCGTCATTTTGTAGCATGCTACTTTACTCGAACGATATGTCGTACGATTATCTGACCGTGTGTACGAGGCATTAGGCATTTAGGGTGCTTGAGCCAAAGTTTCAAATGCTTTTGGAAAGTAGGAACTTTCAGGTGAGCTTTGGCATTCATGTATTCCATCAAACAGTGGTTGTTCAGGATAGAAATCAGTTCTGAAGTGGAAGGGGCTGG
The DNA here is from genome assembly GCF_965119305.1 of Pelophylax lessonae. NCBI lineage: Eukaryota > Metazoa > Chordata > Amphibia > Anura > Ranidae > Pelophylax > Pelophylax lessonae. The sequence continues at coordinate 105,594,815 of NC_138777.1, read as the reverse complement.
GGAGCTTTTCAATTTCTAGCGATGGCAAGGTGGGGGCGTCACATGGTTTTTATTAGGCAGCCCCGCCTTTTTTAATTAAATATATCTTCATAGCAAACCTATATCTTGAAGCAAACCTACATGGTCTAAAAAACAGAATTTTGAAGTGCAGGGCCCCACAAGCTTCTTGTCAAGTTGGCACTCAGGCCTGCCACCTCTTGGCATCTACTACCAATTAATTTACAAATGATATAGCTGACTGCCTTTAGTGCCTCAGGAGGCTCTACTCTCCCTCAAGCAGAGAAAGAAATGGTTCCCCCCCCCCCAAAATGTGTTGGCTATATTTGATAATCTTAACTATCAATTGTTTCAAATAGTCCTTTAAGTGAAAGAAACTTTTGTACTAGGCACTCCTCTATAAACATGCAAAATCATTCAACACTGGGTAGATTATTACTTCCTGACTCAGCATTACTTCCATCTAGTTCATATTTTCTTGTTGCTGGAAACTGCTAATTGAACACAGGTGATAACATTAATTAACATGAAAGCTGAGATGCTAAGATGCTGAAAATAGTTTTTTCGTTTTTACGTTAAACTATTTTGCTAAAAAGACCAGAGCAATTTTGACATTTTAAACTCAAGGATCCTCCAGGCTGCTTGCAGGATCCTTTATCATTAAAAAGGTGGCATTGTTATGTCACAACATGAATAAGGGCAACAAACCCCATCAGAGGGCCTGTTCTGCAGCAGTGGATCACTTTAGGCACCATGCAGGTCAAATGATTATAGACCTACAGTTGTGTTCAAAATAATAGCAGTCCAACATCACTAACCAGATCAATCACTGTTTTTAGTATAAATTATATTTCTTAATGGCAAAAAAAATTTACTAGTAGGTGTAGTACAGTAATAGAAAACCAACAGCCCCAACAGTCATGACATGCATGTTGATGATTCTATGTAGTTGAATCATTAATTGAAAGGGGCTTGTTCAAAATAGTAGCAGTGTGGAGTTCAATTAGTGAGGTCATTCAGTCTTTGAAAAAACAAGTGTCAAACAGGTGGCCCTTATCTAAGGATGAAGGCAGCAAATGTTGTACATGCTGGGTATAGTGCATTTTTGATTGGAGATGGAAAAACATATAAAGAAGGGCAGAAACTGATAGGCTGCTCAGCTAAAATGACCTCAAATGCTTAAAAAAAGGCAAACAAAACCAGAAAGACATGGAAGAAAATGGAAAAAAACTAGCATTAGAATAGATCGAAGAATTGCCAAAATGAGAAAGACTCCGCCAATAATCAGCTCCAGGTCGATCAAAGAAGGTCTAAAGTTACCTGTGTGTACTGTAATAATTAGAACACATTGACTGGCCTAAAGAGAAATGGCACAACATTTTGTGGATTAATAAAATCAAGATTGTTCTTTTAGGTTTGTGAAGACAGTGAAGCATGGTGACACAAGCCTAATAATACGGGGATGGTAATCATACCATTCGCATAACAGGGATTATGGATCAGTTTGAAACATTAAAATAAGAGGTCATGTTGCCTTATTCTGAAGATGAAATGCCCCCCTTGAAATGGGTGGTTCAACAAGACAATGACTCCAAACACACCAGTAAGCGAGCAGCATCTTGGTTTCAGACCAACAAGAATAACGTTACTGAATGGCTAGCCCAAATCCAAAAGATTACCTTAATTCAATAGAAAACTTGTAGGGTGACATCAAAAATGCTGTTTCTTAGGTAAAACCAAAAAATTCTGAGGAATTGTGGAATGAAGTGCAATCGTCCTGGCCTGGGATGGAATACCTATTCACAGGTGCCAGAAGTTGGTCGACTCCATGCAACACAGACATAAAACAGTTGTTATACAACTAAATTCTAGTTCAGTGATTCACAGGAAAGGTAAATCCTCAAGTATTTTTCAGTTTATACAGTAAAAGTTTGAGTTTGTAAAGAAAAATGCAGACAAGCATTTTGGAAAAGCCTAATATTCCTTTTTCCTCACTTTCTGTAAAGTAATAACAAATTTGAAAATTTTCTTCATGTTTTGATTTAGAATAAACTGTGCAGTGCTCCCAATGCATTTGTGTGTATGAAAAAAAGCCATTATAAGGATTTTGAGCTTTACTCACTTTTTTAAACACACTGTCATTATTTTTAACACAACTGTAAGTAATTCAAAAAATTGTTGTTCAGAGTTCGTTTTTAAGACCAGGTCTGACTGTTGGCTTCTTTTTTTTTTTTGGAAATCATTTTTATTAGGCTTTTTATCAAGTAAGATTACAAAGAAACATAAATATTTAAACAACAACAGCAATTCTTAGCAGGTAAGAGTTACCAAAACATTTGTCAATGCAAACATAGAAAACCATTGTGTGAACCAGTGAGCATTAGGCAGCTTACACACGATGCTCCTGTTAGAGCATCTACGTTTTCTGGTGTAATTGTAATGCGTGCATTTTCACGCATTTGCGTGCATTTTCGCGCTTATGCGCTTGCGCAAATGCGCGTAAATGCGCACAAATGCGCATAATTGCGCGTAAATTTATTCTAGCGTTCTTGATATTCAATTGGCATTTTGGGTCATTTGAACGTATTTGCGCGTATTTGCGCGCATCAGGGGCAAATTACTGACCAAAAATGCAGATTTTTCTATTTTGTTCTTACTGAAGAAAATGCGGCACTCATTTACGCGGCTGTGTGCATAGGCACATTAAGAATGAATGGGCTCTCTTTTGGCTCAGAAAAAAAAAAGCTGTACTGAGCATTTTTAAGCTGCAGTGTGCAAGAGGCTTTAGGAGGTCCAAGCAACAGGCTTGGTGTTCAAAGAAGGATAAGATAAAAAAGATGGAGTGGGGGGGGGGGAGAAAAGGGAAAAGAAGTAGAATGAGAAAGTAAGGATAGAGAATGAGGTTGTTACTGAAGCAAGTATAATCAGTATTTCATATCTCAAGAGTTAACATATTACAACATAGCACAAAACATTAAATGTCTCAAGGGAGTATCAATGGCTCATGATGGTACACATTTCCCCAGTTTGGAATGTCTGAAGGATTCCCACATTAACCACCTCTTGCTGAATTGGACACATTTCCCTTCATTGCATGCCAGTGTTTTTTCATATTCATAGGAGTCGTCTACCAAGTTAGTTACTTCTTTGATTGATAATGCCAGATTGGACTTCCTTTTTCTCGCTATTACCAATCTAGCTGCATAAAGTATATGCAGCACTATAAGTTTGTAAAAAGGTGGGTATATATCCAGATTTACGCTCAATAGTGCCTGCTCAACTCTCAATTTATTAAATATTCCTGTTATGTCTGCAATAAGTTTTGCTACGCCCAACCAGAAGCCACGCACAGAAATAAAAAACCATAGCATATGGACTAAATGGACCAGCAGAGGTTAGAAGCTGAATTAGTAAATTTTGCTAACATGTATGGCATCCTATACCATCTTAAATTTACTTTTTGTAATATTTCCCTAAAGTTGGAACATTTGGTGTAGGTGTGGTTAAGTCTTATGGCTTTAAGCCATTGGTCTTGGGTAATAGTTAGCTTTAAGTCTTGTTCCCATTTGATTCGGTTTTTCAATAGAGTGTTTGCTCTGCAGTATATAATATATTAGCATTATCCCCTTACTCAGAGGGTTTTTGTGGAACCATAACTTCACTAGTTGTACTGGTAGGGATACAAGCTGCGTTTTGGCATGGGATAAAATGTGCACTATTCTAGCATATGTCATGTATTCCTTATTAGGTATGGAGTATTTGGAGCTTAGGTCCTGGAATGAGATAATATGGTCCTGTCATTGAAGGTCAGTTATATGTACTAGTCCGTAGCCTTTCCAATGCATTAATTTCAGGTCTAGTGAGAGGAAAGATAACGTCGCTAAGGGGAATAGGGATGATTTTATGTTCAACATTTGTTCCCATAAAGTGATCCCAGGCCTGCAATGTTGCTGATATAGTAGGGTGCATGCTGTATAGATAATGTGTCATCAATGTAGTAGCTAATAACAAGTCACTCAATGTACCCTGGGTGACCACCACCTGTTCCGCTTGGCACCAAAATGGTGGTTGAGATGGATTAAGCCAATATTTTATCTGATCCAATTTGGCCGCTACATGGTAGTCTCTAATGTTAGGTACTCCTATGCCCCCCACTCTAAAATGTTTTATTAAGGTTTTATGAGAACACCTCGCTTTTTTCACCTCCCAAAGGAACTTGGATAGGGCACTCTGCATTAGTTTATAAAATGTTACTGGAATATGTACAGGAAGAGCTTTGAAATAGTACAGAAGGTTGGGGGGTAGGATCATTTTGAATGCAGCTAATCTACCTGACCAGGTTAAGTATAATTTTTTAAGTCGGTTCATCTCTTGGGTGAAAGTATGTATAAGGGGTTCAAAATTAAGCTTATATAACTGTGAGAGTGGGTTAGTTAACTTGATTCCCAGGTAATCGATAAAGTCTTCCTCCCACATATACGGCATTGATTTTTGGATAGACAATCCCATGTTAACTTCCACTCCAATGCCCAATATGCTAGATTTAGTCGGGTTTTCTTTAAAATAGGAAATTTAAATAAACATTTGCAATATCTTATGCGAAGTTATAAGGGAGAGAGCCAGACTAGCAAAAGACAAAATTACATTGTCAGCAAAAAGTGTAATAGAATGTGATTCTTTGCCAAACTCTTGTACCTTCAATTTGAGGGTGAGATCTAATGGCCTCCGCCAAGGGTTCCATCAGTAGAGCAAAAATCAATGGGGACAACGGGCATCCCTGCCTCGTCCCATTAGTTATTGAAAATCCTTCAGAGAAAATACCATCATTAAATACGTATGCTGAGGGGTTGGAGTATAAAGCAAGTGTGGACGAATAGATAGAGCCTTCAAAGCTGAATCGCTGCAAAACCTGGTCGAAGTATCCCCAGTGAATCCTGTCAAAGGCCTTTTTGGCATCCAGTGACAGGAGCACTGAGGGGACCTTATTAGCACTAGCAGCATGTATCAAAAATCAAACGCCTGATGGCATCAGTAGCTTGTCTCCCTGTAACGAAACCAACTTGGTCCTGTCTAATTAGTTTGGGCAGTAGATGGGAAATTCTATTTGCTAAGATCTTCGCCTATATTTTCAAGTCCACATTTAAAAGAGATATGGCCTGAAGTTTTGGGCTCTATCCGCCTCCTTCCCTGGCTTCGAAAGTGTAACCACTGTAGCTTCTAACATTTCAGATGGGAACGAGGCTTGGGAGGCAGCTTTATGGAACAGTCTTTGCATTATGGGGGATACAATATTCCCAAATTTTTTAAAGTATTCTGAAGAAAATCCATCAGGGCCCGGTGATTTATTTAAGGGAAGAGATAAAATAATATTCACTATATCAGATACCTGGATCAGTGCATTAAGAAGAGAATCCAAATCATTGGAATCCAATTTAGGCAGAGATATTTTGCTTAAAAAGCTAGCAATTAATTCTGGGGTTGGTTGGGGCATATTGATGCCATTTTTAAGGTTATACAGGGAACTGTAGGAGCAACCAAAAGCATCAGCAATGTCCTTCAGTTTAACAGTTGCTCTCCAGAAATGGGGTGCAACAGATGAGGAATGCATTTTTATATGTTTTTTCTTTAATTTGGTTGGCTAATAATTTGCCCGCTTTGTTACCGTGGGTATAAAAGTTAGCTTTAAGTTTACACAGGCATCGTGTATATTGTGCTACCAATAAAAGGCGTAAATCATTGTGTGCTTGTGATAATTGAATAGCAATAGCTCCTGAGGGAGATCTTTTATCGGTCCCTTCTAGAATTTTAATATTGTTTATGAGTGTGTCCATCCACTGCCTCCTGCGCCTATTCAACAATGCAATTTTTTGTGTTAATATGCCCCATATGAGCGCCTTGTGGGCTCCCGAAAGGGTAAATGGATCAATGTCCGTGGTATCATTCAAATTGAAAAATTCCTCCAGGGAGCCCTTAGTCTCTGAGGAGACTGTAGGTTCTGAAAGAAGGTAGGTGTTGTTTCTCCACCTATTAGCTCTGGAAAACAAGGATATGTGCATGGTCCGACCAAGTTATAGAACCAATTTCTGACTGTGTAATATGTTGTAGTAGGAACTTATCTGTCAAGAACATATATATTATTGAATAGGAAGAGTGTACTTTCAAAAAGAAGGTGAAGTCCTGTTCTGTAGAGTGTTGATGATCCGGAAAATGTATCCAACTGGGTTCTGAATAAGGATTTTTCCTTTTCGCAGGATGTGTCCATCATGTGGTTTGAAACTGAGTTGGGATAGCCACACAGGAGTACACGGCCCCTGCGTATAGCCTCGATTTTTTTCCATAGTTTTTTCAAGAATATGATCTGTCTACAGTTTGGCGCGTATGCATTGATCAAGGTATATGCCACATTATTGATTTCACAAAGAAGTATAATATATCTGCCTTCTGTATCGCATTCATGCAATATGTGTTTGATTGCAACTGTGTCTTTGATGAGGATTGCCACCCCACACTTTTTTTTTTTGCTGCATTGGAAAGGTATACATGAGGATAGTGGCTGTTAGTGAGTTTTGGGTGCTTCTGCTCCTTAAAGTGTGTCTCTTGAATGCACAGCACATCGCATTTCTGCAAATGTGCCTCCTTCCATAACATATGTTTTTTCAGTGGACTGTTAAGGCCATTCACATTTAATGAGGTCAACTTTTAAGATATCTGTGTGGTAGGCATAAGCGCCGAAATAGAGAAAGGTGGGTTGCCAAAGACCTTATGTGAACACCCTTACCTTGAAGGCGAGTCAGCCGTGTATGTATAGCAGCGGTAGATGTTGGGTCTTCTGGATTTAGAAGGGAATGATCTACAAGTCAGTTTGAAATTAGAAGATAGTTGTAGCTGGAGATTCCTTGAATTAAAAACAGTCAGAGAAACAAACTTTAGCAACAATAACAATGGAGGAGATGGATAAAGTTGCACATAAAACTATATGCAACTTCCTCTCTACATACTGTATATAAAAAAAATGTGATTTCCTAGGAAATCTGTGCGGAGAAGTTCCACTAAACCTGGGGGTGAACACTGATGGTAGCCGTTTAGGGGCATTGGAGCATCTTGAGGATATGCAAATCAAATGGTAAGGAATATTTTAGGCAGGAGGAGTCATCGGCCTATACGTGTTAGGTTGTGCCTGGGCATCATCCTGGGGCAAGATGTGCCATTTTTCAAGCAGGCGAATGCCATCAGCCAAGTTGGTGATCAGGAAATCTCTTTCCCTTTGGTGATTATTAGATTTGCTGGGTAATTCCAGTGGTAAGGGATGTGGTGATTTCACAGAGGTTTAGTTATAGTCGCCAAATTGCACCTTTGTTGCATGGTATGGGCCGATAAGTTGGCAAAAATAGACAGTCCCTGTACAGATGCAGGTAGGTTGTCTGCCTTCTGGTTACATACATCAGCTTTTCCTTAACCTTGTAGTAGTGAATCCGAGCTATAGTGTCTCTGGGAAGTTTTTCAGGTACTGTATATGCTTTGGCTTAGGAAGTCTGTGTATACGATCAATCTCTAATTCCTCCCGAGGGAGATCTGGCAGAACTTCCCTCATTATATTGGTAAGAAACGCCGTCAGTTCTTGTGGTTTTACTGTTTCGGGAATACCCCTGATTTTTATATTGTTCCTTTTGGAACGATCCTCAAGGTCTGCAACTTTTGCCCTGAGCCATTTTATGTCATCTTCATGGTCATTATGAGCATCCACCATGTCATTAAATGTATCAGCGAATTCACCCATCTTGTTCTCTATATGAGACACCCTTTCACTTACTGCATTAACTTCAGATTTACACTCATTCATGAGCTGCAGCATGTCCGTGTGTATAGCTGTTCTGAGTGATACTAACATGTCCTTTAGGACAGAGTCCATGACAGGTTGATTGCTGGTGGGGAAATCAGCTATAGAGTCCCTAAATTGCAGGGTATCATCTATGGCAGTTCCTGATAACCCTCCATGCCCTATGTGAGATGTTCTTTGTTTAGATTTCACTGGGCTTTTAGGGCCTGAGTAGGGCTTGAAATCACCCTGGCGCTGTGTTGGCATGGTCTGGGCAGTAATGGAGTCTACTCTGCCTTGTTTGTCCGTGTAGGAGGATAGGTTGTGCTGGTCGTGTGAGGGAGACTGGCGCCATCTTGGCTGCTCAGCCTGCTAGAAGCAGAAAAGAAATCTGTCATCTTACTAGGCCTACACCTCTTTTTTCTCTTCCTCGCCATGCTCAGGAGGGTCTCCAGGTTGTCTGGTGCCTGTTTGTTGCTATGTCTGATGCCCCGTTCCGTCGTGATGTGCTCCAACGGGTCCGTATGGTGAGGAGCTGTGGTCTCACATGTCTCTCGCTCGCCCGGCTCCTCCCCATTCTGATCGTTGACTTCTATCTAAGTGAAGAAATATCTGAATTTATTTAAGTAAAATAACTTTGTTTTCATAAAATTTGGTGAGATTTTGGAGGCCTTCAAATAGAAATGTACTTGAAAATGCTATCAAGCCAGACTCAATGACCAACTAAAAAAAGTTTATCTCAATGCTGAACAAATACCCGCTGCTTTTAATCACAAGGAAACTTTCAACTCCCCACTGTATTTTTACTTCCTCATCAGAAATAGTAGTAATAGGATTTTCACTACCTCAGCCATCTGTGGCTGTTGCACTCTATTTAGTGTCCTGACAAGTTTCTTCTTGCTGCAGATACAGGTAGAGGTGATAGACTAGAGGCATAGGCAACATATGGAAATAATAGTTGTGTTTTGTCTCAACTTCTACACAGTCCTTGATTCCATATCTGCTATTTGGTCTGTAGGCTAGACGAATAGCCCAAATTGATTCAGTTTACCATACAGGTGCTCTTGTGCCTAGTCTCCAGCATCCCTACAAAAAAAAGTTCACCAGACCTGAAATGATAGGCTTACCTTTATGAAAATAGGTTAGGCCCATCTGATGCTCATCCTTCATGCAAAAAAAATAAACATAGACACCACCATCATTACTGCTAAGTAGAGTTGGGAGAACAGTTTAAGCCAAACAAAAGTTTGGCCCGAACATCACCTGTTCCCCTGTTTGGCAAACACCTGGAATTTGTGGGGTGCTCGGCACTGCTGCACATTGCATTCTAAGCCCTGATTGAGCAAAGCTTTGCCCAGGGCAAAGTGAAAAGCTGGTTCTTAAGGAGCAGGCCAGGAAGCCGGCCGCTGTGTCCTTAACCACTTGTCGTCTGCTTACGGTAATAGTACTGTGGCAAAGTGGCTCATTATCATCTGACGACGTAGATCTACGTCATCAGACACTTCCCTTTCTCGGTGGCGCGTGCGCGCTGCCGGAGGTTTGCTCCCGCTGTATTCAGTCACAGTGGGAGTCGGGCCAGGGGAGGAGCAGCATCTAGTGTGGAGATCCGCCCGCTTGTGTAAACACAAGCGGGCGGATCTCCTAAGTGACAGGCAGGGTCAGATTGCAGGGTTCAGCATAGCTGAACCCTGGATCTGTCCTTGTGTCACTCAGTCACCTCCCCCCACACACGTCAGTAAGCACCAGGCATACATTAACCCCTCCCTCTCCAATAAAATTAACCCCTTCCCTGCCAGTGTCATTTTTACAGTAACAGTGCATATATATAGCACTGATTACTGCAGTAATGTCACTGGTAACCCCAAAAGTGTAAAAAATGTCAGTCAAGGGTCCGATCTGTCCGCCGCAATGTTGCAGTCCCGCAAAAAAAAATCGCAGATCGCCGCCATTACTCGTTAAAAAAAAAAACACCAAAAATGACAGAAATCTTTCCCTTAGTTAGTAAACGCAATAACTTTTGCGCAAACCAATCAAAATACGCGTATTGTGAATTTTTTTTACCAAACATAGGTAGCAGAAAACAAATTGGCCAAAAATTTTGAAAAATTTGATTTTTACATTTTTTTGGGGGGAATTTCATATAAAAAAATGTGAAAAATATTGTTGTTTTTTCAAAATTTACGCAATTTTTTTGTTTATAGCGCAAAAAGTAAAAATCGCACAGGTGATCAAATACCACCAAAAGAAAGCTCTGTTTGTGGGGAAAAAGAGGACGTAAATTTCGTTTGGGTATGGCGTCGCACGGCAGCGCAATTGTCAGTTAAACTCGCACAGCGCCGAATCGCAAAAAGTGGCCCAGACGTAAGACAGCAAAATCCTCTAGTGGTAAAGTGGTTAATAATGCATAAGTCATCAACTGTCAACGTGCTTACCCCTGACAACTGAATGAAAAAAAAAAAACATTGCCGGCAATAGAAAAAAATGAAAAAACAAAAACAAAAACAGTGTGGAGGTCCCCCCCAATCCATATCGGGCCCTTCCAGTCTGGTATGGATTTTAACCACTTGCCGACTGCGCACAGTATATTTACTGCGGCAGTCAGCCCCTCACAGGCAGAGCGACGTAGGTCTACGTCGCTAGCCTGTGAGGCTCTGGGGAGCGAGCGCGCGCCGCCCGAGGCGCGCTCCCGCGCGGTCATGGACCCCCCCGCGCGCGTGTCACTCGGCGATCGTCGGGGGAGAGGGAGAAAGGCAGGCGGCTAGTGTAAACAAGCCGCCTGTCATTCTCCCCTGTGTAGAAACAATGATCATACAGTTCTACTATGTAGGACCGTTGATCATTGTTCCTACACCTCAAGCCACAGCCAATCACAGTTAGAATCACGCTCCTAGGGACACACACCACCCCTCCCTCTCAAATAAAGTTAACCCCTTCACTGCCAGTGTAATTTTACAGTAACAGTGCATATGTATACCACTGATTACTGTAGAAATGTCACTGGTAACCCCAAATGTGTCAAAAATGTCAGTCAAGGGTCCGATCTGTCCGCCGCAATGTCGCAGTACCGCAAAAAAAATCGCAGATCGCCGCCATTACACGTAAAAAAAAAACAACAAAAATGACAAAAATCTTTCCCTTTGTTAGTAAACGCGATAACTTTTGCGCAAACCAATCAAAATACGCTTTTTGCAATTTTTTTACCAAACATATGTAACATAAAACAAATTGGCCGAAAATGTTAAAAAATTTAGATTTTTACATTTTTTTGGGGGGGAATTTCATATAAAAAAATGTGAAAAATATTGTTATTTTTGCAAAATTTACGCTCTTTTTTGGTTATAGCGCATGATCAAAAAATCGCACGGGTGATCAAATACCACCAAAAGAAAGCTCTGTTTGTGGGAAAAAAAGGACATCAAATTAGTTTAGGTACAGCATCGCACAACTGCGCAATTGTCCGTTAAAGTCACGCAGTGCCGAATCGCAAAATACCCCCTGGTAAGGAAGGGTGTAAAATTTTCCGGGGCTTAAGTGGTTAAGGGGAACCCCATGCCAACATTTTTTTAAAAAGCATGGGGTCCCCCTCAAAATCCATACCAAACCCTTATCGCCCCCCTCCTGATCCACAGCAGGCCATATGCCCCCAACATAGGGGAGTTCTTGGGGGCAGGGAGAGCTCTGCCCCCACCCCAAAGCACCTTTTCCCCATGTTGATGGGGACAAGGGCCTGTTCCTGACAACCCCAGGCATTTAACAAAGTGGCCTCCAGATCCCCCCTCCCCCCCACAATGTGAATGAGTATGGGGTACATTGTGCCCCTACCCATTCACTAAACAAAAATGTCATAAACAAATAAAGACAGGAGGCAGTTTTTGACAATTTCAAAAATGTAGATCCATCGTTAACCAGGATGCCCGCTGCACCACTGAACCCAAAAAAAGAAAAGAAAGTGCTCCACCATGACTAAGGATAACTGCTGAATGTCTGCTCTGCCAGTTACTAGTTCCTAAATAGGAAAGGAGTGGGGCCACCTCGTGACATTACCTGGTTGCACTGCCCCCTTGTGACATCACCGACCCGGCATGCACCGGTGGTATTGTATTGCCGGGAATTTAAATGTCATTTTTTTCTTCTTTATGAATGTCAGTTTTGCTGCAGCAGGTTCTAGACACGGTACAGATGTGCCACTTTACAGGCAGACCAAGGGGACCCCCAGGCACTATATTTAAAGGAATTTTTCATTTTATTGTTTCATTTTAAGCATTATTAAAATCACTGCTACTGTAAAAATTATCTTTTTTAAAAAAAAAAACTTGCATAATAGCCTTCAAAATGGGTACTTTTGTTTTTTAAAGTTTGGGTCTTATAGACTTTAATAGGGTTTGGGTCCGAACTTTGGCTATGTTAGAGAATTCTGGCGCAAACCGAACTGGGAGGTGTTCAGCCCAATTCTACTGCTAAGCAATATTGCCAGCAAAGAATTCAGCATCTAAGTGATCACTTAACTAGTAACCACACTTGAGATTTTCAGACTGCCAATTAATTATGTTTATCATTACACAATCTTAGGAAAATGCCTTGGTTCTGCACAAAAACAAATAATCCAAAGACATGTATAGTAGACACTCAGAGGACTTCGACAGAAAAGACCGGGAGGATATCATAAATGCATTGTCACTAAAGTGACAAAGGCGGTCTGTGACTTGCTAAAACATCCTCCTGGGCTATCACTCTTGAAATCCTCTGAGTGACTACTATATGTAACACGACCCCCTTGGGGGCTGCTTGGTAATAGAACCTCCTCTGCACTCCCTGGACCCTGAGGAACCTCCTACCCGCTTGGCACTACAGGTTCAGTCATTTTTCTAGATACTCTTGACACTTAAATACCAGTGTAGCTGTTTACTGGAACAAAGTAATATCAACAGGTACAAGAATAATACACCAGAATAGGTAATCAAGAAATAGGGTGTTAGTCTCCCAAATCCTAGTAACTCACGTGGGACCTGAGGGAAAAACACCAGTTTAGATCAAACACTTAGCAATATATATGTTTATAGTATATGAGAGTGACTGCAATGTTATACCATAATATCCACATAATATAAGGCAACTCAGACTCAATAACCTCAGCTAATAACTGCTCCTTCCTTTCTAGCTATAAGAGTCATTCTAGATAACTGGAATAGACACTCTAAAACTGGGGGCCCCCTTTAGGATTAACTAATGTAGTCTCTACTCTAGCAAGGCCTTGTGTTTCTTCACCTATTTAAGTGATATTTGTAATCCACAAAGGGAGTAGGTGTTATAAAAACCCTAATGGAAGATGTATGCTGTGTACAGTTATGTATATACTTGCAGTTTCCCAAAGATCATCAGGCACTTTACTGCAGCGTCAGTGTCCAGTAGTGATCTTCTTATCCTCTTGTAATACTGTTCTTTCCGGTGCTGCGTCACAGGCAATGTTCTCAGCACTCTAGTACTAGGCCGCTCTCTCAGAGCCGCACACTGTCTTTCCAACCCCCACACTGGACCAGTCACCTCTCCGTGACTCCCGCTGTCCTCCTTAGTCAGCAACTCCACACTCGGCACTCTAGGTCTCGCTCTCAGGCCTCTCTCATGGTCAGTCTTTCTCCGAGTTCCCCGAAGCAAGAGAGCGCGCATATCTCTCCTCCCATGATTCTCCGTGAATCCCTCAAAGCTCCCTGGGAGTGTGGTCCAGTCCATCCCTCAATGCATGGTCTCCACCCTCTTTCAAACAACAGCCCACATAATCCAGTTCACTACTCCATGGGAGAAACCCATCTTCTTTACAGAGTTCTTAAAGGATCAGCTAAACATGACTTAAACCGCAACTCAGTACTATGACACAGTGATTTCAGCATGGCTACATATATATATATATATATATATACTAAATTACCAAAAGTATTGGAACACCTGCCTTTACACGCACTTGAACTTTAATGGCATCCCAGTCTTAGTCCAAAAAAAATAGAAAAATAAAAATATAGGTTATTATCTTTTTCTTCACAACAAATCTATTTTTTGAGATATATACTTTTCTATTGTTATTTCATTGATGTATGGAAGTTTGTAAAAAATATTGAGTTGGCCCTACTCTTGTGGGAAGGCTGTCCACAAAGTTTAGGAGTTTAGGAGTCTATGGGAGTCTATGGGAATGTTTGACCATTCTTCCAAAAATAGGTAAATCCACTATTGCCAAATTTTGTTACTGAAGCTTTGCCCCGCTCAATCTAAAATAAAAATGGACCAAAGATCCTGGTTACTTTAAATGTTTCAAAGATGGGGGATCAGTACTACATCCTAGTTGGGTAGGTGTTGTGAACAGGCCTATAGGCCTATTAATAATTAAGGGCCAAATAATGTTTTTACTAAATAAGCAAATGCAGTATTACATTTGTTCTACTGATAATGGCAATCCAGTGTGATATCTAAAAAAACTACAGTATATCAACCTATTACAGCACTAAATTCCAAATAAGTCTCTTAATAGATGCTAGATAAACATTAATGAACACATACGGTATCTTACTTCAAAATTTCTCATATCAATAAACATGAAATAAACAGTAAATTCATGTAAAGTGCAAATATCAATATACACATTGAATTTCATCATGCACAAAGAATTCACATAGTCAATTCACATAAAGTGGATATATCTGCATACATTAGAATGGGCATATAAAAAAAAAAAGAGAGAAGAGTTCTCAGACTTTTTCTTTTAACTTTTATTTAACCCTCTGAGGTACATGACGCTAACTTGGTCTTGTGGGAAACCATTCCTGTGTATGCTGATATTCATTGTGTATGACATTTGTACTTAATATGAATTTATTTTGTGTTTTCTATTTAATGAAATAGGATATTTTAGGTACGATATGTGATTACTAATACAGACAAGCCAATACACAATAGCTTTAGTGCAAATTCACATGTAGACCTAAAGAAACCTCCTTAAGGGTAATCTTTTTCACCTGACCTGATTATTTAATCCTAAAACTTTTTGCAGGGGATTGATTGAGGAGATTAATAGAACAGTTTGGTACTGTTTGGCATTATTTTAACCTGTCTAAAACCAGCTGCAAAATATGTGGTTGTTTAATGCCAGTGATTTTATTTTTTTCAAAGGGGTAGAGGAATTGCCTACAACACTTAGGTATTTTAAATACAAGCACTTTTTAAAACATAAAATAAATGATGTTTACTGTAAGACTTGTAATACCTAACCTTTTAACAAGGGATCATGGTAATTAGCAGTTTAAGAAATAAGCTCCTTTATTATTTAATGTTGCTCTCTATGGCCAGGGTCTCTAGCTCATTTATAGGCTTCCCCTTAAAATAAGGCTATAATTAAATCAACTTTTATGTTTTATTGTTGCAAGGAAACCTCAGATTGCTAGTGGCTATCAGTCATAAAAGCGCCCCTGCATGATGCAGAACTTGAACTGGGTTGTGTTTAAGATATAATGTAACTCCTATTACAGACAGTCATGCTGTTTATAAAACCTAATTGGTAGGGATGAGCAAATCAGTTCATCATAGACTTTTCCAATTTCCTTTGAGTGGATATTAGTGAAGTTTTGGCAGTTTGAGCCAAAGAGGTTTTTTTTTTTTGCAAACTTGGCAATTAGGGAGTGATGTTCGTGTTTGTCTGCATCCCATTCACCTCAAACTCTAGGTGTTTGTGTTTCAGGTAACGGGTAAAATAATGGCCTGTTCACCCACCCACTGTAGTGAACCTCCAGGTTTGCAGGAAGTCATTACTTAGTGGTGGTATTACAATCAACACTAATTAATAACAGCTTTCCACTAAGAGCTGTGATTGCTAGGGCACCAGCTGCCTCCAGCAATCTAGCAACCTATGATGCCAAATTTGGTCAATGACATCAGCCAGCATCCCTGACTCCTTTTGGTTACATTCATCATAGATTATAGGGCCAGGAATTAAGCTTTGCTGTTATTTGTGGTTAAAGAATTGACAGGAGAGGATTGCCATGGAACATTTACTTTGCGGGACATTGTGCAAAATATTTTTTTGGAAATCATGGGAAATTGTTATTAGACATCATATGACATACATGTTTAGATTTCATGGGACATTATTATTACTTTATTAAAGGACATTATGTACACTGTGTGTCTATTTATTTACCTTTTTTGTGAATGGTAACCCTCACTTAGGGAGGGGGGGGGGCAGCTATCTGGGGGCCCCCCTTATTTTAATGGTGGCTTCCTTCTGGTGAACCCATCCACACGAACCCCTACATCCACTGGGCCAAGGATGTGGGGATGAGGTGTCAAGTCAAACAAAACCAAAGAATATTTACAGCTCAACTCACCAGCCAGTCTGCAACCAACATAATTCTCCTGTATAACAGTTTGCATTAAAAACAGAGGTTTTGTTAGCACACATTTGCAAATACGTTCATAAGCTGCTGAGCCACTCCACAGCACCCCAATATTATCTGAAGTCCTAACTCTATTTTATAATTTATGAGAGCTTCCATAGTAGAAGTGCATGCGTTCTAATTTCAATACATTTTTATTGAGATTTTCACAAAGAAAAAATACAGAGATGTAGGAAAGTCGTGTCACAATCTGTTATGTATCAAAACATATAACATAAATAAAATATATATAAAATATATATTTTAACAAAAGGTTAATCAAATGGTTACATTAACACAACAGGAGTCACACTTAAACTTGAACTATAAACAATGTATTTGGATTAATTGAGCGGAAACAGTATTTTACCCTTACCAAGACACCCCAACAGAGAGCAAGCTGTGTCATAGGGTGGGGGACAACACTGCCACCATTAATTTTTAATGTTTCAATATAAGAAAAGTAAACTAACAAAGTAAACATGTATGATGGCATTTGGACAGTAGCTAGAACAGGCCAGGAAAACATATTGGGGAAATATAAACAGCAGTGGTAAAAAACCTTCTAAAAAAAGATCTAAGACTTTGAGAGTCAGTTAAATAAAACTGGAACGAAAACAAAATGTGTGACTCTTTGAATACAAAAAAAAAGAAAAACAGTAACTGAGATTAAAAGGGTTAAACGTTCTGAGGAATTATAATCTGAGTGCGTATAATTATTGGTAGGTATTCCTAAGGAATGTGATAATCCGATCAGGACGATCTCACTTTAACTCTCAGGGAGACGACGTCATGGTCATCATCATAGGAATTATCGTATGTGAGGGGGAAAGATCTTCCATACTAGAGTACATAAAAGGGAATAACACAGCTGAACAGTAGAACCAAATTGTCCCCTCGCAGGAGGGCAGGTGAATCCACCCCTGAGATGGGACTGCCGAGCCCACTGGAGTCCAAAGCCATGATGTGTTTATAGCAGGCGTAGAATCCTGGGTGTCAGAAATAAAGGTTCGAGTAGCTTATTCAAATAATAGTGGGGGTAGGACTAGGGAAGAATTGGTAGAAGAAAGAGAGATGGAAAGGAAAGGGAGGAAACAAAAAGGATAGTGTGGAGATACCTATGTGTTGAGCCAAATACAAAGAGCAGGACAATAAATGGGGGATGAAAGCACGGAGGACGATAAAGACACTTTCATATATCAAGCCCAGGGAAGTCCTGATTGGACGATACGCGTACGGGAGGTGGAGCCTCCTGTCACCCACTGCCATCCTCATTCGTTTGTGAAGTCGGAAGCTGGAACAAGCTGCGGGAATCGTCTGCACAGCTCGTGCCATCCGTTTTTTCATGCTGGATCTTTTCATTTATCATGTGAGTGCATATTATGTGTTTTATAAATAAAAGTTCATATGCAGTGAGCACTTAGATCTCACCCTTGCTTTTTTCATGTCATATGGTTCTGGCTGGAGTGCACAGTTGATGAAGGGATTTCCATACCAGGAAGTGACCGTCTGCTCAAGCCTATGTATTATCTGGATATCTTTCATTCAGGTGTACATTGATTACCTTAAGGTGAGCGCGGTGTAATTACACTGGTGGAGGGTTTCCTGTGACCTCATTCCCACGTGCACTTTTTGGATCCTGTTTGGGACTTTTGGACTTTTTTTACCTAATATCATTTTATATATTATATATATTTATACCATTTCAAAATTGTGCTGTACCTTTATTTTATGATTTGTTCTGGATATCAGTGATGTGTCTGTAGTGTTCAGCTTGCAATTTTCTTCTTGGTCGTATTGTTTTAATTTTTCTGTTTGCGCCGATCGTTGTATGTTTTTATAGTTCTTCCCAAGCTTCTCCCTAGTGTTTTGGAGGATGCTGGCAATATTTTCTTCTTACATTATTCAAGATATTTTATGCTTGGCCAAGGTAAAGGAGACGGAGGGGTCCCTCCATGCCCGGGCTATAGTGAGTTTTGCACTGAGAAAGACAAAAGATATCAATGCTTGGGTATATTTTGGAGACTTATTTTTGTGATGATTGAGAAGAGCTAACCCAGGATCCTGGTTCAAAGAGGTTCCAGTAATTCTGCGTATCATGTGTAAAATTTTGTTCCAAAATCCCCTAATTCTTGGACATTGCCAAAAAGTTGTGGAGCATCCGACCAATGTGTCCACAGCCTCTAAAGCATACTGTAAGGGAGAAACCTCAGGGTAAAGTTTGGAGAGACAGATGGTAACCAGCTACCAACGAGACATTACTTTTACATTAACGTCTAATAATGAAATATTGTGTAGGCCCTTGTAAGAGCAGACAAAGCATTGGTGCCAGGTGTCAAGATCTTATTCTATCACTAAATTCCTCTCCCAATCCAACATTTATGGGGTTTTCCCTGTGGGCTTTGCAAGGGGTTAATATATTAATGAAATACCTCTTCTCATGTTTAAGACCTTAGCGCACCACTGTTCATATGGTGTGACTGTTGGAGGATTTGATTTATCCATTCAAATAGAATGTAAGAAATGGGAAATTTGATTGTAGCGAAACCTTTCTGAATGTGGCATCTCCAATTTGCTAATGCAGTGGCTAAGTGATAAGGGAACAGCGGAGTTAAGGAAGTGTCCAATTCAATAAAGTCTGTCCACCACTTAAAGGCTTTTATATCCATCCCAGGGTCAAAAGTGAGGATTTTGGAAGATATGGGCTAAGGGGTGCCATCCTGAAGCTATTTTAGGTAACTTATATATAGAGTTACATATGGCTACTGAGTGGGATAAAGTTGGAGAAAGCATGGGTGGTTAAGACTTGGGAATGCTCCAAATAAGATAGTCTAAAGTGAAGGGAGGGACTGACTGCCTGCCTGCCTGTCAATGTTAACCCAGTCAGGTTTGAAGCCCCTGGAGTAAATGGTAGACACCTGAGATAGCTGTGCTGCTTGGTAGTAGACACCTGAGATAGCTGTGCTGCTTGGTAGTAGCACCATAAGTAAGGGAGACCTAGCCCTCCTTGAAGTTTAGGTCTGTATAAAATGTTCCTTACCCCAAAAAAAATGGATAATGGAAGATTGTATACATCCTGCTCCTCAGTCTCCGATATGGGGGAGTCTAGGAGGGAGAAGGGACTGTCCTTGAGTTTAGGGAAGGGGATCCCCTCTAGGAAAGGCTCTAAATCTTTTTGATCCTCAGAATTATCTCTACTGTACAATTTAGAGAAGAATGAGCGAAAAGTTTCCATAATGTGTTTGGGGTTCTGAGTAATGGAGCCTGAAAGGGATATGATTTTTGGTAGGGAGAGCTAACGATATTTAGGGGTCAATTTGGCTGCAAGTTTCGACCCTTTTTTATCTTTTTGTAGATATATACGGGCTCCTTGCCACATTAAGCTTTTTTCTTCTCCTGAGGTTAATACCAGGTTCAGAGCTAATCTAGCTGAATCAAGGCTGGCTGGTGAAGCAGATGAGGGGTGTTTTTGTGTGTTTTGCTGAGCATTTTAAATTTCCTCTCAAGTTTATCCAAATCAGTCTGACTTTCACTTTTCAGTTGTGAAGCTAACTGAATGAGCGTCCCCACAAGGAAGACGGGGAAATGTCTCCCACATCGTTTAGGAGAAATACTTTTCAAAGATCCTTCACCAACATAGAGCATCTAGCTGGGTCACTCAAGAAGACTCATTGAAATGTCAAGGATGTGGGCCTATTTTAAAGGGTGCTTTAATAGTTTTGAGTGGTCAGACCAAGAGATGTCCCGTATAGAAGCTTGGGATGCTATGCATATATCTGATGTAGGGAGAAAGATGGCATGAGTTTTATGTGAGGCCGGGAAGTGTGTGAAGCCACGGGTAGAAGGATTCTATTCCCTCCAAATGTCTACAAAACCCAAAGAATGTAGAAGACGGGCTATCTGAAGGCTGTGTTTAGGGGGCCTTTTAAGACAAGGAATACATGTTCCCGATTTGTCTAGGAGCTGATCAAATGCAGTGTTAGAATCCCTCCCTATGATGATTCGAACCTCAAAGTGGGGAGAGAGGGAATGAAGCATCTCTGTGAAAAATGTGACTTGGTCTTGATTAGGGGCATAGTAGGAGATAAATGTGTATGACTGCCATCTATATGTTCTTTGACTAAAATGTATCAGCCGTTATGATCTTTATTCGTTTGAGAGTGGGAGAAGGAGACTTTTTTAAAGAAGAATATAGCTACTCCTCTTTTATTGACCTCTGCATTTGCTAGTGGAACTAGTCATGGCAATGAGAGGAGAAAGACGCCATCAAATGATTGTGACATACCCAAGGGTCCATCTGGAGATCCACAGAAAAACTGATCCTGAGAGGAGTATCTGATGATTGTAGAGACTTTTGCATAGGTATCTGAAAGAGGGAAGAAGACATGAGAGAACAAAATGTAAGGTAGGAATGAGGGGAGAAATGGGAAACCAGGATTGGGGTTGTCCTGTGTTCAGCAAGTGCGGGAGTAGACCCGTCTAGTCCCACACAGCAAGCAAAAAGGTATTTGCGACCTGAGCCAAGCAGCGCACTATCCTGAAGTCACCAGAGAGAATTCTTCCTTCTAGGTCACAACAGGGGTAGGAGCACAAAAACCACTCCAGCCTTGAAGCCTCCAGACATTTGAAGCAAGATCAAATGAGGGTCATGCGGATTATAAGGCCCTAGGCCTGTTATCAAACATTTAAAATGAATTAAAACATCAATAGAAAGACTGACATTTGAGAGGTAATGAATAGTTTCAAAAGGCCCCACATGGGAGACAATTGACACCGCCCCAACCTGAAAAAGAATATGTCAATCCCCCCCCCCCCCCGTGAGGCTCAGAAAACCCTCTTGAAAATCAGGTCGCGCTTCCCCTCAAGGGCTCGCTCATTGGGCAAGAATCCTTGAAGGGGAGCATGAAAAGATGTACACTAAAAAAAAACGAACAATGAAGAGAGTCCAAAAATTAAGGGAGAATTCCAACTTGATTGTGGTTGCCCCTTACAAGGTAGAAACTAAAGCCAGGGACCAGGGAAAATGATCTTCCAACAGTGGAAAGACCAAATTTAATCTTAGAAGATATCGTCCTCATCAGGGTGGATTGGAGTCTCTGTGTTTCTTTGATTTCTGCTTGTGCCAGACCGGGTTCAGAGGGCTAACTTGTGTGCCAGACCAGGTTCAGGGGGACACTTTGATGAGCTTTGACGATTGGCCAAAGGAGATGAGGTAGAATCTTGGGAGATGAAGCCAAGTTGAATCAGTAGTCTTTCTCCATCCTGAAAGGTAGTAAAGCTGTAGGATTTGCTCTTGAATTGGAATCGCAGGCGGAAGGGGAAAGACCACCAATACTTCACTGCTTTGTTGGATAAAGCCACCAGAAGGGGTTTCAGAGCTCTTCGCTTCTGAATGGTTGTGGGAGATAAATCTGCAAATATTTGGACTAGATGACCATGAATAGATAGATTTCCAGTGTCACAGGATTTCCTCATGGTCTTCTCCTTCACGGCATAGAAATGAGGTTTAACCACAATGTCTCTGGGAAGACCCTCTTGGTGAGGGGGTTGCAGGGTTCTGTGAGCTCTATCTAGTTTCAGCCTGTGTTTATGTGTCTCTGGAATAAGGTCCTTGATGAGGACCCAAACAAATCCTTGGACATCTAGAATAGATTCAGGGAGGCCCCTTAAGTGAAAATTGTACTGTCTACTTCTATTCTCAAGATCTTTGATTTTGGGCAAAGAGGTGTCCAATTGGTCCTGTAAAGTCTGTATACACGTATTGTTTTAAATCTCCCAAGCAACTGTTTGATCCACAGTCCGTTCAATGGCTCAATATGGGAGCCTTGG
This sequence comes from Pelophylax lessonae, assembly GCF_965119305.1. Lineage (NCBI taxonomy): Eukaryota > Metazoa > Chordata > Amphibia > Anura > Ranidae > Pelophylax > Pelophylax lessonae. Next base: position 105,572,759 of record NC_138777.1, on the reverse strand, counting down.
TTCTGCAAGTCTGCTTTAATCGTGTTTGTGATCTATGCTGCGGTGTGGGCCAATCCATTAGCTAATATTTCTGAAAATCTAGCCAAGATATGGGAGATATCTGAGTGGTGTCCCGGGGTGTGGGGGGAGGCCTATAGAAGAGTAGCAAAGCCTGCCAAACCAGTAATTCCTCTATGGTTCTTCCCAAAAGGGATTCCGTAGAGGCAGGGGAGGCTGCTGGTAGGAGAGGGTTACTCACAGATGAGCAGAGGTTTCCACTACCATCCTGGGGCAGAGGCAGAGAATCTGCTATGGACTCTGTGTCTGTGTCTCCTCGTGGAGAGCTTGCAGCCGCCATCTTGGTGAGATCTGGGGCCTGCTCTACGAAGCTCAGCTCACGGGACAATTCTTTACTGGCCAGCTCTGCCGTTATACTGGAGGAGTCCCTGCAGTGTCCAGAGTGCGGGAGGGCAGCAGGAGGACAGGCTGTGCTCAGGGGTCAGTTGGCATGCGCAAAAAATTCGAATGGATAGATAGAGGGCAGGTGAACCTGGAGGAAGCCCACCCCTTCTTAAAAGCACAAGGGCACACTGGACACTCAGTACATAGAACCATGGCAGCAAAGGCGTCAAATGTGTTCCCTCACCAATATGACATCAGCAACAAACAACTGGACACTGCCCCCACCTATGACTGGCCTTTGCAACAAGAAGCACACGAAGGACGACACATGTCAAACAAAACCAAAGAAAATTCCCAGCTCAACTCACCAGTCAGTCTAAACCAACCAAATTCTCCTGTCTACCAGCTTTAAAAATGGGTTTAGTTTGCACACATTTTCAAATACATGCATTAACTGCATGCTCCATGGCACCCCAGTATTATCTGTATTACTAACCAATTTATGAGAGCCTCCATATTAGAAGCATATGCATTCTAATGGCAGTGGCCAGTTGTTTGTTACCGATGAGGTATCAAGGCATCATCAACATGGGGACAAGGTGCTTTGTCCCCATGTTGATGGGGACAATGACCTCTTTGCCACAACCCCGGCCAGGGGTAGGGGGCTTATCGAAATCTGGAAACCCCCTTTAACAAGGGGGCCCCTAGATCCCACCCTCCTATGTGAATGAGTATGGGGTACATTCTACCCCTACCCATTCACCAAAATGTGTAAAAAAAAAGACATTAGACATTTTTTGACAAGTCCTTTATTCAAAAAATAAAAATGAAAAACATGTCCCCCAGTATCAGACACCGTGTGTGTCACCAAAAATACAAAAGACACAGGTAGAGGAAGAAAACTTTACCAAAGAGAAACCAACACACTTGGGCCTGATAGACAGGTCTGGCAGGCAACCATAACTGTAGAACGGGGGCCAAAATAAAATGGGCAGTGTTAGTCAGGGAGCCAGATGTGTCCATTAAAAAAAAAAAAAAAACCTTCACCATAGAAAAACCAACAAGTTTGATCCTGAGAAACAGGGACAACAAGCAACCACAGCTCTAATATATACAGTGGGTACGGAAAGTATTCAGACCCCTTAAATTTTTCACTCTTTGTTATATTACAGCCATTTGCTTAAAATCATTTAAGTTCATTTTACTTCCTCATGAATGTACACACAGCTCCCCATATTGATGGAAAAACACAGAATTGTTGACATTGTTGCAGATTTATTAAAAAAGAAAATCTGAAATATCACATGGTCCTAAGTAATCAGACCCTTTGCTGTGACACTCGTATATTTAACTCAGGTGCTTTCCATTTCTTCTGATCATCCTTGAGATGGTTCTACACCTTCATTTGAGTCCAGCTGTGTTTGATTATACTGATTGGACTTGATTAGGAAAGCCACACACCTGTCTATATAAGACCTTCCAGATCACAATGCATGTCAGAGCAAATGAGAATCATGAGGTCAAAGGAACTGCCTGAAGAGCTCAGAGACAAAATTGTGGCAAGGCACAGATCTGGCCAAGGTTACAAAAAGATTTCTGCTGCACTTAAGGTTCCTAAGAGCACAGTGGCCTCCATAATCCTCAAATGGGAGACGTTTGGGACGACCAGAACCCTTCCTAGAGCTGGCCGTCCGGCCAAACTGAGCTATCGGGGGAGAAGAGCCTTGGTGAGAGAGGTAAAGAAGAACCCAAAGATCACTGTGGCTGAGCTCCAGAGATGCAGTCAGGAGATGGGAGAAAGTTGTAGAAAGTCAACCATCACTGTAGCCCTCCACCAGTCGGGGCTTTATGGCAGAGTGGCGCGACGGAAGCCTCTCCTCAGTGTAAGACACATGAAAGCCCGCATGGAGTTTGCTAAAAAACACCTGAAGGACTCCAAGATGGTGAGAAATAAGATTCTCTGGTCTGAGGAGACCAAAATATAACTTTTTGGCCTTAATTCTAAGCGGTATGTGTGGAGAAAACCAGGCACTGCTCATCACCTGTCCAATACAGTCCCAACAGTGAAGCATGGTGGTGGCAGCATCATGCTGTGGGGGTGTTTTTCAGCTGCAGGGACAGGATGACTGGTTGCAATCGAGGGAAAGATGAATGCGGCCAAGTACAGGGATATCCTGGACAAAAACCTTCTCCAGAGTGCTCTGGACCTCAGACTGGGCCGAAGGTTTACCTTCCAACAAGACAATGACCCTAAGCACACAGCTAAAATAAGGAAGGAGTGGCTTCACAACAACTCCGTGACTGTTCTTGAATGGCCCAGCCAGAGCCCTGACTTAAACCCAATTGAGCATCTCTGGAGAGACCTAAAAATGGCTGTCCACCAACGTTTACCATCCAACCTGACAGAACTGGAGAGGAATGGCAGAGGATCCCCAAATCCAGGTGTGAAAGACTTGTTGCATCTTTCCCAAAAAGACTCCTGGCTGTATTAGATCAAAAGGGGGCTTCTACTAAATACTGAGCAAAGGGTCTGAATACTTAGGACCATGTGATATTTCAGTTTTTCTTTTTTTTAAATCTGCAACAATGTCAACAATTCTGTGTTTTTCTGTCAGTATGGGGTGCTATGTGTACATTCATGAGGAAGAAGAATGAACTTAAATGATTTTAGCAAATGGCTGCAATATAACAAAGAGTGAAAAATTTAAGGGGGTCTGAATACTTTCCGTACCTACTGTATATGGAACAGCACCCAACAGCACCACTTCATTGGCTCCCCCATTGCACATGCGCAGGATCCCATACCACAAAAGGTAGCCATGGTGACATCATACATGTGCGGTAGTAGCACGTGGTCGCCATAATTAAGACCAGTGTCCCCACATGCCAAAATTGCAACAAAACCGACCCAGGTGGCAACAGATCCATGTAAAGAAAGAGATAAGGACTGTGCCAACACCCGAACGATCACCACAAGTGCCCCTACTTTGGTTAAGTTGTAGGGTAACCATTCCAGGATTCCTTTTTACCATTAACAGTAGACTAAATGCCTTCAGGTTTAAATGACATTTAGGTATGAATATATCCATTCAGCCATATTTTCCATAGAATTTTCCTTCAAGTAGGTCACCAGGTCTCCTCAGTACTCCCCAGTATTGCAGAATGTGATAATACTGGCATATAGTAATTTTGTACACACATACTAGAGCCAGTTAACATACCATACTGTCTTTATGGGAGAAACTCACAGAAACTCAATGCAGATTAGTGGCCTGGCCAAGATTTAAATCAAGGATTTGTTATAAAGGCGTAAGTGTTAACTGCTAAGCCACTATGCGGCCTGACACCTACAGGCAACTAGAAATGTTGAAATATGCAAATGCGAATTATTCAGATAGTAAACAATAACACCATTTTTTTTTTTTAAGTATTATATTACTAACAGTGTTTTAATTCTGTTTAGTATTCTCTTAATAGTAATGTTCCAAACATCAAACACCCCATTCCATTAGAAAGAGCTAGCTCTAAAGGGAAAGATACAGTAGAACAAATTATTAATTGATGTTAAATGCCTAAGGTGTGTTTAAACAAAACTCTAATCACACTTTTTATTAGCGTGATAAAAAATACATTTCAATTTACATTTTTTTATGAAGAAGTCTGCCCTCTTGTGGTCTTACCAGGAAAAATTGGTGGGCAGAATCACACACAGATTTACCCATCCACGATTCTCAGGCACTGAATTTAAGGTGCATCATTACAGAGAAGGCTCTGCACAAATATATTGCAAACTTGGATCTGTTTAGGTCATGCTTGTGCACTGCAATTGGCAACTACTTCTGTTCAGCATGACCTTTTTGGCTAAATGAACCACAGAGGTTTCTGGAGTTTGAAGCCACGATCACTTCTCAATGTAGTGCTGTAAGCTGACAAAGCAGTGATGTAGGCAGACTACTCAATCTTTCAGTTGAGCTAGCACTATATAATATTTATTGTGGCTGGATTTTATTTTGAAAATGGCTCCATAGCATTTTTGCTTATATTACAGCACTTAGTCTAACCTTTATTTTAAATGTATGCAATGGGCCTTAAATACATTATAAAAGTGCCTAAAAAATAAAATAAAGAATTGAATATTGCCGCAACAGCAATTGGTGGCATTATTGTTTGTATTGCGCAGTACAATATGCAATCTGATAGGTTTTGATGCTGAAAATAAAAACTTTTCATGTACACTGTAGAGAACCATGTGAAAAAAAGTTCCTGCTCTCCCCAATAAAGATAAGCGAGGCATTCAAAATTCACTCTTCTGGCCATTCATGAAATTAGGAGCTAAAACTTGCTCTATTGGCAAAGAACTGGCCTACCTCTAGGTAAATCAGCAACATTTGCTAATATGGAGCTTTTACTACTTTAACTATCATGTCTGTATACCTCTTATGGACCAGAGCAATTAAACAATATAAAGGGTGGGCCTTGCTCATTTGTACGCAATATTCTGGGGTGCTTTCATATTTATAAAAAAAAAAAAATATATATATATATATATATATATATATATATATAAAAAAAAAAAATAGATATGTACTGTATATCAGTTTTAGGGACAACTACCTACATGTACATCCTTGATTCAATATTGGACAGCAAAAACAGAGAAGGGTTGGAGAAGAGTATCCCCTCCCATATCCCTCCCAGGGGATCAGACTTTTAGGTATGTAGAGCTGTCACATACAGATGAGCACTTCAACAAATAACCATTGTGATAACAAATCAATTTTATTCATATACAAAGTTAAAATCTTCATGAAAAATATACACAAAAAAAGAAAATTACATCAGTTTCAACGCAATCTATGATTGCACATTATTGGGAAACATATTTAGGCAGTCCAACGCGTTTCGCGAAATTTGTTCATAAATTGGTTTCCTCGGGAACCATCAATGTTGATTAAATTGTTTCTATAGGCACTTAAATCAATAAATAACCTTTGGTCCCTTGGTCCCCTTAACCATTTTGATAACAAATCAATTGTATTCATATTCAAAGTTAAAATGTTAATTAAAAATATACACAAAAAAAGAAAATTACATCAGTTTTAATGCAATCTATGATTGCACATTATTGAAAAACATATTTAGGCAGTCCAACGCATTTCACAGAACTTGTTCAAAAATTGTCTTCCTCAGGAACCATTAATGTTGATTAAATTGTTTCTATAGGCACTTAAATCAATAAATAACCTTTGGTCTCTTGAGCCTGGATGGCACGTAGGTGAAACCACAAAGTCAGCAGCCATATAATCACCCGACAGCATGAGTAATACCAGTGAGGATGGGTTTGATGAACACCGGACTATGCCTATGATACTTAGACGGGTATAAGTACTGACTTCACTTGGGATGCTCAAGGGACTATAGTTATGCCACCTAAGGTGTATGCCGATCAGGGGGAGCATCAAATCTTGTTTCTTTCCCAGCAAACAGCCATCATCAATGCCTCCAAGAGCCGCTGACTTTGTGGTTTTGCCTACGTGCAGTCCAGGCTCAAGGGCCCAAAGGTTATTTATTGATTGAAGTGCTTATAGAAATAATTTGGTCAACATTGAGGGTCCCTGAGGAAGCAATTTGTGAAAAAGTTCAGCGAAATGTGTTAGATCACCTAAATGTGTTTCCCAATAATGTGCAATCATAGATTGCGTTGAAGCTGACATAATTTTCTTTTTTTGTATATTTGTAATGATAATTTTAACTTTTCATATAAATAAAATTTACTTGTTATAAAAATGGTATTTTTTTTTTTTTTGAGCGATCCGAAAGAAGGTTGAAAGTAGATTGAAACAGGACAGCCATCAAATAACATCAGCTTAAAACCTATACAACAGGTGAGAGTCTGTGGAAAGGATCTATATCCCTTTCATGTCATTCTTTTGCTTTTAACCATATTCTACATGTTTTCTACTAGACTCCAGCTTGGGAAATTCTTTTTCTCTTCCCTAAACGGATGCAGGAGTAAAGCCATCTCTTTCAGAGGTATGTATTTGAGAAACAAACAGATATTTTTGGGGGGGAACTTGATCAACAGATATGTCTACTAATTAAAAAACTTTTTTTTGAACTGAGCGATTTCTTTGGGTTATTCTCAATCTTTTGATGGCTGTCCTATTTCAATCTACTTTTAACCTTGTTTGGATTGCTCAAATAAACATTACCTGAATGATTCAGGATTTTGAGAAAATTTGAAATAAGTATTATCATACTGTTTATAATAAAATGGGTTCTGAAACTTCCCTTCTGCGGCCAGCGTACATGGATGTCCTACGCTTGAAAACCGACTGCTGTGTTCTCGTTTGAGCTCCTTTTCTGACTGGGAATTTTTCAGATTCTGCACATTAATTTGTAATCTGGATGAATATATATAGTCAACCTGGAGTGGTAAGAAGCCCCTTATCAATCTTTATATATTCTAATACAATGTACTGATGTATCTTTTATTATGTTTTCAATGTTGAATATTGAGCTGTATCTATATGTTTTGCTACACCTGTTTACACTTGTTTATAAGATTGTTTACAACCTTGATCTATTTATTTACTGATATACTGTAGGTGTGATAGAAAACATCCCCTGAGGAAGCCAAAGTGATCAGCAAAACTTGTCGGGACTATCTATCCAGAAGCATCATCAAATTGTTTGACTATATTAACTTCTCCAAAATGTCAAAGTGGAGTGATTTTACAAGGTCTATTTCTATTTCTAAAGAAAGAATTTTTAACTAATAAAATAATATATTTAGACTTTTATATTTTGTGTCAGCATCTAGTTATTGGCACTTACAAATTCCCAGCTCCCTACAGGAGCAATTTCCTTTTCTGTGCTTAATACAAGAAAGTATTTTGCTAGCTTTAGAAAATGCAGCTTGGCATTGCATTCTATAATTACACTTATGATTAATCAGAACACCCAGAGCCTTCTCCACCAGTTCTTTCCAAGTAAGCAGCCTATTATACCTTAGCAAGTCAACTCCTATGTTTCCTAAAACATGCTCCTTGTCTCCAACAGCTCCTACAGTATATCACTATTTTATATTCACAGTGTCTGACCATCTCCTGTAGCATATCTGCAATCTTTGGGCATCCCCTGTTCCATATCTGCAGTCTGTGACAGTTATCGGTTTACATTCACTGAATATTATCTGTGTCAGGTCTGTTAGTTATGTCAGGGCAACACCTAAGGCTCACTTCATTAAGTAGGTTGATCACAACTAATTTAATTGAAAGTCTTGTATTTTTGAAGAAAAAAAAATAAATCAAGGGTACTACATGGTTATTTTGTCCATATTAAGTAAGCATAGCTTTACTCATAGTCTCATGTACTGGGTATGGAAATAAAAAGTGGACTACTAGAAGCATCACATTATAGGACCTGTCTTTCACAGGAATCAAATATCTTCCAGCTTGTTGCATTTTTATTTTATCCTTTTTTAGCAAGTAAATGTATGCTAATAGTTACAAAGTGGAAATGGAATTAAAAAGTATATATACCACATCTAAGTATACAGTCAGAAGTCACTATTTAAACATGTCTAGCTTGAGCTTTATGCCTGGGGAGTGTTAGTCACTGAAATATAAAAAAACCTTGCTTTGCAATAATTGTGTGCAATACTGAGAAAAAATGTCTCCATTTAGCCATAAAATAGATTTTATTTTGGAAAATACATTCATAAAACATCATAAGAGCATGAACCATAGCGAAGAATTCTCCTGACTGAATCCATATGCTTTGAGTTAACCCCCTAAGGATTGCTTCTACCATAATTCATTTATTTGTTTTATTCTATACAAAGAACATAATTGCGGGCAGTGATTCAAAAGAGAAGCCTACTTATGTCAAAGTAAATGGTTGCAAGCAGATTCATCATATTCCTGGACTATTATTTGAATAATAATTAAGGTTAGTATATGGAATGGTCTACTGTCAGTGAAAGGGCTAGATATTGCTTGCTTTATAAAATGATAAGTTGAGTCCAAGAAACATGGTGGTGTCATGGCAGGTACTACAAAAACATCATCTGGCCACAAATGCAGTGCAGCGTTTAGCCTCGGTTCACACTGGGGCGACCTGTGAGGCGACCTGGTCGCCTCACAGGTCGCCGCAGGTCGCCTCCCATAGGGAAGCTGCGGACCCGTTCTGATAGGAGCGACACAAGTCGCTCCGACTCAGAAAAAGGGTCCGGAGCTTCTTTGGGGCGACCAGGAGGCGACCGCCATAGACTTCAATGTTACGAAGTCCGTGGCGGCCGCTCCGAGGTAGCGGCGCGCTGCTCACACCGCGACCTCGGAGGTCGCGGTGCGAAGTAGCGTCGCCCCAGTGTGAATGGGGGCTTAAACTACCCCCCAGAATCGTGTATGTAAAATAAAATAAATAAATAAATCAATAAAATGACAGTTTGAATCACACTTATAATATATCTAGATTGTAAGGTCTAACAAACAGGGCCCTCTGATTCCTCCTGTATTGAATTGTATTGTAACTATATTGTCTTCCTTCATATTGTAAAGCACTGCGAAAACTGTTGGCACTATATAAATCCTGTATAATAATATTAATATTCTAGCAAGATATGTACTGCATGTAGTATAAATTATTATACACATACAGTATATGGTTTGAATATATGTATTGTGTGATTTGTGACCACTGTCACTTAATTTGATATGGTTTATGCTTATGGTGTGATTCACAGTAGGTGCAAGAAGCTGCCGGGTAGGAATAGGGCTTTACTAGTAGCGTAATAGCACCTTATAATAAATTACATTGTGACTGTAGTTAACTATTATTTTGTTAAACAGCTTGACTTAGAGAGAAGTACTTAGAGATCATCACTGCAACTATTTATTTATTTTTTTTGCATGATGATTTATGATTTTTTTCAGAGCCTCCAAAAAACATTGATCTAGCAATGGAAAACTAGAAGAGGACACCAAAGCGAGTAGCAGTGGCAGCTGTATTTGAATGATAAAAGGACATTGGTAATAACCAATGTTGTAACTAAAATGTCAGGAAAAAAATAAAGGATTCATTTATTAAAAATATCTTCAATTTTAACCACTTGCCTACTGGGCACTTAAACACCCTTCCTGCACAGGCCAATTCTCAGCTTTCAGCACTGTCGCACTTTGAATGTAAAGTGCGCAGTCATGCAACACTGTACCCAAAATAAATTTTGATCATTTTTTTCCAAACAAATAGAGATTTATTTTGGTGGTATTTAATCACTACTGGGGTTTTTTTTTTTTTTGCTGAACAAACAAAAAAAGACCAAAAATTTTGAAAAAAAAAAACAGTTTTTACAGTTTGTTAAAAAAATTTGCAAACAGGTAATTTTTCTCCTTCTTTCATATGCGCTGATGAGGTAGCACTGATGGGCCCTGATAGGCTGCACTGATGGGCATTGATAGGCTGCACTGATGGACACTGATAGAAGACACTGATGGGCACTGGCAAGGCGGCACTGATGGGCACTGATAAGGTGGCACTGATAAGGCGGCACTGGCGGGCACTGATAGGTGGCACTGATGGGTGGTACCAATAGGCACTGATGGGTGGCACTGAAGAGCACTGGTAGGTGGCACTGAAGGGCAATAAGAGGTGGCACTCATGGGCACTGATGTGCACTAATAGGTGACACTGATAGCTGCCACTGATGGGTGGCAGTGATGGGCAATGATAGGCACTGGTAGGTGACAATTATGGGCAGCACTCATGATGGGGCACTGATGGGCACTGATAGATGGCACTGGTGGGCACTGATAGGTGGCACTGGTGGGCACTAATATGTGGCACTAGTGGGCACTGATAGGTGGCACTGGTGGGCACTGGTAGGTGGGCACTGGTGGGCACTGGTAGGTGGCACTAGTGGGCAAAGATGCCCCTCTCCTCTTCGGGACCAATATCCTTCTGACAGCAGCAGCGATCAAGCTTTTTTTTCTCAACACACTGACAGCGTGAGGAGAAAAAAACAGCTGATAGCCGGCTGCTGTTTACATCACATGATCAGCTGTCATTGGCTGACAGCTAATCATGTGGTAAGGGACTGGGACCGGCCCCTTACTCCAATCTGTGATCAGCTGAGTCTCGTAGACTAGCTGATCATAGAGCGAGCCACATGCACTTCGCAGGGAGTGCGCAGGCCGCTCATGCACGGGAGGACATACATGGACTCCCTCCTGGCAATTAAGGTCCGTGCTGTAGCCGTCTTACGGCTACAGCGCAGACCGGAAGAGGTTAAAATAAAATAGGATAAAATAAAAAAAATAAAGGATTGCTTTATTAAAAATCAATCAATATAATAAACACTGACAAAGCCATGGTTCCAAGGCTTAAATTGATACTAAAGTCTTGTTTTTTTTTTTTAGTTAAAAATAAAAAACATGTTATACTTACCTCCCCTGTGTAGTGGCTTTGCACAGAATAGCCTGGATCCTCCTCTTCTTGGGTCCCTCTTTAGCTCTTTTGGCCCTACCTCCTGTTGAGTGCCCCCACAGCTCCCTGTGTCCATGCAGACACAGAGCGGTAGCCCTGTCTGATCCCATTTTTTCTCTCTTCATTGGCTGACTGACTTTAATTCACAGCAATGGGAGCCAATGGCACCATGCTGCTGTCTTAGTCAATGAGGAGGAGAGTCGCAGGCAGCTGAGACACTCCTGCAACATCTAGATGGACCTCATGTAAGTATTAGGGGGGCTGATGGGGGCTGCTTCACACAGAAGGCTTGTTATCTTAATGCATAGAATGCATTGACCCTTTCGCTGCCAGGCCCTGTGCTCCACTTTTAAACTTGGCTGGCCAGGACATTTTTGCAATTTTTCCATTGCTTTTTTTCCCTTACAGCTTTCATAGTTTGTTAAGGACCCTCCCAAACCATATATTTTCTGAAAGCACATGGCCTGTAAATTAAAAGGCAAGTGCTACTGATTTTAACACCCTGTGATACTTGCGCAAATGTATATCAAAACCATATATTCACTAAAAATTCTCTAAAATCATTTTTAGCAGATATAAACACAGCACATTTTACAAAATTCCTGCTAAATTCCTACTAAATATAAAAGCCTAACCTGTATTGAGTTAATAAATAACAACTATTTGTCATTTTTAAATTATCCCTTTTTGCAAAATGGTGAAAGCTGAACATATGCATATATGTAAATAATCAAATTTCTCTAAAAATCTGAAGGTTTTCATTGTTACAGCTTTCACAGTTTGTTAACCCCCCCCAACAATATATTTTCTGAAAGCATAGGGCCAGTAGAAAAGAGAAGAAGGCGCTACTGATTTTTAAGGCCCCACTATATTTGTGCATTTTTCAGCTGGGCCAAAGCAATATTTTCGCTGAAAATGCACTAAAATCATTATTTCATTTTTTTAAAAATTTCTGCTAAATTTCTACTAAATATAAAAGCTTAGCCTGTATTGAGTTAATAAATAACAAATATTTGTAAATTTTAAATTGCACCTTTTTGGGAAATGGTGAAAACTGGACGTACACAAAACTATAAATAACCAAACTTCTCTAAAAATCTGGAGATGTTCATTTTTCACTTTTAGCTTTCAGAGTTTTTAAAAGACCCCCAAACTATACTACATTTTACAAAATTCCTGCTAAGTTCCTTAAAAATATAAAAGCTAAACCTGTATTGAGTCAATAAATAACAAATATTCTGAAATTTTAACCAGTCAGCCCTGGCCAGGCAAAGTGACGTACCAGTACGTTACTAGCCTGTCACTTACTTGTGAGCCAATAGCGGGCGAGCGCGTGCCCGCGGAGGCGCGCACCCGCCCCAGTTCATTCCCTCGGAAGTCCGTGCGTGTGACCGGCAGACCCGATGTCCGCCGATCACTCGCGATCGTCCGCCGTGAAGGGAGAAAGGCAGGCGGCTAATGTAAACAAGCCACCTGTCATTCTCCCCTGTGTAGGAATAATGATCATACCGTTCTACTATGTAGGAACGTTGATCACTGTTCCTATACCAGTAGCCATGTCCAATCACAGTTAGAAGCACACCCCTAGGGACACACTTAACCCCTCGTTCCCCAATAAAGTTAACCCCTTCCCTGCCAGTGTCATTTTGCAGTAACAGTGCATATATATAGCACTGATTACTGTAGTAATGTCACTGGTAACCCCAAAAGTGTCAAAAATTTCAGTCAAGGGTCCGATCTGTTTGCCGCAATGTAGCAGTACCGCAAAAAAAATCGCAGATCGCCGCCATTACGCGTTAAAAAAAACACCAAAAATGACAGAAATCTTTCCCTTAGTAAACGCAATAACTTTTGCGCATACCAATAAAAATACGCTTTTTGCGATTTTTTTTTACCAAACATATGTAGCAGAAAACAAATTGGCCTAAAATGTTAAAAAATTTTGATTTTTACATTTTTTTGGGGGGGAATTTCATATAAAAAAATTTGAAAAATATTGTTATTTTTGCAAAATTGATGCTCTTTTTTTGTTTATAGCGCAAAAAGTAAAAATCGCACAGGTGATCAAATACCACCAAAAGAAAGCTCTGTTTGTGGGAAAAAAAGGACGTCAAATTAATTTAGGTACAGTGTTGCATGACAGCGCAATTGTCCGTTAAAGTCACGCAGTGCCAAATCGCAAAAACCCCTCTGGTCGGAATGGGGGTAAAATCTTCCGGGGCTTAAGTGGTTAAATAGTGCCTTTTTGAGAAATAGTGAAAATCGGGTATACGCAAATATTTCTCTTAAAATCTTTCCTTTATTCCCTACACCTTTTATAGTTTGTAAAAGACCCCCAAGACATATATTTTTTGAAAGCATATGGCCAGTAGAATAAAAAGAAGGTGCTACTGATTTTTAAGGAACCGCGATATTAGAAACATAGAAACATAGAATGTGTCGGCAGATAAGAACCATTTGGCCCATCTAGTCTGCCCAATATATCTGAATCCTATGAATAGTCCCTGGCCCTATCTTATATGAAGGATAGCCTTATGCCTATTCCATGCATGCTTAAACTCCTTCACTGTATTTGCAGCTACCACTTCTGCAGGAAGGTTATTCCATGCATCCACTACTCTCTCAGTAAAGTAATACTTCCTCATATTACTTTTAAACCTTTGCCCCTCTAATTTAAAACTGTGTCCTCTTGTGGTAGTTTTTCTTCTTTTAAATATGCTCTCCTCCTTTACCGAGTTGATTCCCTTTATGTATTTAAAAGTTTCTATCATATCCCCTCTGTCTCTTCTTTCTTCCAAGCTATACATGTTAAGGTCCTTTAACCTTTCCTGGTAAGTTTTTTCCTGCAATCCATGTACTAGTTTAGTAGCTCTTCTCTGAACTCTCTCTAGAGTATCTATATCCTTCTGGAGATATGGCCTCCAGTACTGCGCACAATACTCCAAGTGAGGTCTCACCAGTGTTCTGTACAGCGGCATAAGCACTTCTCTCTTTCTACGGCTTATACCTCTCCCTATACATCCAAGCATTCTGCTGGCATTTCATGCTGCTCTATTACATTGTCTTCCCACCTTTAAGTCTTCTGAAATAATTACTCCTAAATCCCTTTCCTCAGATACTGAGGTCAGGACTGTGTCAAATATTCTATATTCTGCCCTTGGGTTTTTACGCCCCAGGTGCATTATCTTGCACTTATCCACATTAAATTTCAGTTGCTAGAGTTCTGACCATTCTTCTAGTTTTCCTAAATCCTTTTCCATTTGGCGTTTCCCTCCAGGAACATCAACCCTGTTACATATCTTTGTGTCATCAGCAAAAAGACAAACCTTACCATCGAGGCCTTTTGCAATATCACTTATGAAGATATTAAACAAAATTGGTCCCAGTACAGATCCCTGAGGTACCCCACTGGTAACATGACCTTGTTCTGAATATTCTCCATTGACTACAACCCTCTGTTGTCTGTCACTCAGCCACTGCCTAATCCACTCAACAATATGGGAGTCCATGCTCAATGACTGCAGTTTATTGATAAGTCTTCTATGTGGGACAGTGTCAAAAGCCTTACTAAAATCTAGATATGCAATGTCTACTGCACCTCCACCGTCTATTATTTTAGTCACCCAGTCAAAAAAATCTATAAGATTTGTTTGACATGATCTCCCTGAAGTAAACCCATGTTGTTTTTCATCTTGCAATCCATGGGATTTAAGATGTTCCACAATCCTATCCTTTAATAGGGTTTCCATTAATTTGCCTACTATTGATGTCAGACTCACTGGTCTATAGTTGCTCGATTCCTCCCTACTACCTTTCTTGTGAATGGGCACGACATTTGCCAATTTCCAATCTTCCGGGACGACTCCTGTTACTAATGATTGGTTAAATAAATCTGTTAATGGTTTTGCCAGCTCACCACTAAGCTCTTTTAATAATTTTGGGTGTATCTCATCAGGACCCTGTGACTTATTTGTCTTCACTTTAGACAGCAATCTTAGAACGTCTTCCTCTGTAAAGACACATGCATCAAACGATTCATTAGTCATCCTTTCAAGTGGAGGTCCTTCTCCTTCTTTTTCTTCTGTAAAAACTGAACAGAAGTATTCATTAAGGCAGTCGGCTAGCCCTTTTTTCTCTTCTACATACCTTCTGTCCTTTGTTTTTAATTTAGTTATTCCTTGTTTTAATTTCCTTTTTTCATTTATATATCTGAAGAATGTCTTATCCCCCTTTTTCATAGACTGAGCTAGTTTTTCTTCTGCCTGCGCTTTAGAAGTTCTTATAACGTCCGGCGCCCATGTAAGAGGCTGTGAGGGACATCGGCTCCGGTAACTACCCGCTACATTAGCCTTTCCACACGGTCTGGGTGACTCGTCCGACCTCACAACCCGCTCCCCACCCTCTGGAGACACTGTGGGATGGATCGCTTCCTCCGCCCGAACGGCTCCGCCGCACCGCCACAAATTGAGCCCGCGGCTCCATCTCCGGCCTACTCCGAGGCCATAATGGCGGACGCCGCGCCTTCATCTCCCGCGGTCCGGCAAGATCAGCCTCCATCGCCCTTTCCTGACACTCAGATCGCATCCCTGGCCCAAGCAGTAGCGACGCTGCTATCACCAACAATCACCGAGGCAGTAGACAAAGCTATAGCCTCAGGGATGGCACAGCTCCGCAAGGAACTGGGGGATCACTCACACAGGCTGCAGGAACTGGAGCACAGGCTGTCCGACGTTGAGGATGAGCTGCAGGGCTCATTCTCCATGGACCAGCAAGCCAGGCAGACCCAGAGATACCTGCTGGACAAATTAGACGATTTGGAGAATCGTTCTAGGAGGAACAACCTCTGGGTTATAGGCCTCCCTGAAACCTATGGAGCTGACACACTTATGGACATAGTCACTACACGCCTCCCTTTGGCCTTGGGGATCCACAACACGTGCACGGCCGAGAGGGCTCACCGTCTAGGGGCTCCTTCTAATGACAGGAAGACACCTCGACAGGTTATAGTGAGATATTTGAACTATATGGACCGGCAAAACATCCTCAAGTCATTCCAAAACGCCAAAACGTTCCAAGTTGATGGCCACAAGCTGTTGGTCTTTGCAGACTACTCGCAAGAGGTAACACGGCGTAGAAAAGCCTTCCAGCCGATTTGCCAAGCACTGTACCGAAAATCTATCAAATTCACCCTGGCATACCCTGCTACTTTACGTTTATCGGACTTATCGGGGGAACAAAAATCGTTCTCACATCCTGAGGAAGCCATGCACTTTCTCGAACGCCATTTTAATATTCAGGTGGACATGCCTGCAACCCCTTCTCCCCAACGCCCGCAGGGGGCGAGAGAACAACGCAGCCCGAGAAAGGACCCAGCGAAGAAACGGCGCACCAATGGTTCCGCGTCCCGCCAAAGACAACGCAGAACTCATCGATTCTCCTATGGTGTGATGTGTATTCTTTCACCTCCATGATGTATACACCTACTGCTCTCCACTACAGTTCTGCGAGGAGCCTTTAGGCTCTACATTGGGAACGGTTTGCCTTTTTCCTGAATACCACTACATCCTCTGGTCTACAGTACTGCAACGCGTTCCGGTAACTGTTCAGCTTTGCTTCTCCCTGTGTTCCACGTTCTACAGAACTATGCGACCACGGCCACCCTGGCAGGTCTACGTGAGGTCGTATGTTTTATTTTAGGTTGCTATCACATTTGTTATCTCATACACTTACGGTGATATGTTATGTTATATGATATGATGCTATTTGCTCCTTTCTATGTTATGGCATTGCACAGCCTTACTGTTATTCAGGCCTAGGCCTTGCCCCTGGCGTATATGATCACGGCCTCCATCCGCACTTTGCGGTCGACCTACACCGTACGTATCATATCTACACCAGACGCAAAGCATAGTGAGTCCGGTAACGCTGTCCATAAGCATGCTCCCCTACATGAGGAAAAAAGTGAAGTCCTCATGCTTCTGGTTATGCTTCCTTTTCCTCCTTCCTCTGACCCCAGTTGGGTCTTGTTATCCCCTTCCTACACCCGCCTGTTTGCTAGGTCTAGCTACATCACTCTCAAGGTGTACAAGCTTCTTGCTTGCTTCTGTGTATCACACGTGGCACCGTCTCACTCCCCTTGTTGCTCTGTACTACTTCGCGGCTCAATCCTATCCATATGATCCTCCATGACTATAATCTCATGGAACGTTAAGGGTCTCAGATCGCCTCATAAGCGGATGGCCGTCCTTAGACACTTGAAGCGTCTAAGGGCGGATATAGCCATATTGCAGGAATCTCATTTGGAGGAAAGGGACTTTCATAGGATGAAAAAACTCTGGGTAGGGCAGGTATATGGTTCACCTGCAGTTAAAGGCAAATCCGGGGTGCTGATCCTGGTTCATAAGAACTACCCCGCCACAGTTAAGTTCACCCACTTTGACAAGGAAGGGCGAACAGCCATCCTGCACTTCACTGACTCTCACCAAGACTGGGTAGTGGCTGGGGTGTACGCACCTACCACACCCTCGGCAAATTTTTTCCAGACACTGTCCCACGACCTGGCCCCTTTTCTACATTTGCCATTACTGGTAGCGGGTGACTTCAATCAGCTCATGTCCCCATCCAAAGACAGGTCTCAAGCGATAGGCTCCTCACCCACCTTACGCCAATATCACTCCCCCCTGCTGCTTCACATGACGGAAAGCCTACACTTGACAGACGCCTGGCGCCTGTCGAACCCCACAGGCAGAGAGTTCACCTTTTTCTCCCATCCACACCATTCACTCTCGCGGATTGATTATACACTAATAAATGACAGATTACTCCCGTACACTAGCTCCCCTAAGATACATGACATTGCAATCTCGGACCACGCCCCCATCTCTATAGACATATCCATATTTGCCCAGACTCCTTCCTTTAAACACTGGCGATTCCCCTCCTACCTAGCCAGGGACCCCGGGGTGGCTACACTGATTGGCGACGCTTGGGCAGAATTTGTTGACACTAATGCCTCCTCCTCGGTATCCCCTACCCTGTTATGGGAAACGGGCAAAGCGGTCCTAAGGGGTCGCATCATTTCGTACGCGTCGGCCTACAAAAAACGCATTGCAGAAGCCTACATGACAGCCAGCACCTCTTTGAGGGAAGCCCAAGCAAACCTGTATCGTACCAACTCCCCTACTCATAGGGAAGTATGGCAGAAAGCGAAGGAGGCTTATGACACATGGACCGACGCCAGGGAATGCCTCTATAAATCCTAGCAGGAGTGGAAGTACCACTCCTTTGGAAACAAACCTGGAAAGCTACTAGCTTCCCTATGTCGGGGCCCCTTCATGCCCACACACGTAACTACTCTTAGAGACTCGGACGGCAAACTGGTAGACTCCCCTTCAGACATCAATAGGGTATTTGCAGACTTCTACACTTCCCTGTACAGCCATGAACCCTGCGATGAGGCCGAGGCCTCGCGTTGGCTATCCTCGACTGATCTTCCCAAAATAACCGCTGAGCAACTAACCACTCTGAACGCTCCAATAACGTTAGAGGAAGTGCGCAAAACTATCCAAGGGCTGGCACCCGGGAAATCACCCGGGCCTGATGGTTACACCCCGGAATTTTACAAACTGGCTATAGATCAAGTAGCCCCCACTCTGCAGTCGGTTTTCCATCACATCCTGACCGGACATCCCTATCTGCCCACGGGCTACCAAGCTCACATTAAGCTGATATACAAGAAAGGCAAGGACCCCAGAGACCCGGGATCGTATAGACCCATATCTTTATTGAACATAGATTCCAAACTGCTTTCCAAAATTATTGCAGACAGACTGGCCTCCATTTTACCCACGCTCATACACCCGGCCCAAGCGGGATTCACGAAAGGCCGGTCGGCCACATCCAATATAAGAAAGGTCTTGCTAGCTCTCGAGGCCTCGAAACTGAATCCTACTAACAAGGCAGCCATCATCACCCTCGACGCCGAAAAGGCCTTCGATAATGTTAACGTCCAATGGTTAGACAAAGTATTAACCTGCTTTGGCTTTTCAGGCCCCTTTCTACACATGATCAGAACCATGTACGCCTCCCCTGCAGCTCAGGTGATAGTAGCCGGGCACGCTTCACAACCCTTTAAATTATACAAGGGCACTAGGCAGGGGTGCCCTTTGTCACCCCTGCTGTTCAACCTGGCACTGGAACCTTTATCCAGATGCCTGTTGACGCACCCTGAGCTCCGGGGCATTGAGGTGGGACAAGAAGAACTGCGCACGGCTATGTTCGCAGATGATGTGCTGATATTCACAGCAGATCCTGGCCACGATCTTCCTGTTATTCAACAAATATTTGCGGAATACCGACGGTGCTCTGGTCTCCGCATTAACTTCGCCAAAAGTGAGGTACTCCCGTTAAGCACCACACAATCCCCGCAGTGGGCGTCCTCCTCTACCCTTCGCATCAACACTAGCCACATCACGTATTTGGGAATAAAAATAGGGCCCTTCCCGTCCTCCTTGTACAGGCTCAATTTCACTCCTGTTATAGACAAGATGATAGCCGAGTTGAAGAACTGGGCTGATCTCCCCCTCTCATTCAGAGGCAGGTGCCACCTGTACAAAATGGCCACCTTCCCTAAACTGCTCTACCCCCTCCAAACTATACCACTTCTACTGAAACACACTGACATCAAGCGACTACACAAAGCAGTCTCTCTCTTCTTATGGAAGGGGAAACGGGCTAGGATCTCAATGCCCAAGCTACACTTATCTACTCGAGAGGGGGGAGTGGACCTCCCGAACACCCGCGTATACAATGTGGTCTGTCTATTACGGACATGTATGGATTGGTTGAGCCGCGAATCGAGATACACCAACTTCTCCCTGGAATCGCAGTTGGCTGCTCCTTATGATCTCACGGCACTGCTGCACTGTGGGATCGCGGACCTACCTGTGTCTCTGAGACACAATCTTTTACTCAGAGACACCGTGATGGCATGGAGAGAACTGAGAAAACGCTTCAAATTGCCCCAGCGACTCTCCAGCTATCTGCCTATCCGTAATCACCCCATGTTCCCACAGGCCCAGCAGTGCTCGGCTTATGAGGACTGGTCAAGGCGAGGGATCACGAAATTCATACAGTTGTATAATGTGCAGACTGGTAAACCTCATCCCTTTGCTACAATTATGGAAAAATTCAACCTCCCTTCTGACCATTTCTTATACTATCACCAATGTGTAAGCTTTGTGGACTCTCTCTGCCATACTCCTATAAACCGCTTCCGAACTTCTATCTTGGATACTTGGATACAGCAGGCTAAACACAAAATATCGCATATATATAAACCGCTGCATTCGGAACTTCACCGAGGGACCTCTACTCAAATTGCTAAGGCATGGAATGATCCATTGAACTCTCCCGATGCTCATCTCCGTATCCTGTCGGGATACCTAATTACTTGTCGTTTCATCACCAATGAGTTTTGGAGGGAGCAACAGTTCAAAATTATGCACCGAGCATACCTCCCCCATATCAGATGGTCCTCAGACATTTCTCATCACTTTTGCAAGCTGTGCAAGTTAAGGTTCCCATCACTACTTCACAAATTTTGGCAATGCCCCCCTATATCCTTCCTATGGGACAAGACGCTGAGATACATAGCCAGATATACTGGGATTTCCCTACCGAAGGATATATACCTCCTATTGTTTGGTGACCTCTCGCTACAAACGCTACCGCTACCCAAACATTCAAAGAAACCTCTACTGGATTACAAACATTGGATAATAACCTGCCTCATGGTGACCCGCAGGCTAATACTAAAACATTGGATGGACTCCATTCCTCCCACCATCCATGAACTGCATAGTGACTTATCCCTCCTCAGGGATAGAGAACTGGTAGGCATGCAATATCCCTCCTCCAACGGACACACCCGGTTACTTAGAAAATGGTCTGCCTTCCCCCCTCCTGGGGTGTAGGCACCCAACCTTTTGTGACCTGAACTGGCACTGAATAACACTACCCTGACCATTTGATGGCTCACCTATTGCATCTAGGCTGATGACGCTCTTCCCTCATATACGCATTTAACTACCTGAGTGCCGAGCGTCATCACCCTTTGCCAACATGAACAGCAGGTGATCCATGGTGCTGTTGTCAAGAAGGGGCAGTTGAGACGGTGACCTACATAGCTACTTACTTTATATATATCTTTGTTGTATTTTCCCCATGGTGGGCATTGGACCCACCAATACCTCTTATATTGATGTTGAACAATATTGTGCCTAGCCTCCCCTCCCCCCACCCCCCACTCCTCATTTTTCCAGTTCCCACTCCTCCCTCCCCACCCCTCCCTTTCTCTACACCTCTCCTCCCCCCCCCATTCTTATCACTTCCCCCCCCCCCTTTTTTTTTTTCCCCCTCCCCACACCCTACGAGGAAAACTGAAAATACCCATATCAAGTTCTACCAATACCCTCCTTAACACCCTGTTTTGTGTGGAGTTCCTCGAGATTACTCTCAGGTTTATTGCTGTGATTGTTGTGCACTACGGAATACCAAGTTGTATGCATATTACTTCCTGTAATTCTCACATGTGGTTGTACTGTTTATTTTGCTGTACAGAGTTGAACTTCAATAAAATGTTTTTCAAAAAAAAAAAAAAAGAAGTTCTTATAACTTGCTTGGCCTCTTTCTGCCTAATCTTGTAGATTTCCTTATCTTCATTGCTCTGGGTTTTTTTATAATTACAAAATGCTAGCTTTTTATTTTTAATGATTTGGGCCACTTCTGCTGAGTACCACAGTGGTCTCTTCCTTTTTTTGCTTTTACTGACAAGTCTAATGCATTTTCTGTTGCCTTCAATAATGCACCTTTTAAGTAGTCCCATTTCTCCTGGACTCCATGTAATCCGTACCAGTCTGATAAGGACTCATTTATGACTAATTTCATTTTTGAAAAGTCTGTTTTTCTAAAATCTAAAACTTTTGTTTTTGTGTGGTGTGACTCTTTCACAGTTCTTATATTAAACCACACTGACTGGTGATCACTGGATCCCAAGGTTTCGCCTACAATGACATCATATACCGAATCCCCATTTGTGAATACCAGATCCAAAATTGCCTCCCTCCGGGTTGGCTCCTCAACCACTTGTTGCAGAGACAACCCCAGTAGGGAATTTAGAATATCTGTACTCCTGGTAGAACTTGCTATTTTGGTTTTCCAGTTTATATCTGGAAGATTGAAATCTCCCATAATGATAACTTCTCCTTTCATTGTCATTTTAGCTATTTCTTCAACTAGTAGATCATCTAGTTCTTTGACTTGACCAGGTGGTCTATATATCACACCTACACGAGTTACTGCATGATTAGCAAACTGCAACGTAACCCAAACTGACTCTATGTTGGCCTCACCAACTTGTATTAGGTTAGATTTAATGCTATCTTTCACATACAGGGCCACTCCTCCTCCTTTCTTGCCTTCTCTGTCTCTTCTGTATAAAGAGTACCCTGGTATGGTTATGTCCCAGTCATTTCTTTCATTAAACCATGTCTCCGTAACAGCCACTAAATCTACATTCTCAGATGCCATAATTGACCCAAGTTCATTGATTTTTTTACCTAAACTGCGAGCATTTGTAGACAGGACTCTGAGCTTATCATTTCTTAACCTCTGTGCTTCTGACCTGTTCTGGCATTGTTTCGGGGGGCAATTGGACTCTTGTAATTCCACTCTTTTGCCCCCCCTTCCTAGTTTAAATACTCTTTCGCAAATTCTTGGAGTTGTTCACTAAGTACATTTGTTCCTTTGAGAGAAAGATGTAAACCATCTTTTTTGTACAGTTCCTTTCTATTCCAAGTAGAGCTATCATGAGAAACAAAGCCAAATCCTTGCTCTTGACACCATTTACTAAGCCATATGTTGAACTCCTTTATGCGCCTCTGCCTATCATTCTGAACATTATGCACAGGCAGAACTTCAGAAAATGAAATGGTGGATGCAAAATCCTGTATGTCATTTCCAAGTGTGATAAAAGATTTTTTCACCTCTGACACTTCATTGCAAGCCAGGTCATTTGTCCCTAGATGGACAATTAGTGCAACTGTTTATCAAAACAATGTGTTCGCTAAAAATACACTAAAATCATTATTAGTTGATTCATACATGGCTCAAAATTCCTGCTAAATTCCTAGTAAATATAAAAGTTAAAACTGTATTAAGATAATAAATAACAAATATTTTTACATTTTCAATTGCACCTTTTTGTGAAATGGTGGAAACTGAAGGTATGCAAAACTGTAAATAAAAACTGTTTACTTAATATACTGTATAACTTGGAGGCTACCATTTTTCATTTACAGCTTTTAGAATTTTAAAAGACCCCTCAAGCTTGACATTTTCTGAAAGCACATGACCTGTAGAATAAAAACATGGGCTACTGATTTTTTTGGCCCTGCGAAACAAATGTTCTTCATATAACTATTTTCACTAAAAATACACTAAAATCATTAATAGCGCACATAAACAGAGGCATGGACTCCAGAGAGAGAGATATAATTTTGCCCCTGTACAAATCATTAGTAAGACCTCATCTGGAGTATGTAGTTCAGTTTTGGGCTCCAGTTCTTCAAAAGGATACCGGGGAACTGGAGAAAGTGCAGAGAAGGGCAACCAAACTGATAAGAGGCATGGAGGAGCTCAGCTATGAGAAACTGAATGTATTCTCTCTTGAGAAGAGGAGATTAAGAGGGGATATGATCAACATGTATAAATACATAAGGGGTTCATATAGTGAACTCGGTGTTGAGTTATTCACTTTAAGGTCAAAACAGAGGTCAAGAGGGCACTCTTTACATCTAGAGGAAAACAGATTTCCTCTCCAAATACGGAAAGGTTTCTTCACCATAAGAGCTGTGAACATGTGGAATAGGCTCCTTTCAGAGGTGGTTCTGGCTAGCTCACTAGATTTTTTTAAAAAAGGCCTGGATTCTTTCCTGGGTGGACTTAATATAAGTGGGTACTAATATTTATAGGTAAAGTTGATCCAGGGAATATCAGATTGCCTCTCCGGAGATCAGGAAGAATTTTTTTTTCCCGTGCTTTAGCAAATTGGATCATGCTTTGCTGGGTTTTTTTCGCCTTTCCTCTGGATCAACTGCGGGTATAGCATTGTGTATATGGGATTGTATGGTTGGGTTTTCATTACTGTTTCTTTTTTTTGTTTGTTTTCTTATTGGTTGAGCCAGATGGACTTGTCTCTTTTTTCAACCTGACAAACTGTGTAATATAACTTACAAAATTCCTGCTAAATGACTACTAAAGCATTGCTCACATGTGGCATATTAAAGTTTTCCCATGGAGTGCCAGGTTTACCCACACAGGGATGCACAGGTGTTCCCTGCATCCCTGTGCAGGCAGTCCCATTTATGTCAACTGGGATGCAACAGCTGCACAGGCATAGATGCTGTTTCCAATCTGACATCTGTGTGGTTGTGGGTGCACAACCCCGAATGCAAACAGTGCACGCTGTCAGCAGTCGGATGTCAAATCGGGAGCAACAGCTCTGTTTGTGCAGTTGATACATCCAAAATGACATCAATGGGACTGACTGCACAGAGATGCACGGATCACCTGTGCATCCCTGTAAAGGTACGCTGTGTATGCCCAGTGTAAACAAGGCCTTAGGCTCCTTTCACACAAGCAGACCATTTGGGTCTGCCTGTTCATTTTTCAGGCAGGCCAAATTGGATCACTCATTGTTCTCAATGGAGAGGCTTATGTAAAGGGACATGTGTTTGTTTACATCCACCTGCATCCAATCCAATCTGATCAGGTCTGCTAAAAACAGACATGAAGATCCCATTCCCCATCCATCTAGCAGATCAGATCGGATGGTATCAGATGGAAATGGACAGGTGGTCAGATGGAAACAGACCGCCCAGGGCTGGTCCTACCATGGGTCCCACTGGGTCCAATGGACCCAGGCGGCATTTTGAGAGGGGCAGCACACTGCCCCTTGAGCCACTTGTTTTCATGCAGAGCTTGGTGGTAACGGGAGCATGGCTACAGGATTTGGGGAGAGTGGCCAGTGAGGAGGGCAGTTAGATCTGTGAGAGCTCAGGAGGGAGAAGACCTCCACCCCCTCCCTGACCACTGAAGAGGTGAGCAGGAGCGGGTTCAGCTTCCCCATCACTCCCAGAACCTGGACTCCTCCAGCCTATTCTCTGCTCCAAGATCAAGGACAGGCTGACTGGGGACCCGGAGAAAGAGGATGGGAGGGAGGCGGAGGTTGGCAAAGATCCCCTGGAAGGGATCTTTGCATTCTATGCATTAAGATAAAAAGCCTTCTGTCTGTAGCAGCCTCCCCAGCACTCCCTAAAACTTACCTGAGCCCCATCTCTCTCCAGCGATGTCCACGAGTCCCTCGGCCGCCCAGGACTCTCCCTCCTGATTGGCCAAGACACTGGCCAATTGGCTCCAGTGGCTCTCAATAAAAGTCAGTTAGCCAATCAGGAGAGAGAGGGGGCAGGGCCGAATGGCAGCTCCATGCCTGAATGGACACTGGGAACTGCAGCTCGGCTCGGTTGCCCCCATAGCAAGCTGCTTGCTGTGGGGGCACTCAACAGGAGGGAGGGGCTAGGAGCAGCAACGAGGGACCCGAGAAGAGGAGGACCCAGGCCACTCTGTGCAAAACCAACTGCACAGAGGAGGTAAGTAGAACATGTTTGTTATTAAAAAAATAAAAAAAAACTTGACTTTACAATCACTTTAAGATAAAAAACCTTCTGCCTTTACAACCACTTTAAATAATCTATAAAAAATGTAAAAAAAAAAGATACTAATTCCTATAAACATACTGTATCTCCAGGCAGTTTTGCAGTACTCTCAACTCTACTGTGCATAGCTTATTATGCACAAATCCTAACCTTTTATTATCAAATCATTTAGTGATAAATAATTAAAGCATAACTAACAGGGAAAAACTTTTTTTTTAATAAAGTGGAAAGGGTCTTTTTTTTTTTTTTTCATTTTTTTTTTTCATTTTTTTTTTTTTTTTCATTTTTTTTTTTCATTGGAGAGATTCACCCGCTCTATTTGTCATGTTTAACATCATCATCAAAAGTGAAAACAAAAGAAAATCCTACATTTTGGTTTGTCCTCAGAACAGTAATAGAGGGGAAATCTTCCAATGGGAATGCTAGCTCTGGTGATCCTGGTGACACCCTAGGATTTCCTCATTTTGGAGAGATTTCCTCTCACTTTCTGTCTTGGATAGGGACTGAAAATAACGGGACATCTTCCCTATGGGACACAGAAAAAAAATGAAAAACTGACAAGGGTTAAAACCTTCCCTTACTTTATCGTAAAAAGGATATAAAGGGCCTATTCACGCTATTATGTTGTGTTGGCTCATTACATGCATTACAGTCTTCATACACAGAGGAATGAGCAGAACCAGGTTCTATTCTGTGTCCTGCTCTTCTCTCTAGAACTAAAATGCTAGATTGTATGTGAGAACTGCAAATGGTACAGTTGTTCAAGTAAAGGAAGAGGCTTTGGGACTTAGGCGATCAGCTCATGGTGGCTCATTGGAATGTGGAGGCCTTGGGCAATTGCCCAGTTGCCTCACCCTAAATGCCAGCCCTAATCCATGGTCAGATTGGCCCTGGTTTAATCCAAAGTAGGTATTGCAGTGAAAATACAGTAAGTCAGCACTCTTAACCCTATCACTGCCACTGACATAAGGCTCACCCTGGAGCAGAACTGCCTGCAGTTGCCTAGCTTTGTAAGCCTTACATTGCATTCCATTCTGTAAAAAGCTCATTGTCATTTCAGTAACCATGAACCTAACAAATCACTGACTGCAATTATTCATTACAATTCTAACCACCCCACAGCCACTGCTACCCTGCACTGTGCTCTGCTTATCACTGTCCTGTCTGCATGTCCCCTCCATGTCACCCCTACAACCTGCTACCTGGTTTGTGCCCTCCAATCCCTACTCCTCTACCCCTGACTGTACAAGCACAGACAGAAGGTTGTGGAGTGGGCATAGAAGGGAGAAGTAAAGTGTAGAAAAAAATGACCATGTTACCAGTCTCCATGTGCTTATAATATTCTAGTACTTGATAGGTATTATTGAGAAGGTGGAGACTCAGCTCCTTGCACAGATAGAAAGGGCTGCAAGGGCTGGGACAGTGATAATAATGGGGGATTTTAACAACCCAGACATTGACTGGAGTAAAAGACAATTTTATGGTGCAGTTTATTAAGGCCCCGACTAGAAATGATGCTCTGCTGGACCTGGTAATCTCAAACCATGCAGAGCTTATTACCAATATTTATATAAAAGAACATCTGAGTAGCAGTGACCATAATATGATTTCATTTAATGGCAGCTGTAAGCAGCACATGTATACAGGAAATATAAAAACGCTTTACTTTAAAAGAGCAAATTTTCCAAGGGTGAGGGCTGCTCTCCAAGACTTAGACTGGAAGGAAATATTGGCATCAATGAACACAGAACAGAAATAGGAATTCTTAAAAAAAAAACTGTATGTGAACTCACTGCAAAGTATTTGGGCAATAAGTTTAAAATGCTAAAAATAACTCACATCCCCCAGACAAAACACAACTGTTTAAGGACTTCCTGTGTAAAAACGGCTTACTTGCTCTATCCCCGGAGCAAGCTGGAGACATTGACGGACCTCTTACGCCTGATGAATTCTACACTGTAATCAAACAGATGAAGCTGGGTAAAAGTCCAGGACCTGATGGACTACCCTTAGTGTACTACAAAACCTTCACAAACACTTTGGTAGACCCTTTTCTCCGAGCCTTCAATTCCCTTGCCTCATCTAAATATGATAACCCATCACTTTTGGAAGCACACGTCAGTCACAGTGATCCCCAAACCAGGAAAAGATAACTCCCAACCATCTAACTTTAGACCCATTTCTCTACTTAACGTAGACCTAAAGATTTACGCGAAGATCTTAGCTAATAGACTACTTCCCTTCATCCCTTCCCGCTGTTCTCCCGACCAAGTTGGCTTTATCCCGGGAAGAGAGGCAAGGGATAACACTATAAAAGCGATAAATATTCACCACTATCTGACCTCGCATAAAAAAACGGGCTTTTTCTTGTCCTTAGATGCGGAGAAGGCGTTTGACAGGCTGGCGTAGGACTACCTAGAAGCAGTACTGAATAATCTTGGATTGGGTCCCAGACTTCTAAACTTTATACTAGCTCTTTACCATAATCCCTCTGCCAGAGTAAGAGTAAATGGCCTCCTGTCAGACGCCTTCCCCATCACAAATGGAACGAGACAAGGCTGCCCTCTTTCACCCTTGCTATTTATTCTAACATTAGAACCTTTATTGAATTCCATTCGTACTAATGATGGTATAGGAGGAATCGAGATAGAGGGCAAACAGTATAAAGTTGCAGCTTTCGCTGACGACATCCTTCTCTTCCTTTCCAACACCCACATTTCTATCCCACACTTACTACAATCCCTCAAAACATACCGTGACCTTTCGAACCTTATAAATAAATTATTCAAAATCCCAAGCCCTTAACATTACTCTCTCCAATAGCCTAGTCAAGAAATGTGAAAGAAACTTTCTTTTCAAATGGACTTCTGACTGCATCACATATCTTGGAATACAACTTCCTAAACGACTCTCAGCATTATTTGAACTAAATTATGTCACCCTTATGAAAAATATTAAACAAGACCTGTCCTCCTGGCAAAAAGCACATTTCTCATGGTTTGGGAGAGCTGCAATTTTTAAGATGAATATTCTTCCTAGATTTCTTTATCTTTTCCAAACCCTCCCAATACATATACCGATACAATTCTTTAAACAAATACGCTCCCAATGCAGAACCTTTATATGGGACCGCAAGCCTCCCAGAATCAATTTCACACAACTCACGAAACCTAAACTAAAAGGAGGCTTGGGTATCCCTGATTTGCAAAAATATGCATATGCTTGCCATTTACAGCGTATTGTGGAATGGAGCACCCGAGGCAGAGAGAAAGATTGGGTGCCATTAGAAAACTTCTTCTCTCACTCTCCCTTAGCGACCCTTCCTTGGTGTCCTTTTGAATCAATACCCTCTAACACGCTTAATCACCCCCTGATAGGTCCTACCTTAAAATGTTTCCATAACATCTACAGAACTCAGAACATACCCTCCGTCCCAGGTCCCCTTTCACCTCTTACACAATCCTCAATTCCCGCAAGGTCATAAAAACTTGCGCTTCGCCCACAATTCTTTCAATGACCACACAAGGATTATACATTTTCTTAATCAAGGGAAGATTCGTTCTTATGAGGAGTTGACTTCCCTCCCACATTTTTCAGGGATCCCATTCTGGAATTATGTCCAAATCAGAAACTTTGTGCTTCATAGCCTTAAAAACATCATTAAACCCATTAAATTATCATCTTTTGAAGAATTATGTTTTGATCCGAACCATAAACCTCATCTAATATCGAAATTATACTCCATCCTCTGGGAAAACACAATCCCAGGAGATAGCCTTTTTTGTGAAGCATGGTCAACTGATCTACAAACCACTGTATCAGATGCCCAGTAGACGAGGATTTTTTTTATGCTGTCCACAAGGGGTCCGTCAATGTCTCCACCCAAGAGAATAACTTTAGGCTCCTATCACGATGGTATCGCACACCCTCTCTCCTTCACCGTTGGAACAAGGACATTGATAGCAAATGTTGGCGTTGTCATGAAAATGAAGGGAGTTTGCTTCACATTTGGTGGAACTGCCCCGTTATCCAAACATTTTGGAAACAAACACATAACATTATTCATGAAATAACGCCTACTTCACTACCATACTCACCTCTCTCATACCTATTCCATTTACAACCTCACGCCAATAGAAACTACTGCAAATCCTTATGTATGTTCCTAGTCAATGCAGCTAAGCTATGTATACCAAGACACTGGGGCTCCCCACAGGTCCCCTCCCTTAAAGACTGGATCATGCAAATTAACAAACTGGCAGAGATGGAAGAGCTCATTGCCATCTCCCATGACTCACTATTCAAATATGCCTCCACCTGGAATCCTTGGAACAAATTCCGAGAATCAAACACGTAAATCTCAATTATGAAATGAAGACCCCCTTTCCACCTAAAATACAGCAACATATAACCCTTTAATCCATTTACTCAAACTTAACAACAACTCCCTAATCGTCACCTATACATTTGCCTTCTTATATTGAGTCACTACTCCCATCATTCCAATCCCCCCCCCCCCACATTCCTCACCTCTACCCCTTCTCTACCCTTATCCTTCTCATTCCATGGGAGAGGTTGGTGCTGGGAACCAACCTCTCCCCTCTATCACCTACAGCTAACTTCTGCATAATTCAATTATACCATTCAAGTAACTGAATTTATCTCTGAATCTGCAACTCTAATATGCTTTTCACTTACCAATTTGATGAAACAAAAAAAATAATCCCTCACCCGCACCTATTCTGTTATGTTATGCATACTCATACAAACATTTTCTAAATTCTGTTATTTGGAAGTGAAACTCTGTTATATGCATTCCTGTTTTTCTTCACTTACATCTTGAACACCGAGAATGTTGATCGGATTGTTCAACTGTTTGTATGTTTTATTACCATATTCTCTGTACCAATAAACAGTTTGGGAAAAAAAAAAATAAAACCTATGAGGCTCACAGCCAAAGTTAAAAAAAAAAGCTATAAATAATAAAGAAAAATGCTTTTAAAAAATTAAAATCTGTCTGTCTGTCTCTTTTTCTTTATACATATATATATACAGTATCTTAAAAAGTGATCATACCCCTCACATTTTTGTAAATATTTTACTATATCTTTTCATGTGACAACACTGAAGAAATTACACTTTGCTGCAATGTAAAGTAGTGAGTGTACAGTTTGTAAAACAGTGTTAATTTGCTGTCCCCTTAAAATAACTCGACACACAGCCTTTAATGTCAAAACCACTGGCAACAAAAGTAAATACACCCCTAAGTGAAAAAGGCCACATTGAGCCCAAAGTGTCAATATTTTGTGTGGTTGCCATTATTTTTCAGCACTGCCTTAACCCTCTTGGGCATGGAGTTCACCAGAGCTTCACAGGTTGCCACTAGAGTCCTCTTCCACTCCTCCATGATGACATCATGGAGCTGGTGGATGTTAAAGACCTTGAGCTCCTCCACCTTCCATTTGAGGATGCCCCATAGATGCTCAATAGGGTTTAGGTCTGGAGACATGCTTGGCCAGTCCATCACCTTTACCCTCAGCTTCTTTAGCAAGGCAGTGGAGGTGTGATTTGGGTCGTTATGATGTTGTAATAATGCCTTTGCGGCCCAGTCTCCGAAGGGAGGGGATCATGCTCTTCAGTATGTCACAGTACATGTTGGCATTCATGGTTCCCTCAATGAACTGTAGCTCCCCAGTGCTGACAGCACTCATGCAGCCCCAGACCATGACACTCCCACCACCATGCTTGACTGTAGGCAAGACACACTTGTCTTTGTACTCCTCCCCTGGTTGCCACCACACATGCTTGACTCCATCTGAACCAAATAAGTTTATCTTGGTTTCATCGGACCACAGGACATGGTTCTAGTAATCCATGTCTTTAGTTTGCTTGTCTTCATCAAGCTGTTTACGGGCTTTCTTGTTCATTATCTTTAGAAGAGGCTTCTTTCTGGGACAACAGCCATGTAGACCAATTTGATGCAGTGTGCGGCATATGCTCTGAGTACTAATAGACTGTCCCTCCACCCCTTCAAACTCTGCATCAATGCTGGCAGCACCCATATGTCTGTTTCCCAAAGACAACCTCTGGATATGACGCCGAGCACGTGCGTTGAACTTCTTTGGTCGACCATGGTGAGACCTGTTCTGAGTGGAACCTGTCCTGTTCAACCGCAGTCTGGTCTTGGCCACCATTCTGCAGCTCAGTTTCAGGGTCTGGGTAATCTTCTTATAGCCTAGGTCATCCTTATGTAGAGCAACAATTCTTTTTTTCAGATCCTCAGAGAGTTATTTGCCATGAGGTGCCATGTTGAACTTCCAGTGACCAGTATGAGAGAGTGAGAGTGATAACACAACATTTAACACACCTGCTCCCCATTCACACCTGAGACCCTGTAACACTACACATCACACATCACATCACACCGGGGAGGGAAAATGGCTAGATGGGCCCAATTTGGACATTTTTACTTAGGTGTGTAGTCACTTTTGTTGTCAGCGGTTTAGATATTAATGACTGTGCGTTGAGTTATTTTGAGGGGACAGCAAATTTACACTGTTTATTCAAGCTGTACACTCACTACTTTACATTGTAGCAAAGTGTAATTTCTTCAGTGTTGTAACATGAAAAGGTATAATAAAATATTTACAAAAATGTAAGGAGTGTACTCACTTTTGTGGGATACTGTGTATGCACAAACAAATAAACATATAGTTTATGAATATTGGTGGAACCTCTTATAGTACTCTCAATTAGTGATGTCGCGAACCTAAAATTTGCGGTTCGCGAACGGCGAACGCGAACATCGGCAAATGTTCGCGAACCGGCGAACCGGGCGAACCGCCATAGACTTCAATAGGCAGGCGAATTTTAAAACACACAGGGACTCTTTCTGGCCACAATAGTGATGGAAAAGTTGTTTCAAGGGGACTAACACCTGGACTGTGGCATGCCGGAGAGGGATCACGCAAAAAAAAGTTCTTAAAAATTATAATTTTTTGATAGAGAGCCAATTATTGGAAAAATTAAAAAAAAATAAAAATAAAAAATTTCTTTGGATTTAGCATCTGGGGGGTCTAAAAAGTGTACCTGTGAAGTTTCAGCTCTGTAGCATGTCCAGAACCCCTAAAAAACAGCATTTTTCTTATATTTTCAGGAATATGGCTTCTCTGCGGCTGGCTTTTACTCTTGCAGGCATTTAGCGGGCATTTTTTTAGGCAGGCATGTCATTTTTTGTATTTAGTGTCTGGGGGGTCTAAAAAGTGTACCTGTCAATTTTCAGCTCTGTAGCATGTCCAGAACCCCTAAAAAACAGCATTTTTCTTATATTTTCAGGAATATGGCTTCTCTGCGGCTGGCTTTTTCTCTTGCAGGCATTTAGCGGGCATTTTTTTAGACAGGCATGTCATTTTTTGTATTTAGTGTCTGGGGGGTCACAAAAGTGTACCTGTCAAGTTTCAGCTCTGTAGCATGTCCAGAACCCCTAAAAAACAGCATTTTTCTTATATTTTCAGGAATACGGCTTCTCTGCGGCTGGCTTTTTCTCTTGCAGGCATTTAGCGGGCATTTTTTTAGGCAGGCATGTCATTTTTTGTATTTAGTGTCTGGGGGGTCTAAAAAGTGTACCTGTCAAGTTTCAGCTCTGTAGCATGTCCAGAACCCCTAAAAAACAGCATTTTTCTTATATTTTCAGGAATACGGCTTCTCTGCGGCTGTCTTTTTCTCTTGCAGGCATTTATCGGGCATTTTTTTAGGCAGGCATGTCATTTTTTGTATTTAGTGTCTGGGGGGTCACAAAAGTGTACCTGTCAAGTTTCAGCTCTGTAGCATGTCCAGAACCCCTAAAAAACAGCATTTTTCTTATATTTTCAGGAATACGGCTTCTCTGCGGCTGTCTTTTTCTCTTGCAGGCATTTATCGGGCATTTTTTTAGGCAGGCATGTCATTTTTTGTATTTAGTGTCTGGGGGGGTCACAAAAGTGTACCTGTCAAGTTTCAGCTCTGTAGCATGTCCAGAACCCCTAAAAAACAGCATTTTTCTTATATTTTCAGGAATACGGCTTCTCTGCGGCTGGCTTTTTCTCTTGCAGGCATTTATCGGGCATTTTTTTAGTCAGGCATGTCATTTTTTGTATTTAGTGTCTGGGGGGTCTAAAAAGTGTACCTGTCAAGTTTCAGCTCTGTAGCATGTCCAGAACCCCTAAAAAACAGCATTTTTCTTATATTTTCAGGAATACGGCTTCTCTGCGGCTGTCTTTTTCTCTTGCAGGCATTTATCGGGCATTTTTTTAGGCAGGCATGTCATTTTTTGTATTTAGTGTCTGGGGGGTCTAAAAAGTGTACCTGTCAAGTTTCAGCTCTGTAGTATGTCCACAACCCAAAAAAAACAGCATTTTTCTTATGATTTTTAGTAGAAAACTAATGCAGTGTCTTTCCAGCTGTCTTTTTTTCTTTCTGGCAAGCTGAAATATGATATGCCAAGGCAAACATGCCTATCAGTTGAGCTATGACACAGACAACACTGCACACATGGGGAAATATGTAAAACAAAAAACAGGAAAAGGAAATTAGGTGACGGTCACAAAACATGATATTGTGATTGGCCAAATAAAAAGTCACCTCGCGATGAGGTCGCGCCAAAGTCGCGCTAAGTCGCGCCAAAGTCGCACTGGAAGCGACGCTACTTTAGTGGTAGCGGCAGTGTAAACCAGCACTAAAACATCCAGTGTGTGAATACGATCAGGTATGATGTTTTATCGGTCAAGTAGTGTAAGGGTTACGCCCGTCGCCCGCTTCACAGTGACAGACCAAACTCTGACAGACCAAACTCCCCGTTTAACAGTCAGTCAGTCCATTTGCACAACCGCAAACTCCCAATTTGCACAAGGTTGGATACCAAGCTAGCCATGTCCCGTTCCTTGTCCTCACTGACATCATTGAAGGTCTCTTCCTCCACCCAGCCACATACAACACCAAGGGTCCCCGAAAGGTGAGAACAAGCCCCCTGGGACGCCTGCTGTGGCTGGTATTCCACCTCCTCAAAGCCACCTTCCTCCTCTGACTTCTTTTCTTCAGACTCCTCTCTCTGCGTTGCCACAGGTCCAGCAATTGACAACGACAAGGCTGCTTCTGGTGGTGATGAGGACCACAACTCTTCCTCTTCATGCTCATCTACAGCCTGATCCAGTACTCTTCGCAGGGCACGCTCCAGAAAAAACGCATATGGGATGAGGTCGATGATGTTGCCTTGGGTTCGACTGACCACCAGGGTTGTCATCTCCGCAAAAGGACGCATGAGCCTACAGCCATTGTTCATGAGCATTCAGTAACGCGGCCAAAAAATACCCAGCTCCGCAGAAAGAATGAAAGAAAATGAATGTTTTTTTTTAGGAAAAATTATCCTGCGGATCGCTTTTGGTCTGTACACAATGAAGCAACGACCTTATCATCTGGGGTGTGCCAACACAATCCTAGAGGTGATCGCTTCATTGTGATACGCAAGCCCCTTCACCACGACAAGGTAACGATCACGAAGGGGAATTGACACATGTATGTGCCTTTTTTTTTGTTTTTTGTTTTTTTGCAGCCACAGTGTAGCACCAGAGGCCAGAAAAATTAGGCATGTACACATGCATGAAAAAGTAGGTATTGTTGCAGCCGCTGCTATAGCAGCGGCCTGAAAAATTGAGGTTTTAAGGCAGAAAGTGCACTAAAACATTGCGGCTTGAACCGTAGTTGGTGGCGGAGACGTCACGTAAGTCATCCGGCATGCAGAGAATGATTATATACAGCAGCGTGTGGACCATTTTTAGGCCAAGGCATCTCAGTCATCACCAGGCCTTTTTTAGTCAAATGCATCCCCCACTGTCAGTCCCTTCGGGATCCATGCCTCATTCATCTTAATAAACGTGAGGTAATCAAGACTTTTTTGACCTAGGCGACTTCTCTTCTCAGTGACAATACCTCCTGCTGCGCTGAAGGTCCTTTCTGACAGCACACTTGAAGCGGGGCAGGCCAGAAGTTCAATGGCAAACTGGGATAGCTCAGGCCACAGGTCAAGCCTGCACACCCAGTAGTCAAGGGGTTCATCGCTCCTCAGAGTGTCGATATCTGCAGTTAAGGCAAGGTAGTCTGCTACCTGTCGGTCGAGTCGTTCTCTGAGGGTGGACCCCGAAGGGCTGTGGCGATGCATAGGACTAAAAAAGCTCCGCATGTCCTCCATCAACAAGACGTCTGTAAAGCGTCCTGTCCTTGCCGGCATGGTTGTGGTGGTAGGAGGAGGATTACTTTCACCTCTTCCCCTGTTGGATTCCCGTTGTGCTGTGACATCACCCTTATACGCTGTGTAGAGCATAGTTTTTAACTTATTTTGTAGCTGCTGCATCCTTTGCGACTGCCGGTAATTGGGTAACATATCACAGACTTTCTGCTTATACCGGGGGTCTAGTAGCGTGGCCACCCAGTACAGGTCGTTCTCCTTCAGCCTTTTTATACGAGGGTCTCTCAACAGGCATGACAGCATGAAAGACCCCATTTGCACAAGGTTGGATGCCGAGCTACTCATGTCCAATTCCTCGTCCTCACTGATGTCATTGAAGGTGTGTTCTTCCCCCCAGCCACGTACAACACCACGGGTACCAGATAGGTGACAACGAGCACCCTGGGATGCCTGCTGTGGTTGGTGTTCCTCCTCCTCAAAGCCACATTCCTCCTCTGACTCCTCTTCCTCACACTCCTCTTCCAGTGTTGCCGCAGGTCCAGCAATCGATGGTAAGGCTGTTTCTGGTGGTGGTGATGGTGACCACAACTCTTCCTCTTCCTCTTCACGCTCATCTACGGCCTGATCCAGCACTCTTCGCAGGGCACGCTCCAGGAAAAAAACATATGGGATGATGTCGCTGATGGTGCCTTCAGTGCGACTCACTAGGTTTGTCACCTCCTGTCAGGGATACCACATGCAGGCATCCAGCAAGGGTGATCAGATCAGTTGGCTGCACCAAGGAATCAGGACCAAGATGGATAAAGATGTAAATAAGTTTATTAAGCAAAATGACACACTCCAATACCAACACCAGTGACCATAAACAAGTAAACAAAATATAAATGATAACAGTACAAAACCCCAATAGAACCTAACAAACTATATACAAAAGGATGGAGCAAACAATAGCAGGACAGGACAGGGACAGGAGACAAGGAAAGCAGGGAGCCAGGTACAGGAAGCAGGGTACAGGGAACAGGATCAGAATACAGCATTCAGGATACAGGTTTCAGGATACAGGTTTCAGGATCAGACAGGGACACGGCTAGCAGAGAAAATACTGAAGCACTGAGCCTCAGTGAAGGGCGGGCTTATATTCCCTCAGCAGTCCTCAGGTGCAGCTTAATTAAAAGAACAGTCCAGCTGCTGGGAGACACCCGCTGGTGGGCCCTGGAACTGCGCCCCTCAGTTCCAGAAACAGTGCCACCAGCAGGTGACCCACGTAATGACACTGATCCTGACAGTTCCCCCCCTTTAAGGAGCGGCCTCCGGACGCTCCATTGTGCTTCTACCCCGAAAATCCAAAAAGGTCTCCCCTCCATGTCTGTGGGTCTTCTAGCACTCTATAGGCCAAAGGCCTTTAACTTGCCGGAAGGCGTGCCACCAGAGTCCAGCAATTGATCATGCGCCCCACCACCAGGGTCTGGAAGCCGTCTAGGCAACCCACAGGTCAAGTTCCTGAAGAGGCGTAACATTAGGGATACACCTGCCCTCATTGCAACACATGTCCCAACACTGGGACTGAAGGCAAGCTGGACATAAAGCAGGGCAGCGCCAGCGGCATGCAGGATGTCCGGCAGTGGCACACCAGGCTGGGCAACAGACAGTGGCACATCAAACAGGGCGGCAGACCGTGGCTCAGCGGGCACTGGATCAGCAAGCACTGGGTCAGCGGGCACTGGAACAGCAAGCACTGGGTCAGCAGGCACGGTAGTGGTCACCGGAACAGCAGGCACGGGATCAGCTGGCACCGGATTAGTGGGCTGAGTAAGAGACACCGGATCAGCAGGCACCGGAACAGCAGGCACTGGGTCAGCGGGCACTGGAACAGCAAGCACTGGGTCAGCAGACTGGGTAGTGGTCACCAGAACAGCGGGCACGGGATCAGCTGGCACTGGATTAGCGGGCTGAGTAAGAGACACCGGATCTGCGGGCACCAGAACAGCGGGCACTGGAGCAGCAGGCTCAGTAGGAGGCACCAGATCAGCGGGCACGGGAACAGCAGGCATCAGAACAGCAGGCACTGGATCAGCAGGCTCAGTAGGAGGCACCAGATCAGTGGGCACTGGATCAGCAGGCTTAGTAGGAGGCACCAGATCAGCGGGCACTGTAACAGCAGGCACTGGATCAGCAGGCTCAGTAGGAGGCACCCGATCAGTGGGCACTGGATCAGCGGGCACTGAAACAACAGGCATCAGAACAGCGGGCACTGGATCAGCAGGCTCAGTAGAAGGCACCGGATCAGTGGGCACTGGATCAGCAGGCTCAGTAGGAGGCACTGGATCAGCGGGCACCGGAACAGCAGGCATCAGAACAGTGGGCACTGGATCAGCAGGCTCAGTAGGAGGCACCGGATCAGTGGGCACTGGATCAGTGGGCACTGGAACAACAGGCATCAGGACAACGGGCACTGGATCAGCAGGCTCAGTAGGAGGCACCGGATCAGTGGGCACTGGATCAAAAGGCTCAGTAGGAGGCACCAGATCAGCGGGCACTGGATCAGCAGGCATCAGAACAGCAGGCTCAGTAGGAGGCACTGGATCAGTGGGCACTGGATCAGCGGGCACTGGAACAACAGGCATCAGAACAACGGGCACTGGATCAGCAGGCTCAGTAGGAGGCACTGGATCAGCGGGCATCAGAACAGTGGGCACTGGATCAGCAGGCTCAGTAGGAGGCACCGGATCAGTGG
The DNA here is from genome assembly GCF_965119305.1 of Pelophylax lessonae. Lineage (NCBI taxonomy): Eukaryota > Metazoa > Chordata > Amphibia > Anura > Ranidae > Pelophylax > Pelophylax lessonae. Next base: position 105,534,166 of record NC_138777.1, on the reverse strand, counting down.
GCACTGGATCAGCGGGCACTGGAACAACAGGCATCAGAACAACGGGCACTGGATCAGCAGGCTCAGTAGGAGGCACCAGATCAGTAGGCACTGGATCAACAGGCTCAGTAGGAGGCACCAGATCAGCGGGCACTGGATCAGCAGGCACTGGATCAGCAGGCTCAGTAGGAGGCACCCGATCAGTGGGCACTGGAACAACAGGCATCAGAACAGCGGGCACTGGATCAGCAGGCTCAGTAGAAGGCACCGGATCAGTGGGCACTGGATCAGCAGGCTCAGTAGGAGGCACTGGATCAGCGGGCACCAGAACAGCAGGCATCAGAACAGCAGGCACTGGATCAGCAGGCTCAGTAGGAGGCACTGGATCAGTGGGCACTGGATCAGCGGGCATCAGAACAACGGGCACTGGATCAGCAGGCTCAGTAGGAGGCACCGGATCAGTGGGCACTGGATCAGCAGGCACTGGAACAACAGGCATCAGAACAGTGGGCACTGGATCAGCAGGCGGCACCAGATCAGCGGGCACTGGATCAGCAGGCATCAGAACAGCAGGCACTGGATCAGCAGGCTCAGTAGGAGGCACTGGATCAGTGGGCACTGGATCAGCAGGCTCAGTAGGAGGCACCAGATCAGTGGGCACTGGATCAGCAGGCTCAGTAGGAGGCACCAGCTCAGGGGGTACTGGATCAGCAGGCTCCGTAGAAGGCACCAGATCAGTGGGCACTGGAACAGCGGGCATCAGAACAGCGGGCACTGGGACAGCAGGCTGAGAAACAGGCACCGGATCAGCAGGCTGGGTAACAGGTATAATTGTATGTGTTGGGAAAAATCTCCTTTTCTTTTTAGGTTTAGATACAGGAATCTTGCTAGTGGTTGCAGGGCTATGAATAGATTGTGAAGTAGATGGAAGTGAAATGGCAGTATTGGGAGATGGTGGAAAAGGAGAGACAGTTACAGAGGAGAATTTCTGAGAGGTTGCTATGGGCAACAGGGTAGTAGAGGAAGTTTTCACAGGGTTAAATGCAGGAAAAGTGCAACTCGTTAAGCCAGGATATGAACAAGCAGTGGAAAGCAAACCATACCTAACTGCAGCTGTGGTTGCTACGGGTAACGAAGAGGAGAAACTTTGAGAAAACTGGTGTCCAGAGGCAGAAGTGGATTGGTGTGAGTTAGCTGATGCTAAATTGGAAAGATCTGACCAGGTTTGCAGTAAGGCCTGAACAAAACTAAATTTACAACCCCCTTGTCTGATTAGAGAATATACAGCAGTCATGCAATCCAACAGGGCCTCTGGAGAATACACTGAATAATGTTCAATAAAATAGGGTTTATCATCTTCCAAGAGCCACACAAGAGATACCACCTGAGAGACACTAAAAGGAGGAGAATAATCATCACCACCCTTAGGGGTATTAGATAAAGCCAACTCTGCACAGAGCTGAATAAGTGGCTGAATCTCTTTGAACAAAACTCTGCCTTGGTCAACAAACGAGTGGGCCAGACGGATGCATTCCAACAACTGCTCGCTAGTGTAAGTTTTCAAAATTTGGCGACAATATTCCCTGTCTTCTGTTACAAGCAAAGAAAAATAAAAGACCTCCTCTGACTGCATCTTGCAACAACCAGAAAATTCCTAATTCCCAGGTGCAACCGATCTGATCGTTAGTGGCTTCAGTATTCTGTCAGGGATACCACATGCAGGCATCCAGCAAGGGTGATCAGATCAGTTGGCTGCACCAAGGAATCAGGACCAAGATGGATAAAGATGTAAATAAGTTTATTAAGCAAAATGACACACTCCAATACCAACACCAGTGACCATAAACAAGTAAACAAAATATAAATGATAACAGTACAAAACCCCAATAGAACCTAACAAACTATATACAAAAGGATGGAGCAAACAATAGCAGGACAGGACAGGGACAGGAGACAAGGAAAGCAGGGAGCCAGGTACAGGAAGCAGGGTACAGGGAACAGGATCAGAATACAGCATTCAGGATACAGGTTTCAGGATACAGGTTTCAGGATCAGACAGGGACACGGCTAGCAGAGAAAATACTGAAGCACTGAGCCTCAGTGAAGGGCGGGCTTATATTCCCTCAGCAGTCCTCAGGTGCAGCTTAATTAAAAGAACAGTCCAGCTGCTGGGAGACACCCGCTGGTGGGCCCTGGAACTGCGCCCCTCAGTTCCAGAAACAGTGCCACCAGCAGGTGACCCACGTAATGACACTGATCCTGACACCTCCTCAAAAGGACGCATGAGCCTACAGGCATTGCGCATGAGCGTCCAGTAGCGTGGCAAAAAAATACCCAGCTCCGCAGAGGCTGTCCTAGCACCCCGGTCATACAAATACTCGTTGACCGCTTTTTCTTGTTGGAGCAGGCGGTCGAACATTAGCAGTGTTGAATTCCAACGTGTCGGGCTGTCGCAAATCAAGCGCCTCACTGGCATGTTGTTTCGCCGCTGAATATCTGCAAAGTGCGCCATGGCCGTGTAGGAACGCCTGAAATGGCCACACACCTTCCTGGCCTGCTTGAGGACGTCCTGTAAGCCTGGGTACTTCTGCACAAAACGTTGCACAATCAGATTCAACACATGTGCCATGCACGGCACATGTGTCAACTTGCCCAAATTCAATGCCGCCAACAAATTGCTCCCGTTGTCACACACCACTTTGCCGATCTCCAGTTGGTGCGGGGTCAGCCACTGATCCACCTGTGCATTCAGGGCGGACAGTAGTGCTGGTCCGGTGTGACTCTCTGGTTTCAGGCAAGTCAACCCCAAGACAGCGTGACACTGTCGTATCCGGCATGTGGTATAGCCCCTGGGGAGCTGGGGGGGTGCAGTTGGTGTGGAGCAAGACGCAACAGCAGAAGAGGACTCAGCCGAGGAGGTTAGCAAAGAGGATGGAGTAGGAGGAGTAGAGGAGGTGGCAGCAGGCCTGCCTGCAAGTCGTGGCGGTGTCACCAATTCCTCTGCAGCAGAGCCACGCATTCCATGCTTGGCAGCCGCCAGCAGGTTTACCCAATGCGCAGTGTACGTTATATACCTGCCCTGACCGTGCTTTGCAGACCAGCTATCAGTGGTCAGATGGACCCTTGCCCCAACACTGTGTGCCAGACGTGACATGATTTCCTTTTCCACAATAGAGTACAGGTTGGGGATTGCCTTTTGTGAAAAATAATTTCGGCCGGGTACCTTCCACTGCGGTGTCCCAATAGCGACAAATTTTTTGAAGGCCTCAGACTCCACCAGCTTGTATGGTAAAAGCTGGCGGGCTAAGAGTTCCGACAAGCCAGCTGTCAGACGCCGGGCAAGGGGGTGACTCTGCGAGATTGGCTTTTTGCGCTCAAACATTTCCTTCACAGACACCTGACTGTGGGCAGGTGACGAGCAGGAACTGCTGAAGGTGAGAGGCGGAGGGGCGGGTTGTTGATAGGGGGCATGGAGGACAGCAGTGGTTGACGTGGCTGAAGATGCTGGACCAGGAGGAGGATGGTGGCTTTCAGTTTGTGTGCTGCTTTTACTCATGTGTTGATCCCATAGGCGTTTGTGATGTGAGATCATGTGCCTTCGCAAAGCAGTTGTACCTAGGTGGGTGTTGGACTTCCCACCACTCAGTTTCTTTTGGCACAGGTTACAAATGGCATCGCTGATATCAGAGGCAGACACACAAAAAAAATGCCACACTGCTGAGCTTTGCAAGGACGGCATTCTGGTGGTGGCAACAGCTTGCGTTGATTGGCGTGCTGTCTGGCTGACCCCGGGTGCCGAATCTACATGCTGTCTGACTGCGCCACTAGCTCCTTGCGATGACCTCCTCCCCCTGCTTCCAACTCGTCTCCTCCTCCTCTCTGTCTCCCCATCGGAACTTTCCCCCTCTTCTTCTGCTCTTCGAGCAGGCACCCAGGTGACATCCACAGACACATCGTCATCATCAGCCGCTTCACTTGACAACTCAGCAAAGGCAGCAGCAGCAGGTACAACATCATCATCATCACAATGTACGTCCATGTGTATAATGCTGCCTGACTGAGACATATCCCCGTTATCTACATCCTCTGGCACTAATAGTTGCGCATCACTTATTTCTTCAAACTGATGTGAAAATAACTCCTCTGACGGATCAAGTGAAGCGGCTGTGGTGCTAGTGTTGGTGGTGGTGCCGGCGGGCTGGCGAGTGGTAAATTGAGAGGTGCCCGAAGCTGAGCTGGAGGAGGATGGTGCATTAAGGTTCCGAGCGGAAGCTGTAGACGATTGGGTGTCCTGTGTAAGCCAGTCAACTATGGCCTCAGAATTTTTTGAGTTCAGGGTCTGTGGTGGCCTCTGAACACTGGGCATTATTCTAGGGCCTAAGGAAATCACAGCACCACGACCACGACGGCCCTTGCGGGGTGGCCTGCCTCTGCCTGTCATTTTTTTTTTAATGTGTTGTTACTGTTGTACTATGAGTGCAAGCTGCTGTGCCACCTTATATATCAGTGGTGGGTGGGCAGTGGCACAGTACACTCTCTGTGGACCTGACAGCAGTCACTGGCACCCAGGCAACTGCAATTTAAAAAATATATATATTTTTTTTTTACTTTGCAAGCTGCTGTGCCACCTTATATATCAGTGGTGGGTGGGCAGTGGCACAGTACACTCTCTGTGGACCTGACAGCAGTCACTGGCACCCAGACAACTGCAATTTAAAAAATATATATATTTTTTTTTACTTTGCAAGCTGCTGTGCCACCTTATATATCAGTGGTGGGTGGGCAGTGGCACAGTACACTCTCTGTGGACCTGACAGCAGTCACTGGCACCCAGGCAACTGCAATTTAAAAAATATATATATTTTTTTTTACTTTGCAAGCTGCTGTGCCACATTATATATCAGTGGTGGGTGGGCAGTGGCACAGTACACTCTCTGTGGACCTGACAGCAGTCACTGGCACCCAGACAACTGCAATTTAAAAAATATATATATATTTTTTTACTTTGCAAGCTGCTGTGCCACCTTATATATCAGTGGTGGGTGTGCAGTGGCACAGTACACTCTCTGTGGACCTGACAGCAGTCACTGGCACCCAGGCAACTGCAATTTAAAAAAATATATATATATATATTTTACTTTGCAAGCTGCTGTGCCACCTTATATATCAGTGGTGGGTGGGCAGTGGCACAGTACACTCTCTGTGGACCTGACAGCAGTCACTGGCACCCAGGCAACTGCAATTTAAAAAAATATATATATTTTTTTTACTTTGCAAGCTGCTGTGCCACCTTATATATCAGTGGTGGGTGGGCAGTGGCACAGTACACTCTCTGTGGACCTGACAGCAGTCACTGGCACCCAGGCAACTGCAATTTAAAAAAAAATATATATTTTTTTTACTTTGCAAGCTGCTGTGCCACCTTATATATCAGTGGTGGGTGGGCACACAGTGGCACTGCAGTGGGCACAGTACACTCTGTGGACCTGACAGTCACTGGCAGCCCAGGCAACTGCAATAATAAAAAATATTTTTTTTTTCAATTTATTGCAACAAGATGCTGTGCCAACGTATATATATCAGTGGTGGGCAGTGCACTGCAGTGGGTACAGTGCACTCTGTGGACCTGACACAGCACTCACTGCAATTATGACAGAGGAAAAAAAAATATTTTTTAAAATGCCAGGTACTGTGCCTGTGCCACCCGAAATGAGTGTGGTGTGCACACAGTACAGTCTGTGGTAGGTCTGTGGCCTCTCACACACAGCGGGCAGGCAACTGCAGTGTACAATAGATATATATATATATATATATATATATAAAGAAAAAAATCTATTACCTTACCAGCCCTTAAAAGGGCTTTTGGGGACACTATATATATATATATATATATATATGTATATATATAAATAAAAAAATCCTCAATTACCAGCCCTTAAAAGGGCTTTTGGGGACACTAGATAGATATAGATATATATATATATGAAGAAACAACTCAATTACCAGCCCTTAAAAGGGCTTTTGGGGACGCTAGGTATATATATATATATATATATATATATATATATAAAAAAAAAAAAACACAAATACCAGCCCTTAGAAGGGCTTTTTGGGGTGCTGATATTACAGCAGTAGTGGACCAAGAACACTGCAAGACCAGGAACACTGACTAACTGTCCCTAGCTTAACAGCAGCAGCAGCAGCAGCTCTCCCTACTCTCACTACACACACTGCTTCAGAATGATCTAAGATGGATGCTGCCCTTGCTTATTTATAGGAGGTGGGAGGGTGTGGGAGGGAGGTACGCTGATTGGCTGGAAATGTGTCTGCTGACTGTAAAGTTCAGGGTCAAAGTTTGCCTCAATGATGTCTTATGGGGGGCGGACCGAACATCGCATATGTTCGCCGGCAGCGGCGAACGCGAACATGCTAAGTTCGCCGGGAACTGTTCGCCGGCGAACAGTTCTATACATCTCTACTCTCAATTATGTTTAACTCTTATACAACTTATAAAATACCTTTTTATATTAAAGTCCCACATTTATTCCAATTGCCACTTATGATGTTCCAGATTTTATAGATACATCATTACATGTGATTCCCCACCAGTCACACCAACTGCTCACCTCCAAGTATTGACTTATACACTCAATAAGTCACAAAGGACCTTTTCCTATACAGTGGCATTAACTCTAGTTCTGGATCTCTCCAAATTCAGCAATATGTATTTTCTCTACTTTTAGCTTGCATCAGGGTTTCTAGAGTTAGGATAACAATTCTCTCTCCATTAGTAGCTCAAGAAAATCCAGACAGTCATCGTGCATACCTCTTTAACCTGCTTAGCGGTATCCCCGAGCGTGACTCGGGGTGGATTTTCCATGCTATTATCGGTATCCCCGAGTCACGCTCGGGGTAGATGAACAGAGCCTGCAGCACTGTCTCTTACCTTCTCCTGGCGATCCAGCGATGATCTCCCATTGCTGTGATCGCCAGCCGAGATCTCCATCGGTCTGATGACTTCCTGGTTCCATTCCCTGCAGCAGCAATGCTGCATGGGAGTGGAACTAGGGAGGGAAATTAAAACGTTGCACAAAACACAAACACATAACATTTATATTATATATATGTGTATATATATATATATATATATATATATATATATATAAAATATATAATGCATGAATTATAATCTAATCAATAATATAATTTTATTATATAATATATATATATATATATATATATATAATATAAAATTATATTATTGATTAGATTATAATTCATGCGTTTGTGTTTCAAATTGATCACATCTTAGGTGTCTACTAGAGTCTTGTTTTGGTCAGGTTTAAGTCAGTAATTACTAAGAATTGTAGGCCTATAATACATAACCCCAAATTTCCATGCAAAAAATTGTACTGCTTTTGGTACAGAATTCCTGACATAATCATACCGCCAGGGAGGTTAAGAACCATTAAAATTTATTAAAATAGATGAAATCACACTCACATAAAAAAGCAAAAGTTCTGGTGAACTCCAGTAAAATCACTTGTTTGAAAAATGCATTACCCCTTTAAGGAGCTAAGATATCGGTATCACCTCTCTAATGCTGTGTACTGCGTCACTTCCGGTTTATGTGTTGAAGTCACTGGCACCATCTTGATGCCTTTTGCCACAGTCCATGTGACTTCTTCAAGGATGTCAAGTGGAGAATCAGTAATTATGTCTCTTATACTTACTGATCCTTCACTTTCCAATATGAACACTGAAGTACTCAGTAGTGACCACTCAGGAGTTTTTTCATAACTAATGTGACAGTACATATGAACAAAAAAATAAACCAAGACATGTCCATAATGTTTGTAAAATGTGTCACTTTATATTTGTTGTTGCCTTCTGCAAGGTGAATGTAATATTCCCTAACATTTGATCCTTGGAGAAGATAGATAATTTGGCCTAAGAGTTCCAGAAAATTCAACCAATAGAGAAAATAGCCTAACACTATAGGCTAAGAACATTCAACCAGAAGAGGAAATATTATGAGGAAGAGCTCTGTACTGTATACAAAGTGTATGTAGATATGCCTGTTGTTTAAGAGGTTAAGTGAATGGCACAACTAATTGGTGTTCAGCTCAGCAAAAATCCAGGTGAAGGGCATAAAAAAGGACATAGAGCCCCCCAAATTTCATACAAGATTCTTCATTATCATTCAACGCGAGAAATGCGATGGGATCAGATGTGCTGGCGGTCAACAGAAATTCTTTAAGAAACAAAAAAGGTATTGATTTACTAAAAATGGAGAGTGCAAAATCTGCTGCAGCTCTGCATAGAAACCAATCTGCTTTTATTTATTTTTTTTGTCAAAGCTTAATTGAACAAGCTGAAGCTAGAAGCTGATTGGCTACCATGCATAGCAGCTGCACCGTGTTTTGCACTCTCTAGTTTTAGAAAATCAACCCCAATGTCTCCAGTGTCTGAAGATGATAATGCTTCCTACAATAATAGATATATTTAAATCTTATAAAAAAATCTGCAATGTTAAATTCTTATATCTCTTGGGAACTACACAAGTTCAGATGTTTTGCCTGCCTCAAAAGAACCCCAAAAAATGCCAAAAAAAACGCTAGCGTCAAAAAAAAAAATGCCCAGGTGTGTTTTTGCTGGCATTTTTTGGGGGGTTTTGGAGGCAGGCAAAACATCAGAACTTGTGCACAGTACTACTATACACAAGTTCAGATGTTTTTCCTGACTGCAAAGAACCCAAAAAAATGCCTTCTATTAAACCGGCAAGGTCTTACAGCAGAGAAGCCATATTCCTGTGCTTAAAGTTTTCTAATACAAATAATCTTTTTTTTTTATGGTTCTGGACATGCTACAGAGCTGAAACTTCACATGTATACTTTTTAGACCCCCCAGATCTGAAATCCAAAGTAAAAATCAAAAAATCTATTTTTTTTTTTATTATTATTTTTTTTAAATTTTTCAATAATTGGCTTTTTTTATCAAAAATGACAATTTTTAAGAACTTTTTTTGTGTGATTTTGTGTCTGGGGGGTCTAAAAGGTGTACCTGTGAAGTTTCAGCTCTTTAGCATGTCCAGAACCAGAAAAAAAAAAGGATTGTTTGTATTAGAAAACTTTGAGCACAGGAATATGGCTTCGCTGCTGTAACACCTTGCCGGTTTCAAAGCAGGCATTTTTTTGGGTTCTTTGCAGTCAGAAAAAAACATCTGAACTTGTGTATAGTGGTACTGTGCACAAGTTCAGATGTTTTGCCTGCCTCCAAAACCCCCCAAAAAATGCCAGCAAAAACACACCTGGGCATTTTTTTTTTGACGCTAGCGTTTTTTTGGCATTTTTTGGGGTTCTTTTGAGGCAGGCAAAACATCTGAACATGTGTATAGGGGGTATATATAGGCATATATGTCTGAATATATACCCCTAGACATATATAGGTGTGATAGTAGCAGAAATATATTACTGTAAATGATTTCATTAGCGCAAGCATTTATTTCTGCTACTATCACACCTATATATGTCTAGGGGTATATATTCAGACATATATGTCTATATATACCCCCTATACACATGTTCAGATGTCATGTCTGACATCAAACATGTCCTCAAAAAAGCACTGGCAGTGGCAGCCCCTGCAGCATAAAAAATGCTTGCTGGTGAGAAGCCATAATCCTGTCCCGAAGCAACTCAGAGAAATGATCATTTCTCTATTGCGGTCACCCTGCTATGGAAGGGTTTTGTCACCCTGCCATAGCAGTCACTGCCAGTTAACCCTACACTACATTACGGTCCCCTGACACTTAACACTTTCCCTACAGAAACTAAATTTTTGAAGCTAACTTAAGTGTAAAGGAGCACTCTAACTACACTAGATATCCCTTTCCTCACACTAAAAATAGCTAAATGACACTTTTAAAGTAAAATTAACAGAACTGCTTCCACTCTCTTTCATGTCCAGTATAACAATGCTGGGAATATGGCGGGGGCGATCTTATATACTGGGGGGCGTATTCACTAATGATTGGTCTAGGGACCCCCTAGTCACTACAATCACATTCCTAGCATTCTCCTGCCCCCTCAATTGGCTTTTGCTAATGGTTCTGGTCCAATCACGGGCTTTTAAAGCCCATTTCCTGAAGCATTGCATTTTGGGCGGTTCTGGTTGCCGAATTCCGAACTTTTTGGGCAAAAAGTTCTAAATTCGGCCGAACCTCGAACACCCAATGTTCGGGCCAAACCGATGGTGGACCCGAACCGTTCAATCATCCCTAATGGGGACAATTATGGACGCATAAACAGGCTTCTGCAGGTGCACACATACATGCATACACGGCATTTTGCATGTGTGTGCTTGGGTGTGTGTCTGCATTAGTATGTATGTGTGTTATTACATACTTCACGTCTCTTTTCCCTCTCTCTGAGTATTACTTACAGGTGCGTTATCTCGACATATACATATGTATGGTTTACATATGTATGTGTGTATGCAGTCGAGTTTCTTATATACGTACCCATGTAAATTTATCTTTGGTTCAACATTATTATATTATCAGATATTGAATTCATTCTATTAATTTTATTATACTCCATTATTATTATTATTATTCATATCGATATATACATATTTTTTATTGTATTTGAGTTTTATAAAGTGTATCCAGCATAGATCAATGCTTTCTAGTTGTTATAGCCGTCCATAGTCATTTCCAGGCCATCCTCCAGTCACCTCCCCCTTGTTTACTCTTTGTGTACATATATATGGCTTTTTCCGGCACATTCCCCTATCCAACACTTGAAAAAAGAGCGTGCACGCCCACTGAGAGCCGCGCGCGAGCTCTGAAACGCGTAGTGTAATCTCTCATCTCCAGTGACGTCACGCAGCATGCGCTGTGTTCCAGCGTGGTCCTTGGTGCCCTAGCCGTACCCGGAACCCTGAAGACGGAGGATTCCCGGCACAGTGTCCACCCGTCCACCCGACTGGCACGGAGCTCTCCACCCTCCAGGACCCCAGGGACACGATCCATCTCCTGACATGTCACCGGAGCATACGAGCCTTAATTCCGCTCCCATTGCTACCAGTGATTTTAACCGTTTTAATAAATTGCTGCACTTAGAGGCGCTCTGTTTTTTTTTTCTTTTACATGCTTACACAGCGGTGACTTCACTGTGACTTGGAGCCAGCCCTTAGTAGCAGCTAATACCACCCTTTGCCAAACATCATTTGGGACTTACTATTGTGAGCTATCATTCATGGACTTTTTTTAGCCATTTTATTATCTGTTACAGTCCATAGATTGCCCTTCCCCCTTCCTTTATTATCCATTTATTAAGCCTTAAATCAGTCACTATTTGCATATAGCCGGTACTCCACCTTAGCCCACACCAGAGCACTTGCTTCCCAATCTGTGTTCAGTACGTCTTTTGTGGCTGCAAATATGACCTAAAGGTTTTTAAAGTTTGCCTCCCATTAAAGTCAATGGGGCCTGCCGCAAACTCGTGGTTCGCGGACTTTTGAGAAAATTTGCGGTTGGCATTCGCGAACCTCCCTGGCCGAAGTTCGTCCATCACTAAATTTGGGGACCAGATTTGTGTAACAGGAAGAGGTCGTACAGGCACTACCATGGATCATAGAAACCCTCTGATTGAATGAGAGAGGACAAAACTGTGATTCATTTTCTAACGGAGCTGGATGAGTCTAGGGATAAATCAGCTATACCCTTAAAATCTCTGCATAGGATAATGTGTTTTCAATGAATCGGCTGCAGTTTGGCTAGTATGGATTTAGAGAAATGGTTCTGGTGGGTATTGGGGAAATAAATGTTGGCAATCACTAGAGGAATATTGTTGAAATATGCAGACAATATAAGGTATGTGCCAAGTGGGTCAGCTCCTATTTGATAAAGTTGAAAGGCAATGGAACTACGAATAGCAATCATGACACACTTTGCCTTTTTAGGGGCATTAGCGAAGAAGTGTTGGGGGAATAGCCTATGCTGACAGGAATGGGCTTTTTTATGTGCAAAGTGCTTCTCTTGTACACAGAGAATGTCCGTTTTTTTAGAAATTGCTTCTCTCTACAGCCGTGAGCATTTAAAGGGGCTATTAAGCCCTTTCACATTGATGGGAGTATTATTGAATGTCATTGTGAATAGGAGGGGATGGTGCTGACCAAGAAGAGTTAACTACAAATAACAGATAAAAAAATACTCAGATAACCCTAATGTCACAGAATTGGAAAAAAAAAAACAAAAGTTAGATAAACAACATTAAGTAAAAAACCTGAGTAATTATGGAATTTGTTAGGATGTGCTTAACATGTTTCATAACTGGGGTGTGAGATTTGAGAAGCCAAGCCTCCAGGGTGAGAGTAAAAGAGTAATATCTTAGCATGCCCCACTGTAAAGAAAACTGAACCTCAAAGCTAGAGGGGGATGCCCTTGGTTATTCATGTCCTTGGGTTTCCCATGGCATTTACAATTTTATACTGTGGTTTGTGGCAAGGAGAATTTGATGGGAGTGAAGACACAAGGCCCCAGTTGTGCAGCTGTTAAAACCCTTCTTTTGGAGAGGAAATAGCTACTTGGAGGTTTTGATGCGTGACCAAGAGTTTGGTCGGGAACCCTCATTTAGAAGGTAAATTACAACCTTGCAGAACCTTAGTAATCAGAGCCTCCCTTCTTCTCTGCATAGTTGCTGCTTAGATATCCTGATAGAGAGCTACACCAGTTTATGGCAGAGGTAGCATGCAAGCAATTATGATGGCTCTTAGAAGCTGATCTTTGATATGATAAAAATTAACATGTGCCAGATTGTCCCTAGGAATTGTGTCTGGGGGTGCATCGGCTTTGGAATTCTGTGCGCTTGGACAATGAGGAGGTCCCTTGGGGAGAGGTCAGGAAGTAGCCTGAGAAGTAATAGTTTGAGATTAGGTAGCAAGACTTTCACTTTGGCAGACTCAGGGACGCCTATAAATTTGATGTTATTGCGGTGGGATCTATCTTCTACTGTAGATAACCTACTTTCATTTGTAATTTTTGAATCATCTCTGCTTGCTCATGATGAGCATCCACCACTTCATTGTATGCCTTGATCATTTCACAGATTTGGGATTCTATCTTTCCCGAGCATTCATCCAGACAGTCAAGCATAGTAGACAAACGGTTAATAGAGGAGCCAGCCTGAAGGGAAAGGAGCATGGCTTTTAATATGGATTCAGTGGCCAGGATATCTGTAGCAGGGAAGTTAGCTAATGGTTCACCACATCCCTCCACCTGGTCAGGGTCTCGTTCATCTGACGGAGCCCAGTGTTGCTTTTTAACAGAGGGTATTTTAGCAGGTGAAGATGCCCGAGAGACTGCAGCTCTCTTACCTCTTTCAGAAGCTGTGATCAGAGGTGGATCCTGGGGACTTTCTTCCATGTCTGAGAGTAGGTCAGTGGTGAACCTTCCTTTATCCTTTCAGAGTATGTCAGACAACACATTTTCTTTTACCTAATTCATGTACCAAGAAACAGCTTGTATTACTCCTTACATCTTCACTAAGGCTTTTGCTGAAATTCCTTAGGGTTCTGCTGGATTTGTTTAGATGTCTCAGATCAGTTATATTTTACCAAATAAAGTACTGTGAAGGATTGTTAATCGAACTGCATCTCTCTCTACAAATGTATGCATATGAGGTGTAGAGGAAGCTGATTTAATAATATGCACATTTTCAATTGCCATGGAATGTGACAGGTCCACCACCATCCTTTTTCCTTATGCTTGTGTCTGTATGTTTTCACTGTAGGTTTTGTAATTGTATAGACTCTGCAATTAGGTTCCTAGTGTAGAAAAACATGTTAGAGGGCAGAGGAGCAATTGGATTATCCTTTGTTCAGAGCATGTGGCCTAGTACAGTTCAGGAATGAGGGGAGGTCACATATTTGCTTCATCCTTTTCCCCCATGCTTTGAGTCTGGTATTGATTTTAGGGAGGCCCATTGCATTTTTTTGCCTTATTTTTATCATGGGACAATCAATCAGAATAATCAATTTCCTCTTCTAAGCCATACCAGGCACCATTCCTTAACATTGGAAGGGATCTTCCTTCCCAAGTACCTTGTCCACATGTTGATAAGGACAAGCGGCTAACCTCAGTTCCTAGTTCAGTGAATGTTGGGGTCTTTGAGAGGGACTTAACCAAATTTTGAAGCCCTCCCCTATTGAAAAGTCTTGAATAGGGCTTCCGGTTCTAGTGCCATATGGAGAGGAGCTAGGCTTATATAGCTGCAGCCGTGCTGCTCTGTAACCTGCCTTAAAAGTCAGCTGACACCCGTGGTTCTCTTTCCCCCTCACCCTACGGCCCGGGGGGACCCCATGGACCACTTTGTGTAGTGCACACTCCCCTACTCCCCTGCAGCCCCAGCTTCTCATCCCCCCTTGGGGGACATGGAGCTCCTTGCTAACAAGATGGCGCCTGCACACACAGACAAGGGAGACCAGACAAGTTGTCAACAGCCCTCACTATCTGCATCACAGGCAGCAGTGGACCCCACCTCTCCAGAGGGGATTGCCCAGGTGGTGATTGCTCTCCTCACCCCCACATTGACTGAGGCTCAGACTTGTATAAAGTACTCGAAATTTCTACTTGAGTAAAAGTACAAGTGCTCGATCAAAAAGTGACTTAAGTAGAAGTGGAAGTGCTCGCAGAAAAAGTTACTTGAGTAGAAGTACTAAAGTATTCAACATTTTTTTTTACTTAAGTATTGCAAGTAGTTTTTTCAAAAAAATTGCTACTTAAGTACTAAAAGTAAAAAGTACCAGTAGTTTTGAAAAAAAAATTCTACTCAAGTACTGAAAGTAGAAGTAGAAGTACTGTGTTATGTAGTTATTAAAGAAAGAAGTCAAAAGTTTGAACATCATATTGTTTTTTTATTATTTCAAATGATTTATTCAAATGATTAACCTAAAGGACAATCACAATTCCTTAGGCTGTAACTTTTTGTAAACAAAAAACAGATAAAGTATGTCCCTCCCTTCCCCTTTTAAAGCATCCCTCCTTCTCTTCCCTGCATGTTTTTTTTTTCTCCACAGCTTATTGGTGCGCAAAATCATATATAAACCAATGTGATATACAACAATATATTCCAATAATGAAATAAAGGAAGAGTGTATAAAATCAAAGTCAATAAAAAGTTCAAAATATTGTGAATCTTCAAATATATATATGTGACAAAACAAGATGAATATAATTTCATATCTGCTGTTAATGGGAAAGAACCTCCCAACCAGGGCTGGCCTTAGGTGTTCAAGCGCCCTGTGCGAGATTTTGCACATTTTTTCTTGCACTTTTTTTGCACTTCATTTGACTTTTCGTTTTTATGATCACTACAAACTTAGCCCCCCTTACATTAGAGACCCCCCTTACATCAGAGACCCCCCAACAGAGCCCCCATTACAACAAAAACCCCCCAACGGAGCCCTCTTACAACAGAAACCCCCCACAGAGGCCCCCCTTACATCAGAGACCCCCCACACAGAGCCCCCTTACATCAGAGACCCCCCACACAAAGCCCCCTTACTTTAAAGACCCCTCACACAAAGCCCCCCTTACATCCAGAGACCCCAACACAGAGCCCCCTTACATCAGAGACCATCCCCACAGAGCCCCCCTTACATCAGAGCCCCCCCCATAGAGCCCCCACAGAGCTCCCCCTACATCAGAGCCCCTCCACACAGAGCTCCCCTTACATCAGAGCCCTCCCACACAGAGCCCCCCTTACATCAGAGACCCCCCTTACATCAGAGACCCCCCACACAGAGCCCCCTTACATCAGAGACCGCCCACACAAAGCCCCCCTTAAGTTACATCAGAGACCCCCCTATGTTTCCCTTAACCAAGATGGCTACTGCGCGGCCGCCGGAATCCCCGCCTCCCAGCGCTGAGACGTCAGCGAATGGAGACAAGGAGGGGAGGAGCAGAGTGGCTGAAGTGTCAGAGCGCCGCGAAGTGCATGTGGGAGCACTCCACGCCGGCCCAGCGGAAGCCTGGAGCGGAACAACGCTACCCAAATGGCCAGAGACCAGGTACCCATGAAAAAGGGGGTATCTTTACCTTTGCCTTCCTATAGAAAAGGGGAGGGGAGGGGGGAAGGCAGAATAGGGGGGATAATTGAAAGAGTAGGAGAGAGCAGTAAGGAGGGAAACCAAACAAAAAAGGGAAAGGCAGAGAAAAGTAACGAGTAACTATGCAGCACAAAAAAGAAATATCGGAGTAGAAGTATCGAAATCATCGAAAAAATGTAGTGAAGTAAAAGTAGAAGTAGGAGAAAAAAATTCTACTTTAGGAAAGTACAGATACCGCATTTCGGTACTTAAGTACAGTACTTAAGTAGTTCTACTTCGTTACTATACATCTCTGCTGAGGCTATGGATCAGGCTGTTATGAAGGGTCTGGAGAAGATCCACTGGGATTTGCAAGATGCCCAGAGGATCAGATAGACAGAAGAGCGGATCTCTTCCCAGGAAGATGACACCGCAGCGGTCTCTGCAACAGTGGCCAGACTTTCTATTGCCAACAGAGAACTTCAGGAGAAGGTAGACAATCTTGAAAATAGGTCTAGTCACAATAATATGCACATTATAGGGTTGCCTGAATCCTTTGCAGCTGCTAGGCTAGCTACTCTCTGCTCCACCACCATCCCTGAGCAGCTTGGTTTACGCTCATCCTGCATGGTCGAATGAGCCCATTGCATTAGTCAACCTTCAAAATCTCGCTCTAAACCTAGACTGGCAATTGTCTGCTACCTTAACTATGCTGACATGCCTCCAAAAATACTGGCATGTACGTAACCTCTCTATTGATGACCACCCGATGCTACTGTTTGCAGATTATTCTATCGAGGGGATGCGCCAACACAAGGGTTTCTCGTCTATCTGTTTCACTCTGTACAACAAGCATATCAGATTAACTTTGGCATACCAAGCAGTTCTTCACATCCTACCTGTCTTGGGCGAATGCATCACTTTCATCTCTCCTTCAGAGGCGAAGCACTACCTCAACACCTCACAAGACATGGCCATGGATCAAGGGGAACTTTCTTTCTCTCTTTAATCCTCCCAATCGAGAGCAAGAGCTTCATCCTTGTGGAATCAAGAGATTCCTCAAAAACCTCCTCATAAATGGGTCCACTATGGCCTTCCGGATGAATGAAATGAAAACCGCTGAATTCTCTCACTGTGGTTTGATTTTGACTTTAACGTGTAGTGCATAGTCATTTTCCCACATTGGCGTTTCTGTAGTTCTCTATGGTTGTCAAAAATGTTAGCCTTTCTGTTGGTTCATATGGGGGGTCAATTATTCACAGGTCTCTGGGCTTATATCTGCTTGTCATTTTAGGCCCCCCTCTCCCATTCCCTTCTTCCTTTGTCAGTCCTTCTTCCTTTTCCTATCCTCCTTGCCTCTTCCCTATCCTCGCCCCCTCCCCCTTTTCCCATTACCCTCCTCCCTGCCCCCTCCATCTTTCCTCCAAATCCCCCCTTAACTATACCCTTCCCTTGGGGACCTAATTCTGTTCTCTAATAGTTGAGGAGATACTCATTGGTGGGAGCACTATGGGGGATATCTCCATGTGGAAAAAAGTTAAGCCCACAGTGTTCGATTGGAGGCTTGACCTGTTTTCAGGTTGTTTATTAGGTTATTTGTTTGTCTTTCTCTTCTGGTCTCAGGATTCTACCCTCATAGCAGTGACACCAGACTCAATGGGGCAATGCCTGACATGGTGTTGCCCTTTTGTGGGCTGCCTAATCTACTTTCATTGTGGCAGACATGGCTTCCTCTGGTGATTGCAATCACTTCAAGTTGATATCATGGAATCTTTAGGGACTGCGTTCCCCTAACAAGTGCATGCAGATCTTAAAATATCTGAAACGTTTAAGGGCAGATATTGCACTCCTCCAAGAAACACATCTGGTGGCAGACGATCTCTCCCATCTTTGTAAACTATGGGTAGGTCATGTTAATGACTCCCCAGCTTTGGGACGCAAGGCAGGCACAGAAATTTTGCTCCATAAAAAACCTCTGCCATTCCATACAGTCTGTTAAAACA
Source organism: Pelophylax lessonae (assembly GCF_965119305.1). Lineage (NCBI taxonomy): Eukaryota > Metazoa > Chordata > Amphibia > Anura > Ranidae > Pelophylax > Pelophylax lessonae. The sequence goes on along the minus strand of NC_138777.1, from coordinate 105,516,092 downwards.
GACTCGGAGGGTCGCATACTCATTCTACACTTAACGATAGCCTCTCGTGACATAGCTATCTCAAAGGTACACGAAGTTAACTCTCCGGGACAGCCTTTTTTTTCAAAACAGGGGAGATATTTTTTAAGCGCTTTAGAGGGGAGGACTGCAGAAAGGTGATATAATGTTCATGCAGGCAAGTTTTATTATGATATTGTATTCATGATTACATGCATATGGAGAGATGCACATAAATGATAGTTCAGAATAAATATCGTGTCCCACGTTGCCAGCTGTGGATCCTGGGGCTGCAGGGCAGTGTGGGAGAACCAATCAGCCTAGTATCACCAGGGGGATGGAGAGACAGCGATAGGTGGGGTCAGAATGGCACGCATTCAGAGCATGTATGCTCCTTCCTCAGGCCTCCTGGGTGGCCATGTTAGCTGGGGTTAAGTAAGAGCAGCGGTGTCAGTGCATCACAAGGCTCAGTGCACAGACTCAGCCTACCTTCTGTTTGATACCACGCAGCAGATGGCGGGGATAATTATAGGTTCACTGGTATTACAATACATTAGCTCATGGATAAGGTGCAATGTGCAATAAAATTGTAGAAGAATTAAAGGAAAATTAAGAGATATATTACAATAAATTCATTAAGTGGCTTTGATTTGTGGGGAAAAAGCGATAATCATGAAAAGGATTAGGGTTTTGATTGGGGGAAAAACAGACCCCAGTGTGCTTTTATTGTTTTTATAATAGAATGTTTTTTTCAACATTTTGTTATGTTACAGCCTTATTCCAAAATGTAATAAATTCATTATTTTCCTCAAAATTCTACATACAATACCCCCTAATGACAAAATGAAAGAAGTTTGTTTGAAATGTTTGCAAATTTATAAAAAATTAAAAATTAGAAAAATCACTTGTGCATAAGTATTCACAGCCTTTGCCATGGCACTCAAAATTGAGCTCAGGTGCATCCTGTTTTCACTGATCATCCTTGAGATGTTTCTACAACTTGATTGGAGTCCACCTGAGGTAAATTCAGTTGATTGGACATGATTCTGAAAGGCACACACCTGTCTATATAAGGTCCCACAGTTAACTGTGTATGTCAGATTGCAAACCAAGCCATGAAGTCTAAGGGATTGTCTGTAGACCTCCGAGACAAGATTGTATCGATGCACAGATCTGGGGAAGGGTACAGAAAAATTTCTACAGCATTGAAGGTCCCAATGAGCACAGTGGCCTCCATCATCCATAAATGGAAGAAGTTTGGAATCACCAGAACTCTTCCTAGAGTGGGCAGCCAAACTGAGCCATCGGGGGAGAAGGGCCTTAGTCAGGGAGGTGACCAAGAACCCGATGGTCACTCTGATAGAGATCCAGCATTTTTCTGTGGAGAGAGGAGAACCTTCCAGAAGAACAACCATGTCAGCAGTACTCCACCAATCAGGCCTGTATGATAAAGTGGCCAGACAGAAGCCACTCCTCAGTAAAAGGCACATGATAGCCTGCCTGGAGTTTTCCAAAAGGCACCTGAAGTACTCAAACCATGAGAAACAAAATTCTCTGGTCTGATGAAACAAATATTGAACTCTTTGGCCTGAATGGCAAGCAATATGTCTGTAGGAAACCAGGAACCGCTCATCCCCTGGCCAATACCATCCCTACAGTGAAGCATGGTGGTGGCAGCATCAAGCTGTAGGGATGTTCTTCAGAGGCAGGAACTGGAAGACTAGTTAGGGTCGAGGGAAATATGAATGAATCAATGTACATAGACATACTTGATTAAAAACCTGCTCCAGAGCGATATGAACCTCAGACTGGGGCATAGGTTTATCTTCCAACAGGACAACGACCCTAAGCACACAGCCAAAATAACAAAGGAGTGGCTACAGGACAACTCTGTGAATGTCTTTGAGTGGCCCAGCCAGAGCCCAGACTAGAACAAGATTGAACATCTCTGGAGAGATCTAAAATGACTGCGCATCAACACTCCTCATCCAACCTGATGGGGCTTGAGAGGTACTGCAAAAAACAATGGGAGAAACTGTCCAAAAAAAGCTGTGCCAAGCTTGTAGCATCATACTAAAAAAGACACAAGGCTATAATTGGTGCCAAAGGTGCTTCATCAAAGTACTGAGCAAAGGCTGTGAATACTTACTGTATGTACATGTGATTTTTTTTTTAATTTTTTATTTTTAACCACTTCAATACCGGCCCATAGTAAATTGACGTCCTGAGTTTAAAGCTAAATACCGGTGTTATGGCAGCAGATAGCTACCATAACCCTGGTATTTTTTTAAACTGCAGGCGATGGGCTTTCCGATAAGGGTGGTCCCAGTGGCGGATTCGCCGCGAGATCACCCTCCGGGATGGCGGAAGGGGTGCCCCCCCCCTCCCGCCGCGTCCCGGTCCTTTTCCCCGCTTACCGGACCCGCCGGCAGCGGGGAAAACGATCGGGTCCCGGATCCTTACAGACAGGATGTCGAGTGAGGGCAAGCTTGCCCTCACTCGACTCTATTGTCTTGGAGGACCGGAGCGACGGCAAACATCGTTGCCGAGCAACCTGCTTAAAGGTCCCTTTTTTTTTTTTTCCTTTCCATCTTTATTAGTGTACTTGTGAGATCTGAGGACTTTTTGACCCCAGATCTCACAAAAAAGAGGTCCTGTCATGCCTATTTCTATTACAAGGAATGTTTACATTCCTTGTATTAGAAATAAAAATGATCAATTTTTTTTTTTTAAAAACGGTGTAAAAATAAAAAATAATAAATAAAATAAATAGTAAAAAAAAAAAAAAAAAAAAAAATAAAGCATCCTGTCCCCGTTAGCTCGCGTGCAGAAGCGAACGCACACGGAAACCCCGCCCACATATGTAAACGGTGTTCAAACCACACATGTGAGGTATCGCCGCGATCGTTAGAGCGAGAGCAATAATTTGAGTCCTAGACCTCCTCTGTAACTCTAAGATGGCAACCTGTAGAAATTTTTAAAGTGTCGCCTATGGGGATTTTGAAGTACCAAAGTTCGTCGCCATTCCGTGAGCGTGCGCAATTTTGAAGCATGACATGTTGGGTATCTATTTACTCGGCGTAACATTATCTTTCACATTATGGAAAAAAATTGGGCTAACTTTACTGGATTCTTATTTTTTAATTCAAAAAAGTGATTTTTTTCCAAAAAAATTGCGTTTGGAAGACCGCTGCGCAAATACGGTGTGATAAAAAATATTACAATAATCTCCATTTTATTCTCTAGGGTCTCTGCTAAAAAAAAATATATAATGTTTGGGGAATCTAAGTAGTTTTCTAGCAAAAACAACTGATTTTAACTTATAAACACTAAATGTCAAAAATAGCCCTAGTAGGCAAGTGGTTAATAAATTTGAAAAAAATTCAAACAAACTTCTTTCACTTCTTTAAAATGTTCTGCTTAAGGGAGATCCTTGGATATTGATTCCATGACCCTATGGGGTTTTTTTTTTTGCATCCTTCTTTTATTTTTATGTTTACCTTTATTCTTACCTTTTTGCTTATATTTATGTTTATTTTTATTCTTACCTTTTTGTTTATGTTTATTTTATGTCTATTTTATTTCTATTCCAAAAAAAAAAAAAAAAAAAAAAACTCTTGCCCCTCTTACTACCCAAATATCCAAAATATAATTCCCCTCCATACTTGCAATTTGAAATAATTGATTAATTAATGAATTAATGAATTAATTATAATTTTTTCAATAGTTTATCTCTTTTTTTTTCCTATTTTCTTCCCCTCCTTAAGGTAATCTACACAAAGAATCAACAGTAGTGAGTACCATAGTAATTTGCATAGATATACCCCTACTTAACCTGAGCTAACATTGCCGCCTGGAGGCCTGAGGAAGGAGCATGCATGCTCCGAATGCACACCATCCTGACCACACCCATCACTGCCTCTCCATCTCCCTGGTGATACTAGGCTGATTGTTCATCCGCCCACTGACCTGCAGCCCCAGGATCCACCGGTGCAGCCGGCAGCCAAGGACACAATATTTATTCTGAACTATCATTTATCTGCATCTCTCCATATGCATGTAATCATGAATATGTACTGATATCATTATACAACTTGCCTGCATGAACTTTATATCAGGCTTATACTAGGCTGACTGCTCCTCTGCCCACTGCCCGGAGCCCGGGAATCCACTGGTTGACGTGGCGATGTGTAACGTGGGGCACAGCAGATGACTGTGGCTTATCTCTACAAGCTCTTTTTTTTTCCCTCTACCATGTGAGTGTATCTCTAATAATTGAGTACTTTTTTTCAAAATACTGCATTTAGAATGACGCCTCTTGTTTTTATCTCTCCTTGTTTTCAAAGCATGATCTCCCGGTGCTACGTCACCTTCTTTGCGGGGACTTTAATTTGGTTATACACTCCTCAGAGGATCGAGCTGCCAGCAATCCCAGGGGACCTGACCAGTGATCACATCAGACCCCTGCTTCCACTTTGCTTGCCCAAACTGTCTCCATGCTTGGCTTCATTGACTTTTGGCGTATGGCTCACACAACTGATTGAAAATTCACTTTTTTTTCCTCCGCACAACTCATTTTCGTGCATAGATTACCTTTCAGCTTGTCGGCTTTAATTACCCTGGTAGATGCCACTGACATTGGTACCATGGTTATTTCTGACCACAGTTCTATTATTTTGTGGTTATTGGGACTCCAGTCTCCACGGTCAATGGGCACCTGCCGCATGGGTGGAGTATGTCAATACAATTCGAGATAATTTGAATACTCTCAACCTGTTCTGGGAAGCGGGTAAGGCCTTTTTCGGGGGGGGGGGCGCATTATTTCATTTACCTCAGAATTTAAGAAACAATCTAGACTCCAATATCAACAGGCCAGTGAGTCTCTACGTGAGTGTTAGGAAAACTCCCTGAGCAGACTGATGTGCTATCATGAGTCTGCCATCTAAGGGTTAAACTAGTGCAGACTAATTGCAGTAATTGGCAACAGGCTGACTTATTTAAACACCTCAGCAGCACTGTGTCTTTGCTGTCTTGACTGCAGCTCCTCCGGGGTTCCTGAAACCTGCATCCTGTTACCTGCTTGATACCCGTTTGACCTTTGGCTTGTTCATGACTTTGTTGACCTGCTGCCCATCCCGACCCCGGCTTGTTTGACTATTCTCTTGGATCTTCCTTCTCTGCTTATCTGCCTTCGGACCTTGACCAGTTTGCCCTTGGTGGGGCGACCCTAAGGAGCGCGACCTGGTATTCACACGCAGTGAAGTCCATCCTCACCACTAGAGGCTCTGGTGAAAACTGGTGGATACTTAGACTACCAGGCTAACCTGTGCCACTCACCTTGGGGGTTCCCATCCAAGCTCCGCCATCTGACCCGCTCTAGGCCTTGCCTCTGCTGTCAGGCTACCACCTGAACCCTAACAGTGAGGTTCATACCGCTTTATCCTAGAACCGCATCTTAGCCAACTGGTGTGCATGGCAGGCAGCCAAGCACAATTTTGACTATTGAGCTGAGCACCAGGAAGAGGCCAGGTTATCATACTCAACTTTGAAATTCCACAGAAATGGCAATAAAGCCAGATGTTTAGTAGTGAAACTCTTGGCCCCACTGTCTGACACACATTGGTGCTTTGCACTCTGCTACAGGGTCTATTGTTAGTACCCCTTCTGAAGTTAATGCTCTTCTCACCGCTTTTTACACGTCTTTCTATTTGGAAGACCAAAGTGATGTTGTGGCTGCTGCAGATCTACTTGTGCAGGTCCACCTGCCTAAACTCACCTCAGCTTAATCAGAAGCCTTAAATGCCCCTATCACCCTTGACAACATCCGCTCCACCATTAAATCATTGGTAATAGGGAAAAGCACCAGGCCCTGAGGATGCCACAGAATTCTACAAGCTTGCATCTGACTTCATACCCTACATCATGTATATAAGGTGATGTGGGCTGGAGACCTCTACCTCCCTATTGGCTGTCCCTGGGTATCCCAGTCACCAAGGGTACATGTCACAGCTGCCCCCTCTCTCCCCTCCTTTTCAACATATCTATAGAGACTCTATCTAGACTTTTAAACTTTCTTTCAGGGATAAGTGGTGTCACATTAGGAAATCAAACCTTCCGATCAGCCTTGTTTGCCGATGATATATTGTTTATTCCTACTGATCTACCTTCTGATCTTGACAAGCTCCAGAGTCTGTTTGCCACCTTCCACACCTGTTCAGGTCTACGGATTAATTTTGACAAAAGTGAGGTTCTAGCACTTACCCCGTCTGCTTCCATAGGTTGGCTGCCTTTGTCGCCTCTTTGCATGTCCAAACAATATACAGTATACCTTACCTCAGCATATGTGTTGGATGGAAACCACCCTCCTTGTATAGTCTCAACTACCCTCCTTTAATCACCAAAACTGTACAGGAATTGGAAGCATGGGCAATCCTCCCTCTTTCACTCTTTGGGAGAATGCCGCCTTTTTTTTAGATGGTCTCATTTGCCAGACTGCTCCATAACCTGAAAACTCTACCTATTCTTTTAAACCATTCTGATGTACAGAAAATCCATTCTGCCTTGCTAGCCTTTATTTGGCAATGAAAGAAACCCTGAATTGTGCTTCAGAAACTATGTCTCCCTAAGTGTGAGGGTTTCCTGTTTACTAAGGCAGGGTTTAGACATGGTTATCAGAAAAGTCTCACTATACCAATTATATGCTAAAGAGTGTCTTGGTGCTTCCATTCAACCTCCAGGCGGTTCTTTATTCTAAACTACGATTTTATAATTTCCTGTTTGCTAAAACAGGATTTAGACATGGTTATCAAAAAAGTCTTACTATACCAATTATGTGCTAAAGAGTGTCTTGGTGGTTCCATTCAACCCCCAGGTGGTTCTTTATTCTAAACTATTATCTCTGCCCATTTCTCTGACATCCATTTGCTGATCAGAGACACTGTAATTGCCTGGAGGGAGATGCCGAGACTCCTGGACTTACCCTCGGCCATTTCCTGTTACCTGCCAATTTATGGAAGTTCTATGTTCCCTCATCTAGGGAACACAGAGCTTTTTCCCAGTGGACTATGTGTGGTCTCACTAAAGTTGCAGCTATTTTTGATGGTGCCCACATCTCCCCAAATCATTTGCTGAGTTCTTTTCACAATACTTCCTGGATTCCACATTTTTCATGTCAGGACCCTCTTCAAAGCTCCTTCATGGAGGTAGTGGTCCGCCATGATCAATACTCTGTTTACTTGCACCTCATTACTCATCAAACAGTCTGTCATTGGCGACAATAATGTCTCGTAAAGGATCCTGGCTGGCTATCAAAAGGTACGCTCACTAGTAGGGATGATCGAACTTTTGAAAAGTTCGGTTCGGCCAGAACATCCGAACTTCCCGAAAGTTCGGCCCGGATTTCAGAACCCCATTGAAATCAATGGGACCCGAACTTCGGTAATCAAAAAACACAATTTTTAAGCCCTAAAACCCAATAACTGCCCCTAAAAAGTGCCCAGGGTTCTGGGTCATGCCCCATTAACTATTAATCACACAAAAAAAGTTCTTAAAAATTGTCATTTTTGATAAAAAAGCCAATTATTGAAAAAATTAAAAAAAAGAAAAAAGAGAGATTTTTGGATTTCGTATCTGGGGGGTCTAAAAGGTGTGCATGTGAAGTTTCAGCTCTGTAGCATGTCCAGAATCATGAAAAAAAAAACATAATTTTTCAGTAGAACCGGGATGTGGGTCGGGAGCCTCCTTTAACTTTAACACCTATATGATCTTTTTTTCTGGTTCTGGACATGCTACAGAGCTGAAACTTCACAGGTACACCTTTTAGACCCCCCAGACACAAAATCACACAAAAAAAAGTTCTTAAAAATTGTCATTTTTGATAAAAAAGCCAATTATTGAAAAAATTAAAAAAAAGAGAGAGATTTTTTGATTTTTACTTTGGATTTCGTATCTGGGGGGTCTAAAATGTGTGCATGTGAATTTTCAGCTCTGTAGCATGTCCAGAACCAGAAAAAAAAGATTGTTTGTATTAGAACACTTTCTTTCAGGACAGGTAGTTAGCTTCTCTCCCGGTTTAATAGAAGGCATTTTTTGGGGTTCTTTTCAGTCAGGAAAAACGTCTGAACTTGTGTATAGTGGTACTGTGCACAAGTTCTGATGTTTTGCCTGCCTCCAAAAACCCCCAAAAAATGGCAGCAAAAACACACCTGGGCATTTTTTTTTTTTGACGCTAGCGTTTTTTTTGGCATTTTTTTGGGTTCTTTTGAGGCAGGCAAAACATCTGAACTTGTCTATAGTGGTATATATACACACATACTTATATGTTTATACACACCTAGACATATATAGATGTGATAGTAGCAGAAATATATGCTTGCGCTAATGAAATCATTTACACTAATATATTTCTGCTACTATCACACCTATATATGTCTAGGTGTGTATAAACATATAAGTATGTGTGTATATATACCACTATAGACAAGTTCAGATGTTTTGCCTGCCTCAAAAGAACCCAAAAAAATGCCAAAAAAAACGCTAGCGTCAAAAAAAAAATGCCCAGGTGTGTTTTTGCTGTCATTTTTTGGGGGTTTTTGGAGGCAGGCAAAACATCAGAACTTGTGCACAGTACCACTATACACAAGTTCAGATGTTTTTCCTGACTGCAAAGAACCCCAAAAAATTGCCTGCTAAAAAATGCAGGCATTTTTTTGGGTTCTTTGCAGTCAGGAAAAACATCTGAACTTGTGTATAGTGGTACTGTGCACAAGTTCAGATGTTTTGCCTGCCTCCAAAACCCCCCAAAAAATGCCAGCAAAAACACACCTGGGCATTTTTTTTTGACGCTAGCGTTTTTTTGGCATTTTTTTGGGTTCTTTTGAGGCAGGCAAAACATCTGAACATGTGTATAGGGGGTATATATACACATATATGTCTGAATATATACCCCTAGACATATATAGGTGTGATAGTAGCAGAAATATATTACTGTAAATGATTTCATTAGCGCAAGCATTTATTTCTGCTACTATCACACCTATATATGTCTAGGGGTATATATTCAGACATATATGTCTATATATACCCCCTATACACATGTTCAGATGTCATGTCTGACATCAAACATGTCCTCAAAAAAGCACTGACAGTGGCAGCCCCTGCAGCATAAAAAATGCTTGCTGGTGAGAAGCCATAATGGTGTTCCGAAGCTATTCAGAGAAATGATCATTTCTCTATTGCGGTCACCCTGACATGGAAGGGTTTGGTCACCCTGCCATGGCAGTCACTGTCAGTTCACCCTACACTACATTACGGTCACCCTGGTATGGAAGGGTTTGGTCAGTCGGTCAGCCTGCCATGGCAGTCAGTTTCCCCTACACTACATTACGGTCACCCTGGTATGGAAGGGTTTGGTCAGCCTGCCATGGCAGTCAGTTTCCCCTACACTACATTACGGTCACCCTGGTATGGAAGGGTTCGGTCAGCCTGCCATGGCAGTCAGTTTCCCCTACACTACATTACGGTCACCCTGGTATGGAACGGTTTGGTCAGCCTGCCATGGCAGTCAGTTTCCCCTACACTACATTACGGTCACCCTGGTATGGAAGGGTTTGGTCAGCCTGCCATGGCAGTCAGTTTCCCCTACACTACATTACGGTCACCCTGGTATGGAAGGGTTTGGTCAGCCTGCCATGGCAGTCAGTTTCCCCTACACTACATTACGGTCACCCTGGCACTTCATACTTTCCCTACAGAAACTAATTTTTTGAAGCTAACTTAAGTGTAAAGGAGCACTCTAACTACACTAGATATCCCTTTCCTCACACTAAAAATAGCTAAATGACACTTTTAAAGTAAAATTAACAGAACTGCTTCCACTCTCTTCCATGTCCAGTATAAGAATGCTAGGAATTTGGCGGGGCAATCTTATATACTGGGGGGCGTATTCACTAATGATTGGTCTAGGGTGAGAGCTGTTAGAGAGCTGTGAGAGCTGATAAAATATTCAACAAGCAGCCAGCACTTATAAAGGTGAATATACAACCTTCTGCAAACACCAGCATAATAAGAGAAGTGCAGCGCTGCACAAAATTTAGTGAATGTCCTTATATGAAATAATTATAGTCTCACGTGCAAGCAATCCTATTAGGTAGAAAGCCCTTAATAGGTTCCAAAGATAAATCGTGACCGTGTAGTGTTCCAAAACACTCACCAGAGAGAAAATGTGAAACAGCATATAATTATAAACTTGAAGATCCGAGTATTGCTCAGTGCTCCTTAACTATGGCATACCTTCACTATTCACCATTCGCATTTTGTGCACATTCACGTTCTATCAGGATAGGCAAATCCTATACAAAACGTGTCAGGAGGGGCCTACACACTGAAGCTACCACTGCCGTGTCCTCAGTTTGTAAGTCTCTTGTTTTTTGGCCATTGTTAACAAATATGCTGCAGATTTTTTAAGTATTTCGATTTTGCTTTCAAAAGTTTTTATTAATATATTTTACAGAGAATAAATAAACAGCTAGAAAATTGTGGCATAAGACCGCACAGGTCCATAACATGCAAACAACAGGAGTTGAAGTAAACTGCATATAAATAACATGCAAAACACAACATAGTAATTCAAATGAAAATATGTAGAAGGCTAAATGTTGACAAGTGAAAGTAGCCCTGACAAAAGGGGCCAACCAAAAAGAAAAAAAACATCTAAAACCCCTGAAACGAGAAACAATAAATCTAATTGAACACCCTCTAAAGGACTAAAGGCTCTTACTCCAAGAGCATAGTAAGTATTCCAATTTTAATAAATCCTACACTATGTGAGTATAATTTTGGCTCCCACATGTAAGCTTTGTTTTGCATAGTGCTAGTCTCCCATGAGGTTCACCCTGCTAATTACAACTCTGAATGGGATGTCACCAGGCTCCAGGATATTAATACAAGAAACATAGTAGTTTGATATCTGGTGAGTGCATGGAATGGTAAAGGGATATCACAGTTAAAGGATAAGTCCACCCTAAACTAAAATCCCTGCATCTATACATCTCCACATTCTAACACTAACCTAGCTATCCTAGCTAGCCACACAAAGAAGAAATCAGTATTCTTACCTTTTTTGAGGTCAATCTGACCCAATCTCCAGCGGCTGAAACTCTGCAGAGGACACAGCCGACAATGGCTGTGAAATGAATGGGATGTGATGTCACCCGTAGACTGACTATTGGGCTTCTGTTGTTGGCTGTGTCTTCTGCACCCGCCTCCACAGTGAAGCTGCGGCTGACAGCTTAGCATGGGATCAGGTCAGATTGGCTTCAACAAAAGGTAAGTATACTTATTTCTTCTTTACAGGGCTAGATAGGTTAGTGTTTAGCCCTGTAAAGAAGAAATCAGTATATTTACCTTTTTTGAAGCCAGTCTGACCCAATGCCACGGCGAGCTGTCAGCCGCAGCTTCGCTGTGGAGGTTGGTGCAGAAGACACAGCCGACAATAGAAGCCCCATAGTAGGTCCATGGGTGCAATCACATCCCATTAATTTCACAGTCATTTTCGGCCGTGTCTTCTGCAGAGCTTCCGCTGCTGAAGATTGGGTCGGAATGGCTTCAAAAAACATAAATATACTGATTTCTTCTTAACAGGGCTAGATAGGTTAGTGTTAGAATGTGGAGATCTATAGATGCAGGGATTTTAGTTTTAGGGTGGACTTATCCTTTAAGGAGCACTGAGCAATACTCAGGTCTTCAAGTTTGTATGAATATAGGCTGCTTTAAATTTTCTCTCCAGCGAGTGTTTTGGCACACCACACAGTCACGATTAATCTTTGGAACCTATTAAGGACTTTCTACCTATTAGAATGGATTGCACATGGGACTATAACTATTTAATATAAGGACATTTACTAAATTGTATATTATTCCAAATTTTGGGTTGTCCCTAGAAAAGTGATAGAGGGGAAATCTTCCAATGGGGTCACTAGTTCTGGTGACCTGAGGGTTCCCAAGAGATTCCCCTAATTTGCAGGGATTTCCTCTCAATTCCTGTTTGACTATGGGACAGGAACTGAAGGTAAATCTCCCCCAATGGGACAAAGATGGCAAAAATAAACCTTACAGGAGGTTTTATCTCCTTACTCTATTCAAAATAGAAAAAAAACAATTTGCATATAGTTCTACTTTAAACAATGTCCCACAATTTAAATCCAATTACAATCATCCAGCAATGTAAATCCAACATCAAACACAGTGAATAATGTCCTGATGGCCTGACAACACAATGGTCCTCTCCTATAAAATTCATAGTCTTGATTTTTTTTTTTCATTGGAGATCTGAGAATGAAGATGAATATTGCCATTTGGCAACATAAACAGTTCCTATTTGCAAAGCATTGATACAAGAGGCCCACTTTTCCTAACTTGATTATAAATACACTAAGTGCATCTACTCAAAGGGATTTTTTTTTTTTTTTTGTATATAAGACTACAGGACTGCTCTCTCCAAAAAAACAACATATATCTATTAGAGATGCAAGCATCAGTTCTCAGTGACACTTATCATGAATGCTCCTCCAATACTGCATTTGACAAGTTGTGCTCCACAATTAAAGAATGATATTTGTATTCCATCTTCGTATGGGGGAGGTATTTGGATCTTATGCCAAACATTAATTAAACATAGGCTCAAAGCCCCATGCTGATAGAGATGCCCTTTATTTGGGGCTGCACGTACATATTTATATTTACTTACAGTATATATTAAATGTGACATGGGGTAATTAGATCTAGTGGTAGAAGCATTTATACAGTGAGTCTGGAACTATTTTTAGGGGCCTGGTAGTCCACTTTTAATAAAATTGCAGAAATAAAAAATACAGTCCAACATAAAGTTTAACACACAGCGGATTGTCTCCAGGTTTAGCAGAATACACTGGAAAATGCTGACCCACCTGGCTCATATTCTCACCCAGCTTCTACTGTAGTACCAGTCTCTCTGACTGTGTTGTTTAGCTTACCTGTCCTGTTGCCCTGCCATCTGCTACTCGATCTAGGGGTGTCATTAACTTTACATTGACACCCCCTGATGTATACAGATCTCAGTGTTAACCTGTGTGCTATTCAGGTGCGATGCAGGAACAAGCACTGAATCTCAGTGTTACCCGCATTACACCAGTGGGAGCCAGGACTAAAAGGCAAAATATGTACACACAATATATAATTATTTACTTGTCTGTTACAACTTTAAAAGAGACCAAAAATTGTATATAACATAGTGTGTGTGGAGAAACAATCATTATTTTTTTGCACACAAAGCATGACAAAGCATAGGGCTACCTACAGCACACAATAGCTGTGCTAAAATCAGAAGGTACACTCAATTTATCTTACTCTTAGCTCCCTATTATTTCCTGTGTTTGGAGAATTTTTCTAATGCACCACAAGCAGGAATTGATATCGCCAGATTACTTCCTACAGGGGCAAGGGTGGAAAATATAAGGATGGCAATGTCTGGATAAAGATGATCAAAAAGGTACAGACATTCAGGGTTGTATTTCCTGTATTTATCTAAAAAAATTATAAAACAAAATGATTTACAAGAGAATAGTAATGGATAAATCTTCCCAGGTTTGATTCACTGAGGGTCCATCGAATCTGATTCTAAGTTTAGCCAACTTTACAACAAATACCAGTGAAATTCAAAAGGAAAAATCCTGCTGTTAAATTCTGGAAACGTTTGAGGCTAATAAGCAAACTGTTGTAAAAAAAAAAGGACATTGGGAGCTGAGCACTGCCATAGGAGACATTTAACAAAGCAAACAAAGTCACAAAAAATAATATACAACAGTTAGAGTGTCCTTAGTGCAGCCTTAGGGATAACATGGAAAAAAAACACCAATCCTTTAAATGACTTGCTTTGGAGATGCCTTTAAGTTGTATGTGGTGTTATAGTACTATAGCACATAATGTGGTGTGAATAGTACCATTTTTATGGACAGCATCAGAGACATTATACTCTGGCATCACATATTTTGCTTGTGTAATTGATAATTTACTATTTTTATTTATCTTGACTTAATTACAGCAGCAGCATCCCAATCTAAATAATTGTAACCTAAAAAAGGCCTTTTTTCAAAAAATTCTGTGCAGAAAAATGTGTTCACAAAGTCTGCTGCCTCACTTTTTATAATGGCAATTTGCATTGACTCCAGAATTTTTTGAAAAGTGATCAGATGAATTGAAATGAATTGCAAAGTCCCTCTTTGTCATGAAAATGAACTTAATCCCTTAACACCATTTATACTGCATTTGCGAAGAAGGCTTAGGGCACCCAAGAAAGTCCAGCAAGTGTCAGGACCATCTCCTACAGTTGATTCAGAGGAAGGATCAGGGCACTACCAGTGCAGAGCTTGCTGAGAAATGGCAGCAGGCAGGTGTGAGTGCATCTGCACGCACAGTGAGGCAAAGAGTTTTTGAGGATGGCCTGGTGTTAAGAAGAGCAGCAAAGAAGCCACTTCTCTGCAGGAAATATAGGGACAGACTGATATTCTTCAAAAGGTACAGGGATTGGACTACTGAAGACTGGGGTAAAGTCCTTTTCTCTAAAGAATCCCCTTTCCAATTGTTTAGGGCATCTGGAAAAAAAAACCTTGTCTGGGGAAGAAAAGGAGAGCGCTACCATCAGCCCTGTGTCATGCCAACAGTAAAGCATCCTGAGACCATTCATGTGTGGGGTTGCTTCTCAGCCAAAGGAGTGGACTCACTCACAATTTTGCCTAAGAACTCAGCTATGAATAGAGTTGAGCGGACACCTGGATGTCCAGGTTCGGCAGGTCTGGCCGAAATTGAAAAAAAAGTCCGGGTTCGTGACCCGGACTTAACCCGAACTTGACCCCGATCCCGAACCCCATTGAAGTAAACGGTGACCCGAACTTTTGAGCACAAAAATGGCTCTAAAAAAAACATGGAAAAGGCTAGAGGGCTGCAAATGGCAGCAAAATCTTGTTAAGAGCATGGCAAGTGCTCTGCAGACAAATGTGGATAGGGAAATAACTTAAAATAACATAAAAAACATAAAAATAAAAATAATCATCTTGATCTAGGAGGACGAGGCCCATATGGAGTAGGAGGTTGAGGTGGCGGTGGATGTGGCAGTGTAGGTGGAAGCGGGGGTGGAGGAGGACTAGGTAGCCAACACTGGTTTTTGTTTTTAATTTTATTTTTTTTTAAATTAGGGTATACCCCAAAAGAGTGAGAAAGATCAAAAATACAACAATGGCTGGGTAAGGCCGGTATACATGTCTATTCTGCACAAGGTACAGACAAGTCCTGTGGGATCCATGCCTGGTTCATTTTTTTTTTATAACCAAAATTTTTTATTGAGGTAAAAGGAAAACAAGTACAAGTAAAATAAACTTTTCCATCAAACAACAGCGTAACAAGTTATACATCCAAGGATATCTAAGTGCAGTCAAGCCAGTAGTTTATAAACAACAACAAAACACCTGCTTATCCCCTTTGGCTGTATAGCTACTGTTAAGGCAGCGTGCTTGTCAGAAATAAAGTCTTATAACATCCACAGATAATAACGCCTCGCACTGATCAGAGTAACACGCTAGGTGAGGAATGTGCAGCACAGAGGTACTCGTCACCCCCAAGGGGAACACACTGTGATCGAGCACCCCCCAGAAACGCTGTTAGAAGAGGCCAGTGCGCCACCACCAGCCTCCCTATCCAATCTAAGGTTAAGTCTGTTTATGTTTCTACTCTAAAGATACTTGCACCCGCCTCCCATGGCAATCTTACATAGGGGTTCCCCTGTAACCCAACATGGACCAAGGTAAGAAGGTAGACTGAATGGTTGGAGGGTAGAGAGGTAGATAGAGAATAAAGGAGGGAAATGGGGGTGGAGAAATAGGAAGGGGGGGGGAGGGAAGAGTTGTGTGCCAACCACTGGGGATAGAGACCTGTATTATCTCACAGTCGTGTCAAGCTAGCGTCAGAGGACCTAAAAGCCTATAGAGCAGTGGTTCTTAACCTTGTTGGAGGTACTGAACCCCACCAGTTTCATATGCACATTCACCGAACCCTTCTTAATTGGAAAAATAAAATTTGATTTTTTCAAATTCGAAACATAGGTATATATTTAGGTATATATTTATACATAGGGCATACCATGGGTTGTCAGGGGGGCACACACTGGGGGGGGGGGTTGGGAGGGCATACCATGGGGTATCAGGAGGGCACACACTAGGGGGGTTGGGAGGACATACCATGGGGTGTCAGGAGGGAACACACTGGGGGAGGTGTTGGGAGGGCATACCATGGGGTGTCAGGAGGGCACACACTGGGGGGGGGGGGTTGGGAGGGCATACCATGGGGTGTCAGGAGGGCACACACTGGGGGGGGTGTTGGGAGGGCATACCATGGGGTATCAGGAGGGCACACACCAGGGGGCATTTACAATGCTTTATAGCTAAATGAAAAGGACATGCCTTTCCATTTGTCAGCTAACAGCACCTCTATGCTAAGCTGCAGTAACTCAGCAGACTTAGCATAGAGGTGCTTGTAAACTAATCCACCATGTACAGCTAGCTGAGCCTACTTCCAGGAACATTCACTCGGCTCCCTCTGCTCAGCTGCTCACACTTCCCTCTTCCAGGCGGGCGCGATCTCCGTGGTCAGGTACATCCCCATCCCGCCCACTCAAGCAGCCTGCAGGAGATAGGCTGGAAACCTGCTGGGGGAGGTACAGGGGGCGGAGCGTCAAATGTATATGTGTAATGGCTGTGAGTTGTCCCGACCGCAGCTCTGATTTCCCGGGGTGCGCTTGGCCTCACAATCAGTAATATTTTCTCCCCCCCCCCCGCCGAACCCGTGAGACTGACTCACCGAACCCCTGGGGTTCGATCGAACCCAGGTTAAGAACCACTGCTATAGAGCCTGCAATCAACAATTAGTCATTGTCAGAAGAAGTCGTTAGCCAAGAGTCCCATTTTTTATGGAACGTGGCTGCCTTTCTGTCCTTATAAGCTAGCATCTTTTCCATTTCACATGGCGACCCCACTCTCCTCCTAATGTCAGTAATACTGGGAATCGTAGGAGTGCGCCAACGTTCGGCTATCGCTATTCTAGTGGCAAATAATACGTGTGCCACTACTATCCTGCTGTGGGGAGGAAGCTCATCTACTCCTATACTCAAGAGCGCCATAGCTGGGTTCAGGGTGCAAACTCGGTCACTTATGCGTGAGAGTAGAGTGAAAACTTTTCTCCAAAGCGGGCGGACCTTTGAGTAGTCCCATAGCACATGATATAGGTTCCCCCTATTTTGGCACTCCCTCAAACACATAGGTGAAATGTTAGAGTCAAACGCATTCAACCTAGAGGGGGTCATGTAATATCTATGCAAAAATTTTTGGGCATTATCCCAATGATCAACACATGGCGAAGCCCTGGTATTGATTCTTATGGCGGCTAACCACTTGGCTATGTGAAAGTCTTGGTCTAAAACTTGTTTCCATTTTAATATGGGTGGGGATTTACGCAGTAGTACCCCCTGGTGGAATATCTTGTAAAATAGCCAAATTCCTTTACAATTTGTTTCCAGGGAGCCGATGAGAAATTTCCATACATGGAGAGGTATACTGAAAGCAGGAAGAGAAGTGCGCTTATGCAAGGATTTTATACACTGCAAGGTGAACGTCTCCATTATACTTGGCATTTGAATATTGGATACATGAAAATTTAGCCCCTGCTTCTTCAAGGTAGATACTGAGAGTCCCGGAATCAAGTATGGGTACACAGCTAATGGTATGGAAAGCTGTTTAACCCTTGAATCACTAAAGTCAGTCTGGAAAAATCGCTGCCATGCGGAGGCTGCGATGGTCGGATATGGAGATCTCCTGACTTTGTGATCAATGCACGCAGCCATCAAAAATGCCGGGAGATCATGGCCCTCTGTTACCTGCCGCTTAATTTGATTCCACCAGTTGTCTTCCTGGCAAGAGAACCAGTATTGCGTGTGGTTAAGAAGCGCTGCATAGTAGTATGCTTTAGCGTCAGGCAACCCCGCACCACCAACATTTTTAGATTCATACAGTTTGGAGATTGCAACCCTAGGTCTTCTCCCATCCCAAATAAATTGCCTGAGTTTGGAAGCCAACTTTTCAAAGAACAGTTGGGGGGTAGTAATGGGGAGCGTTCAAAAAAAATAGAGCAACTTAGGGAGGATTTGCATTTAAGCTGCTATTCTTCCTAACCATGATAAATGAACTTTCCTGATCTGATGGAACTCCTCCTCTATTTGTGACAACAGTGGTAGGAAGTTGAATTTGTATAGGTTTTCTGTCGGTGAGGTCAACTGGATACCTAAATAGGTGATAGAGGTATTGTCCCAGTCACATGCAAAAAGACCCTTAAGTAATGAGAGTTGTCTCTTGGAAATGCATACAGGAAGGGCAGAGCATTTGGTCTTATTCACTTTATATAGGGAAACCTTATTAAAAGTGTCCAAAACAGTTTGGACCGCCACTAATGAGGTCGCTGGATTTGTCAGTGTGAGTATAATATCATCCACGAACAATCCCAATTTGTGTTGAATGGATCCTATTTGAATGCCTGTAACCGCAGGATCCGCCCTAATAGCTTCCGCTAGGGGCTCAATAACCAGCGAAAACAAAACAGGAGAGAGTGGGCATCCCTGGCGAGTCCCGTTAGACAGGGTAAAACTGTGTGACAATAGGCCATCTGTATACACTTTAGCCGTCAGTGCTGAATACAGAGCCATTATGGCCGAGTGAATATTACCCCCAAACCCAAATTTCTCGAGGGTAGCAGACAGGTAGCCCCAGTGAACCCTGTCAAAGACTTTTTCTGCGTCAAGCGCCAATAGCACTGACGGCGTTCCGTGAATTTGTAAGTGAGAAAGGAGATTAATCATTCGCCTTGTGCCGTCTGGTGCCTGCCTGCCTTTGACAAAGCCCACCTGGTCCAGGCCTATTAAAGTTGGGGTGACTTGAAGCATCATATTAGCTATTACCTTGGCATAGATCCTAATATCCACATTGAGGAGTGAAATGGGTCTAAAGTTTTGGGGAGCATCTGGTGATTTACCTGGCTTGGGGAGAGTGATAATTACCGCTTATAGCATTTCCCTAGGAAATGTACCGGTGGAGAAAGCATTATTAAATACTCTAGCTAAGTGAGGGGCCAAACTGTGAGGAAATGCTTTATAATATCCAGCGGAGAAGCCATCTATTCCTGGTGATTTGTGAAGCGGGAGCGACTTAATTACTGAAATAATTTCTTCCTGCGATATAGGGGAGTTTAAATCAGTAAACGCAGAGGAGTCTAAACTAGGGAGTCAGAGAGCGCAAAGGAATTGCTGTATAGCTGCCATAGAGGGTACCATAGATGGGTCAGAGTCTGCAAGATTTTAAAGAGACTCATAGTAATCCTTAAAAACTGCTGCGATGTCAGTGGGGTTGGAAACTACTTTGTTTGTCAGATGGTGCTCAATGTGTGGTATACGAGCCTTAACGTGACGCTGTTTCAGTTGGGAGGCCAAAAGCTTCCCTGCTTTATTGCTGTGAGAATACCAGGACACCCGCAACCGTTTAAAGTGGAAATCATAGTCAGCTGTCAGTGCGGTCCTAAGGTCTGACCTCAGTGCTGACAAGAAATGGAACAAGTGGCGCAAGCTGTTAGCACTACATAAAAATGATAGCCCATATAGTAGCACATCAAGGCTATGATAAAGTCTTAAGGTGAGATGAGGAAATAGTCTGGATGCTCAGGGCCAGCCTGTTGGGGAGCAGAAGCGATCTCCAAACATGCAACAAACAAAAGAGAAAACAGGCGCCTCTGAGTTAAGACTGCGATTTAATATGGCAAACAAGTAATAAAAACTTACATCAAGGTAAGTATAAGCAGACAAGATGGGTCCTTCCGGTGTCCATGTGGAGGCTGGGGCTTGGAGTCATCACTGTGGGTCTGTAATCCTCTCCTCTCTTCCTCTTCCTGTCCAGCAGGAAGTGGAGGGTGTCACAGCAGTGAGATGGAGGCTTGGACAGCAGGGTGAAACCGCAGTGAGATGGAGGCTTGGGCCGCACGGTGGCCGTGATGCTTGTCCACAGGATCTTCCGGCATAATGACTGACGCGTTTCCGAGCATGCGCACTGTGGGGGGAAGACAGCGCGCGCTCCATTTTCAAAGGGTTTCACCCTGCTGTCCAAGCCTCCATCTCACTGCTGTGACACCCTCCACTTCCTGCTGGACAGGAAGAGGAAGAGAGGAGAGGATTACAGACCCACAGTGATGACTCCAAGCCCCAGCCTCCACATGGACACCGGAAGGACCCATCTTGTCTGCTTATACTTACCTTGATGTAAGTTTTTATTACTTGTTTGCCATATTAAATTGCAGTCTTAACTCAGAGGCGCCTGTTTTCTCTTTTGTTTGACCTCAGTGCTGTCAGTTTTTTAAGTAGTTCGGCATTCCCTAAATGCGTCATTTTGTGTTGGCGTTCCAAGTCAGTAATGTCCTTTTGTAATTCCTGTATGTGGCGAGTTTTTTCCCTTCTAACCCTGGCTGCTTGTTGAATGAGAATCCCCCTAGCCACAGCCTTGTGCGCACACCAGACTGTGGCCGGAGTACACGAGCCATCATCATTAAGTTCGAAGTACTCTGCTACTTTCTTGTGCAGATCTGCGCTATATTCTGGATGAGACAATACATAAGTGTTGTTGCGCCATAGTGGCCTATGGACTGTACTGGGTCGTGGTTCTAAATCCAGGGTGATCGGAGCATGATCCGACCATGTAATAGGGTGGATACTGGCTTTGAGAAACTTTTTGGAGAGTAAATTTATCCGTCAGGAAGAAATCTATCCTAGAGTACCTATCATGTACCGTCGAAAAATACGAATAGTCCCTTTCAGTGGAGTGTAGACATCTCCAGGGGTCATACAGGCCCTCGCCATAGCAGAAAGGACCTATATTCGGCCTGCGTCTCCGCCCCACTGAAGAGCAATCAATATCAGAATATATAACAGCATTAAAATCTCCACATACAATTAGAGATCCCTGTTTAACGCTATTTGCCATATTGTAACGCTCCTGCGTTTCTTATATGGTGTGGATTTTCAGCTGCAGAAATAGTTCCACGTCAGTTGTCATGTAAGAGATATGCTGAGATACCATTCCCAACCTCAATGACTCATCATGTGTGGAAGGTCTTATTTCAGCCAGTAAATACACACAATTAGCAAGCTGGTTCCTAGAGTGACTTTATATATGTGGTAACACAATGATGAAGGTTTGAGGGATAGGTTGAGTGGAGGTGGTAGGTGATAGACACTTGAAGGTGAGACAGTAGCAGATGGATGCAGGAAGGTTTAACAATGTTGTATGATAGCAGATGATAGAATAGCAGGTGGACATAAAAAAGAGATCAACCCAGTGCAGAAAAGTAGCAGTAGTCTCAAGAGTTAGCAATCTAGTTTATGCAGATGTGATAAACAGTCTCTACTATGCAGAGCTAGATAGTGTAAGCTTAGTATAAGTTTATAGAGAATTCCCCTGCGGGGTACTTAGCACTATTAGCGATACAGCCGAAGGGTGGTTCAGGAGAGGCGGATGATCCAGTAGCGGGATACAGGGATCAGCGCAGCGAGGTTCCGTCAGCGAAGTAAGCTTGCAAGCATGGAAGCTTCAAGCAAGGTTAGCATCCAGATAAGGGTGTTTGAACGAACACATGTGAGTGAGAGCCGACGCCTTAAATAGCCATCTAGTCCGGCGCTGAGTGATGACAGCTCCAGTCTTAAAGGTGTATGCGCACCTTTCCAAAAGTAAATGGTAGGGCGCATACACTTGTGGAAAGTGTAATTTAGGGTACCAAAGGTACCGGAACATTACAATACCCCCCCTTTAAGGCCTGCTCCTGAAGGCCTCTGGAGCTGGTTTGTCTGGGTATCTTGCATGAAAATTGCTGATTAATCTAGGGGCATGTATGTCAGAGGTGTTTAGCCAGGTGTCGTCTTGGGGCCCATAGTTCTTCCATCTAACCAAGTACTGAAGTCTTCTTCTGTAGATACGAGAATCCAGAATCTCTTTTATCTCGTATTCTTCTCCACCTTCAACTTGTACAGGAGGGGGAGGTGGAATATTAGGCCTTATTCCTTGGTCCGGAACATGGGGTTTTAGTAGCGACACATGGAAAATGGGATGGATTTGTAGGTCCATTGGCAATGTAAGCTGCACTGCAGCTTTTCCAATAAGTTTCTTGATTGGGAAAGGTCCCAAGAACAGAGGTCCAAGCTTTTTGCTAGGGATCTTCAGTCTCAAGTTTTTTGTTGAGAGCCAAACGAGGTCCCCGATAGTATACTGTGGAGAAGGTCTTCTACGAAGATCATAGTACTTCTTTTGTTGACTGTGAGCGTGTGCAATGGTAGTATTTAGTAAACCCAGAGAATCCTTTATTTGGGAAAGATAGTCTGAGGCTACTGGGTTATTTGAAGGAAGGATGGGTGGAGGGAGAATAGAGGGATGGAACCCATAGTTCAAGTAGAACGGACTCTGCTTGGTTGTACTGTGAGTTGCGTTGTTGTAGGCAAATTCTGCCAGGGGGAGAAGATCCAACCAATCATCCTGTTGGTAAGAAGTGTAACAAC
Source organism: Pelophylax lessonae (assembly GCF_965119305.1). Classification (NCBI taxonomy): domain Eukaryota; kingdom Metazoa; phylum Chordata; class Amphibia; order Anura; family Ranidae; genus Pelophylax; species Pelophylax lessonae. The sequence continues at coordinate 105,493,435 of NC_138777.1, read as the reverse complement.
GTAAATACTGCTCGATGCATTGGTTGACTCTTTCAGTCTGTCCGTTGGTCTGCGGATGGTAAGGAGAAGTGAGCTTCCGCTCAATCCGTAGTATGTGACATAGTTCTTGCCAGAATTTAGAAATAAATTGGGATCCACGGTCAGACAAAAGAGTTTTTGGGATACCATGTAATCTGAAGACATGTTTCATCAGGAGTTCTGCCGTTTGTTTGGACGAAGGTAGTCTGCGAATAGCAATGAAATGTGCCATCTTTGTCAGATGGTCCACTGACACCAAGATGGTATTAAATCCTTTGGAAGGAGGCAATTCTACGATGAAGTCCAATGACAGAACCTCCCATGGAGTTTGGGGTATTGGTAGACTGCATAATAGGCCGGATGGTCTCGTAGTGTCAATTTTGGACCTGGCACAGACATTGCATGAAGAGACGAATTTTTGTATAGATGTTTTCATGTCAGGCCACCAGAATTGCCGAGAAATCAAATTGAAAGTCTTTGTCATACCCATATGTCCTGCCATAGGCACATCATGCGATAATTCCAAGATCTTGGTGCGTAGGGTAGGTGGTATGTAAAGTTTGTCGTTGTAGTAGAGGAAGCCTTCTGCATCGGTATTTAGTTGTGGTGGGGGTGAATCCAACCATATACCATGCAGAACCTCTTCCTTCAAGGAACGGACAACTCCAATAATGCGTTTGTGAGGTATTATAGGAACGGAAGGAATTTCAATGTAATTTTCTTCAGTTAGTCGTGATAGTGCATCCGCCTTTTTGTTCTTATCTGCAGGTGTGTAGGTCACTAGGAAGTTAAACCTTAGAAAGAATAGTGACCATCGTACCTGTCGATGCGAGAGAGTTTTGCTAGTCTGAAGATATTGGAGGTTTTTATGGTCCGTGTATATAATTATTGGTAATTGAGTGCCTTGGAGTAAATGTCGCCAATTCTCCAGAGCCAATTTTATAGCAAGCAGTTCCTTCTCACCCACGGGGTAATTTATCTCGGGACTGCTCAGGGATTTAGAAAAAAAGGCGACTGGATGAAGTGGTGAAGTGGGGGTAGGTCGTTGGGAGAGTATTGCTCCTACTGCCAGGTTTGACGCATCTACCTCCAGAATGTATTGGAGGGATGGGTCTGGATGGCGTAATATGGGAGCGGAAGTAAACCTTGTCTTTAACAAGTGGAAAGCCTTATTTGCTTCTTCTGACCATTTAAATGGTATTTTTATGCTAGTGAGCTGTGTGAGGGGTCTCACAATAGCAGAAAAGTTTTTTATGAACTTCCTGTAGAAATTTGAAAATCCCAGGAATCGCTGTAGCGCCTTGCGTGTAGTTGGTGTAGGCCAATCCTGAATGCAGGATATTTTACTCATGTCCATCTCGATTCCTGTTTTGGATATGATGTAGCCTAGAAAGAGTACCTCATCTTTATGGAACAAGCATTTCTTCAGCTTCACATAAAGATTATGTGCAAGCAATCTCGATAATACAAGTCTTACATGTCTTATGTGTTCAGACAGGGTCCGTGAATATATAAGTATATCGTCCAGATATACCACAACACAGACATCTAGTAAGTCTTTAAATATATCGTTTATAAATTGTTGGAAAACTGCAGGGGCATTGCATAGGCCGAATGGCATCACAAGATACTCGAACAATCCGTATCTAGTTCTGAACGCAGTCTTCCACTCGTGTCCATCACGGATTCGAATGAGATTGTATGCTCCTTTCAGGTCTAATTTTGAAAAATAGGTAGCTCCACGCACCTGCTCAATGAGCTCAGGGATAAGTGGTAGAGGATAGCGATCTTTTATTGTGATAGCATTCAATTTCCTGTAGTCGATGATAGGTCTGAGACTTGAATCTTTATTGCGAACAAAAAAGAGTCCTGCTGCTGTGGAAGAAGTGGAAGGTCTAATAAAACCTTTTTCCAAGTTCTCATCCAAATAGGTTTTGAGATGGGCAAGTTCATCCTGTGAAAGAGGATAAATATGACCGAAACGCAATTTGCTATTTGGGAGTAGATCAATGCTACAATCATAGTCTCGATGAGGAGGTAATGCTTGAGCATTTTTCTCAAGAAAAACCTCAGAAAGATCCTGATAACATAGTGGTGCAATCTCATCTGTCACCACAGACAGAATCTTCCCGGAAAACGGGAGGTTACACGTTTCCTCGCAATAACAAGAAGGGAAGGTCAAGGACCGTTTCTTCCAATCTATGGTTGGTTGGTGTGTGTGCAACCAGGGAAGTCCCAACACAATGGGAAAGTGGGGTGATGGTATTAAATCGAAGGTAGAAGTCTCCCTATGAGACTCGTTAATAGTGACTAGAAGTGCTTGTGTCTGATCGGTGATCGGACCAGAGGATAACGGAACACCGGTAATAAGACTTACTGAGACAGGTTTGAGTTTAGAAATAATAGGAATTTTATTTAAAGCAGCAAAACATATATCCATATAATTTCCACAAGATCCTGTGTCAATCATGGCCTTAGTAGTAATCCTGTTCTGGTCCCACTGTAATGTCAAAAAAACAGAAATGTAGGGGTTAGTGAATGAAGTTGTCAATCCTCCTAGAGAGACATGTGAACACATAATATAAAAATACACACAATTAGCAAGCTGGTTCCTAGAGTGACTTTATATATGTGGTAACACAATGATGAAGGTTTGAGGGATAGGTTGAGTGGAGGTGGTAGGTGATAGACACTTGAAGGTGAGACAGTAGCAGATGGATGCAGGAAGGTTTAACAATGTTGTATGATAGCAGATGATAGAATAGCAGGTGGACATACAAAAGAGATCAACCCAGTGCAGAAAAGTAGCAGTAGTCTCAAGAGCTAGCAATCTAGTTTATGCAGATGTGATAAACAGTCTCTACTATGCAGAGCTAGATAGTGTAAGCTTAGTATAAGTTTATAGAGAATTCCCCTGCGGGGTACTTAGCACTATTAGCGATACAGCCGAAGGGTGGTTCAGGAGAGGCGGATGATCCAGTAGCGGGATACAGGGATCAGCGCAGCGAGGTTCCGTCAGCGAAGTAAGCTTGCAAGCATGGAAGCTTCAAGCAAGGTTAGCATCCAGATAAGGGTGTTTGAACGAACACATGTGAGTGAGAGCCGACGCCTTAAATAGCCATCTAGTCCGGCGCTGAGTGATGACAGCTCCAGTCTTAAAGGTGTATGCGCACCTTTCCAAAAGTAAATGGTAGGGCGCATACACTTGTGGAAAGTGTAATTTAGGGTACCAAAGGTACCGGAACATTACACATATGTACCATTTTCTTGATAAATTTAACTGGCTTTTTGTTGGGAGCATAAATGTTCAACAAGGTATAGGGAGACCCATTTATCTCAGCTACCAGTAGAACATATCTACCCATGTCATCATGCTGCTCTTCAATCAGTTTGAAAGATACCGTGTCCCGTATTGCAATCAAAGTTCCGTTGCGTTTAGCCTGTGCACAGGAAACTAATACATGCGAAAACTTGGGATGAGAACATCTAGGTGCACGATCCTTGCAGAAATGCGTCTCTTGAACACATACGATGTCGCAGTTGGTGTCCAAAGCAGTCTTCCAGATATTTCACAGTTTTGCTGGATGATTCAGGCCTCTGACATTAAAAGACATCAGCTTAAGTGACATGACATCAGTCTGAAGTGCTTTTGCTCCCTCCAGTGGCAGGAATAGGGAATGCAAGGAGGAAGGACAGGCAAGGCAAGGGGAGAAGGCAAGGAAAGGCCAACAAAACTTGTAAACTTGCCGTCAGAAAGTGTCTGTAAAGTAAGTAACCAAAATTGACAGGATGCGAGCAACCTCGCAATTAGGAGTGGGGTGAAGAAACATGAACCGTGCCCGGGTCCAAGGGCACCAGCCAACATAGGTATAGAAACAGGCTGAGTTTCACAATTCAGATCAGAGAGTTAACCGCAACTTGCATTGGACAGTCTGTGGTCATCAGGTCGGTTTGCTCGTGCTAGATCTACCCCGGGAACTAGAGGCTGAAGACTGAAGGTTATCTTCCCTGGGGAGGAGCCCCCACTGTCGCAGGAGATCTAGCCCCCTAGCCATGGATTGGATCACATGTGAGGAGTTATGCATGGAAACCATCAGCTTAACCATCAGGAAATCCCAACTTATAGAGGATCTTATGGTTCTGTAGGATTTTTGTTATAGGGACCAAGTTATGGCGAGCTGCTAACGTAGCTTGAGAAAGGTCAGCATATAGCGCAATCCCCCCATATGGATCAGGGAGAGAGGCATTCTGCCTGGAATATCTCATTAGCTGGTCTTTAACATGGAAGAAGTGAATCCTGGCTATCACATCTCTAGGCACTGATTCAGGGATATGTGCTGGTTTAGGTAATCTGTGAGCCCTATCAATGATCACATCCGCTGCAGTGAGGTCCGGCAAGGTCTTCAGCATCAGCTGTTGCAGAAATGGTGTAAGTTCAGCCGGCTTCACAGATTCGGAAACTCCCCTGAATTTAATATTGTTTCTGCGGGACCTATCTTCTATGTCAGCCACCTTCAGTTTAAGCTGTTTCAATTCCTCCTCCAACTCAAAATTTACATCCACCAGCTCATTGTGGGCCCCAGTGAATTCATCCATTTTTGTCTCCACAAAATCCACTCTGTCCCCCATATCAGACAATTTTCTATTAGTAGATTTCATAAATAACTCTATGTCCTTTTGAAGGGCCCCTCTCAGCGTCTGTATCATGTCTTTCATTGTGCTATCAGTAATGGGTTGCCCTGTGGTGGGGAATGCATCCAGTTATAGGCCGCACTCATTAATCTCCTCCCCAGCTACAGTGTCCATAAGATCGAAGGCATGAGATCCCGAGAACCTCATCCTCTGCTTAGCAGGGCTAGCGGTAGGGGAGGATAGCTGTAGAGGCTGAAGATCAGCGGACTCACCCTGGTCCCGGTCGGATGGGGATGGATGGTTGTTTCCCTTGTTTCGGCGCCATCTTCCCTGGTGCGGCCCGGAGCTGGGGTGAAGAAGTCCGAGAGTTTCCTCGGCTTCTCTCTGTCTTTCCTCTTCCCCGCCGATGCCATCATGCTCCGCTGGTGACCGGGGTGCTGTGTGGCCGGAAAGCCCTGCTGGAGAAGCCGCTGTGGATAGCTGTTTTAGACCTGAAGTACAGAGCAGAAGGCTCACACGACCATCCGCTCCGGCTGCCGGCTCCGCCCCCTTGCCTGGTTCATTTTAATGAAGGTGAGCTTGTACACATTGGCTCTGGACAGGCGGCTTCGCTTGTCTGTGATAACGCCCCCAGCCGTGCTAAATACATATTCAGATAATACACTGGCTGCAGGGCAGGCAAGCACTTCCAAGGCGTAAAGGGCAAGCCCAGGCCATGTGCCCAATTTGGAGACCCAGAAGTTGAAGGGGGCAGACCCATCATTCAGTACGTGTATAGTAGGTAAGGACCAGTAAGGAACTGTATATGGTATATGGTAGGGAACGGTGATGGCGGCGGGGGGGATTTTTTCCCCCTTCTGAGTTGAGTCTGGCCTTGGAAAAGGTTTGTGTCCCTGGTTGTGGGCCAGGCTCTCCCAAAGCTGTCTAAGTTCTGAGGCCTTCTGGTAGGGACGGGGCTGCACTGGTCTTGCCAGGGACCGGGATTCTGAAAAACCTGTGGTGTATGTGCTCCTGGAGTGGCAGTCCAGGGGTGCCATAATTCACGGTGGATGGCAACACTATGAGTATGGCACCAAAGACACTGCACTTCCTACACACGTTTTTCACACCTGCCTTTAGGGCCGGGCCTTTTGGTCAGGAGTCAGAAGCAGAGGAATTTTTTTATTCCTGGCCGAAGGGCCTGCCATAGTATTGCAACGTGGCACTAACCTTGCACTTCTCCACTATCCCTTTCCCCACTTCTATGTGTTGTGTGTCTCACGTTTTGTGTTTTTTATTGTGGAGGTACACTTTATTTTGCACAGCGTGATTAGTAGGGTGTAGGTCCTTGGGCCTATCCCTGAAAGTCTTGGGAGGTTGAGGATATGGCCTACTGGCTTGGTTCGCCCTCTCTCATGAGGTCTCTCTTCGGGAGAGCCCCACCTAGTACTTGGGGTGGTCTGTTTCAGCAGACCTCCTAAAGAATGGGGCTGCCTGGTTTCGGCCAGGTTAGCCAGTGTAAGTACCCCAGTCCCTGTCAGGACTTTTTGTGTTTCACTTTTTTGGTTTGCACTTTTTTATGCACCCACCGGGTGATAGTCTGAGTGTGTTCACACACCACGGGTTTAAAAAAAAAAATAAAAACAGCTGGTGGTCCTGGTTGTTGTGGCATGCCGACAAAGCTTTTCCACATTTCATACATGCTAACCCTGCCTTCTGAGGTGCTGGCGGTGCCCTGGCTGCGTTGGCGACCTCCTCCTACTCTGCCTTCGCCTTGTGCTTCCACTGTGCCCCCGCTGTCAGGTTGGAATGCCACCAGCATCGCTTCTCGACCTTTTGGCTAAGATCAAGTGTAGTATCTGTTGTTATCAGTTTAATCAGTAAAACTGCCTGCTGTCATTTACCCCTGGCTGTGCTGAAGTTGGTGGTGAAGGTGTTACGCTGACCGGATGCGGAGGCAGTAGAGGATGAGGATGAGGAAGCGGAGCAGGAGGAGTTAGAAACAGGAGGCAAACTGAAACACCCTGCAATCCTCGGTGGTGGAAGGAGATGCACCAAACAAATTTAAAGGGTGTATCTCACAGTAATATAATCAGCAAACGCTGCAAAATTATTAATTTCCCCCTAAATAGGTGTTTATTGAATAGCAGTATAGAACAACAGTATGTAAAGGGTGTATCTCACACGTACACATACAGACTAGGCCGTAATTTAATATTTTTTCCCTAAATGGGTGTTTATTGAATAGCGGAATAGAACAACAGTATCCAACGGGTGTATCTCACAGTAAAATATGCAGACTAGGCCGCAATTTTATTTTGTTTACCCTAAATGGGTGTTTATTGAATCGTGGACTAGAACAACAGTATCCAAAGGGTGTATCTCACAGTAAAGTATGAATGAAACATGTTTAGTTTTCCCTTTTAATTGGTGATTTTTGAAGAGCAGATTAGAACACAGCAGTGTCTAAAGGCTTTATCTCACAGTAACATATAAAGGAAGAAATGAAAAAAAAAATTCCCTTTAAATTGGTTATTTTTGAATAGCAGATTAGAACACAGCAGTGTCTAACAGCTTTATCTCACAGTAATATATAAAGGAAAAACTGGAAAAAAATTCCCTTTAAATTGGTGATTTTTGAATAGCGGATTAGAACAGCACTGTGTGTAAAGGCTGTATGTCACAGTAATGTTTGAATGAAAAACTGAAAAATAATTATTTTTCCCTTAAATTGGTGATTTTTGAATAGCAGATTAGAACAGCACTGTGTGTAAACACTGTATTTCACAGTCACATCATAGGGTGATAGGGCGATAGAGAGGAGTGATATTACGGAAGCAATGAGTATGGAGTTAGAATCCGTATGGGTAGAACTCCACGGGGAAGAAGAAAAGAGAAAAATAATTGTGGGGGTTTGCAATAGGCCACCACACCAAAGGGAGGAGGTAGAGCAGGAATTTATATCACTGTTGGGGAAAGTGGCAAAACTGTGATCAGTCATCATATTGGGGGACTTCAATTATCCCGACATTGACTGGGAAGATGGGACTACACACTCACAGAAGGCCTGTCTATTCATGGAAACCTTACAGGACAACTACATGTCTCAGTTGGTGGATTCTCCTACTAGAGAAAATGCAGTCCTGGATCTATTGGTCACTAATGACCCAGACCTAATCTCGGAGGTAGGAGTCCAGGACAACCTGGGCTCTAGCCATCACAGGATGATCACATTTAGCGTAAATAACAATATAACAAGGCAAGTGGGGAACTTAAGAACCCTAACTTCAGAAGGGCAAACTTTCCCAAATTGTGCTCAATGATGGAAAGGATAAACTGGGACCAAACCCTAGGAACACTGACCACAGAGGAAAAATGGGATTGCTTTAGGAACATATTAAACAAATGCATCTCGCAGTGCATTCCTATGTGAAATACATTTAGAAGAGACAAAGCCAAATCTGGCTGGCTAAACTGTAATGTTAAAAAACGTATTAAGGGAAAAAAAATGGCCTTCAAGAAATATAAATCAGAGGGCACAGTATCGGCTTTCAAGCAATACAACGAGGCAAATAAGAAAAGTAAATACGAAACCAAAATGGCTAAAATCAACTTTGAGAGATAAATAGCGGTGGATAGTAAAAAGAACCCAAAGAAATTATTTAAGTATATCAACAGCAAAAAAACTAGGGCAGAGCATATTGCACACATAATTAACGATGATGGGAGGATGGTTACAGAGGACACTGAAAAGGCAACCGTGCTGAATGCCTTTTTCTCGTCAGTCTTTACTCAGGAAAAGGAGGGGTACACTGACCACGACTATATGGTTAGTAGTAATACACAGGACTTGCCACTATGGCTAACAGAGGGAGAAATTAGGGAAAGGCTGGATAAAATTAACACAAATAAATCACCAGGCCTGGATGGCGTACATCTGAGAGTACTCAAAGAGCTTAGTAAGACTATATCTAGACCATTGTTCCTGATCTTTGCTGACAGTATTATGACAGGAAATGTACTAGGGGATAGGAGGAAAGCTAACGTGATACCGATATTCAAAAAAGGGCAGAGGCATGTCCCGGGAAATTATAGGCCTGTCAGTCTGACATCGATAGTATGTAAACTTCTGGAGGAGATGATAAGGGACTATATCGTACAGTTTGCTAAAGACAACAACATCATCAGCAGTAACCAGCACGGGTTTACAAATGGGCGTTCTTGTCAAACTAATCTCTTAACATTCTACGAGGAGGTGAGCTGCGAGCTAGATAGGGGGAGACCAGTGGATGTGGTGTACCTGGATTTCGCTAAGGCATTTGATACAGTTCCCCACAAGCGCTTAATTTATAAAATAAGGTCTGCAGGCATCTACCGCAAGGTCTGCTCTTGGATACGGAACTGGCTAAAAGGGTGTGTCCAAAGGGTGGTAATAAATAGCGCATACTCAGACTGGTCTGAGGTGGTAAGTGGGGTCCCCCCAAGGCTCAGTCCTGGGACCAACCCTGTTCAATTTATTCATAAACAGAATTGAGGAAGGGATCAGTAGCTCTGTATCTTTTTTTGCAGATGACACAAAATTGGGCAGGTCAATAACTGCACAGCATGAAGCAGATATCCTACAGAATGACCTGGACAAAATAACAGAGTGGGCAACGACATGGCAAATGAGGTTTAATGTGGAGAAGTGTAAGGTTTTGTACTTGGGGACTAAAAACATAAAAGCACAATACACTTTAGGGGGGGAACCTTTGGGGGAATCAAAAATGGAGAAAGATCTGGGAGTCCTGGTAGAGGATTGACTAAGCAATAGCATGCAATGTCAAACGGCAGCTGCCAAAGCCGGCAGAATATTAGCATGCATAAAGAAAGGGATGTATTCCAGATATAAAACTATAATCCTTCCACTTTATAAAACTCTGGTCTGACCACATCTGGAGTATTCTGTCCAGTTCTGGTCGCCGGTCCTCAGGAGGGATGTGTTGGAGCTGGAGAGAGTCTAGAGAAGGGCAACTAAACTAATTGGGGGATTGGAGGACCTTAAATATGAAGAGCATCTGCAATCGCTTGATTTATTCTCCCTGTAGAAGAGACGCCTGAGCAATTTATAAAAATCTCAATCGTGATCTCAGCATAGAAAAAGAGCTATTCAGTCGGAAGGATTGCATGAGGACTAGAGGGCATACAATGCGATTAGAGGAGAAGCGTTTTAACCTCAGGCAACATGGGGGGTTCTTTACTGTTAGGGTTACAAGATTGATCTATACCACAAGAGGTGGTTTCTGCGGGAAGTATGGTGGCTTTCAAAAGACTCTTAGACGTACATCTCAAGAATCAGAACATTAAGGGGTATGAGAGATGATTACAGCCACATACACCTACACGGGTTGAACTAGATGGACTATTGTCTTTATTCAACCTCACCTACTATGTAACTATGTAACTATGTAACAGTAAAGTATGAATAAAAAACTGAAAAATTATTATTTTTCCCTTAAATTGGTAATTTTTGAATAGCAGATTAGAACACAGCAGTGTCTAAACGCTGTATGTCACAGTAAAGTATGAATAAAAACTGAAAAATGATTGTTTTTCCCTTAAATTGGTGATTTTTGAATAGCAGATTAGAACACAGCAGTGTCTAAATGCTGTATGTCACAGTAAAGTATTCATAAAAAAACTGAAAAAAAAAATGATTTTTCCCTTAAATTGGTGATTTTTGAATAGCACATTAGAACAGCACTGTGTGTAAACACTGTATGTCACAGTAAAGTATGAATAAAAAACTGAAAAATAATTATTTTTCCCTTAAATTGGTGATTTTTGAATAGCAGATTAGAACAGCAGTGTCTAAACTTAAATGGCCGCTGCTGCACGCTGCACGCTGCACGCGGCACGGCGCCCACCTAACAGACTGATAAAAGTTTTTTTTTTCTCCCTCCTCCTCACTGGACTCAGGTCAGGGCAAAAAGATTGTGCACTGCACCCCCACACAATAAAATCAATGTAGATCCCTGTCTGATTAAAGAAGATTCTTCTGTCCTGTGTCCTATTCTTTCCCTGAAAGCAATCTCCAGCCTGTCCCTACAATAATCTCCTATCTCTCCCTCAAATCAGCAGCAGCAGGAACCTGTCCCTACAGTAGCTAGAGCAGAGTGATGTGTGGCGCTACATGACTCCAGCTTATATAGAGGCTGGGTCACATGCTGCACTGGCCAATCACAGCCATGTCATTAGTGGCTTCTAAGGGCACATTAGTTAAACGCTTGTTGATTGGCTGCCCTGCGGCTGTTGAAACCGCGCCATTAAAACAGCGCCAAAACTACCGACCAACGGACTGTATCCCGAATATACAGTAAAATGTTTGGGTCCATGTCCAGGTACCGAAAACCCAAAAGTCTGGTACGATCCCTAACAATACAGTCCGTGTTCACTCAACCCTAGCTATGAATAAAGAATGGTACAAAAATATCCTCTGAGAGAAACTTCTCCCAACCATCCAAGAACAGTTTGGTGATGAACAATGCCTTTTCCAGCATGATGGATCACCTTGTCCTAAGGCAAAAGTGAAAACAAAGTGGCTTGGGGAACAAAACATGGAAATGTTGGGTCCATGGTCAGCAAACTCCCCAGACTTTAATCCCATTGAGAACTTGTGGTCAATCCTCAAGAGGCGGGTAAACAAAAAAATTCAACAAATCCTGACAAACTCCAAGCATTGATTATGCAAAAATGGGCTACCATTAGTCAGGATGTGGACCAGAAGTTGATTGACAACATGCCAGGGTGAATTGCAGAGGTCTTAATAAAGAAGGATCAACACTGCAAATATTGACTCTTTGCATAAACTTAATGTAATTGTCAATAAAAAGCCTTTGACACCAATGAAATGCTTGCAATTATACTTCAGTATACCTTAGTAACATCTGACAAAAAGATTTAAAACCACTGAAGCAGTAGACTTTGTGAAAATTAATTAATAAATAACCTGGCTCAATTCTCCATATCTGGTGGTATTGTCCCGAAATACAACCCTTCTGAATAGAGGTTCATCGCCTCAAATCTAGCATCACAACCTATTCCCTCAATTCCTCCTATACCATACCTCTCTACCCCTGTCGGCCTATCGCAGGTCTTTGGTTTTATACTTAATTCATGCGATGAAAATGTGTATTCTGACACACGGGAAAGAAAAAAAAAAAACACTACTGCTGAATGGCTTCAGTGTGTCAAGAAAACTCATGAAATGGAGTACCTCGCCCATCAGGCCAGAGAAACCCCCTCCAAATTTTGCAAAATGTGGGCCTGTTGATCCATGATCTTAAGCAACAACAATGTCAACCAGTAAAGGCCTGACCAGTTGGGAGAGAAGGATGGGATACTTACTAATTCATTTACCTAAGACTAGAACACCCTAGCTTAACCAAGGCACTTTCCTTATGCCCACACTCTACACCATAGGAGTTGTGGTTCTGAATATTCCCCTCCTTACCCTATCCCCCCCTTTCCCCAGTTATGTCTCCATTCCCATTCTTCCTCCCACCCTCCCTCTCCCAAGATTGAAAATGGACAGATGTGGACAACTTACTAGTTATCTAGTCCTTTCTACTTAAGTTCAATAGCTGTTAACGTACTCTCTCAATTTTACTTATATCGCATAAATTTGCACTCACAGAGTAGGCTCTGATGGTCTTAGTCTGTCAACATGAGAGAAGCTCTAACATAGCTTATTTCTTCTCTGTTTATATTTCACTGGTGTTATGATGTTAATGCAGTATATACTTATTTTGTGCCTCGTTTCTCAGGCAATATTTCCAATACAGCTATAAATTCCGTGAATCATAACAGCCATGGTGGGAACCAGGTTCAATATTTCAGACAAATCTAAAATTGCTGTGCTGTTATTTTACATGATTATTTTGTGTAATACTCTTTTGTTCCTGCGTGAGCGCACTTGCTGTAATGTTGTACCTTTAAAATAATAAAAACTTTTGGAAAAAAAAAATTTTTATGTTGTTTTGGCTGTAACATTTGATTTTTTATCAAAGCGACAAAAAAAACTAAAAGCTATGATAAGGTTTCGACTTCAAAAAATTAATCAAAATAGTTAATTGGCAACATTTGTGATATTTTTTTTTTTTTTTTCACAGTAGCAAGATTCTTCCAAAATATAAAAAAAATAGACTTTAGGTATTTGATTGGTAGAAATTGACTATACAAAATCACTTAAATAGAGAGCAAATAGAGAGAGACAAGACAGATTTTATCTTGGAATAAACATTGGAGTGTATTATCTGAGAGACAATAGCCACAATTAATCTACAGTGGCTGGACAGTATGTAAGCAGCTTGGTTAGCCTGAAATATACGAGGGAGAAATGTGTCAAGATTTATCTTGAAAAGAAATACTGGGATAAAGAACTGGAATAGACCACCAACTTTGAAATGCAGGATTTACCTTGCAGAAAAAACATTAGAAATTTTGCAGCTGTGGGAATGCTGTGGAAAATGTGTGGCACCTTTACAGGGCCAGAGCATCAGCAAAGACATTTATAGATAAGGTTGATCCAGGGAATATCCTATTGCCTCTTGAGGGATCAGAAAGGATTTTTCTGGGGCGTGTCCTGGACGTGAGACAGAGCGGACGCTTCCTCACTGAGCTCCTCTATCCACTCGACATCGGCACCGATATCCCAGCCATCCTGCTGCCTATCGCCACGGGACCACCCTAAACAGACTGCCCGCACTCCCACGAACAATTTGAGGCCACTCTTGCCGGGATCTCCGACTGTTAGCCGCACGTCCATTCGCGGCCTACCTCCCGGACCGAAGCCGCGGCCTCGATTTCCGCCCGACGGCCGTACCCGGAAGAAGAGTCGGGTGAGTCCACTACGGCCATAGGCCGCATGTAATCAACTATACCCACCAGAACCAGGGTTCCACAAATTCAGGGGGTCTTTGCAAGGCGCCACCACCCCGAAAATCTACTATGTCTCGCCGCCGCCGCCGCGAGACCCCCCAACCCAGGAAGCTACAATTCTTCTTTCACTCAGCGACCCCAGGGGCTTCCAACACTGCTAAGGGCTCATCCTCCTCCTCCCTGCTACAACAGCACCTGGCCTCACATGATGGTCTCAATGCCCCTGCTGCAGACATGCCAGCTCCCGACCCTCTTACTCCTTTAAACAGCCCTGCTAAATCAAGGCCTAGGAAGGACAATGGTGAGGAAACCTCATATGCTTCAGGGTCAGGGGGGGATGCGGGGGACCCCTTTAACAACATGGACACAAGTGCCACGGACCCGATAGCTTCTTTCCCTACCACAGGGCAACCCATCTCGGATGTTACACTTAAAGAGATGCTCATGTCTCTGAAATCCTCATTACACGCAGACCTTTGGCAAGGTATTAAACACTGCAGGGCTGAAGTGCATGCTTTAAATAACAGGGTTTCACATGTGGAAGATCAACTCACAGCCTGTGCCCAATCATTCAACACTATGGTGGATGCTCATGCTGACCATGCTGACGAACTGCAATGGCTCAAATCGAAAATTGCTGACCTGGAAGACCGTTCCCGTCGCAATAATCTCAAAGTGCGGGGCATACCAGAGAGTGTAAGTCAAGCCCAATTACCCCACTTTGTTAAGGACATTTTCCTGGCAGCAGTTCCAAATTTTTCGCAGGCAGATTTGACCATCGACCGCATCCACCGTATCCCGAAACCTTCTCAAATTCCCAAGGAGGCACCTAGAGATGTTTTATTAAGAATCCATTTCTTCCAAGTGAAGGAAAAAATTTTGGAAGTATTCAGAAAACCTGACTCCCTACTGGACAAGGCCAAAGGTGTCCAAATTTTCTCTGACTATTCTCAGCATACCATGCAACGTCGACAAAATTTGGCTACGGTGACTAAGGCCCTTCGTAACCATAGCATTCCATACAAGTGGAAATATCCAGCTACTTTGATTGTTACCCGAGATGGGGTCAACTCCGTGATCCGTTCCGTGGACGAAGGTGTCTCCCTCCTTACTTCATGGAGCATTCTACCAGCATCTCACCCACCACCCGATCGTTTCCACCATGATCGATTTTCACCTCTGAGACCTGAAGAGCGCCCCAGATCTCAACCGACATCCTTTAACACCCCCTGAATGTTTACCGCAACACGGATTTTTTTTTTTTTCTTTGACATATTAACCCTGGTTCTTTGTTGCACTGTTTTCAACCTGCTTACTACCCCCACCCTTTTGAGCAAATTGCTCTATCACCCCCCAAACATGTCACAGCTCCGGCTGCTCGAAGCCCTTTTCCTTTGGGACCTTCTCCTTTTTATGACCCCTGTTGGATCCTGTCACCCTTCCCCCTCCCTGTTTGTTTTGGGTACTGCAACCATCCTAAACTCTACGCCATGGAACATACTGAAGTCCGCATCCAGTAGTTTTTTCTATCCAGGCCTCTTGGCAACGTCTCTTCACATGACCTTCCTTTTTCTCCAAGCAACTGCATTCACCATCCTGCCTGGTGCTATCAGCACCACTCTAGTTCTTTATAGGACACGTGAAACCTTTCTCATATCTTCCTATGCATGGTCCACTGATGGGACTTAAACTTCTATCCCTGAATGCCAACGGGCTTAACCACCCGGCGAAAAGGAGGACTATGTGGAAGGAAGCCATGAAACAACATGTCGACATTTTGACCATTCAGGAAACACACTTCAAGAAAGACGCTACGCCGTACTGTTGTCACCCGGCTTATCCTCATGTTTTTCTCTCCTCTGCTTCCGTTAAAAAACGGGGCATTCTTTTAGCGATTAGAGACTCCGTGGACTTTGAATTGCACGAATCACATATCGACGATGATGGTAGATATATCATTGTGATCTGCTCGATTGATAAAATGTTGATGACTGTAGTTTCCCTTTACGCTCCCACTGCTCGCCCGCTGAGATTTTTGCGATCTCTTTTCAAGAAGATTTCTAAGGTACGCAGGGGGAGCGTATTGCTGTGTGGGGACTTTAATGTTGTCCCTGACCCTGTCCTGGACTCATCCGCGGGGGGTAGGGGACGCGCTCTTTCTTTGCGTGGTCTCCTGCACTCCTCGGATCTCTACGACAGTTGGCGATGTCTTCATGCTAATGAACGTGATTTCACCTTCTTCTCTCATAGACATAAAACGTATTCCAGAATCGACCTATTTGTATTAGACAGGTGGCTTCTCCAGAGGGTCACCTCTGTAGACATCCAGGATATAACCTGGTCGGACCACGCCGCTGTGGTGACTGTTCTAGATCTTGGCCGCCCTATTCCTCTTACCCGCATCTGGAGGTGTAATAACAAATTGGTCCAAGATCCGGTGCTGTCCAAACAGGTACAAACTCACCTAGAGCGGTTCTTCTTGGAAAATGATACCCAGGATGTCTCGGATACAACCCTCTGGAGTACCCACAAAGCGTTTATGAGAGGTATCTTAATCCAACTAGGCGCCAGGGAAAAGAAGAAACATCACCAGGCTTTGTCCTCTCTCCTTTCTGAGATTCATACTCTAGAGACCCTAAACAAAACAAACACCACTGCTCACAGGACAGACCAACTAACGCGTTTGAGGGCGAACCTACGGTTGCTGCTCATTCGTGACCACGATAACATGATGCGCTCCCTTAAACTCAATCACTACCACCTACACAACAAGGCAGGCAAATTTTTAGCATCCAAGCTAAAGACCCGAACCTTGAAGGCTAAAATCCCATTTATTGTACACCCATTTTCCAAGACTAAATTGACCAACCCGCAAGATATAGCCAATGCATTTGCCGATTATTATAGTGCGCTTTATAACTTGAAAGATGATAGTACCACTTTCCAGCCCACAGAAGCAGACATTACTAACTTCCTAGCAACCATCCGCCTCCCCTCCCTCACAACTTCACAACTAGCCACTCTAAATACCCCATTCACAATCGAAGAAATCCACTCGACCATCAAATCCCTCCCAAGAGATAAAGCTCCCGGCCCTGACGGTTTTTCGAACGCTTATTAGAAAGGATTTTTCTCCCCTGCTGTAGCAATTTGGATCATGCTTTGCTGGGGTGTTTGCCTTCCTCTGGATCAACTGTGGGCATAGGATTATGTATATAGGATTGTATGATTTATTTATTTTTGTTTATTGGTTGTGCTAGATTGACTTGTTTTTTTTTTTTTTAACCTGGCTAACTATGTAACTATGTATTTAACCACTTGCCGACCGCCTAACAACTATTTACTGCGGCACTTAGCCGCTTACAGGCAAAGTGACGTAGACCTACATCACCCCCCCCCCACTCTGGGGCGCGCTCCCGCGCACCCCCGGCCCCGCTCCCGTGTGCCCCCGGCCCAGGTGATGATCTGATTGGGTTCAGAACCAATCAGTCATTAGGTCCAGGCCAATGATTTCTTGCCTGGACCTGTTGATCGGTCCTGCCCAATCAGATACTGTCTATGCCTGTGAAATGTAAACACAGGCACAGAAAAGACCCGCTCTCTCCTCCCCAAATCCTTTTTGGATTCATCGAGAGGAGAGAGCGGATCTGAACTGTGAGTACTGCACCAAGCACACCCACACACACCTAGGCTAGGCAGATTTAACCCCTGTTCACCCCCAAGTTAACCCCTACACCCCCTGTCACAACACACACTGTATACAGTATACAGTATAGCATTTTCCTATATACCTGTATAAGTGTGACTTGTGACCAGGTTTAGCACTTGTGGCCGTTCCTTTTAGGCTTAGGATACCGCCCCACCCCCAATAAAGATTTAACCCCCTGATCCCCCCTGATCACCCCCAGATAACTCCTTTACCCATGTCACATTGCACACTAACATACAGGTAATATAGTGGTTTACTGTATTTTGTATTAGTGTATTTGTGACTTGAGTTAGCACCATACCCGCGATTAAGAAGTGGGTTTGGATGTTTGGGTGGTTAATGGTGCATATACTACACAATTTTCCTGCAGAGATTTCCATTAGGTTCTCTTTTTTTTCATTCAGCCCACAGGCTGCATGAAAAAAAAAAAAAAAAAAACACTATATGCCAAACAAGGACCAGCAATGTACTGGTACGTTGCTGGACTTTGAGTGGTTATACCAGGAAGATGCCTGCAGATTTAGGCATCATCTTTGTATTATTTTTTACAGCCAGCGGTCGGCTTACATGTAAAAGCAATCCTAGCAGATAATTGTCCGCTAGACTGCTTTTACAAGCAGTGGGAGGGGACTCCCCCCTCCCGCTGCCTTCCGCGTTTTTTCTCGGGCTCTCCTGTCCCACCGGTTAACCCGAGAGTGCAGCCGGTGGTTCAATTATCTAACCATAGAGCTGATTTGAGATGAGAATGGCTCCAATCATCTCTATGGCCTAAGATATCGGAAGCTACAAAAATTTAATGACTTCTGTTTCACCAGAAATAAACAGCGCCATTGGGAAATTGGGAAAGCATTTTATCACACCAATTTTGGTATGGTCAGATGCGTTAAGGTCAGAGGAGAGATATAGAGTCTAAAAGACCCCAATTTTTTAAAAAAAGAATACCCGTCAATACAGATTGCTATTATAGGGGATATTTAAATTCACTGTGATAACAATAAAAATTATAAAAAAAATGAAAGGAAAGGTATCAAAATAACATAAAAAAGCAAAATAAATAAAACAAAGATCAAGCCCCGCTGTCCCCCGTGCTTGCGTGCAAAGGCGCACGCAAGCTGTGGTCTAGTGTCATATGTAAACCGCAATTGCAGCATGCATGTGAGGTATCGCCGCGAACACCAGGTCGAGGGCAGTAATTCGTGTAGTAGACCTCCTCTGTAAGTCTAAAGTGGTAACCTGTAAAGACTTTTAAAGGTTTTTAAAAATGTACGTAGTTTGTTGCCGCTGCACAGGCGTGCACAATCTTTAAAGCATGTCATGTTTGGTATCTATGTACTCAGCATAAGATCATGTTTTAAATTTTACCAAACAATTTGGAATTATATAGTGTATTTGTGCATTCAATTTTAAAAAAAAAATATTTATTTTGCAGAAATTGCTTTTGGAAAATCTGTGTGCAAATACCGTATGACAAAAAAAATTGCAACATCCACCATTTTGTTCTGTAGGCCTCTGCTTTAAAGAAATATATAATGTTTGGGGATTCAAAGTAATTTTCTAGTACAAAGAAAAAAAGAGAAAATGCAATAAAAAATGTACGCCCTTTGAAATTCTGAAGGTGGTGACTGGTTTTCGGGGTCCCGTACACAGCTAGGCTCCCAAAAAGTCTCACATATGTGGTATCCCTGTACTTAGGAGAAGCAGCAGAATATATTTGAGGTGTAATTACACATATACCCACGGCATGCGTGAGCAATATATCATTTCAATGACAACTTTGTGTAAAAAAAACAAACAAACATTTTTAGTTATTTTTCAAACACCTGTGACAAAAAAATTAAATATTCAATGAGCTCAACATGCCTCTCAGGACATTCCTTAGGATGTCTACTTTCCAAAAAGTGGTAATTTGGGGGGGTTGTACTTCCCTGCCATTTTAGCACTTCATGAAATGAGATAGGCAGTCAGAAAGTAAAAGCTGCATAAATTCCAGTATTTAAACCATAGTTTGTAGACGCTATAACTTTTGCGCAAACCAATAAAAATATGCTCATTGAATTTTTTTTTTTGTCAAAGACATGTAGTTAAATACATTTTGGCCAAAATATATGACATAAATTGAGTATATTGGATATTTTTTAAAAGACAAAGTTGAAAATTTCATTTTTTCTCAAAAGTATCGCTCTTTTTTTATTAATATTGCAAAAAATAAAAAGCGCAGAGATGATCAAATACCACCAAAAAAAAAGCTACGTTTGTGGGAAAAAAGGACATAAATTTTGTTTGGGTACAGCATTACATGACTGCGCAATTGTTAGTTAAATCACACAGTGCCAAGTTGAAAAAAGGGGCCTGGTCTTTGAGCAGCCAAATCCTCCGGGGCTTAAGTGGTTAAAGCATTACTTTTGTTATTAAAGTCAAAACAGTCAGCACAAGGGAAATAACTTACAGTCAGTAAGATGTGCCTCTTGTGCCTTTTCTGTAAGTAGCCTTCTTGGAGCTTCTATGAATGGAACAAGATCTAAGAATGATGGGCAGGAGGATGATTGATAGTTCCGCTTTCTTAGATTCATAGATCATGTTTCATCCATTGAAGCTCTAGTACAGCTTCTAAGAATGTTGAAGCTGGGCAGAAATGGTGGACAGAGATAGGTTCTCTTGATGACTGTCTATGACAGCCCACTAGTTCTTTTAACTCCCGTGGCACCGGTAGATTACAGTGATGTGGTTCCAGGGATGCAGGGTGGAGGAGGTTTACTGCTAACAGAAATAGAATCAAAATCAAGGGACACATCCTTCTGACTGTCAGGTATGTCCCTTTTGCTGATTTTTCTGTTTTTTGATTTTGGCTGCACTTACACTTTAAACACTATTTAATGGTTATATCTAAGTATATGGGAAGGTTAGTACTGTTACTCTTTTTTAAGCAGTGCTGATAGGTTGCCCTGTCAGGTTTTGGTTCTATAAAACCTGACAGAGGAACCTATCAGGATTGTAAAAGCATTTAAAGACCAGTAGTGAAAAATGTAGCTCTTGATGTCTTGATTTTAACACGTACTATATCTCTAGTTTCATAAACACTGATTGTTTTTTTCTGATAGCAAAATGAACCCAACGACAACTAACCCAATATACAAACTAAGCCTCACGTTCCAAGCAACTAAACATGTGTCAGTTATATACTCAGGCTTCCAGATGCTCTATGAAGCTTCTTTGGCCTGATTGTGCACAGTTACACAAGTCTCTTGCCAAATCTTTTTTAATATGCACTAGCAACACTCACTAACTTCTGGAAACTTATGCCAAGTTCATATAACCACTATTTTCTGATCTCCTTCAACATATAAGCTACTCACAAATTCTTTCCAAGAAAATGTCTGTTACCATAGAGACTATTAAAATAAGAGAAGAAAAAATACATAAAAAGTGTGATAGACTGCATGTTTTGATTAAACACTTGACTTGTAGATTTAAGACCTGTCCTTGTAGAATACTTTATACAGAAGATAAAATTAAAAATTTATTATTATTAAGTTGAACTTGAGGAAATCACTGTGTGGTCACTCAACACAATATGTATTAATTGTTTGTCATGTTCTTGGCATGAATGTGAATCAGTTCATTAAATCTGTCACTGAAACATTTTAAATGAAGTACTCATTTTTTCCAGCATGTTTGTCTTTTAGGAATTTAAGTTTTTCATTAAAGGATAAATCCACCCAAAAACGATTGATATTTTAATATTTTAGAATCGTAAAGTGTATCCAAAGCCCAAAAAAGTTTAGATTGAATGTGGAAGTGTTAAAGTCGCAGGTTTCTTTTGCTTAGTCTGTCCCTACTGACTGAGGAGATGCACCCTCACAGTTTGCGAAAATTTTCACGGGGAGAGAAAATGATGATAAATTCAAAATACTACAATTGTCACTGGAATAAATGGTTAGAAAAAAATCTTTTAATGGGGAAACTCAATAGAAGGGAGTTGTCTCTCACGTCAGAGAGACTTATTTTAACTTTTTGTTGTAATGAAATGTACTTTTTCCTAATGAGGCAAAAAGCAAAAAAAAAGTGATTTTAAATATTCTCCACAGTATACAAAGTCTTCACATAAACTATAATCACCTGCTATTTATTTTTCTACTTTTTGGGGAATCTTGTATGAAAATCAATTTTTTTTATGGCTCAACTCTGCAGCAGTTAAAACACCAAGCAAGGATTTCCCAATTTTTCCGCTTGATGGTCTAAAAATCAAACCAAGGTCCTATCCCAGCAGGTGGTACTATAGCCATTTTTTAAATCCTTGTAACACCCTCGAACGTTATAAAAAAAAAAAAAACAGAAAAAAGGGAGAATGATGTAATATTCTGGTATTTATTCAAAATTAATATACCAAGATTGGCTTGGCTTGCCATTTAAGGAGACATGTCACCCTGCCCATGAAGGGTAAAATGAAGGTTTCCGCCCAACATCCTGTAATTATCTTTGCTGTGCTCCCTGCGGTTCCTTCCTCTGTCAAAGCAGGGAACACTACCTGTTGCTTGTGGCTATAAGGGTGCATGTGACCTTGCCAACTGCTAGCCCAAGCAGGTTAGGGGTTATTATTATAAACACCAGTTCTAGCAGGTCTGACATGTTTCACCTATTGCCTTTATCAGAGGCAGATGCATCACAGTAATTGAGGCATGCACAGAGAGCACAGAGCATATACAGCATACACAGCACAGGGCATACACAGAGTGTAGTGAACAAAGCATACACAAGCACAAAACATATACAACATGCAAATCACAGAATGAACACAACATACACAGTACAGAATTAACACTGTATAAAACAGCACAGATGATACACAGCACACATCATGCACATTTCTCAGAATACACAGCCCATACAACACACCTAGCACATGCATATCACACAGTACACAGCACACACAGTAGCATATAACATTTACAGGATAGGGTATATACAGCACAGAACAGGTGCAGCCTAAAGAATTATTGTTTGATTGGTAAACAGTAGGAAGCCCTCACAAATGCCTCATATTTATATTAAACCTTTTGCTGTTAGAGCCATTTTGTGTGTGTGTTTTCTTTTTCTTTTTTGCACACATGTTTAACCAGTTCTGGACCGGAAGATTTTCCCCCGTAATGACCAGGCCCTATTTTGCGATTCGGCACTGCGTTAGTCCAACGGACAATTGCGCGATCATGCGACGCTGTACCCAAATAAAATTGACGTCCTTTTTTCCCACTAATAGAGCTTTCTTTTGATGGTATTTGATCACCTGTGCAATTTTATTTTTCACTTTTCACTATATAACATCCCCCCCCCCCCCCAAAAAAAAAAATAAAATCTACATTTTTTAACTTTATAGGCCAATTTGTTTTCTGCTACATATTTTTGGTAAAAAAAAATTGCAATAAGCGCATTTCAATTGGTTTGCGCAAAAGTTATCGCGTCTACTAACTACAGGAAAGATTTATGTCATTTTTATTGTTTTTTTTTAACTAGTAATGGCGGAGATCTGGCAATTTTTTGCAGGACTGTGACATTGTGGCAGACAGATCGGACCCCTAACTGACATTTTTGACACTTTTTGGGGGTACCAGTGACATTACTAATCAGTACTAAAAATATGCACTGTTACTGTAATAATGCCATTGGCAGGGAAGGGGTTAACACTGTTGGTGATCAAGAGGTTAAATGTAAGCCTAGGGGAGTGATTCTAACTGTGGGGTGTTGGGCTTGTGAAATGATCACAGAGACATGCGATCCTATATAGCAGGATCACATGGTCTCTGTGATTATTGCAGGGAGAAGGATGGATGGCTGTGTTTGCATCAGCCAACTGTCCTTCTCTCTCAGCAGGGAGAGATTGAGGTAGTCAGGCGGCAATCGGAGCCGCCTGACACACGCGCCGGCTTCCCCGCATGCTCACCCCCTAGCTCCTCCCAGGCAAATGACGTACCCCTACGTGGTTTTGCCTGGGAGAGCCACTCTGCCACTGTATATATACAGTATGCGGTCGGCAAGTGGTTAAAAAATCATGTTAGATCTGAAGATTAGTTCAAACACCCAAAACATGCTTTCCTGACAGATGCCATGGCAGCCTACGTGTGGGTTAGTCCTGCCTCCTCCTACCTCGTAGGACCCTGTTCCCAAAAATCTTTGTTCTGGGCCAGGATTGCCAGAAAAGGAGTTAAACAGCATAAAACAGATCCCCAGAGAGGGAAAAAAGCACATATAGACCATTGGTTGGTCTTAACCCCCAGGTGAGGGCGCATCGAATGAGGGGGGTTATCACTAATGCATGCGGATGATTGGAGCACATAGTGGTGAACACTCATTTGTTTTGTTAATGTTATATGTGGTTTGATATGATATGCTGATTTTTAAAACTGCTATACAAACAGATTTAAAGGGATACTAGTACATTAGCATTTGGGAGCGATGCACCATTTTGAATTTAATTTTGCACATTGATACAAGTTTAGAGAGTGTGTATAGGTGTGAGCAATCCATTTAGTAAGTTTTGTAGTCTTATAGCACTCAATAGCAAACCATAGCAAGTACACCTATTTTTAAATGTAGCAGAATACACATTGTCCTAAATTTATAAAGACATTTGATTTTTAAATTTTATTTATTTGGATATGTTTATTAGCAGAAAGTAAAAAAAATATTGTTTTTTTTTTTTTTAATTGTCAGTCTTTTTTTGTTTATAGCGCAAAAAAAAAAAAAAATAGAGTGGTGATCAAATCAAATACCACCAAAAGAAAGCTCTATTTGTGGAGAAAAAAATAACATAAATGTTATTTGGTACAGTGTCGCACGACCGCGCAATTGTCAGGTAAAATAACACCATAGTGCCTTATTCCAAAAATGTTCTGGTCATGAAGGGGGGTAAATCTTCCGGAGGTTAAGTAGTTAAGCTGTATGTCCTGGTCATGAAGGGGGGTAAATCTTCCGGAGGTCAAGTAGTTAAGCTGTATGTGCTGATACAGAACAGTGCGTTTTTTATGGAGAGCATCATTAACACCCTTTTCTGGCATCACAAATTTTGCATGTGTAATAGATTTTCTTTAATTTTTTGTTTTAGTCGTTTTTATTATTTTTTAACGAATATGTTAACATCAGACATATTGTTTCAATATTCACTTATTACTATTTGGTGTTACATTACAAATGAAGGCACAAAGTAGATTGCTAATAATCATTTTGTAAACATTACCTGCAAAATGGCAGAGAGTGATTTAAAAAAAAAAAATAGTAAGAACATCGATCTTTAGGTAGAAATTATGGAGGGCAATAATACAAAGATGATTTAGACCATTACTCCATGTACAGAATAAAAAATAGAATGTAGAAGAATAGTTGACTAACATCAGTAACAACAATTGCACTTAAAAACACAGTCAGATATATGATTTAAATAAGCCAACTAGGTTAAGGGTTGGACGGCTTTGAATACAACTCTCTCCCCTCTCTGCCATCTTTCCCAGCCATAAATAACTATTTAGGTTGGATTGCACATTTGTAAAAAAGGATTTGGGTACTGGGATTGGCAGTGTCCTAAACAGGTTTAAAAGCTGTGGGAGTACTTGCATTTTGAAGACAGCCAGCCTACCTGACCAATATAACTCCCATTTTCTTAGGTTGTCCAGTTTAGAACGGAAGGATTGTAGAAAAGGGATATAGTTTTCCTTAACAAGTTCTGGTATTTTACTAGTAAGGGTAATGCCCAGATACGAGATACCCCTTTCCTTCTATGTGTATGGGAATTTGCAGCTGATATCTTGCCTAAGTTCGCTGGGTATTCCCAATCCCAAAATATATGACTTGTCTCACTGACCTTGTAGTAGGATATTGTATTAAATGACTGTAGTGCCAAGGAAGTTTTAATATCAGTGAGCATCAAAATGATGTCATCCCCAAATAGGCTGATGGTGTGCATTCTACCTGACCTGTCCTGGAATCCTTTAATAGTGGGATGGTGGCTGATGTAAGTGGCCATGGGTTCTATTAATAAATTAAAAATATGTGGGGACAGTGGGCACCCCTGGCGCATCCCATTTGTGATATTGAATGGGGTCGAGAGCATGCCTGATATATAAACTTAGACAGAGGGAGTTGTGTATAAAGCCATAATGGCCTGGTAGATCTGGCCTGTAAAACCAAATCTGGTCAGGACCTGTGCCAAGTAATCCCAGTGGATTCTGTTGAACACCTTCTCTGCATCCAGAGCTAGGAGCAGAGAAGGTGTTCTTGTTCTGTTGCCTAAGTGTATGATATTGATCAGGCATCTTGTGGCGTCTGCTGTTTGGTGACCTTTTGTAAAATAAGATTGTAAACAGGCAAAAAATTTGGGGGAGCATACCCATGTATTTCTAAAGCTGCTGCAGCTATGAACCAAAAGACATGTATATTAAAAAAGAATAGCGCGCAAATGCAAAAGAAATAACTTCCAAATCTGAAGACAATCCATAAATAAAAATGGGGGTTTGGTCCCACCATATGGCCATATCGTGCTCAAGCCCACTACTGCGTCAAAGTACCCCATTATCAGTGGGTCCTACACTATCCATGAAAAAGAGATGAATCCAGCCTTTCTAACCCTTGGAGATAATACTCCTTGCTGGGAGAGATGTGCAAATGCACTACAGGGGACTCCTCCCATATCCACTTGATGGTGGACACTGATTGAGTACAGGTGTGTGTGGGGGGGTGGGGAGGGTTGCTCAACCTCGATAGTCTGGTCAGACCGAATCAAGTGGATATAGGAGGAGTCCCCTGTAGTGCATTTGCACATCCTTCCCAGCAAGGAGTATTATCTCCAAGGGTTAGAAAGGCTGGATTCATCTCTTTTTCATGGATAGTGTAGGACCCACTGATAATGGGGTACTTTGACGCAGTAGTGGGCTTGAGCACGATATGGCCATATGGTGGGACCAAACCCCCATTTTTATTTATGGATTGTCTTCAGATTTGGTAGTTATTTCTTTTGCATTTGCGCGCTATTCTTTTTTAAAATAAGATTGGTCTGGATGAATAGGTGATGGTAAAAAATCAACCAATTTTTGCAAGTAATTTGGCGTAAATGTTTAAATCGTTGTTGAGCAAGGCTATGGGACAGAAGTTTTGCGGTGAGTTAGGGTCTTTCCCTGGCTTCGGTAGAGAAGCTATCATTGCCTTGAAGCATTTACGAACGGAAAGAGGAGGAAGTGGCATGGTTGTAAACCTCTACTAAATATAGTACAAGTACATTTCTAAATGCTTTAACCACTTGCCAACCGCCCCACACAGATTTATTTTGACAGGGCGGCTCGACTGTGCATAATCACGTAGAGCTACGTGATTATGTGCACGCAGTCTCTGCGGCACGCGCAGCCGGAGCCGCACCCCACCTGTGCTTTAACACAGTGGGAGCCAGACCGCGGGAGGAGCAGGCTTAATCGCCGCCGGCCTCCCGCAATCTTTGGGGAAACTAACAGGAGAGCTGCCTGCCTATGTAAACAAAGCAGGCGGCTCTCCTCTCAGACAGGCACAATGAGATTGTGTGTCTCAGCTAAGCTCAAACACCAATCTCTGTGTGCCTGTCACAGAGCCCTCCCCTGCACAATTAGGCTCACACCTAACCCCTTGATCACCCCCAGTATTAACCTCTTCCCTGCCGGTGTCATTTATACAGTAACATATTATTTAGCACTGATTACTGTAAAGGTGTCACTCTTCCCCAAAAAGTGTCACATTAGTGTCAGATTTAAAAATAGCTGATTTCCGCCATTACTAATTAAAACAACAAAAAAATAAAAAGTACAAAAATCTATCCCATAGTTTGTAGACACTATAACTTTTGCGCAAACCAATTAATATATGCTTTTTGGGATTCTTTTTACCAAAATATGTAGCAAAATACAAATTGGCCTAAACTGCTAAAAAAAATGTTGATTTTTAATTTTTTTTTTATTGGGAATGTTTTATAGCAGAAAGTAAATAATATTGTGTTTTTTTTTTAAATTGTAGCTCTTTTTTGTTTGGAGCGCAAAATCTAAAAACCGCAGAGATGATCAAATACCACCAAAAGAAAGCTCTATTTGTGGGGGAAAAAAGGACATCAATTGTATTTGGGAGCAGCATCGTTAAAGTAACGCAGTGCAGAATCGCAAAAAATGGCCTGGTCATTAAGGGGGTAAATCCTTCCGGAGCTGAAGTGATTTAAGTATTCTCCTGTAAAACTGTCTGGCCCAGGAGTATTGGTATTGAGTAAAGAGTCAATGGCACGAGAGATTTCTGTCTCGGTAATAGGAGAGTTCAATTCGCTCAATTGTTCTTCTGCGAGTTGGGGGAGTTTTATTTTGGCAAGAAAGTTGGCAATCATTGTAGTCAAGGGCTGGATAGTATTTGGATCTTGTTGTAGGTTATAGATTGAGCTATAACAGGGCTCAAAATTTCAAGTCCTGAGCTACTAGCCAGGCCTTAAGGGTTACTCGCCACCAGTTGCCCCACCTAACCCCTACCCTGCCCCGCCCCTAAACGCGCCCTCAAAAATTTTTTTTATAAAATGACACTGTTAAATGTTTTTGCATGAATGCAGAAGTTGCACAAATAAATATTAATAACAACAGTGTGATTGTATGTGCGTTTTACCTGGATTTTAGGTGCACTTCTATTGAATTCTATTATACAGTGCATTTTCTGAAGCCGCACCAAAGATGCAGCATGCAGGACTTTAAAAAGCACCTTCATGAAAACGCACTTTGCAATAGAAATTCAATAGAAATGCACATAAAATCCAGGTAAAACACACATACAATCACACTGGCCAAACCACAGTTCACCAGTTATTAGGGATAAGAGAGTGAATAAGGGGGGGGGGGGTCTGGGTTGTAATAATATATGTCAATGAAGAGCAGAGTGCAGGACTGTAGAGAAAGTGCTAAGGCTGTATTTTGGGACAGGACAGGGTCAGCTAAATGGCTGCTTGGAATGCTCAGAGCTGGGACCAGAGGCTGCAGGACATACAGTACAGATTTATGGAGGGGACAGCTGAAAGATAGAAATAGATGAAGGGTTAATGTGAACAGGAGAGAGGAGTACAAGAATGGCTGCTGACCCAAGATTGTGCAGGGAAGATAAAGACAAGTGCGAGGAGATGGACAAAGTGAAAGTGACCTGGCCTGGAAGTAGAACAAACCAACAGGGGGAGGGGAGCTTGAAAGTAGAGAAGTGATTAACGGCTGCAGGAGAGATAAGTGGCTGGAACAGAGGAGTCCAGAAATCATGCATTGTGCAATAACAGGAGGGAGAATGACATTCTCTCCTGTCAGGCAGGTGAAGGCAGAAGCTCCTAGTGCGCCCCCCCTCATCACAGATATGGACACTGCCCACCCCTGCACGTACCGACAGTGTTATGTCTCATCCTCTCCTCTCTCGCCTTCAATTATGTTCCACTCGCAAAATGCAAGCAGGCGAGTGGAAAATTTGAGGGCTGAGCTATAATAATGGCTGAATGCGTCAGCAATAGCCTGAGGGTGATATAGCTTGGCCTTACTCACTGGATGTAAGATAGAAGGGATTTTACTCATATGCCTATGCCCTCTAAGACAATTGGCTAAAAGTTTCCCAGCCTTTTTGCCATTGGCATAATAAGACATTTTAAGTCTTCTGTAAGCTTTTTCAAAGATGTCTAGTAAAATTAGGTGTGGGTCAAGCCTCAGCTTTTTTAATTGTGATAATGGATGTGATAATTTTATTTTGAGCTTCTAAAATTTGGATTTTAGGGGAAATTTCTTGATTTTGCTTCTCCCTCTTGGCCTTTGTTCCCATTTTTAAAAGGAGTTCCTGCATAAACGGCTTGGGAGCATTCCACATTACAAACAGATCAGTGACAGAATTAGCGTTGTGGTAAAAAATTCAAGCAATTCTTTTGTGATCATAGAGTTGGAGGGATCTGTCTGGAACAGCCATGAGTTGGATCTCTAAAAAAATGTGGAATTGACCTTAGGTGAGTTATCTACCATCAGCAATACCAAGGTATAATCCGACCAAGTGATAGTGTTGTTCTTTGATGATTTTATTGTGGTAACAACCACTTGTCCGTAAGGAAAAGATCAAGTCTTGTGTATATTTTGTGGCTTGTGGAAAAGTAGGAGTAGTCTCTTTCTGCGCATTGAAACATCTCCAAGCATCATAGAGATCATGGGCGAGTAGCAGAGGTTGTAGGGAATGGTGATGTCTGCTAGGGAGTGTTGTGGAATCCATCCTAGGGTCAGGAGGAAGAACAAAGTTCAAACACAGTAAGAGATAGCTCTGCTGGACCTGTTTGATCTTTTTGAGGATTTGACGTAGAAAGCAGAATTGATGCTCATTAGGCGCATAAACATGGGCCACTGTGTAGGTGGTAGAGATGATGTCACATACCAACATGTGATAATAGCCTTGAGGATCTACCAGCTCTTTGTGTAGTGTAAAAGCAACTGTGTCTCTTATGGCTGTCATTACTCCTCTTTTTTGGCATCTGCGTTGGCTAAGAAGATGTGCGGGAATTTAGGATGGGAACATTTTGCATTGCTTGGTTGCATTTTTTTGAATGCAGAGGATGTCACATTTATATTGGGTTGCCTCTTGTCTCAGGGATTTGCGCTTCACAGGATAGTTGAGTCCCTTGGCGTTGATAGTTAGGAAGGTTATTGTCATTAAGTAGGATGATGGAAAATCGCTGTGTATAGCATGTGTGGGTAGCGCTTACATATAACGGTGATCATATTCATATTGTTCCCATGAAGATAGAGTCATGGGTCCAGGTGTGGATAGGCGAGGTTGTCCAAGGGAGGTTTCATCTGTGTTAAAGGGTGGATGTGAATCTGACTGTGAGAACAAGCATTAATTAAACTGCATAACAAAAAAGAAAAGAAAATATATAGAAAACTCCAAAGAAGTCCAATATAGGTCATTATGACCCGGGTGTAGCACAATGCCACTCAGGACCTTTGGCAAAGGAATCTATCACATATTCTTTACCTTCTTTGGTGATGATTAGCTTGGTCAGGAACCCCCATTTGTAGGAGATCTTGTGGTTCCCTAATGCTTTAGAGATGGTGTTAAGGTTAATACGCTTTTGAAGGATGGATTGTGATAGATCAGCAAAGAATTGCAGATCTTTGTATTGTGTAGGAAAGAGGTCTTTGTTGTGTGATGCAGATACTAGATGCTCCTTTACATAGAAGAAGTGCAGGCGTAGTATAATATCTCTAGGCACTTTGTCAGGATGAAAGGAGGGTTTAGGGAAGCAATGGATTCTGTTTACTGTGATGTCTAATTCTGTGAGGTCAGGTAGAATGGAGGTGAACTCCTCTGATTTTTAAATTTTTCCTCCTAGAGCGGTCCTCAGTGTTTGCAATCTTTGCTTTAACTGCCTCCATCTCATCCTCTTTTCTAACATTAGCCACTTGCCGACCGCCCCAAGTACATTTACTGCGGCGGTCTGCCCCTCCTGGGCAAAGTGACGTATATATACGTCAGAGGCACCAGAGGCGCGCTCCCGCCCTCGCTCGTTCCTGCACATCTCCGCGCGTGTGCGCCGCCCACTCGTGATCTCCCGCTGGAGAGGGAGAAAGGCAGGCGCCTAATGTAAACAAAGCCGTCTGTCATTCTCCCTTGTGTAACTGCAGAGACTATACGATCCTGCTATGTGGGATCGTATGTCTCTGTGGTTACATGAAAAGCCACACCCCTTTACAGTTAGAAGAATGCCCCTAGGGACACATTTAACCCCTGCATCTCCAATAAAGTTAACCCCTTCCCTGCCAGTGTCATTTTTACAGTAACAGTGCATATGTATAGCACTGATTACTGTAGTAATGTCACTGGTACCCCCAAAAGTGTCAAAAATGTCAAGGGTCCGATCTGTCTGCCGCAATGTCGCAGTCCCGCAAAAAAAATATCGCAGATCGCCGCCATTACTCGTTAAAAAAAAAAACAATAAAAATGACAAAAATCTTTCCCTTAGTTAGTAAACGCAATAACTTTTGCGCAAACCAATCAAAATATGCTTTTTGCGATTTTTTTTACCAAACATATGTAGCAGAAAACAAATTGGCCTAAAATGTTAAAAAATTTAGATTTTTACATTTTTTGGGGGGAATTTCATATAAGAAAATGAGAAAAATATTGTTATTTTTTCAAAATTGTCGCTATTTTTTTGTTTATAGCGCAAAAAGTAAAAATCGCACAGGTGATCAAATACCACCAAAAGAAAGCCCTGTTTGTGGGAAAAAAAGGACGTCAATTTCATTTGGGTACAGTGTCGCATGACCGTGCAATTGTCCGTTAAAGTCACGAAGTGCCGAATCACGAAATACCCCCTGGTCTTTGAGCAGCCAAATCTTCCGGGGCTTAAGTGGTTAGTGGTGGTAAACTTCCCCATCTTTATTTCAATATGATCCACACGGGAGGTTACTGCTTGAATCTTCACTCCAAATTTATGTACATAGGACAACATTTCAGCATGTAATGAACTTCTCGGGGAGACTAACATGTCTTTTAAGGTTGTATCCAGTATTGGCTGATTGCTGGTGGGGAAAAGATCAATTGAAACAGGGAGCTCCCTAGTCTCATCCCCTGAGTCTATACCTGGACTCACCTCATGGCTAGGATCCAATCCATCCATCCTAAATTGCGCTTTCTCCTGACTCCCTGAGGTAGGAGTGTGATGTGCAGAGTGATGGTTGTTAGGTATTTTGCTTCTTTTTAGTGTATTATTGTTGTGGAGCCTCTGCTGAGGGGTACTGGATGGTGTGGATGTGGAAGAGCCAGTGCCATCTTGTCTCGGCCGGTGTGTAAAAAGGCTGTTCATTTCTGTGGCCTCTGGTCTTGTTTCCGCTTCCTCATCATTGTTGGTGGGTCTCCAGGATGAGATGTCTGTGCTGTGGAGTCCAGATGGTGGCTTTGCAGCTCGTTTTGTGCTGATAGATCCCTGGTGCTGTTGGAGCTCCATTCTCAGATGTCCATCTCGATCCGCTGCTAGCTCCACTCCCTGATTTTCCTTACCCTTACAGTACTGCTTGGCTTAAATGCAGCAGCAGCAACAACAACAGCACCATAATCGGATTCATTACAACTTGATAAAAGGCTGTTTATTCCTAAGAGACAGGCATTAGCGGAAATTAATGGTCTATCTAAAAGCTATATGAAAGTTTCCTTTTTAAACAATGAAAACAGTTCATAGCATGAATTGTGAGCTTTTTTTTTTTTTTTTTTTTTTTTTTACAGTACCACACTGTATTGCCTTTAAAGTTTAATAAAATGTCAATACAGAGTGCACAAAAAAAACTTTACTACCCCTGAGATAGTTGTATAAAGAGAGAACAGGCATATTTCTCACAAAATAAAAAATAGAGTGTATTATTTCAGATACAATAGCCATCAGATACATAAACGCAAATTATGTAAGCAATTTAAGAGGAAGAGATGAGGCAGTTTTTATCTTGAAATATGCACCAAAGTGTATTTTTCAGAAAGACAATAGCCACACAATTTTTTTTTTTGAGTGTGGAAGCACTGGAGTAGGTCCAAAGCTAGGTAACACAAAGCATGATTTACTCTGAAACAAACATTTGAAATGTTACATCTGAGGCCCAGCTGCAGGTACATTATGTGTGGCACCTTTCCAGTGCCAAAGTACTGAAACAGGGCAGCAGAGGCTACAGAAGCAGGTAATAATGGCAAGTCAGCAGAGATTGCAAGAGCTGGTCATGGTGATAGTCCTGCCAAGGTGGCAGGAGTTGGTAATGATGGCAGAATCTGGTAATGGTGGCAGCCAAGAAAAGGTGACAAGAGCTGGTAAACATGGTTGGGACAAACATAGGTCTATAGTCAGACAAAAAAGTTAACAAAAAAAAAACAATAAAAAAACAAAAAAAAAAAAAAAAAAAAATGGGTAG
This sequence comes from Pelophylax lessonae, assembly GCF_965119305.1. Taxonomy (NCBI): domain Eukaryota; kingdom Metazoa; phylum Chordata; class Amphibia; order Anura; family Ranidae; genus Pelophylax; species Pelophylax lessonae. Next base: position 105,460,240 of record NC_138777.1, on the reverse strand, counting down.
ACTCAATGGACTACTCTGTCTTTTTCTACTGTCACATTTCTATGTTTCTTAATAAGGAAAAGTTCCAGTTTTCCCTGAATTACAAAAACATTTATTCAGTAGCATCAGTTGTGGGGTTTTGGTCATTGCTGAATCAGGACTTGGGTCAACCAAATTACAAAGTGCAAAACAAAAAAATCTCTGTGCTTAGGTATATTCCCTCTTTCTTTAGCTGCTAACACCAAATAAGCTTGTGATACCAAGCCCAAAAGCACTCTAAATACAAAAATGTGCAGTGCTAATTACTAATTTCCCAAACCAAAAACAATATTAGTAATATATCAAAATGCTAAATTATTAAAACATGCATATAGATGAATAATGTGCCAGGAACACAAGAACATTCCCAAAAAGTACACCCAAGGTAAAAGTGCCAGGTGCTCATGACCAATGGGAAAAATAAAAAAAATAGGCCACCAGAAAAACACAGATATTCCATTTTGGTTAAACACCCAGTGTTTCAAACCAATTTCCAGTGAACCAATTTTCCACCAGTGAAGAAGTGCAGAAAGAAACAGCAGCTTACCAGTTATCTTTGACAATCACTATTACAGCAAATGGTCAAACAGCGCTCTTATGGTTAATCTGGCCAACCCCCGGCCAATGGGACATCTGTGCCCTGGATACTACAGCCAAGATGTCTCCCAGAGGTAGAAGGCAAGAAGCCATCCCATAGCTTATTTAGACACTTGTATAAAGGGATTTATAGTATCATAATCTTCAATGATATACAGTAAGCTACTTTTTTCAACTTTTGTTAGTGAATCTTGGCAACTTCGGCTCACATGAACTCGAAAGAGATTACAATACCAGAGTGCCTGCTGTAAATATCGGGGTTTTCCTGATGAAAAATCTCTGTTAGTGATAACTGCACCATGTGAACTGCACACCCTGAACAATGAATTCCCAGTGTCAGGGGACGGGCAGAATTAGCTCTCTGTAAAAACCACTTGATGTGCTGCGGATTAAGGCTCTCAAACATCTTGTGAGACTTCTTTCCTATCTTTTAAAGCGGTTGTAAACCCAAAATGTAAAAAAAAAAAAACACCTGCAAGACAAAGGCATAATGGCTAGTATGCATTGCATACTAGCTCAATATGTATTACTTACCTTAGAACGAAGCCCCGACACGGACCCCCGGACATCGCTGCGGGCGCCGCCATGATCCCTCGCCGTCTCTTCCGGGTTCGGCGGCTCCGGCGCTGTGATTGGCCGGAGCCTCGATGACGTCACTCCCGCTTGCGCGCGGGAGTGATTTTCCGGCAAGCTCCCGGCAAGCAAAACTGAAGGTCCCCCCGGACCTTCAGAGCGCATGCGCCGCTCGCCTGAGTGGCTGCATGCACTGCAAATATCTCCTAAATATCTAAAACCGTGATACTACCGCTTTAAGGCTTTTTTTTATGGGAAAATGTATTAAGCTATAACTCCAGGATTTATTTATTTATTATTATTATTTTTGGGTTGGGGTAACACAGTTCAACCTTAAAGAACAGTTTGGAAAACAGACAAGGAAAGGAGTTTCAGAAGGATGGTCAAATTATTTTCCCCCCAAAAAAATGTGGACGTTATCATGAATAATAGCATTGTACACACCAGGGGCATCTCTTTCTTCTATAGGTACTGTAACTATTACCCACTACTAAGATTGCACCCTAGGTACAATGGGAGACTAGGAATGGGTGAATGGTTTGGCCCAAAGCATGAGTTTGGGCCAAACATTTGTCTGTTTGGCCGTTCACTGAACATCCTAATTTGCAGGATGTTCGCTGGGTTTTCGCCCAGACAAACACCCTGCAAAGAGATACATTAGATAAATAATACAGATGAAGTTCCCTAAAAGATAATATGGGAAGGGCATAAAGCAGATATTAGAGGGGTTTTGATTTCACAAGGCTCAAGGCTTAAAAAGCTAAAATCTGAGGAAATATGGCATTTGATTTCAGAGGTACAGCAACTGAAACATTTACAAACCTTCCCAATCTTCTGAAATATAGAGCCATCTAAATGAGGTACGTGACAGATTGTCGCTGGTCTTGAAAGATTCTGGGCTCATAGGTTTTATGTAACAGAAGAAGGGAGTGACGCCGCTCCAGGTGAAGGTGAATGTTCCTAAAAAAATGGTGTGCAGGTCCAGTAATGTAAAATAGGAGAAAACCCCAATATTCGCGGGTTTAAAGTGGACTCTGCAGAGCATAAACTTTCTGCATATGCGGACAATATTACATTTTTTTATTTCTGACCCAGTAATAACGTTATCTAATTTAATAAGAGACCTAAAGGAATTTGGGGTTATATCAAACTTCAAAATAAATTATAATAAATCTGAAATCTTGCCGCTATTATTGCCCCAAATAATAGAGGATTCCCCCAAGCAGTCTTTCTTGTTCATTTGGAACAAACAATTTATTAATTATCTAGGAATTAATTTGACGGCAGATCTATCAAAGTTATATGAAGAGAATTATATCCCAATCCTTAAAAAAAATTAAGAGCGATCTGGCAGATGGGACAGGGCTACCCTATCTTGGTTGGGAAGAATCAATGCTTTAAAGATGGGGGTGATCCCAAAAGTTTTATTTAGAATGCAGATGATTCCTATTCGGCTCCCAAATTTATTTTTCGTTAATGTTCGGCGGACTTTTACAGACTTTGAATGGCGAAAGACTAAATCCAGACTTGCATATCATATTCTTACGAGGTCTAAATTGGATGGGAGATTAGGTCTAACCAACTTGAGGAATTATTATGGAGCGATTGCCTTAACCAGAATCCTCAGCTGGAAACACCACACTAATCAAAAGGCCTGGGTGGCACAAGAAAAGATATTGGCAGGCCGTGATTTAGCCCAAGCTCCATGGGTCCCATACCTATATAGAGGGCTCTGCAAAACTGTCTACTTTCTTACTATTCATACCTTGAAGCTCTGGGATTCAGTTAACAAACACGAAGTCCTCTCCCTAAAAATACCTTCATTATTACCATTGGGTGGTTTTTGTTGATTTTCCCCAGGTGAGTCACTGTCTTTTTGTAAATCCTGGGCAATTGACAGAGACACTGGTTGTCTTACGCTCATGCGGAATGGGACTGAGCCTATTGATGGACCACAGAGAGGAATACGGGGGGTTACCAATGGATACCTGGAGGTATCAGCAATTACAGCACCTACAGGGGATTAGAAAGTTAGAACCTCCCACTGATTTTGAATCTTTGTGGCATAAACAGCGTAGAGATAGGTGTTTGCTTTCTATCTCGTATAAATTGTTGAATAGTTGTGGTGTCTCTACAGGCCTTCGATTTTTCGGGGAGTGGGAAACAGAGCTAAACTATCTTTTCACAGATTTACAGACATGGAATATGGTAAGATTGGCACACACATATTCGATAAGCACTAAAATATAGTAAACAAATTATAAACTTTTATCAAGGTGGTACAGGGTCCCCAGGATTCTGGCTGATGCTTACCCCTCAGTCTCAGATGGATGTTGGTGGGGCGGCGGGCTACTAGGCTCTCATATCCATATCTTGTGTGAATGCCCCAAGATTTGGCCATTTTGGGTTGAGCTTAGGAAATGAACTACTAAAATAACAAAGTGGCCCTGATCAGGGATGACCCTGTACAATGCCACTTGCATGGAACCAAAAGGGCAGCTAAAGGGCTAATCCCGTTCTACTGGATAAAACTACTAGTACCTATTATAGAACACTGGGTGAAACAAGTAACAAAATTTTGGAAGTTGAGAAATGGCTCTGCACTAATAGTAATAGATCTGAAGAGTTCCATGTTAAATGGGAACCATGGATTAGATTTAGGACAATGAACAGGAGTCCATAGCCCCTACCCTGTGAAGGGGAGGTGATATTCTTGTCTTTTTTACATGTGGAGTTTCGCCTACTGGGTATTCAGGATACCATAGCACAAAATATTCAGGACATATCCCCCCACCCCCATTTTCTCCCTTTTTTGTTTTTGAATGGGTGATTGTTTTGGGGGATTTGTATGAGGTAGTTTTTCTTTTTTTATTTCTTTAATGTTTGTTGGTTATATGTTTCTTAATTGATTGTGAAAAGGTCTTAAATAAAATAATAAACAAAGAATATGAAAAAAAAAAAACAATTGCCGCCACCCGGCTATTAAAAAATTAAAGAAAAAAATGACGTAGGGCCCCCCCTAGTCCATACCAGGCCCTTTAGGTCTGGTATGGGTTTTAAGGGGAATCCATGCCAAAATTAAAAAAAACAAATGGTGTGGGGTCCACCCCAAAATCCATACCAGACCCTTGTCCGAGCATGCAACCTGGCAGGTTAGAAAAGGGCAGGGGACGAGCGAGCACCCCCCCTCCTGAACCATACCAGGGGTGAGTGCTCTGGGGCAGGGGGGCCACACCCGCCGACCCAAAAAAATAAAAAATAAAGCTCCGCTCTCCTTGAACGCCTTCTGCGGTCTGCCTATTTATGGTATGACAGTTCTTATATAGGGAATGGGAAGGACCACACTGGTGACATCACTGGGTGCTCCCGTCCCCTTGTGACATCGTGGACTGGTGCATTTACTTCCTTCACATGTATTCACAATGCCCTTTGAGTGGGCACTGCTGTGTCTCAGAATTCACAGAGCCCGAACAGAGGAGAAACTGCAAAGCATACTGGGAATCCAAGCATTTGTGGAAAGAGATGCCAGCAGACATGCACCAATCCCAGCATGAAAAAAATCAGCTTACAATGGATTGTCAAAAAAAATAAGAGGGGTTATTTACTAAACCTAGAGAGTGCAAAATCTGATGTAGCTCTGCAAAAAAACCATTCCGCTTCCAGGTTTTATTGTCAAAGCTTAATTGAACAAGCTGAAGTTAGAAGCTGATTGGCTACCATATACACCAGATTCTGAGTGCACCAGTTGTAGTAAATCCCCCACAGTGTCTTGTCACTTTCTATGTGTTGAAATGACAGCACAACAGTCTTACTTTCCTTCCAAGCTATCTTCTGTAAACTACAGGTTTCTACCCAACATAATAGAAGTGAAGTGAGGAAAATATGTTTTTAGGCAAAATCAACAGAGCAAACTGGGTAACAATCCTTGCTCTTATGATATATACAGTGGATGGGTGGGTGTAGCCACCATTTATTTTTACAAGATTATTAGGTGGAAATGAAGGAAAAAAGACAGAAAAAAGAAAACTAAAACAGTTACCATATCTAAAGAATGGTAAGCTACAATATTAAACTATTGTTTGAGGGATCTCATCTGCTACAGGCATTTTACCACCTCCTGATCCAGCGTAGGGTCTACTTAACCTCGAGATAGAAAACTTTCCTACCTCATTTCATATGGTAGTGGCACATATCTTACTAGCCTCTAAATTGGCAATTACCAGGCACTGGAAAGCTAATGATGCACCAAATATAGTGAAGTAATCAACACTAACAATATTACTTATGAATACGAAAAACATCTAGCCATACGTTCGAATAGGTTTCACAAGTTCCAATCAGCTTGGCAATTGTGGCTACCTTGGGTTAATTCCTAACTATTGTTATTACCCATATACGTTCTCTGTGTTCCTTCACTAATTTTAATGCTTGAATACCTTACTGTTATATAATGTACGTTTAAACACTATGTATTTCCATAATTCATGTATTATTTTTGTTTACTCAAAGTTTGTACAATTTTTTTTTTTTTGAAAAACCAATAAAGTTTGTGTGAGAAAAAAAAAAAGTATTGTTTGAGGGTTCAGATATGCTTTTAACCACTTCTGGACCGGAAGATTTTCCTGCTTAATGACCAGGCCCTATTTTGCGATTCGGCACTGCGTCATTTTAACGGACAATTGCACAGTCGTGCGACGCTGTACCCAAATAAAACTGATGTCCTTTTTCCCCACAAATAGAGCTTTCTTTTGGTCATATTTGATCACCTGTGCAATTTTTATTTTTAGTGCTATAAACAAAAAAGACAATTTTGAAAAAAAAAAACAATATTTTTCACACTCAGCTATATAACATTCCCCCCCCCCCCTCCAAAAAAATGTAAAAATCTAAATTTTTTAACATTTTAGGCCAATTTGTTTTCTCCTACATATTTTTGGTAAAAAAAAAAAATCACAATAAGCGTATTTTGATTTGGTTTGGGCAAAAGTTATTGCGTCTACTAACTAGGGGAAAGATTTATGTCATTTTTATTGTTTTTTTGTTTTTTTTACTAGTAATGGCGGCGATCTGCGATTTTTTGCGGGACCGCGACATTGCAGTGGACAGATCAGACCCCTAACTGACATTTTTGACACTTTTGGGGTACCAATGACATTACTACAGTAATCAGTGCTAAACTTATGCACTGTTACTGTAATAATGACACTGGCCGGGAAGGGGTTAACACTATGGGAGATCAAGGGGTTAAATGTAAGCCTAGGTGAGTGATTCTAACTGTGGGGGGTGTGGCTTCTGAAATGATTACAGAAACATGCGATCCTACACAGCAGGTCACAACAGTCTCTGTGATCATTGCAGGGAGAAGGACGGACTGCTGTGTTTACATCATCTGACCGTCCTTCTCCCTCAGTGGGGAGAGAACGTCGGTGTCAGGCAGCAAATGGAGCCGCCTGACACACGAACATGCTTCCCCGCTGATGAGCGGGGGCGAGAGCGTCCTGCCGGCGGCGCGCGCTCTAGCCCACTATCCTCCTGAGAGTGTGTGACGTAGAGCTACGTCGATTTGCCCAGGAGCGGCGGGCTGTCGTAAAGGGGTTAATAAGGCACACCATTCTTTTTTTTTTTTTTTTATTTTTACGGTTCTCTGCATGTTTTATTTTCAAGTATTTTATTTTGAATACAACAAAAGCAATACAAACTGTCAAATGCAGCGACTAGTAATCAACAATGAAACAAGAGATCGATCTGAACAATGTATAATAACAAGGAAGTACACAGAGGAGCATTCACTGGCCAACTAAGAACGACGACCAAAGAAAAGGCCCATTACGTGTGCTAATAAACCGGAACCAGTGATGGAGAGACTTCCCCAGATCCCCCCGGGAGCCAATCGGAATCTTGTGGGGGAGGAGGGGTGAACATAAAGCAATTCGGTGAGGGAACCCCTGGCCCCAAGCACCCAGGAGGGTTGCGACACATTTGGGGACCAGGCCTCTCACCAAGACATTACAGGGCTCTCAGCAGAAGAAACCCTTAGCAGGTACGGAGGCAGGTGCAATGGAAAAAGGCTCCACAAGGAGGAGTGGGGGAAGCCCCAATCCAAAAAGCAATAAATAAAAGGGGAAAAAAAAAAAAAAATACAAAAATCAGACGAAATGAGTAGAAAGATCGGGGTAAGAGAGACAGCAGTAGGGAAGAAGGGATGAGTAAGCAGGACGAGGATGAAGGAAGGGAGGGAGAGTCACCGGGGGTACAGTAGGTGTGGTAGGTAAGTCAGGGAAGTCTACAAGGTTATATGCAGGTATTGAGCCCATGGATCCCAAACAGCTTCAAACTTAGCTAATCGGTCCTGGAAGATCGCCACCATTTTTTCCTGGGCCATGATCCAAGAGATCTTCCGTTTAGCAGCAGTAAGGGAAACCGAAGGTTGTTTCCAGGACTTAGCCAACGTGAGCTTCGCGCCCAGGAGCATAAAAAACAATAGGGTGGACAAGCTCCTAGGATACGTCCGTGGGAAGTCATGGAGGAAGGTGACATGAGGTGTTTGGGGGACCTGTAGGTTCGTGACTTGCCGAAGCAGGTGGAAAAAATTATTCCAAAAGAAACGGATTCTAGGGCATGTCCACCAAATGTGAATGAAGGACCCCTGGAGTTCACAACCCCTGAAACACAAGGGTGATGTGCCAGGGAACATAAGTGCCAGACGGGTTGGTACCAAATACCACCGAGTCAAAATTTTAACGTTTGCCTCAATGAGAGTCGTGTTAATGACGCCTTTGAAGGATCTATGAAACATACGGTGCCATTCATCTAGCGAGTAAGCTGTCTGTAAATCACTTTCCCATTTGAGGGCATAAGCTGCCTTATCTAAGGGATCCATCAGGGCTGCGTATATGGTTGATATGCCCCCCCTCGGCTCCGATGATTCAGAACACCACCGCTCATAGGATGTCAATCTTGGAGGTACCTGTTTGTCTGACCACGTTGCATGCAGAAAATGGGAAATTTGAAAAAACCGGAACCTTTCGGAAGCCGGCATCTCAAGTTTGTTAATGCAATGGGAGAGGGAGAGTGGGCCGGAGGGCGATAGGAAATGTCCTATGCGGTACAGACCTTTGTTTGTCCACCAGTGAAAAGCTTTGACGTCATGCCCGGGCAAGAATTGGGGATGATGGAATAAATGAGTTAACGGCCTCATGGGTGAGACCAGACTAGGGAGTCGATAGAGCTGTCTACATAGGCTGATAGAGTGCGATAGGGTGGGTGCCAAGATCGCAGGTTGGATCTTAGGTGGGCACCAAGCGACATAGTCCAGTGTGTAAGTAGGGATAGCCTGCCTCTCAATGTGAACCCAGTCGGGTTTCGGACCGCGGGTATAGATCACAGAAAACTGGGCAAGCTGAGCTGCCTGATAATATTTCCACAGATTGGGCAAGGCCAATCCGCCTTGTTTCCGTTGTCGGAACAGTACTGAGCGCGAGCATCGGTAACCCTTCTTGCCCCAAACAAATTTCACTACACTGGATTGTAAGGCGTTCATATGGCTTTTACGAAGAGGGATGGGCAGGGAACGAAAGAAATAGAGCAGCCTCGGTAGCAGGGTCATTTTGACCGAGTTTATCCTGCCCAGCCAGGAGAGGTTGTGAAAATCCCAGCATGACATGTCAGCCTTCAACTTTCTGAACAAGGGGGGGTAATTAGTCTGGTACAAAGTAGTGATGGATCGGGTAAGGTGCACTCCCAAGTAAGGGAGCGAGGCATGACACCAGAGAAAAGGAAAGGAAGGTTTTAGAGCCTCGAGAGTAGGTATGGGGACCGTGATGTTGAGAGCCATGGATTTGGAGAAATTCACGGTGAGGCCAGAGGCCAGGGAGAACGACTGGAGCAAGCGCATAACGGAGGGGAGTGAAATAACAGGGGATGTCAGGAAGAGTAGGACATCATCTGCAAAAAGAGCGCATTTGTGCTCCGTCGGACCACAGCAAACGCCATGAATGTCCGGGTGGTGGCGGATCGCAATCGCCAGGGATTCTATGGCAATCGCAAATATAAGGGGTGATAGAGGGCATCCCTGTCGCTTGCCCCTCCTAATGGGGATAGAAGCAGAGTAGTGTCCCAGCAACCGAACCTGGGCAGAGGGTAGCGAATAGAGGGCTCGCAAGATATTGAGGAATTTTGTGCCAAAACCCCACCTCTGGAGGGTCTCAAAGAGATAAGGCCAAGAGAGGGAGTCAAACGCCTTATGTAAGTCGAGAGAAAGGAGTAAAGTATCTTGGTGAGGGCCACCATCCCATCTGGAGTTGGTCAAAGAAATAAGGTCTACAGCTCTCCTAATTTGGTCGGATCCCTGCCTCCCAGGGATAAAACCCGATTGGTCTTTGTGGACATATGTACTGATGAAGCTGGATAGCCTGTTAGCGAGGACCTTCGTCAATATTTTAAGGTCCACGTTAATGAGAGAGATGGGTCTGTAGTTGCTAACATCACTGTGGTCCTTGCCCGGTTTGGGGATGACCGAAATGTACGCTGAATTTAAGACCCTCTCAATAGGCTCCCCCTTTCGCAGCTCGTTGTAGAATCTACAGAGGTGAGGTGCTAAAGTAAGCCCGAAAGTCTTATAATAGAGTGAGGAGAATCCATCGGGCCCAGGGGTGGACCCCGTCTTCAAGTGCTTAATTACGAACAGGACTTCCGAATCGGAAATAGGGTCCTCCAAAATATCCCTATGCTCTCGACTGAGACAAGGGAGTGAAAGACCATCTAGGAAGGACTGCGTTTCCCGGGAGGGGGATGGGGATTGAAAATCGTATAGTTTTGAATAAAAGGAATGAAAGGATTCCAAAGCCTGCTGGGGATTTTGGGAGAGTGTGCCCCGAGACGTTCTGATTTTGGGAATTGTGTGCGAACGCTGTCTGGGGGTCAATTTAACCGCGAGTCTGGGGCCAATTTTGTCGGTGGAAGCATAAAATTTTGCTCCCGACCAACGTAGTTGTTTCTCTGCCTCAGTCGTTAATGCAAGATTTAATTGAAGTCTGGAATCCTCCAGGCGAGCTTTTGAAGTCGGGGTAGGGTTCCGTTTGTGGTCCTTACTAAGTGCGAGAAAGGCAGATTCCAGTTTAAGTAGATCCGCTCGCCTCTCACGTTTAAGGGTGGTGGAAAGTTGAATCAGCTTCCCCCGGATAACCGCCTTGTGAGCAGCCCAGATAGTCTTGGGGGAGACTTCCGGGGTGACATTGGAGGAGAAGTACTCCTCAAGTGCTTTAGATATAATGGTGCAGTGAGTCGGATTGCTTAAAATCGCCTCATTAAGCCGCCACCGAAACGTACCGTCAAATGCGGGAGAGCGGTTCAGCAATAAGACAACCATAGCATGGTCAGAGATAGGCGAGTCCTTAATGAAGGAAGTAAGCGTGTACGGGACCGCCCGCGTAGAAATAAAAATATGATCTATCCTTGATAGGAGGTTGTGTGGGACCGAGAAATGAGTGTAGTCTTTGGCATGGGGATTATGTTCCCGCCAAATGTCCACCAACCCATCCGAGAAGAGTAGTTTAGCTACCCTGGTACTCAGCCTGGTAGGGCGGCAAAGAGAGGGGTTACCCGGGTGGGATTTGTCCAGACTTTGATCCAAGGCTACATTAGAGTCCCCCCCATGATTAATGTGCCTTCTGCCTGGGGAATGACGTGGGTGGATAAGTGGCGAAAAAATAAATCTTGCCGTTTATTTGGGGCGTAATAAGATAGGAGAGAGTATTTTAGTCCCCCCAGCAAACCTATGAGCAATAAATACCTCCCTTCCTGATCCTCTACTTTCTGGGTAAGTTCAAAGTGAACATGGCGCCCAAAAAATATCGCAACTCCTCTGGTTTTATCAGTAGCGTTGGCCAAATAAAATTGAGGGTATTTAGGGTGAACAAACAAAGGTCTGTAAGATGCCGGGAAATGAGTCTCCTGAGTGAATGCAATGTCAATGTGGTGAGAGTGGTACAGATTGAAAAGCTTACGTCTCTTCGACGGGGAATTAATCCCTTGGACATTGTGAGAGGCAATCTTCCAAGGACGGGAGGCGGTATTCGGTGTCGTCATCGATTCAGCAGAACAAGAGGAGCTAAGGGTGGAGCAAAGCAACGAGTCCAGAGCCGTTCAAGGTGGGCAGCGAAGCTCAAACATGGCGACAGTCCTGGAAGCTGTAAACCCTGTAGGGAAAAGTTAGAGAGACCCCCGGTGACCTGAGGGGGGGGAGAAAGGAAGGAAAGGGGAGAGAGAAAAAGAAACCAAATGAAAAGAGAAAACAAGCACACATACTGTAACATTAACCAACATTCAGTGAAAGAAAAAATCCCCACCCAATTCAGGAGAGGTAGGCCAGATCCCACCAACCCCTGAAACCCATAGATGTCTTCGAGGAGTGAAGGCATCAGCTCCACTCTACGTGGGGAAAAAAGTCCCAGGAAGAGATGGAGCGAGGCGCAGCAGAAATCCCGCTGTGGCCAGACACCCCAAGGAAGAGGAAAAAAGCAAAAGACAAAAATACACATTTCAGGAAAGTATAAACAGCCGAAGGTTACCACCTGAAGGGTCCAATGGCAATTACTGACAATGGGGGCGTAGCCCCCCACTATGTTAGCATAGCAATACAATTTCATAGAAAAAAAAAAAAAAAACAGTATCAGAATATGTCCAACACCCTTGAGCAACAAAACAAAAACAATACTGACCCCAAAAAAAAGGGGGGGGGTCATATGTAAGGATAGTTAATGTAGGAAAGTAACCGTGGGGCCTAGCCCCTCACAGGTAAGAAATCAGGAACGAGTCCTGCAAGGAAAAAGTGGAGAGACAACCCAGATGTGGAGAATATCTAGGGAAGTTTAGCGTCTTTGGCCCTCTTGAACTGCTGCTTCTGCCAAGCTGGAACCAGGGGGCTCTGAGGAGAAGGGCGTTTGAAGGAGCCGGAGCTTCTGTTAGGAGCGGAGGAGTTGGGGTCTTGAGTGATGAGGCCGAGCTGTAGGAGGAGCTGTTCGCCATCCGGAAGAGCCGAGAAGCTGTAGGTACGTTGTTGGTGAAGAAAAGTAAGACGGAAGGGAAAGGACCACCAATATTTGATTGCCTTCTGTTGCAAAACTTGAAGGAGTGGTTTGAGGGATCGCCTTTTCTGAATAGTAGTAGGCGACAAATCCGCGAATATTTGGATAGTGTGGCCATGGATAGACAGATGGTCGGAGCGGCGCGCAATCCTCATGACCGCCTCTTTTACTTTAAAAAAGTGTGGCTTAACAATAATGTCCCTTGGGGAACCGTCAGGGAGAGGGGCTCTCAGGGCTCTATGAGCTCTATCCAGTTCCAGGCGGTGAGGCGGTATGTCAGGAATCAAGTCTCAGATGAAGGCGGTAACGGCATCATCAATATCTTTAACACTTTCAGGTAATCCCCTGATCCTAAAATTAAATGCTCTTGGAGCGATTCTCAAGCTCATCAATTTTTGATAAAGCAGTGTCCAGTTGATCATGTAAATCCTGCATCCTGGCAGAGTTTTGGTTGACTTTAAGGACAGTCTGGTCCGATTTCAGTTCAATAGCCTCCAGTCTGGATCCCAGGTTCTGGAGATCATTGTGGATGGCAGAGGTTATTTGGGAAGCAGTCTGTGCCAGGCCCTGTGTGAGCATCTGGGAAAAGGTAGCCATAAGATAGGAAAAATCCTGCTGGTGAGGATGAGGAAGAGGCAGGGGGCTCTGTGACAGGAGCTGCACAGCAGGGTAGGCCGCAGCCGGGGACTGAGTTAGTTCCCCAAGGGTCCTCTCCAGGAGTGAGACTGTGGAGGCAGGGGACAGGATCTGGGGCAAGTCCAGGGGGGTGGTCGGGCAGTCATCCACTGACCTGTGTGGCGTGGTGGGTGTCGGATCATCCGAAATGTCTTCCTGATCCTCCGGTCCCGCGCTATGAGGAGAAGCGGCCGCCATCTTGGGGCTGGCAGGGCGGGAGGCCTCCGAAAAGAACTGGCAAGAGAGGTCCCTACGGACCTGGGAACCGGACATCGGGGGTCCCCGGAGGTGCCGCGGGTGTTCCGGAGCCGATCGGTGCCCGGAGGAAGCAGGTGAGCGCTGCGGGGCTGTCAGTCAGCACACAGCGGGACGGAGCTCCCTGATCAAGCGGCCATACAGGGAGCTGCCGCGCATGCGCCTCTCAGGCACACCATTCTTATTTAGCCTTTCACAAACTTTGCTAGTGACCATTACATTGATTTCCTGGACTTAGAAAATATTGCCTTTAATCTGAATACAACTTTAAAATAATTGGCAAATGAAATGTATTTTTGAAACTGCTATCATATTCATAACTGCAGACCTTCCCGGAAGTGGAACCATAACAGCTATACACTTTTACATCTGTATGCAACAGACCTTTCTTCTTTCTTGCAGTTAAGTAGTAAATTACCCCTAATATGTTACCATTTATTATATGTATTTTAGTTGTACCACTTTGGATGCCTTATTAAATTGATTGGGTAAGATGGATGATGATGTGATTCCTTGAGTGGGCTCACTGAAAGACTATTTTTTTAAACATGGTATATAAGCCCATCTGTGCATCACTCCAAACCATCCATTATAGTTTTGTGACATAACAAAAATACTAAAAATGACTTTAATGATTTTAATTATTCTGAACCCTAGAAATAACGTTTTCCTCCAAGCTAATAGTTTCATGGTCATTTTATTTTTTGTAGAAAAAAATGGAGCCTATTAGATAAGAATTCTGGAAGTAGCTTAAAATAGACAGGCTGGAACCAATTAACATTAAAACAAAAAGCAAAGATTACAGACAGCAGCATATGCGAATTCATTTCATCAAAGCTCAATCAGACACATTTGTTTTCAGCCAAAAGATATATATCTTAAGGGGCATCAATGATCTATGTGCCATATTTTCATAATTAACAATGTGCTAACTATTTTTTCCTCTGTTTTGTCTAACGTGCAAAACATTATTTCATTTTTTTGAAAAGAGCATAGTTTTAGGACATAGCTAATTCCTCTAGGAATTAAAATTATACATTTTATTTGAACTAAAAGTCAAGTAATAAAGTTATTTCTGTTAAGATTGTTACAAATATATTTTCTAAAATGACCATAAAATTTGTATTTTCAATGTATTATGGTTTTAGATATGACATTCCAGTTATATGTGGACACTGGTGGGCTAACTTACATACATATTCACATCTTAAATATGTCTTCTAGATCCAGGTGCAAGATCTTCCATCCATGGTTCTCACTTTCCAGGTTTTGCCCATTCCTGCTCACCAAAGTAAGTACCCCTCTTGATGATGAACATATAAAAAGAAGCATACAGCATTCTTGCTGCAATCTACATAATGTAAAGTAAATAAATAAAAAAAGGTCAATAAGGACCCTCTCCTTATAACTGTGCAAATGTTTAAAATCACCACCTCAGGAGATATAGAAAACATTGTGTGATTTATAGTAGTTCAAAGCCTATGCACTCAAATCTAATGAAAGATTTAAAATTTATTGTGATTTAAAAAAATGTTTTTAATCCTAATTTAAATATGCAACCTCATTCAGGCACTTCTTGTGATATGGTGGCAGTTCTCCAAATGTATCCATTGTAAATACACAACATACAGCTAACTTTTAAAAACATTTTTCTTTATACTTATTTTTACATATTAATGATTTGTCATCATTAAAACTCGTGTTCTGAAACTGAACTTTCATTTTTTCTGTATGTAAACTGTCCTGTTGCTCAGGATGCTTTAACACCTTGTTGCCATTAAAATTGTATTTCCTCTGATGGTACAGGCTTTTGTGGAAGAAAGAAAGCATCACAGAAATGTCCATAGGACACATAATATAAGACCCCTGTAAAAAATAAGGTTAAAGGCATAGCTATAATTATAAAATAACTCTAATAATATTATGATGATGATGAATATTATTAGTATTATTAATATTGTTACTAGTAGTATAAACAAGTTGGTTAAATAATTGTGGTACTAGTTGATCTATTGCTAAAACAGGCATAACAGATATATGGATATATTGCTGAAATGCAATCTGTTCAGTATTTTCAGCTTTCTTTTTTAGGGTATCTTTATTTTTTCCAGGAACTGTCTACAAATACTTAAATGAGTGGAAGGTAACACAGTGGACAATAGAAAACTCTGGCAAGCCCCTTAAATTTGATATGCCTGAGTTTTCTAGTTCTAAAAATTCCCCAGACCTTTCCTTTAGGAATTAATGCTACTTCTAAATAAGGGAACATGCATGTATTTAATAATGTATACTTTTTATTACACAAAAAATGTAATAAAGGAGTAAGACAAAAAAAAATAAATTAAAACCAATTTTGTATGTACTATACTGTATACAGCTTGTATAAATATATATATATATATATATATATATAATATTCCTAAAAAAAGTTTCCACACTTTTTTAAAATATAAAAAAGATAATTAGCAAGAAATAGAAAATGGGAATCATAAACTTATAAAGTTTACATTCAAAATCCCAAGTAACAAATAAATGCATGTTTCAAATGTTGTAATTTTAGTACATGTTATTTATGTAATATGTACAAACACTAGCTTAAGATTCTACACATTAAAAAATATAAAGTGTTTTCTTTAAAGTAAAACTTTCATTTTTATTTTTAAAATATTGGCCATTTTAAACAAATAAGGCATTTGCCATTTTTTTTTTTTTAAAAATTATACATTATGCATTTTGAAACTCATTTTTTATTAGAAAGGTCAAAGATAGTCTGAAAAAAACCTAAATATGTAAAACATGTTCATTCGTTAAGATTTGTAAGTACACTTTAATTGAAGTACAAATTAGGTTATATATTTATATTACGAAAACTAAAATTACAGGTCATTATGGAGAATAAGGGGTTAGTGACTTTTTCTAAATATTATAGATGCAAAAATAAATTCTTGTAAGCTTTATTAGTGTGGTGTCAAACTCTTCTATGTAGCATGCTGTAAATAGTCTAATGACGTCTGGAAGCAGGGCCATTTGCTATAGCTTGAGGCTCTACATTCCAATAACCTGTTTCTAGTTAGAAAGACATTAGAAAGATCTAACATTTGTGGCAAATGGTTCCTGTTATAGTGTAGATTTAGGAAACTTCACTTCCTGTAAATTTACTAAGCATCAATAATATTGTAACAAGTTGTCTTTCATGATGGTCAGTGGCACTGTGGTTCATGACCTACCTGAAGGCAGTATCATTTAAACATTATTTTCTAACATATGTAGTGTGAAACTAAACGAGTTGCAATATTACAGTCTAGGCTAGTTGCCAGACTGGGTATATTTTTAAGCAAATTATTTTTATACTTAGTGTAATAATTTAGCTTTCTTTAAAAAGCACCATATAAATTAGTCACCATATAAATGAAACACCCCAAAAAGCCAGCATACTAGAACTACATAAAAGGCATATTCTTTAAAATTATAATCTGTTCTTTAGAGACATTCAACAGAGGGTACATTTACTGAAAGAATTATATTGTTACCCATAGGTGGTATAGATATAGGGGGAAATGTGTATTACTTTTCATTTTTCCTAAACATAAGGGGGCAATGCAGGCAAAATGTGAACCTTGCACTAGCAAGGTTTATGTATGTAGTGAGAGACATCTCTTCCTTCCCAATATGTTTCCTTAAATGTGAAAAAAAAAACAAGAAAAAAAGTTTGTTATTATACTTACCTTTCCCATGCTTCCAACCGCTTTTTATGTTTTGTGCAGAATTTATGCAAACGGGAGGGACCCTTTCTAAATACACAGACCTTGCTTGAAAAGTTAAACCTTGCCAGCAAATCAAAAAATACTTATTATATATGTTTTAAAACATTTTATTTATTTTGGATAGAGTGAGGAAGGAAGAATGTCTGTTGGATTTTTACTCTCACATGGGGCTCTGTAAGTGTTGCCTAACAGTAAATATTAACTAACTCACTGTTTCGTAACAGCGTTATCACCAGATAGGAAGTGACGGAAAATCTGCAACAAACAGCAACAGCACAGATAGAAATTAAAATGCTTTTTAAGTGGAGTAATGGGAAGCTAGACCCATCATTAGCTTTTTATTGCTATGTGTGTACCTTTTGTAGATTTAACCCTTCCCTGCTTTACCAAAAAATAAAATAAAATAAATATTAGCTAGATTTACACTTTGTCACAGAGTGAAGTTTTGGTTAGAGGATTTTGGATGGTTCCCAGAGCAGCTCAGATCTAATCCCAATAGTATGTTCTGGGTATGCTTTCTGGCATTATGTGGGTTACTTAAGATTTACTAAATAGTCATTGATATTTATAATCATTAAATCATGTATAGCAGAGTGCACCAGAGAGAGCCGGGAAAAGTCCTGTTTAGAGTTTTAACATCTCCCAGGCTTCTCTCATACACGTTCAGGGATCTCTGATCCACGATCCAGTCCGGATCTTGGTCCTCTCCCCTAGGCCAATTTAAACTCACCTGAGACAGACAGCCAGTGCTCTCATCCTGGGAAATGAGACAACTCTTGTCTGTGAGAGAAAAAGGTTGGTAAAGCTAACAAGTTGTGTATGTGAAAGCTGACAAGCTGTAAGCTTGATTAGCCTGTTAGGGCCTGTATTTTATATAGTGAGTGCCGAGATATGGCTAGGTTTTTGTTTTGTTATTATTTTCCCTGATTGTTTTCTGAAACACTGTATAGCACCTGCATATAGACTTGTATATAGCACAACTAAACACAACACTCTTTTGTCACTACTTCACTGGATTTGGTATCTGTGCCTGAGAGACTGCTTATCCCAGGGAGTTTTGT
Source organism: Pelophylax lessonae (assembly GCF_965119305.1). Classification (NCBI taxonomy): domain Eukaryota; kingdom Metazoa; phylum Chordata; class Amphibia; order Anura; family Ranidae; genus Pelophylax; species Pelophylax lessonae. The sequence continues at coordinate 105,442,213 of NC_138777.1, read as the reverse complement.
ACCTGCTACCTGTTCCCCAGATCACATATGGTTGAGGCCTGCAGGCAGCTGTAGTAAGTTACTACTGAAAGGGCCAGTACCTGGAGTGACTAATAATGGAGAAAAACCTTAAACAGTTAATGTTATCTAACACTGCACAGCAGCAAGCAAACTCTTTACTTTAACAACAGATTGGTACTGTACAAGGACAAACCCAGTTAATGTTTGAAAAATTGGCCAATGCTGCAGAACCCGACAGAAATGCGCTCGCTGATGTGGTGCAGATGCTTGTACAAAAGTCTCCTTCTAAAGCCGAAGGGGTTGGAGAAAGCTCCTCAGCCATCCATGTGGGTAATTTCCTGTCCAGGATGACCGCTGACGATGACCCAGAGGCCTTTTTGGTTACATTTGAGAGAACTGCTGAGAGGGAAGGCTGGCCCAAAACTCAGTGGCCAGGACTGGTCACCCCCTTATCTACTGGGAAGTTGCAGAAGGCCTATTAGGATTTGGAGTCTGCGGATGCAAGAGAATATGAGAAGGTCAAGAAGGAAATCCGGACCCGTCTTGGTGTCACCTTGACTGTTCAAGCACAGCGGGTCAACAGCTGGTCCTTCCAAGATGAAAGACCCCCAAGATCACAGATGTTTGATCTAATCCACCTGGTGCAAAAATGGCTACAGCCAGAGTCCCTGTCTGTGCCACAAATAGTGGAGAGTGTGGTCATGGAACGATTCCTGAGGTTACTACCAATTCCCCTGCAGAAGTGGGTGAGTCAAGGGGACTTCAAGTCGGCAGACAACCCGGTGGAGCTCGTTGAGAGGTACTTTACTGCAAAGAGTCTTGTCACCACCCCTACAGCGCACAGACTTTCCACCCAAAGCCAGGGTCTCCCCAGGCAACCGGTAAGACTGTTCCAGGGGAATTGGGTGGTAAGCATTATAAGGAGTAAGGGGGAAGGATTTTTGTTGTCAGGACTGAACTTGGCATCCCAAACAAAGGAAGCCACTGCTTGTCAGCAAACCCAGCAGAACCAACATCAGGTGTTTCTGTTGCCAGGTATTGGGACATGTTGCAGCAAA